>NC_048572.1:64198414-64798414 GCF_013265735.2 Oncorhynchus mykiss
TCTCTCTCTCTTCCATCCCTCTTTCACGTCCCACTCTCCCGTCCGTCCATCCGTCCCACTCTCCCGTCCGTCCCTCTCTCCCGTCCGTCCATCCGTCCCTCTCTCTCTCTCCCATCCCTCTTTCACGTCCCACTCTCCCGTCCGTTCCACTCTCCCGTCCGTCCCTCTCTCCCGTCCGTCCCTCTCTCCCGTCCGGCCATCCGTCCCTCTCTCTCTCTCCCATCCCTCTTTCACGTCCCTCTCTCCCGTCCGTCCCTCTCTCTCTCTCCCGTCCCTCTCTCCCCTCCCTCTCTTCCATCCCTCTCTCGTCGCTCTCTCCCATCCCTCACTTCCATCCCTCTCTCCCATCCCTCTCTCCCATCCCTCTCTTCCATCCCTCTATCCCATCCCTTTCTCCCACACCTCTCTGCTTTTTGTCTGTGGGTGGGGGTTTAGAGGGGGTGTGTGTGGGGGGGGGTAGTTGTTATCAGACACAGGGGGAGAGACTATCGATCATCTCTTTTAATTACCCTCAGCATAGCGAAAGGGCTAAATTAACTTCCTCCCCTCCTCTCCCCTGGAAAAGCCATGAATATTTCAGAAGGAAGAGCCCAATCATATGTCACTCACGTCCACTCTGGTAACTCTTCTGCTTCTCTCTCTCCCTCTCTCCTCACAGCTAACAAACATCTCAGGGTGAAAGACAAAGCTTGCAGCTGGAGGAGTAGTATGGTGGATCAGTAGATATCCCCCCACTTGCTATCTGGTGTGTGTGATACATGAGAAGCAGGTGAAATGCATGCATTAGATCTGTTTAACAATTCCAGTCTGCTGTTGTTATTGTGGTGGCTCTCTGGGCTGTGCCAATAGCACTTGTTAGCTCCACTGGGGATACTCTCTGGTTTGGCTGTGGTGCTGCCTCTCTCTCTCTGTGGTGCCTGCTCTCTCTTTCTTCCACCCCCCTCTCTCTCTCTCTGTCTCTGAGTTCTCGGAAGGGTCAGGGTTTGGAGTGGCGAGCGAGACCTTCCATCCTAATGACAGGCTTTAGTGAGTGAGGACATCTGCATGTCAGTGCACAGCGAGGGAAGAAAAGGAAACACAAGCTGCTGATATACATTAATCCACTGCCACACCAGACCCAGAGGTGCTGCTAAGTCTTGGCTTGGAGCACCATGTCCCCCATCACCCTATATTAGGGCACAGGTTGTATCCCAAATGGCATCCTATTGCCTACACAGTGCACTACTTTAGACCACCATATAGGGAATAGGGTGCATTTGGGACACAGACCCAGTTCAGACCTGAAATGCAGCCAAGGCCTGGTGTGCCAACAGATCAGCCCAGATCAGCCAGGACTAGTCAAACAGGAACCAGGACATGAACACATAAACCACAACCAATCCCCTTGCCCCAGAAACAACCACAACCAATCCCCTTACTCAAAATATTTGTCCCCAGTTTAGAAGTATGCTAATGATATTATCGATAAACGTGCTTCTATTCTCAGCTTGCCTGGCATAATCAGAAGTGGTAACACCGTTTTACACCCTAGTGTCAAGAATCAAAGATAAGTAATGGATTGGTTGGTTGTTGGTTCCCCTTCCCTTCCATGTGATAACCATCAGCTATCCCCTCTGTCTGTCTGTCAGTCAGTCAGTCAGTCAGTCAGTCAGTCTGTCAGTAACTGTACTGGTGTGGAGCAGATGGATTTGTGGGACTGTCAGTGTAAATCAATGGAAGACATTTCCCCATCTCTTCCTCCTGGTCCCTGTCCTCAGCTCTCTGCATATAAAACACTCCTCAGCCCGCCCGGCCAATGGCCTCTCTCCCTCTTTCCTCACTTTCCTCTCATTGATTTTTGGAAAAGGGGGCCTGCTTCGGTGTAAAGGATGACATTTAGTCGGGAAAGCTATCTCTTAAGGATTTCTCATGCACAAAAAGGTTTAACGTGACAATGTTCTCTGAATGGTAGAAGAATTGGAATGTCTAATGAGTAGCTCCTGTATATCCTCTGGACTTTGAGTATTGTTTATCGATGGCATACAATAGTAGCAACAAGCTAAGGGAGAGAGAGAGTCAAGCGTGGTGCTAGTAACAGTGGGACTGCGGAGTTGACTAAAGAAAGGCCAAGACAGTAGCTAGCTACAGTACGTGAGTCTCTACAAGTCCTGTATGTTGTTTTCTCTCGCCCTATGCTAGAATATCAACTTGTTGGAGACTGTAAAACACAGAAGTATTCCAAAGTGGTCTCCATGGCACAATACACCACCACTACTGTGTGACTAACAATAATGATGAACTCAAGCCTTGGTTAGTATGCTCGTTAGCTAGACAGACAAACAAGCCTGGATACCTCCTCTGTCCTCTTCCTTGACGAGGGGATGGAGCCTGGATACCTTAACACTGCCGAGCGAGACAAGGGACAAGGAGAGGAGAGGAGAGGAGAGGAGAGGAGAGGGGCCACTTATCTGTCAGCTCCCTACCTGCTTCCCTGCCTACCTGTCTGCCTGCTTCCCTGTTTCCATCCCTCCCTGCCTCCATCCCTCCCTTCCTCACTACCTCCCTGGCTTCCATCCTCCATTCCTCCATTCATCCCTCCCTACCTCCCTCCCTGCCTCCCTTCCCGCTTTCCTGCCTCCCTGCTGGTGGATTAGTGAAGGTTGAGGCAGGGCGATGCAGGCCCACGCTCCTCTCCTTGTTCTAATTGAAAGGGAAGAGAGTGCGGCTAGTTGTCAGGGCAAACAGGAATCAGTCAGTCAGTCAGTCAGTCAGTCAGTCAGTGCATTATTCCCCAGTGTTGGGCTGGCCTCCCCTACTCTTCTGTGTAATTTAAATGACTGTCAGGTCAGTGGCGAGAGCAGCACCTCTCCCGTTAAAAGGGATCCTGCCACCGTCGTCACCAGCCTGCCTGCCTGCCACTCTGTTGATTGCCCCCCCCCCCCCGCCCCAAAAGCTAGGCCAGGCACAGCTGTCACCCGCCGGTCACAATGCATTTACTTAGTGACAGAATTCTAATTAGTGGTTACAATGGTGTCACCAGATTGAGAGGGAGAGAGGGGGACAGGGGGAAAGAGGGAGTTTGGTGAGCAGGGTGGTGGGTGGGTGGTGAGGGAGAGGTGCGAAGTGACAGGGTGGGGTTAACTCCCCCTCCTGTAAGGAAATAGACTCACATTCGACCGGAACAATGTTCTCATTGGGATACTATTTTGTCATAGTTTTGTTGCATTCAGTTTTACCATTCAGTACTTCAACCACTGAGCTTATCATAACCACGGTCAAAGAGCTGACTCATAAAACACTGCAGAATTTTGGGATCCAGGTCCAATGGTCCTGTGAGTCATTCTCTACGCAGGGTGTTGAATTCCTTTTATAAAAAATATTTTTAAATCACAATGCAGCCTATAATTGGAGATACAATCTAAGTGCTCCTAAACTTGCACGTCAGGACTTGACACTACAACACTTCATCCTGACATTTAGCCATCTAGGGATGCAGCTTTTACGTCATTCACTCCTCTCCAGCCTGCCAGCGTTTCTCTTTTGATAATCTTTGTTGAGTGTTGAGCTGGAGGTCATGCAGTAGAGAAGGAGAGTCACACACTTGTCTGCCCTTGAAACAGTAACCTGGGGCCCCAGAGGAGGGCCCTAATAACTGGAAGCCCCCAGTTAAAAGCCCCAGGGGTCCCCTCTCTGACACCCTCTGTCTCCACTATTTACCTCTCCATCCAAACTGACTGTTCCACTCCATCTCCAGCCCTCGGTACAGTGAAAAGCCCTGGCCAAGAGAGGCTTTTAAGCCACTTGAAGAGTTCATCCTGGCCCCATTACCATACCTCAGGAGTGGGATGTCGATGGCATGTCGGCAGTACCTGGACGTTCCAAGCCCCTGGAGCAGGACTGGAGGGCCCTCCAGGAGGAGAGGAGGAGAGCCCAGCCAGGCGAGGAGAGACGAGGGCTCTATTGCCCTGATCCTCCTCTGGTCCTTGTCTGCTCCCTCTCCTTCCATCCTTTCCTTCCGCCCCCACACTCGGCTCAGCTCAGCCAGGCAGGGGGAGGGCCTGTCAAGGGTCTCCTCCAGGAGCAGTTAAAAAGGGTCAAGCATAGCAGTGGAGACAGCGTCGGCTGGCAGCAGCCGGGTCACAGCACAATTGTATTTAAGTGGTGCTGCTATGTCGCTGCACCCCACAGACAGGGCCACGCGTCGGGAGCGTCAGGCCATGGAGCACTGACTGACTAATTCTGCCTGGCTGGATGGCTGGGTGGACCTTTTTTTGATCTTCTACTCACTTATGTCGAGAGATTGCCTTGTCTTGCCCCTTAGCTAAATTATCTGTTTGGCAATTGTTATTGTTGTTGGAAGTAGAGGCCTGATTCAATCAGTAGCGCAGAAGATCAGCGTTATAGCGTGATTTACATTTAAAGGCAATGTTTCTGCGTTCGCGGAGACTGCATTCACTGTAAACGCTGCATAGGCTACAGTATGTCGGCTCAATCGCAAATTACCTTTACATTTCAACCACGCTACAATGCTGACCTTCTGCGCTACAGATTGAATCTAGTATCATTGATGGTTGGATCATCTTCACGATCATGGTGGCAGAATGTTAGCGCTTTTTAATTGTTGTAAAGCCGTTGGTGTACGTGTGACTTAAGATCTCACATTGTCAATTCACACTTTACAGCTTATGATGCCATTTTCATTTGGAGAGTCTATAGTGTACTGCATGTTTGCTGTAATCTTCATCTGACTGCAGACAGTTTCACAGTGTTGAAAGATATTGTGTCAACAGGCTATAGACATGATGAGAGATTCAGACACCATATTTCTCCACCAATGGGACCAGATCATTAAAACTTCCTTCAGAGTCGTGTTCTTAGATCAGTCTTTGGCCATGCTTCGACATCGATAGTGCAAGCCCAACCCCTGTGGTAGTTTCTCTCTCTCTCTCTCTCTCTCTCTCTCTCTCTCTCTCTCTCTCTCTCTCTCTCTCTCTCTCTCTCTCTCTCTCTCTCTCTCTCCCCAGTCTCTCTCTCTTCCTCCCCAATCTGCATGTCTGAAATCAAAGGTGGGGCCGACATAATGACAGGGAAATCAAGAGGTGAGATCAACACGGGTTGAATTAACAAGCCCAACCCCTGTGGTAGTTTCTCTCCCCAGTCTCTCTCTCTATCTCTCTCCACTCTCTCTCTCTCTCTCTCCAGTCTCTCTCTCTTGCTCCCCAATCTGCAAGTCTGAAATCAAACGTGGGGCCGACATAATGACAGGGAAATCAAGAAGTGAGATCAACACGGGTTGAATTAACAAGCCCAACCCCTGTGGTAGTTTCTCTCCCCAGTCTCTCTCTCTATCTCTCCCCACTCTTTCTCTCTCTCTCTCTCTCTCTCTCTCTCTCTCTCTCTCTCTCTCTCTCTCTCTCCCCACTCTCTCTCTCTCTCTCTCTCTCCAGTCTCTCTCTCCCCACTCTCTCTCTCTCTCTCCCCAGTCTCTCTCTCTCTCTCTCTCCCCAGTCTCTCTCTCTCTCTCTCTCTCTCTCCCCCCCCCCCCCCACTCTCTCTCTCTCTCCCCAGTCTCTCTCTCTTGCTCCCCAATCTGCATGTCTGAAATCAAACGTGGGGCCGACATAATGACAGGGAAATCAAGAGGTGAGATCAACACGGGTTGACTTAACACTCACACGAATGGACCCTGCCTCCATGACCCTGTCTGATCTCTGGGGAGAGCGCTGGCCACATTATGTTAATCACTCTGCCTAGAGACACAGGCAGCCAGACCAATGGAGTAATGGTGTGTGTGTGTTGTGTGCATGTGGGTTTGTGTGTGTGTGTGTGTGTGTGTGTGTGTGAAAGACATAGAAGGTGAAGGAAGCTGCGACGGTGGGGGGATATCTGAAAGGCAAGCCCAGATAAGGTGACGTTCCTGAGATTCATTTGTGCCATAAGGATTAAGAGGACAGAGGCTGGAGAAGAGATAGAAGACAATTCAACCCCATCTAAAGGTTTTTCTCCCTTCGCCCTCGCTCTCTTTTAATTTGTACATGTGTCATGTCCTCTGCACCACCCCTTTCTTTCTCCTCTACAGACTCAAGTCATTAGCAAAGGGGTGGTCAGTTCAAGGTTAGCTAGAATGTCACACAACCAGGAGAAGATAAAGGCTTGGCAATAACACAATGATGGAAAAGGCAAATTAAAATCCCAGTTAAGTTGGATCTGGGAGGGGGATGACTCTGATGGCTCGCTAATGAGACGAATATGCCGGATCGTTTTCCACAGCCAGTCTTTTTCTGATCTGTCTCTCTGATGAACATGTATCACGCCAGACAAAAACCCAGAGATGAAAGCCTAAGTAAATATTTAAACATTTAGATGCTAAAGAAGAAGTCATGTCGCCAAATGAGGATCAGTCCGATATGTCTGGATTTGAACTGAAATTCTGCACATACAGGTAAAGCTCATATGAATTCGCTGACAACTTTTCTTTGTGATATTGACAAGTTGTTGATGTAAATGTTAATGAATTAGCATAAATCATTTGACATTGCCCTACTGGTTATGGTAATGATCATTCATTCATGTGCTCCCAATCCATACCTATATATTACATCATTCACTCATCTTCCAAGACGCCTCGTACTAAGAAAGACCAGGAGAGTGAAAGTATGTATATTTACATACAGAAAAGCATTGGGATAGGTGTGTTGATCAGCAGTATCTGTCTATTTCTGATATCATCCACAGTATTAACCCATGAGATAACAAGCACATCTTCACTGATCTTGATCCAAACAGATGATCAAACAGTTAACTGGTGTACTACAACATCCGCTAGGGGAAGTAGGACCACAGCCACCCCAGTGTTGGTACTGCACAGTCTGGGTAAGTGTCAATGCCCGCCCCCTACCCCCCTGTGCCAGTGCTGGTGCCCTGGGTACAGCTGCAGAGAGTTAGAGTGGTCCATCCAGCACCTGGAGAGTGCCCTGCTCTGGGTTGACACCCAGCCCTCACCACTCTGAGAGAGTGAGCCCATTTAGGGTAATTTTCCATGAGTGTGCTACTGGGTACTGGAAGTCAGTGGGGCTGAGAGAGAGTGAGAGAGTAAGAGAGAGAGAGAGAGAGGGGGGGAGAGAGAGATGGAGAGAGGACGAGAGAAAGAGAGAGAGTGCGAGAGAGAGAGGGCGAGAGAGAGAGAGAGAGAGTGAGAGAGAGAGGGGGAGAGGGAGAGGGAGAGAGAGAGAGAGAGAGAGAGAGAGAGAGAGAGAGAGAGAGAGAGGGCTAGAGAGAGAGAGAGAGAGAGAGAGTGAGAGAGAGAGGGCGAGAGAGAGAGAGAGAGAGAGAGAGGGCGAGAGAGAGAGAGAGAGAGAGAGAGAGAGAGGGCGAGAGAGAGAGAGAGAGAGAGAGAGTGAGAGAGAGAGAGAGAGAGGGCGAGAGAGAGAGAGAGAGAGAGAGAGAGAGAGAGAGAGAGAGAGAGAGAGAGAGAGAGAGAGAGAGAGAGGGCTAGAGAGAGAGAGAGAGAGAGAGAGAGTGAGAGAGAGAGAGAGAGAGAGGGCGAGAGAGAGAGAGAGAGAGTGAGAGAGGGCGAGAGAGAGAGAGAGAGAGAGAGAGAGAGAGAGAGAGAAAGAGCTACTTCAGCAAGAAGAAAAATGCTGCCTGGTTAAAGTAGGCCAGCTTCATTATCATGCCTCCTGCAATAAAGCACCTGCCACTGGGCTTGACAAAGCACTTTTCCATGGCTTCCTCCTCCTCTCCTCCTCGCCTCCTTCACCTTGGCTAGCTGCTACCTCCTCCTGTAGGCTGTACCCACGGCTCCATTACCTCATCGTCCCAAATGGCACCTTATTCCCTATTTAGTGCACTACCTTTGACCGGGGCTCATAGAGCTCCCATAGAGCTCTGGTCAAAAGTAGTGCACTATAGGCAATAGGGTTCCAATTGAGACTCACATAAACCTCTTTGGATAACTTCACTGACCTAGGAATCATTTATCTTTGCTAATGGAAGGAAATCCATAAAAAAACACTGGGCTTCCCTTCGTATCCCGTTCCTCTCAGCCCAGTGTGCCCATGGAACAAGTCACCTGCCCTCCCCGGCTGAGAATGATTTAAAGAAAACGCCCAGGTAGGAAAAGTAAATGTCACCATAAATACTGTCAGTCTCCCTGTGGCCCTGTGGGAGCAGCTCTGGTTGGTTCTCTCCCTGTGTGTGTCTGCCTGGCCACTGGTGTCCTAACGGATGACTCCCTCTGGACCAGAACTCATTGAGCTGGGTT
Organism: Oncorhynchus mykiss; assembly: GCF_013265735.2. NCBI lineage: Eukaryota > Metazoa > Chordata > Actinopteri > Salmoniformes > Salmonidae > Oncorhynchus > Oncorhynchus mykiss. Next base: position 64,206,657 of record NC_048572.1, read on the forward strand.
GTTCTTCTCCATAATGCAACATCATCAATGGGCACGCAGCACAACCAACCAACACCTATCATGATGCAGTGATACATACAGAGAGTAACCTGCTGAAATGTGCTTCTGTTATGTCTCTCTCTCTTCCCTTTATTCATTGGAGGATGATCTAATTATGCATTCTTTATGTAAATTACAGAAATGGCTGAATAATAAAGCTATGAATATGTTTTCTCTGGAAAGGCAGTGAGATTAGCATAATGTAACATTGTGCTCTCTCCCATGTGATTAACCAACAACATTTTTATGATATTCATCCTCATAAAAACCTAGTCATTCTAATGCATAGTGATATTAAATTAAGTTCTGGTGTCCTTCAACTATTCACTCCACACTCGACTATTTATACCTGAGTAATAGTGTAAACAATAACATCATTCCACAGCTTTTTTTTTACCTCAAGTAAACAAAGTTGTCTCATTAACATTGAATGAGTTACAGTAATGGCCGCCATGCTATCATTTCTCCTTGTGTCACATACTTTTCATTGCCTACCCAGCAGCAGCCTCCCTTAAAACAAGTTGCTGTTTCCGTAATGACAACCATATTTAAATCCATATGCCTCTTTACCCTCATGGCTAAAGTTTTGTTCATCCAGTGTCAGTCTCTATGCCCTGTGATCAGATTTGAATGACCCATTGTCCTGCTTCCCAGACTCAGACGTGATTCCTTCTCTCACATTAATTGGAGCAGCTCCAATACATGTGTTCAAGCAAATGACAAGCATTAACGAAAATGTTATTGTGATTATTTATTTTCTGATGGCGTACCATCCTATTAGATCTCTCTGCCGCGTTAAAGCTCTAGTCGGCGGTGTAGTCGTTTGTGCCCCTCGGTGGCGACGGTGCCCACTTCGCTGTCTCTGGGATTTGTTTCTAATGAGAGCTTGAAGCTACAGCTAGTTAGCAAGGGGGAGTGTTTGGGCAGTTCCAAATGGTCTGATTTAAGGTACAGGGTCAGAGGCCGGTCCAATTACGTCCTCGGCGAGAGCGCCTCCTGGCTCTTTGATTCCTCAGTTCTAAAGGGCTGGCTGGGCGTAGGGGGTCTGTGGCTGTAGCATTAAGGGGGTGTTAATTGGAGCATGTCGTTTTCACGATGAAGCCATCAGGCCAGGGCGAAACAACTGTACTTTTCTAATTGCTGAGGGAAAGGCCTTTATGTTTCTCTCTCCTGCCAAGACCCGGCGGTGGCATCGGTTAGGGAGCGATTCAAAACAGTTCACGTTCAGGATATTATGCATGCTGGCAACGAGTTGGAGTCGCTAGCTGTGAAAATATGGAGGAAGTGCAAACGAGACGCACCTACATAGGCCATTATTTTTGTTATCAAAAGAGAGTGTTGTCAGGCTGAGTTTACATGGGGAGGAAAACAATGACCATCATGACAATGACACTTTGTGATTTCTGACACCATTAACAAAAAAAGTTTAACGGCTGCATTGATTGTTTTTTGTCTCATTCTAAAAAAGAAAGTTTGTGTTTCAACCCACTCACATCTGAAATGTTTGTTCATCACAACCCAGAATGTTGATGGTTAGAGCTATCCATCCCACAGAACCTTTGGCTCTCAGGACTCAAGTTGTAGAGCCTACCCACTGGGCACAGATGTCATTTCAATGTCTAGTTTTGATTTACATTTGGTTGAGTTGAAGAGTAACGTGAATTCAACGTGAAATCCCCCCCAAAAATCAACATGTCATTTGATTTAGGTTAAAAGAAAACACATTTCGTTATTTTGATGACTTTTTCAAGTTTTAATGCCACGTGCACAAGTGCAAATCCAATCAGTTTCCATGTTGATACAACGTCATCACATAGATGTTTTTGGTTGAAATGACGTGGAAACAACATTGATTGAACCAGTTTTTGCCCATTGGGTAAGGCCTAAGCTATGGTGGCAGCTATACATTCTCTCCGGTGCAGTCAGCTGTTGCAGAGAGGGCTGCTAGCCTGATAGCTAAAACCATCTCATCCTGCTAGCAATTAGCGCTGCTGTCTCCCAGGCCGCCAGTCATTGTTCTGTTTAATTACAGCCTAAACAAGGGATGAGGAGGAAACACAATAGAGCTGCCGACAGCACTGTGGCCCACCATTATAGACAGACTGATAGAGACATCTGATCAGGAGCAGAGCAGCCAGGAGACTAGACCACTACAGTGGCATCTCTTCCCCTGCATTTGGTTTTGTCCCAAATGGCACCCTATTCCTATATAGTGCACTAATTTTGACCAGGGGCCCACGATGATCTGCTGAAAAGTAGTGCGCTATGTGCAATAGGGTGCCAAATGGGACTCAGACTTTGCCTCTCCCGTGCACTTGCACTAATTTCTCCTTCGCTTTTATCAATGCTTGTTTGAAAGTAAGTGTGGTTATTTGTTTAGAGCGGGATATTGTTCCCTGCGTCGTCGACAAAGGACAATTTGTGTGAGATTAGGTATTGAGCTGTGAGAATGAGACAAGCCGTTATAAGGCATTTTGCCTGTCATAAAGCAAGTCTTCTTTATTGAGCCCAGCAGCACTCCCCCCCCCCTTTCTCACCCTTTCTCACCCTCTCCCACCCTCTCTCTCTCTCCTCTCTGTGTCCAGTTGTCTTTAATCCAGTGCTAAGAGCAATCTCCTGGGCTTTGACATGCAGGATAGCTGCTACTGCAGAGCGGGGAACAGGATCAATGCTTGTCAGGGATGTGTGTATTTAAACTACAGGGAGCTGGGGGACTGAGTGGTAGAATTTAGAGGGTCTGCTCCAGTGACCCTTGAGTACAATTCCTATTCCCATCACCTTCAACACTTTACTATACACTCAACTCAGACACTTGACTCACACCTGGACTTATATAATTTTCCCTTCCCATTTGGGAGAGGGCTGGGGTATGGATCCATGTGGATTGACTGGTAAAGGGTTATTTAGTCAGCAGGTTTTGTTATGTTGAGTATTATGACAGCACAGGGATACGATGGAGTCCCTAACTACACCTCAAAGTGTTGAGGAGAGGCATAAAGGGATTTGAACACACTCTATAGAGAAGGGAAAGATAGACCATCGATCTATTAGCATATTGTCAATCAATAGACCTCTTTTTGGCCTATATTTTCATTAATTGCCTTAACTCATTGTGAGTAACTCTTAGTTCATTCTAAGACAGTTAACGCCTGCGGGAAAGACATACTCAATAAATAGATGGGGTTTTCTAGTGATGGAGAGGCAATATAAAGTAGGTGTAGAGAATGTAATGCTAGCTTTATTTTCTCTCTCTCCGTTCGCTCTAGGAGTTTGCCATTTGTTTGAATATGCCACACGCACTGCCTACTGATAGAGTAGCTACATATACAATAGAATAATGGCATGCTTCCTTTTAAGTTATTCTCTCTCTCTGGACACTATTCTGTTCCTCCAGTGACCCATGACTCAGGTTCCTCTGCTATTCTTAGCCTCTAAAACGCTGCTCTGATCTGCTTTATCAGCATGATCTTCATTCCTTATCATCTCATTGCACCAGGTCCTCTTTGCTGATCTTGGCTAAATTATTATTTCAAATCGAAAAAGTCAATCTACCAGCATTTATCACAGTAATAAGCTATTTCCCTTCGGTCTACCACCTACAACACTTTATCTAGTGTAGTAAATGTCATTTGTCACCACAACATATCATTGTGTAGATCTGATTTTAATTTGACCCACAACTTCAAATTATTCATACTTCAAAATTTCTTCAAAATTTGTTCTAAAAGTATTCTTCAGCTGGCCCCTCTTTGAAGAACCCTTTCTACCTGTAACCAAAACGGGTTATCCCCCTTTTTGATTCCAGGTAGAAAGGGTTCTTCAAAGAGTTCTCCTTTAGGGACAGCCAAAGAACCTTTTAAGGTTCAAGAAAGCACCTTTTTTTTTGTAAGATTGCACCTTACTTGACTTTTCCTGGACCAGGTGAGAGTAGTGGTGGACCCCACCAGGCTCCAACAAAGATCTGGCTTCATCCCTGTTAAATTCTTCTATTCTCCCTCACCAACCAACAGGTGAAGTGCCCCAGACAACAAGAGCACCCATCCAGTGTTCTACAGAGCTCCTAAAAGTGTCCCTGCAACATCACCCAGAGTTCTCCAGAATAAGACCCTCTCTAGTCCAGCCACCCTTTCTGGTCCAGATCTGTGATGCATGTGGCCTGATGGATGGCTCCCCTCTCTGGGTAGACACCATGATGAACACCATGCCTGTAGATAGCCCAGGGACAGGCCCTACCTTACCGTGGCAGACCTGCCGGAACCTGCTACCCCTCTCAGCGTTACACTACCACCACCATCCATTCTCCTGCTCTGAGTTATTCATCAGCTCACGGCCTGTTGGTTTTTTAAGCAAGACAAATTGAATGAAATAAAATAACCAGGCTAGAGTTTGTTGTTTGTATTGCTCTGTGTCAGAAGGCAGCCGTGTAGGTTGTGAATCATGCCATGTGGAGTATGCATAATATGTTACACAGCAGGCGGGATGATTCAAAGGTTGAGAAAAACTCAGGTGGTGCTGGCTGGTTAACAGGTCTGCACTGCTCACTGGGTTTACAGGGTTTAGTTAACCATGCTAGCTGGAGACTACATAACAACAGAAAGTTATTGGATGCTACAATCAGGCCATTAAACAATGTTAAAATGGTCAGACAAAGTCATGTGACAGTAGAAGAAGGTGAGGACTGATCAGAGAGTCGACATCAAACTGTAAATGCTGTAAATACTGTTTAGAGAAAAAAAACTCAGTACATTGGCATGTACTTTCACCAAAGTACATCCCTAAATCAAGTTCTTTCTTCAATTAAGGAATTATAAATGTACCTATATACTGTATGTTGTTGCATAATGCACAGGTCTCTACTGTGTTAACAAAAACCCGCTGACCCACAGCTTGATAGATCTGACCACCCGAAATGAAAATACGCAGATATGCCGTCTTCTCTGTAAGAGGTCGGTTTGAAAAAACAAAGGTGCCTGGCTGTCTGAGAATGCCTCTCAATGCAGTGTCACACATTGTTGTCATATCGGTATAAGTTGCGTGCCTGACGGACTGGAAACAGAATCAAAGCCCCCAGATGAAAGACAAGCAGAGCGGAAGCAGTTGTGCCCAGGAGAAGGGCACATCAATCATTTTGCTAACGCTCCAACCGCTCTACTCACTGAGCCCTGATGAGATCCCCTCACTCCGTTGGCTAAGCCTGGACCCCAAACCTCTGGGTCCACAGGCACACCAGACCAGAGCAAACTAGGCCTTCAACCCAAATGGAACCCTATTTCCTATTTAGTGCACTACTTTTGACCAGACGCCATAAGGTGCCATTTGGGACACAGCCTAGTTCATCACCTCTGGTACTCTCTCCTCATTCCCCTGTGGCCTGCTCTGCTGCAACTACAGAAGAGAGCTCCAGCTTTTTGTTTGAGAGGCAGGTTCCTTATTTGTTTTCAGCACCCTGGACAGCAGCACTGACTGACTGTCAAAGCTCTGCTACCCTCAGCGCAGCTACTCACAAAAACTAACCCAGAGGCACAGGGCGACTACGTGAGCAGGACTTTCAACACCCATCCAGGTGAGAAGAGTGGAGGGGTCTACCTTTAGAGATAGAACAACTGTTATCTTATCTACGGGTCTACCTTTAGAGATAGAACAACTGTTATCTTATCTACGGGGGGAAACTCCCACCCAGTCATTACAGAAGAGTTCCAGCACACTGCTTTTACAGGACATAAGCTCTTCCGTCTGATCTGACTGGAAGGAGAGAGAGAGTCGAATCCCCGGAGTGTAACTCAATAAAGGTGAAAGTGTCACATTGACAAATGTACACGGTGAGATATTATTTAGAACAGAGACTATGTTTGTTCTGTGTACTTTCTCCTTTTCAAAAACGACAGAAGTAAATCTTCTGGCAGGGCAGTGATAAATAAGCCCAGGGGAAGTGAAGTGGTAGCGTGTAGTGGTTGGCGGGCGGCGGCTGTGGTAGTTTCCTGCTTGCTGTTGTTGATGTTCCTACATGTTTACCCCCCACCATGCGCTTCTTACTGCCTTTCCACAAAGCTAGAACAGTGGGGTCTACAGTGGGGAACGGGCAGGCAGCCTCTGACAGAGAGTGCTAGCTTTAATTTTGTCCAGAGGGGCTTCAAGCCCTCTTCTCTCTCTCGTTCTCCTGTGGAACAAACAAATATTTGTCCTCATTACTAATTAAACAGGGAGAGGAAGAGCACGGAGGGTAATTGACGACTACACACCAAAGTGCACATGCACGCATGCCTGCGCACACACACACACACACACTAAAACACATTCCCTCTGAGACACACTTACATATAATCGTACACTCCCCCGGCTTTAGGAAACGACTCGGTGTTGTGATTTACGAGTGCCGTTGCATTTGGTCTCGGGCGTCCACCTGTAAGCTATTCATAAACAAAACAGCTAAATAATAAATGTCTTCGGCTGTGGCGCTTGCCCATGTGGCGTTTAAATGAATAGGAATTAGTGGGGAAGAGTGGAGAAGGGAAGGGCCCTATGTGGGATGTTGTTTATGTGTATGGGGAGATCCATTTATCAGACTGTGCTGCCTGGTGGAACAGAGAAGAGAGGAGGGTTGGCTGTGAGGAGAGGACCAGGGGTGATCCTGGAGCATGCTGCTCTGCTCTGTTTGATTAAAACCCCTGGCAATGTCATGTTGTCTTGTCTCTGTCCTTTCCCTTCACCCTGTCTCCCTCTGCTGGTCGTTGTTATGTTACCTTTTCTCCCCCTCTTTTCCCCAGCTGTGCCTTGTCTCCTCCTAATTACCCATTCACCCCGTTCCCCACCTGTTCCCTTTTTTCCCTCTGATTAGGTCCCTATATCTGTCTCTGTTTCTGCTCCTGTCCTTGTCGGATTCTTGTTTGTTTGTTTATGTGTCTCATGCCTGAACCAGACTATCATCGTGTGTGCTGCAACCTTGTCCTGTCCTGTCGGAATCTACCTGTCCATCTGAGCCCACGTATGTTCGTCATTAAAGTACTCTGTTTGTTAATTCGCTTTTGGGTCCTCATTCACGCACCATAACAGAAGAATCCGACCAAGAATGGACCCAGCGACTTCGGATCCTCTCCACTCAGCCGTCGAGATCCAGGGAGCGATGCTAGGCAGACACAAGCAGGAATTGTCTGCTGCTCGACATGCCGTTGAGACCCTGGCCACCCAAGTCTCCAACCTCACAGAACAGGTTCACCATCTCCGCCTCGATCCACCGGCCACTTCCAGGGCTTTCGAATCTCCGGAGCCCAGAATCAATAACCCGCCGTGTTACTCTGGGGAGCCCACTGAATGCCGCTCGTTCCTCACCCAGTGTGATATTGTGTTTTCTCTCCAGCCCAACACTTACTCCAGGAGCACTGCTCGTGTCGCCTACGTCATATCTCTCCTTATTGGACGGGCTCGTGAGTGGGGCACGGCAATCTGGGAGGCAAGGGCTGAGTGTATTAACCAGTATCAAGACTTTAAGGAGGAGATGATACGGGTTTTTGATCGATCTGTTTTTGGGGAGGAGGCTTCCAGGGCCCTGTCTTCCCTATGTCAAGGCAATCGATCCATAACAGACTACTCTATTGAGTTTCGCACTCTTGCTGTCTCCAGTGGCTGGAACGAGCCGGCCTTGCTCGCTCGTCTTCTGGAGGGTTTCCGCGCAGAGGTAAAGGATGAGATTCTCTCCCGGGAGGTTCCTTCCAGCGTGGATTCCTTGATTGAACTCGCTATTCGCATTGAGCGACGGGTTGATCTTCGTCACCGAGCTCGTGGAAAGGAGCTCGCGCTCTCCGTCGCCTCCCTCTCCGCATCACTACCATCTTCCTCTGCCGGCTCGGGTGCTGAGCCCATGCAGCTGGGAGGTATCCGCATCTCGACTAAGGAGAGGGAACGGAGAATCACCAACCGCCTCTGTCTCTATTGCGGTTCCGCTGGTCATTTTGCCACTTCATGTCCAGTAAAAGGCCAGAGCTCGTCAGTAAGCGGAGGGCTACTGGTGAGCGCTACTACTCCTGTCTCTCCTTCAAGATCCTGCACTACCTTGTCGGTCCATCTACGCTGGACCGGTTCGTCAGCTTCCTGCAGTGCCTTAATAGACTCTGGGGCGGAGGGCTGTTTTATGGACGAGACCTGGGCTCGGGAACATGACATTCCTCTCAGACAGTTAAAGGAGCCCACGGCCTTGTTCGCCCTGGATGGTAGTCCTCTCCCCAGGATTCAGCGTGAGACGCTACCTTTAACCCTCACTGTTTCTGGTAATCATAGTGAAACCATTTCTTTTTTAATTTTTCGTTCACCTTTTACACCTGTTGTTTTGGGCCATCCCTGGCTAGTTTGTCATAATCCTTCCATTAATTGGTCTAGTAATTCTATCCTCTCCTGGAACGTCTCTTGTCATGTGAAATGTTTAATGTCTGCTATCCCTCCTGTTTCCTCTGTCTCTTCTTCACAGGAGGAGCCTGGTGATTTGACAGGGGTGCCGGAGGAATATCACGATCTGCGCACGGTGTTCAGTCGGTCCAGGGCCACCTCTCTTCCTCCACACCGGTCGTATGATTGTAGTATTGATCTCCTTCCGGGAACCACCCCCCCCCGGGGTAGACTATACTCTCTGTCGGCTCCCGAACGTAAGGCTCTCGAAGATTATTTGTCTGTAGCTCTTGACGCCGGTACCATAGTCCCCTCCTCCTCTCCCGCCGGAGCGGGGTTTTTTTTTGTCAAGAAGAAGGACGGGTCTCTGCGCCCCTGCATAGATTATCGAGGGCTGAATGACATAACAGTGAAGAATCGTTATCCGCTTCCTCTTATGTCTTCAGCCTTCGAGATCCTGCAGGGAGCCAGGTTTTTCACTAAGTTGGACCTTCGTAACGCTTACCATCTCGTGCGCATCAGGGAGGGGGACGAGTGGAAGACGGCGTTTAACACTCCGTTAGGGCACTTTGAATACCGGGTTCTTCCTTTCGGCCTCGCTAACGCTCCAGCTGTCTTTCAGGCATTAGTCAATGATGTCCTGAGAGACATGCTGAACATCTTTGTTTTCGTTTACCTTGACGATATCCTGATTTTTTCACCGTCACTCCAGATTCATGTTCAGCACGTTCGACGTGTCCTCCAGCGCCTTTTAGAGAATTGTCTTTTCGTGAAGGCTGAGAAGTGCACTTTTCATGCCTCCTCCGTCACATTTCTCGGTTCTGTTATTTCCGCTGAAGGCATTAAGATGGATCCCGCTAAGGTCCAAGCTGTCATTGATTGGCCCGTCCCTAAGTCACGCGTCGAGCTGCAGCGCTTTCTCGGCTTCGCGAACTTCTATCGTCGTTTCATCCGTAATTTCGGTCAGGTGGCAGCTCCTCTCACAGCCCTTACTTCTGTCAAGACGTGCTTTAAGTGGTCCGTTTCCGCCCAGGGAGCTTTTGATCTCCTCAAGAATCGTTTTACATCCGCTCCTATCCTTGTTACACCTGACGTCTCTAGACAGTTCGTTGTCGAGGTTGACGCGTCAGAGGTGGGAGTGGGAGCCATCCTTTCTCAGCGCTCCCTCTCTGACGACAAGGTCCACCCATGCGCGTATTTTTCTCATCGCCTGTCGCCGTCGGAACGTAACTATGATGTGGGTAACCGCGAACTGCTCGCCATCCGGTTAGCCCTAGGCGAATGGCGACAGTGGTTGGAGGGGGCGACCGTTCCTTTTGTCGTTTGGACTGACCATAGGAACCTTGAGTACATCCGTTCTGCCAAACGACTTAATGCGCGTCAGGCGCGTTGGGCGCTGTTTTTCGCTCGTTTCGAGTTCGTGATTTCTTATCGTCCGGGCTCTAAGAACACCAAGCCTGATGCTTTGTCTCGTCTCTTCAGTTCTTCAGTAGCCTCCACTGACCCCGAGGGGATTCTCCCTGAGGGGCGTGTTGTCGGGTTGACTGTCTGGGGAATTGAGAGGCAGGTAAAGCAAGCACTCACTCAAACTCCGTCGCCGCGCGCTTGTCCTAGGAACCTTCTTTTCGTTCCCGTTCCTACTCGTCTGGCCGTTCTTCAGTGGGCTCACTCTGCCAAGTTAGCCGGTCACCCTGGCGTTCGGGGTACGCTTGCTTCCATTCGCCAGCGTTTCTGGTGGCCCACCCGGGAGCATGACACGCGTCGTTTCGTGGCTGCTTGTTCGGTCTGCGCGCAGACTAAGTCCGGTAACTCTCCTCCTGCCGGCCGTCTCAGGCCGCTTCCTATTCCCTCTCGACCGTGGTCTCACATCGCCTTAGATTTTGTCACCGGACTGCCTTCGTCAGCGGGGAAGACTGTTATTCTTACGGTTGTCGATAGGTTCTCTAAGGCGGCTCATTTCATTCCCCTTGCTAAGCTTCCTTCTGCTAAAGAGACGGCACAAATCATCATCGAGAATGTTTTCAGAATTCATGGCCTTCCGTCAGACGTCGTTTCGGACAGAGGTCCGCAATTCACGTCTCAATTTTGGAGGGAGTTTTGCCGTTTGATTGGGGCTTCCGTCAGTCTCTCTTCCGGCTTTCACCCCCAGTCTAACGGTCAAGCAGAACGGGCCAATCAGACTATTGGTCGCATCTTACGCAGTCTTTCTTTTCGCAACCCTGCGTCTTGGTCAGAACAGCTCCCCTGGGCAGAATACGCCCACAACTCGCTTCCTTCGTCTGCGACCGGGCTATCTCCTTTTCAGAGTAGCCTCGGGTACCAGCCTCCGTTGTTCTCATCTCAGTTCGCCGAGTCCAGCGTCCCCTCCGCTCAGGCTTTTGTCCAACGTTGCGAGCGCACCTGGAAGAGGGTCAGGTCTGCACTTTGCCGTTATAGGGCGCAGACTGTGAGAGCTGCTAATAAGCGTAGAACGAAGAGCCCTAGATATTGTCGCGGTCAGAGAGTTTGGCTCTCCACTCTGAACCTTCCCCTTAAGACGGCTTCTCGCAAGTTGACCCCGCGGTTCATTGGTCCATTCCGTATCTCTCAAATCATTAACCCTGTCGCAGTGCGACTTCTTCTGCCGCGATATCTTCGTCGCGTCCACCCGGTCTTCCATGTCTCCTGTGTCAAGCCCGTTCTTCGCGCCCCCGCTCGTCTTCCCCCCCCCCCCCCCCATCCTTGTCGAGGGCGCACCCATCTACAGGGTCCGCAGGATTTTGGACATGCGTCCTCGGGGCCGTGGTCACCAGTACCTTGTTGATTGGGAGGGGTACGGTCCGGAGGAGAGGAGTTGGGTTCCCTCTCGGGACGTGCTGGACCGTGCGCTGATCGATGATTTCCTCCGTTGCCGCCAGGCTTCCTCCTCGAGTGCGCCAGGAGGCGCTCGGTGAGTGGGGGGGTACTGTCATGTTGTCTTGTCTCTGTCCTTTCCCTTCACCCTGTCTCCCTCTGCTGGTCGTTGTTATGTTACCTTTTCTCCCCCTCTTTTCCCCAGCTGTGCCTTGTCTCCTCCTAATTACCCATTCACCCCGTTCCCCACCTGTTCCCTTTTTTCCCTCTGATTAGGTCCCTATATCTGTCTCTGTTTCTGCTCCTGTCCTTGTCGGATTCTTGTTTGTTTGTTTATGTGTCTCATGCCTGAACCAGACTATCATCGTGTGTGCTGCAACCTTGTCCTGTCCTGTCGGAATCTACCTGTCCATCTGAGCCCACGTATGTTCGTCATTAAAGTACTCTGTTTGTTAATTCGCTTTTGGGTCCTCATTCACGCACCATAACAGGCAACCCCACTCACAACAACAACATGGACATCTCCGCTTACTGCCAAGGATTTTATTTCGCCCACTTCCTTGTAGAACCCTTATAGTGAATAGTGTATGGGCCTGTAGGGAAGAAATACTCCAAATAAATACAATCAAATTCAGCACACATTTTTCATTGATTGTTTATGCCGTGTGTTTCATAACTTAATGATGCTATGTCAAGGTCTTTAGTGGTCCTCATTTATACATCAACTCATTATAAAACCCTGGCTGGAAGATGGTTTCTCTGAGGTCCTCCTCCCTCCATCTGGAGCGTTTAGTCTGTCTGTAAATCAGCTGGCGTGGTTAAGAGGCTGACCTTTCCACTGTCAAGCGGCCCAGCCCTCGGTCAGCACACAGCTAATGGCACCTGCCACTCATGCGGCCTCTGCCCTCACTGATGCCACTGGGGGGAGAAACTGTCACAAGTGTTAAGAATTAGCGGGCCGTGTGATCTAATGGCAGGATGGAAGGACGGATGGAGGATGGCCAGGCTAAGGCAGGGGAGGGAGGAAGGAAGGAGAACCTACAGACATGGTTTCTGAATACCAGCATGATGGGCGTCACCCAGGGCTGATTGACAGCTGTACGTCTGGGTTAGGACAGCCTGGATCCTGTCACACACAAATACATGATAATGCTCAGTCTTGGACACACACAGAAGGTATTTATAGCTCAATACAAGCAACATACAAGACTTCAGTTGCTACATTATTTAGTCAGATAATTAGGTTAAAAAGTATGATAAACATGTCCTTATTCTTTTAATTTGTAGTGCAGATTTTATTTTCATATCTCTTCAGACATTTTGTTTTTTAAATATTGAGTTAGAACATTATTATTGAGCAACAGCAGGAATATGAAGCTATAGGTCTGAGTGTGCGTAATGAAAGCCCTGATGCTCAGCCCCACCCTAATTAAGTGTAATCAGAGTGACCCAGAGCCCTCCCAGAGCCCTCACACTGACACAACGCTAGCAGTTGTGACAGCAGTCAGACAGGAGAGAGGAGAGAGAGCACTACCCCTGGGCTGTCCTTTCACCTCCACTGACATTTAACTAAAAACCAATCTCCATGTCTATGAGTGGAGGCCCTTACCGGAGGGCTGCTGTGCCATGCTGTGTGCTGGATGAGAGCGTGCTTGCGTCTGTTTGTGACTATGTGTATACAGTACATGATATATCTGTGCATGGTGTATGCAGGGTGCGTGTTTACGCTTGTGCATAGCTCAAGTATATAAATGTCCGTGTGCGTGCACACGCTTTGTATTTGCACCCTGCCTGATGTGGGTGTCCACGGGTCTCTGTGTGGGTGAGCCAGAGTAGCCGTGGAGAGGGATCTCTGTTACCAGAAGAGAGGTCAAGGTCCGACACACTGGGACATCATCATCTCCATCTTATCAGCGTTGTAATAATTTGACAATAAAATAAATAATAAAAAGGCACCATAATCCCAGCTCTCTGGAATTGGAAACTTATACAAGGGCTAGTGATCGGAGGTGGATGATGCCCTTGGGCCTCCACTGTGCATTGGCAGGGGAGAGAGAAAGAGTGAAAATGTCCTTCTGTTTGACATATTGCACATCATGTCGCCCCTCTTTTACGGTTCTGCAATCTTTAGCATTTCACAGAAGGGTCTCCAAGTGCAGGTTAACTAGTAGCCAGGGGCCAAAAGAATTCTGTGTGACAAATGGGACAGTCAATTGGAATGGGGAAGTGGAGGGGGAGGGGGGGGGGGGGGGGGGGGGGGGGGGCTGAGGAGGAGGTGGATGGGGGGGTCCAGGGGAAATGGAGTGAGCTGATCAGTGGTCGGTTGTAGAGGGGGGTGGAGCTGGAGGAGGGAGGGAGGCAGGGGGTTGAAAGAGTCAGATAAATCTCTCTGTTTGCATCGCTTTAACCAGGTAGGTAAGGAACATGGATGCTCCGTCAGGGTCAGGGGTCAATGGCTGGAGTTCTAAGGTCCATCAGGGCATCAGGCAATGTGATTTTTTATTGCAACCACTGCCCCCAACTGACACAGCCTGCCGACTGCACTATCAGTTCCTAGGCCCTAGCCTTTTGTGGGCCCTAAGTGATATTTGGTTGGGATGTTCCTCTTGGAAAGTGGATTTTTTTTTCTTCAGTGTTGAAGTACGTTTCCTGTATTTCTACACATTTTGCCATGGGGTGTAGAGAAAGTGTTGCAGTTTTAAAGAAAACGTTCTGCAATTCTTCACATTTTGTCATGGAGTGGAGAACATTTTGCAGTTTCAAAACTAATTTCATGCAATTCAACTAATTTTAACATGGGGTGGAGAGAAAATGTTGCAGTTTCGTCGGTAATATCCTGCAATTCTACACATTTCGCCACGGGGTAGAGAAAATGCTGCAGTTTTAAAGCAAATTTCCGGCAATTCTGTGAATTATTACAATAATTGTTCTATATTGATTTTAGGGGGTAGGTCAGCTTTAATATTGCAGATAGATTGTAGTTCCCATCAATGTAATTGTCTGCATCATTTCCAATCCCCCCAATATATTTTTTTTGTAAATATACACATACATACGCATACATATTGTACATATAAATATATATATTGATTTCCATTTGCCATGTATTTTTAACAGTGCTGTTTCACAAACGTTCTTAACCTTTCTATTCTCATAGTTTCTACAGATTGTAAATTAAAGAGAAACATTTTTGCTAAAAGTATTATTATATTATTGATCGATTGACTATGACTTTTCAAATAGCCAAGTAGTGCAATCTGCAAAGTTAGCTCCAGGTAAATGTTGCAATTCTTCAGACATTCCTGGACCTGTGACCAAAAACAAGCTACATATGGACAGTACCAAAAGAAATGATCTAATGACTCACACAGCCAAGACAATGGAGGTGTGGCTTCGGGACAAGTCTCTGAATGTCCTTGAGTGACCCAGCCAGAGCCCGGACTTGAAGCCGATCAAACATCTCTGGAGAAACCTGAAAATAGCTCTGCAGCGACGCTCCACATCCAACCTGACAGAGCTTGAGAGGATCTGCAGAGAAGAATGGAAGAAACTCCCCAAATACAGGTGTGCCAAGCTTGTAGAGTCATACAAAAAAGTATTGAGGCTGTAATCGCTGTCAAAGGTGCTTCAACAAAGTACTGTGTAAAGAGTGTGAACACTTATGTAAATGTGATATTTCCGTTCAAACATTTCTAAAAACCAGTTTTTGCTTTGACATTACGTGTTATTGTGTGTAGATTGATGAGGGTGGGAAACAATTGAATCAATTTTAGAATAAGGATGTAACTTAACAATATGTGGAAAAAGTCAAGGGGTCTGAATGCTTTCCGAATGCACTGTACCTTTGCAAAAACTTTGCTACCACATTTTTTTGAAAAGACATAGCTATGGACAACTGCAAAAGTGTAGCTTCAGTTCTCAACAACATTGCAGCCCTGACTTTAGCTGGTGCGAGGAAAATGCCATGCAGACTCCCATGAGTTTACATGTGAATTCTTAAAGAGATGTGTGGCTCTAAAGGCACGGACACACCGGTAGCATCTGCCAGCTATAATTTCCAAACCAACTCTACATGTCGAATCATGTGAAAATGTCGTCAGTCAGACATCCACCAAAGTAAGTTACACGGACTCACTCTGTGTGAAATAATAGGGGTTGGTATGATTTTTGAATGGCTACCCATTTCCCTGTCCCCCATACATACAACATCTGTAACGTCCCTCAGTCCAGTATTGCATTTCAAGCACAGATTCAACTACTGAGAACAGGGAGCTTTTCAAAAGCCTCGTAAAAAAAGCCAGTGATTGGTAGATGGGTAACAATAACAAATCAGACATTGAATATCTCTTTAAGCATGGTCAAGTTTATAATTGTGCTGTGGATTTTGTATTATACCACCCAGACGCATCAAAGATACAGTCGTCCTTCTGAACTGAGCTGCAGGAGAGGAAGTCAACTGCTCATCACGGTGATTTTAAAACTGTTCAGTGGCTGTGATGGGAGAAAACTGAGGATGGATCAAGAACATTGTAGTGACTCCCTCCAAGAATAAAGACCTAAATAACAGAGTGAAAAGAAGAATACAAATATACAGAAGTTGTTTTTTTTCACATGCATCCTGTTTGCAACAAGACACTAAAATAATATTGAGCGGAAAAAACACGGCAAAGAAAGCCTTTTGTTTGTTTGTGACAAATCCATCACTGAGTAATGCCTCCTTATTTACAAGCATGGTGGAGGCTGAATCATGGTATGGGTATGCTTGACATCGGCAAAGACTGGGGAGTTTTTCAGGATAAAAATAAATGGGTTGGAGCCAAGCACAGGCAAAATCCTAAAGTAAAACCTGCTTCAGTTTGCTTTACACCAAACAGAGGAATTCACCTTTCAGCAGGACAATAACCTACAACACCGGGCCAAATCCATACTGGAGTTGCTGAGTGGTAAAGTTACAGTTTTGACTTAAATCAAGACTTAAAAATTGCTGTCTAGCCATGATCCCCAACACCTTGACAGAGCTTGAAGAATTTAGAGTATTTTGTATAGATCGTTGACAATTTTAAAAAAAATTTTTTTACACGAAATCCATTTCAATCCCACTGTAACACAATAAAATGTGAAGTAATCTAAGGCGGATGAACACTTATTATAACATGTATATCAACTTTCATAGCAGCATTACTTTCCCATGACCTTCTCCAATTACTGTGTATGACATACCATTGTGAAGTTACGCGTCTGTAAGCCTAGGATCTTGTAAGCAGTCATATGATATCAAAGTCAGAGTGACTAACAAAATCAATGGGGGCCCTGCGAGCCTGGTTGGTAATTTGGTGATGATTACTACAAGGTTTAGATAGCTGGCTAGACATCCTTACCTACAGTATCAATAAAAAAGGTAGCTGACGGGCTAATTGAAGGACTGTCCGTAACTGACAACAAGTGGATAACTGTTGATGCACAACCAAATGTGGAAATGGCACCTTGTGTATTCTACTTTTATCACTCAACAGTACTGTTTACTGTTTTGGTCCGGGGCCCCCTACACGCAGCACATAGTCTGCATACAGGCAGAGGCGGCACTGCCTAGGCCTCGCTGACTGCTGGTGAACACAGTAAACAGACTAGTATACTACAGATACAGTGGCAAAAAAAAGTGTGTGAACCCTTTGGAAATACCTGGATTTCTGCATATATTGGTCATAAAATTTGATCTGATCTTCATCTAGGTCACAACAATAGACAAACAGTGTGCTTAAACTAATAACACACAAAACAGTTATACATTTTCATGTCTTTATTGAACACACCGTGTAAACATTCACAGTGCAAGGTGGGAAAAGTATGTGAACCCTTGGATTTAATAACTGGTTGACCATCCTTTGGCAGCAATAACCTCAACCAAATGTTTTCTGTCTTTGCGGATCAGACCTGCACAACGGTCAGGAGGAATTTTGGACCATTCCTCTTTACAAAACTGTTTCAGTTCAGCAATATTCTTGGGATGTCTGGTGTGAACTGCTCTCTCGAGGTCATGCCACAGCATCTCAATTGGGTGGAGGTCAGGACTCTGACTGGGCCACTCCGGAAGGCGTATTTTCTTCTGTCGAAGCCATTCTGTTGTTGATTTACTTCTGTGTTTTGTGTCGTTGTCCTTTGCACCACTCAACTTCTGTTGAGCTTCAATTGGCGGACAGATAGCCTAACAGTCTCCTGCAAAATGTCTTGATAAATTTGGGAATTCATGGTTCGGTCGATGATAGCAAGCTGTCCAGGCCCTGAGGCAGCAAATCAGCCCCAAACCATGATGCTCCCTCCACCATACTTTACAGTTGGGATGAGGTTTTTTATGTTGGTGTGCTGTGCCTTTTTTTCTCCACACATAGTGTTGTGTGTTCCTTCCAAACAACTGAACTGTAGTTTCATCTGTCTACAGAATATTTTTCCAGTAGTGCTGTGGAACATCCAGGTGCACTTTTACAAACTTCAGACGTACAGCAATGTTTTTTTTGGACAGCAGTGTCTTCTTCTATGTTGTCCACCCATGAACACCATTCTTATTTTGTATTTTACGTAAAGTAGACTCATCAACAAAGATGTTAGCATGTTCCAGAGATTTCTGTAAGTCTTTAGCTGACACTCTAGGATTCTTCTTAACCTCATTGAGAATTCTGCACTGTGCTCTTGCAGTGATCTTTGCAGGACGGCCACTCCTAGGGAGAGCAGCAACAGTGCTGAACTTTCTCAATTTATAAAGAATTTCTCTTACCGTGAACTGATGAACATAAAGACTTTCCAGCTTTATGCAAGTCAACTATTCTTAATCTTAGGTCTTCTGAGATCTCTTTTGTTCGAGGCATGGTTCACATTAGGCAAAGCTTCCTGTGAATAGCAAACTCAAATTTTGCGAGTGTTTTTTATAGGGCAAGGCAGCTCTAACCAACATCTCCAATCTCATCTCATTGATTGGACTCCGGGTTAGCTGACTCCTGACTCCAATTAGCTTTTGGAGAAGTCATTAGCCTAGGGGTTCACATACTTTTCCCAACCTACACTGTGAATGTTTATAGGATGTATCAATATAGACAAGAAAAATACAATAATTTGTGTGTTATTAGTTTAAGCACACTATGTCTGTCTATTAGATGAAGATCAAATTTGATTACCAACTTATGCAGGTAATTCCACCTTTGCATACTACATGATTTAAGTATATGTTATGCTCTTTATTTTTCTATTTTTTTACCCCTTTTTCAGGAGTTCTGCCCCTGAACAGGCAGTTAACCTACTGTTCATAGGCCGTCATTGAAAATAAGAATTTGCTCTTAACTGACTTGCCTAGTTACAGTGCCTTGCAAAAGTATTCGGCCCCCTTGAACTTTGCAAACTTTTGCCACATTTCAGGCTTCAAACATAAAGATATAAAACTGTATTTTTTTGTGAAGAATCAACAACAAGTGGGACACAATCATGAAGTGGAACAACATTTATTGGATATTTCAAACTTTTTTAACAAATCAAAAACTGAAAAATTGGGCGTGCAAAATTATTCAGCCCCTTTACTTTCAGTGCAGCAAACTCTCTCCAGAAGTTCAGTGAGGATCTCTGAATGATCCAATGTTGACCTAAATGACTAATGATGATAAATACAATCCACCTGTGTGTAATCAAGTCTCCGTATAAATGCACCTGCACTGTGATAGTCTCAGAGGTCCGTTAAAAGCGCAGAGAGCATCATGAAGAACAAGGAACACACCAGGCAGGTCCGAGATACTGTTGTGAAGAAGTTTAAAGCCGGATTTGGATACAAAAAGATTTCCCAAGCTTTAAACATCCCTAGGAGCACTGTGCAAGCGATAATATTGAAATGGAAGGAGTATCAGACCACTGCAAATCTACCAAGACCTGGCCGTCCCTCTAAACTTTCAGCTCATACAAGGAGAAGACTGATCAGAGATGCAGCCAAGAGGCCCATGATCACTCTGGATGAACTGCAGAGATCTACAGCTGAGGTGGGAGACTCTGTCCATAGAACAACAATCAGTCGTATATTGCACAAATCTGGCCTTTATGGAAGAGTGGCAAGAAGAAAGCCATTTCTTAAAGATATCCATAAAAAGTGTTGTTTAAAGTTTGCCACAAGCCACCTGGGAGACACACCAAACATGTGGAAGAAGGTGCTCTGGTCAGATGAAACCAAAATTGAACTTTTTGGCAACAATGCAAAACGTTATGTTTGGCGTAAAAGCAACACAGCTCATCACCCTGAACACACCATCCCCACTGTCAAACATGGTGGTGGCAGCATCATGGTTTGGGCCTGCTTTTCTTCAGCAGGGACAGGGAAGATGGTTAAAATTGATGGGAAGATGGATGGAGCCAAATACAGGACCATTCTGGAAGCAAACCTGATGGAGTCTGCAAAAGACCTGAGACTGGGACGGAGATTTGTCTTCCAACAAGACAATGATCCAAAACATAAAGCAAAATCTACAATGGAATGGTTCAATAATAAACATATCCAGGTGGTAGAATGGCCAAGTCAAAGTCCAGACCTGAATCCAATCGAGAATCTGTGGAAAGAACTGAAAACTGCTGTTCACAAATGCTCTCCATCCAACCTCACTGAGCTCGAGCTGTTTTGCAAGGAGGAATGGGAAAAAAATTTCAGTCTCTCGATGTGCAAAACTGATAGAGACATACACCAAGCGACTTACAGCTGTAATCGCAGCAAAAGGTGGCGCTACAAAGTATTAACTTAAGGGGGCTGAATAATTTTGCACGCCCAATTTTTCAGTTTTTGATTTGTTAAAAAAGTTTGAAATATCCAATAAATGTCGTTCCACTTCATGATTGTGTCCCACTTATTGTTGATTCTTCACAAAAAAATACAGTTTTATATCTTTATGTTTGAAGCCTGAAATGTGGCAAAAGGTCGCAAAGTTCAAGGGGGCCGAATACTTTTGCAAGGCACTGTAAATAAAGGTAAAATAAAATTGGTAGTTACAGCCTAGTCCCATCGCTGCAACTCCCATACGGACTAAGGATATGCGAAGGTCGAGAGCCATGCGTCCTCCGAAACACGACCCTGCCAAGTCTCACTGGTACTTGACCCACTGCTCGCTCAACCCAGGAGCCAGCTGCACCAATGTTTCGGAGGAAACACCGTACAGCTGACGAGTCAGCGTGCATGCGCCCGGCAAGAAGCCGCTGGAGCACGATGGGACAAGGACATCCTGGCCGGCCAAACCCTCCCCTAACCCGGACGACACTGGGCAAATTGTGCATCACCTCATGGATCTCCCAGTCACAACCGGCTGCGACACAGCCTGGGATCAAACTTGGGTCTGTAGCGATGCCACTAGCACTGTGATGCAGTGCCTCAGGCCGATGCGCTATTCGGGAGGCCATGTTATGCTCTTCTCATTGTAGGTTAAATCATTATCTGAAACATTTTATCCTGAACCTGCTAACTATTTCAAATGGCTAATAATGGCTCTGAATTTACGGTAGCATATGGTAGCAGTACACTAGACCTATGTTGTAGAGTTTAAACATGTTGTATCTTTCTTCTTAAATCTCAAACTACTGCCTACCTCGGAAAGCAAACATTTCTCGTTAGTACACCCAGACACCTCTTCATTCTCCTCACTCTCTCTTTTCTCTGTCATGAAAAGGCCATCATCTCCACACAAGTTTTTCCAACATCCTCATCCTCTCATTTTTCATCAGTCCCTATCCCTCCATCCCCCCTCCCTCTGTCAGTGGCACAAATGCATTTGTTCAATACCTCCAGCAAACAGATTAGAGGCCTCTTATCGGAGACAGGGAGTACGTGATAATGGTTTTCACCAGATCCCTGCACTGTCACAGATTAAAATGGCCCCGACTAGAGCATTTTTTTTGTCTCTGCTTGCCATTGGATTTCCTGTCCAATCTATTGGCACAGGACCCTAAAGATACAAGGAGAAGTCAGTTTCAATCTGATAGGTGATTGTTTTCCCCCTCTCCCTGTTGCTGATTCCCTGGTCTGCTATCGATCGTGGCTTCGGCCGGCTGCTTGTCACCTTGGTGTGTGTTTGTGTGTATGTGTGTTTCTGCGTACCCATGCACAGGTGTGTGTGTGTGTGTGTGTGTGTGTATCTTAGAGCTCACCTCCCACACTTCCTTTAAACTTGATCCAAAGTGATTGATCTCGGGGTCCACTGAACAAAGGCAGACAAGTGAGCCTGAGGACAGACACAATGTGCTGTGCCACGCACCCACTGACGCTCAATTACCAGGGTTACCCGCTCTGAGACTACACCTCCCAATGGGCACCAAGGGCCCAGAACTAGTGGTGGCTGGTGGCACTTTAAATCGGGCAACAGGCTCATAGTAATGGCTGGAACAGAATGAAAGGAATTGTATCAAACACATCAAAACGCATGGTTTGATACCATTCCTCCCCTCACCAGCCTCCTCTGCCTCTAAACCCAGAACTCAACAGGTTCCCCTACCGCAGATGGTACACTATATTTTTCCTAACAAGCTAATTTGCATCCAACGACAGGGAATGTATAATAATACTTTATATCTTTGTGATTTAAACCTGTCTGGCTTTGCATGGAATCTATTTTCCGCCGCCTGTGTAGTGGGATCCAGAGGAGCTGGTCTATAACTAGAATATCAGAGCCATAACAGCATAGTTATGCCTCTGCAGCAATGATTAATGAGCAGGATGCTAGCCTAATGTTTTCCCTGCAAAGCCCCGGGCAACAGGAATCAAGTCAATAATTATTGTTAGGATGCTACATTTTACAACAAACGCTTGTCTTTTTATCAGCAGGGAAGATCATTCTCATTAGGGACGAGTCAATGAAGACATACTGTACGTTGTCCTCTTTTATTATTTGGGAGGCCTCTGCCGGTGTTCCATTCCAGGTCCAGGGGCGTTCGCTCGCTCTCTTTATGTCTCTCTCTATCGCTCTCTCGCTCTCTCTCGCAGCCCACCCTGGCCACGCATGGCAGCCCATTAGCAGGCCAGTCCTATCCCTGTGAACACCTCAGCCCTCCCTGTCCCCTCCCTGTTCTATCCCTGTCGCTGGCAGGAATTTACTGCATGCAAATAGAACCTAGCGAGCTCCTGCCTGCTGAGGGTGTGTGATGAGATATCCATATTTAATGAGACGGAATGAGACGTGGGCGAAGGTGAGGAGGGTGGAGGAAGTGCATGCGGCCACAGTCACACTCACGCAAGCAGGCACAAACGCACACACACACAAACCTACATACAGACACACCACCCCAAACACCTCGTTTGGCTGTTTTTATAGACTTACAAGGCACCAAATGTCAGTGCTGTTGTTAATCCCACTACTGCTGGACTAATGAGGCTGTACCCGTGTGTGTGTGTGTGTGTGTGTGTGTGTGTGTGTGTGTGTACCTGATGCACAGAGGATCTTTACATTGTAGCTACAGCACACACAACACTCCTTGATCTCTGTCTCTTGCCTCTGACTCCAACCCTGTCCTCTTCCTGTCCTGAGGGGAGACCCAAACCGTTTTCCATACAAATTCAACTATGCATGCTTTTTAGGAGCACATCCCATGTCAGACTGGACCACAGCGAGGATGTGTTCCGAGACCTTAGCTCACTGACTGTCACCACTGTTGGGAAACCACTGTAGTACAGACACCATTTACAGTGTCCTTAGGATGGGGACAGGGAAGGAGAGGAATAAGGACTGGGTGCGTGTAGGAGCTGCCAAACAAGCAAATTAAACCTAATGACTGGAATAGGATTTTGGTTGAGAGTTTCTCTTTTTGTACTTATAGTACATGTCTCGTTGAGTCTTGCCAGGTCTTGGATAGTGAGGGTTGGCTGGTTTATATTGTTAGCTTTGTGCAATAACTTTGGCTACCCTGGTAAGGAGTTGCCTGTAGCGTTTTAGATGAAGAGTGTCCGGGCTCACCGCATGTGTAGTTCAGAAGAAAATTGGATCTCTCTGGCCTGATTGTGCTGGTAAATGGAAGAGTGTGAGTTAGGTTTGTGTGTGGGAATTTGCTGTGTGTGTCTTCAGTATGTGTGTGTGTTCAGTGTGTGTTCAGTGTGTGTTCTGACTGTCTGAAGGGATGGTAGTAGCCTGCAGTTAGAATAATTCATCCAGTTTCAATTTAAATTGTACAGAAACTTTTACATTTCTTTTTTTTGTTTTTAATTTACTTTACAATGATCCTATAGCAGCTCGAGATTTCTATGAGACTTTCAATATAGAGAGAATGATCAAAACTATTCTGGATAAATGTTTCATAGAAAGAAAGCTTTGAATTATTATTTTTTTTAACCTTTATTTAACTAGGCAAGTCAGTTAAGAAAAAAATCTTATTTTCAATGACGGCATAAGAACAGTGGATTAACTGCCTGTTCAGAACGACATATTTTTACCTTGTCAGCTCAGGGGTTTGAACTTGCAACCTTCCAGTTACTAGTCCAACACTCTAACCACTAGGCTACCCTGCCTAGTTATTGGTAAAATTCTTGTTAGATCCTCACTTATGAGACAGTACTGCAAAGAATAACTGCAATAGCCCTTGACTGTGACACTTTCTCTAACTTGCCAAATTAGTAAACGGTACACTCTTAGAAAAAAAAGGTACTATCTTGAACTAAACAGGTTCTTTGGTTGTCCCCACAGGAGAACCTTCTGAAGAACCCATTTTGGTTCCAGGTAGAACCCTTTTTGGTTCTAGGTAGAACTCTTTTGGGATCCATGTAGAACCCTCTGTGGAAAGGGTTCTACATGGATCCCAAAAGGGTTCTACCTGGAACCAAAAAGTGTTCTCCTATGAGAACAGCCAAAGAACCCTTTTGGAACCCCTTTTTCTGTACGTTTTTTTATTTATTTTCTTCTTTTGAATGAATGGACTGCTTGAGCTGAACAGTATTGAAATAATAAACTATCCTTGAATTACAGAAAAACCAACATGAATCAAGAAAAAAGAGAAGAAAATCTGTAGGAAAATGCATGATGCAATGAAATACAGTCTGTATGGACGGGTGAGCTCTCCAGAAATGGCCCAGCTTTAGGGAGCCTATGTTGGATTGGCAGAATCCCCCTATTATGCCATTGTGGTGGCCTGGGCCAGCACAGTCTCTGTCACCGCGCTATTATTATGAATAGTGAGCATAATGCATTGCTATGAATAGGATTGTCGGCCTGATTGTGATGTATAGTTTTTCATTACTGTTCCCCAGCCCCTGCCATTAGGCATGTGGAAAATTCTATTTATCCCCTAATTTGTAAAAATCCCCTCCCTGTCTGATAGCAATCAGAGGGCTGTAATTGTCTGTGCAGCTTTGACGGCTGGGGGCTGATGAAGAGCTATGTGCCGGAGCCTGGCCGCGGAGACTGGCCGCCCTGTCGCCCTGCTGCCGCCACCGTCACCGCCTGCCCGCCCGCCCGCCCGCCACCCCACACTTCATCCCGCCATGCAATTAATAACCATTTGCAAATGGCAGACATGTAACAGCTATCCCTATCCTGCATCCTCCTCCTGCACACCACCACGGCCACCCCTTCACAGGCTCACAGATACCCATTTACCTGTGTGCAGGGATAGGGACAGGGATTGAGATAGGGATGGAGATGGGGAGGAGGTATGGGTGTTTTGGTGTTCAGGTTCGACCTAGACAGGCAGGGTAAATAAAGATTTAAGGGGTGCAATGAATGAAGGCGTGTGTCCTCTGGATTCTGTGAAAGAGATTGTTAATTGTGGGTACATTAAAAAATATATGTGAGGAGAGAACAAAAACAGTAGAGCTCCCTATAGAGAATTTGTGTATTTTATTGAAATCAAGTGTTCTTTTTTAGGTTGTGGTAATTAACTGAATATATACAGTACTTCTCTCCTCTTAGCTTATAAAGGTAAAAGCATAGGAAATAAAATACATTAAGTACATTTTCCTAGCTCATCATTCCTCTCATCTAGATCTATGTATGTACTGTATTCTGAGAGCTTTGACCGTTAATTCAGTTACTGTAATTTATGATACAACATTATGCAGACAATACTGAATTACTTCTTGATTGAGGACCACTAATAACACTCCTTACCAACCCCCCAAATCTTAGCTACAGAGCTGTTTATGTTCTACCCCTATTTACAGTGAAGTGGCTCAGCATTTTAGTGGATCCTTTCTAAGTGGACATTGTCCGTCTTGATAAACACTTTATGCATATCAGCCTCCACTTGTAGCCCGGCAGTGAGAATAATGGCTGTCTAATTGTCTCATTTTGATGTTTTTTTGCCTACAGGAAGGAGGACTTTGGATTAACTGTTTGATCGGCCTAATTTCCAAAAACATCATTAGGTCCAGCTCGCTCTCCTCTCATAATAAGGACTTTATGAGCCTCTCTGCTTTAAAAGTCTTTGTCTCTTAACGCCAGTTCCGGGACCATAATTAAGTCAAATATTTCTAAATATGGTAATGCCGGACCTGTTTGAAAAAGTGTCTACCATTTCCATAATTTCATTATCACGTAAAACACACTAATTGTGTGAGAGTGTGGGGCAGTGCTTTGGCAGAAATGTTGTACTAATTACAATGAGTGGCTGGCCTAGCTGCACTCCAAGCCAGTAAGTAAGCCAGACACATTGAGACATGTTTGGACACAGTGTCTTGATCAACCATTACTCTATCTTCCATTATTTGGATAAAGGACAGACTCAGAGCTTGTTTATGTTGATCATTATTCATAAATTGACTTCCTTAAAGGTCAATATTATTGTATCCATTATGAGAGAACAATTGAAAACAGTTAGATTAGAATATCCAAGACCACTAATTAAAAAATGTTTTAATCTGAACATAAATATTCACCTCTAGTATTATTTTATCATGACAAAATACAGTATCTATCATTTTCAATAGATCTGTCTTGGTTGTTGGCCATGTGTACTCAGTTCTTTCCTCCACTTCCGCCTGTGAGGGAATGCTGTTGACAACCTGCCTTCCTCGATCCGTAGGATTGTTTTTGCACAGCCCACAGCTGTGACTATTGGTTCAAGTAGAACGTCACCATACTTCCCCTATACCCAAATGACTTGGACGAAAATAATCTCCTGCTTTTTGTTCAGTTTCCTTATTTACTGACTGCCTGGAAGCCTGCTGGAAACATCTTTATATGACAAAATGGAACTGGTCATAATTCTCAAGCTTAAAATGATATGAAAATGTTTAATATGATGTTGTTGGTATCTCAATTGGTATTCTAAAGAAAAGCAAATGTCATGTGTTATGAAATTGTGAAATATTTGAATGTTTAGTATTAAGATTCAGTCAGAGGTTTGAAAAAGGGAGCTAGCTAAAATGGTGTGTTTCCATTCATGGAAATGTCACCTATTCAGAAATCTTAAAGCTTTCACTATTATCAATTTTAGTGACCAGGGTTTAAAAACATGGGAGGAAAATGTCATTCTTGAGTGGGGTTTCAAATAAATTAGCTTTTAGCCGTTCAGGGTTAGGCTAACCGATTATAATTTCCCATCTGCTCCACCTAAATCATCTCTGACTCTGCTTAGCACAAAGGGCATGCTTCTCATCTCTCACTGCTGGACAGATTGCATTACAGAGCAATATATACCTTCAATTTAATCCTTACCATGTAATGGAGGAGTGCAAACTCCAGTAATAAGCCACAACAACCAAATGTAATTTTTAATCAGTCGCCTGGGCGATCAACTTGGTACTGTTTACCCAGTGCATTGTGTTACAGAGACCGTGTCAAAACATTCTCGGTGAGGGGGAGACAAACAGTTAAAAAACACCTTCTGCACCGCCACCTACGGCTTCTGCATCTGTAATCAACCTTGATGCTTAGTGCTGTTGTTTCCATTGATTTTTCTGTTTCACATGTGGGTGAAAATTGCACTTTAAGTTACCCTGAGTGTTAAATTAATAATGAAACCGCAAGAGTGCCCTCCTCTGACTTTCAATTAAAATGATCAGGCTTATGGGGGTGGAGGAGGCAGAGGAGAAGAGAGCCCAGTGGAAGAGAACAGACTACTCGGTCCAGTAGAAGAGATTTAACTTGTAGGCCCAGTGGAAGAGATCAGGCAGGTAGGCCTAGTAGAAAAGATCAGGCTGGTAGGCCCAGTAGAAGAGATCAGACTAATAGGCCCAGTAGAAGAGATCAGACTAATAGGCCCAGTGGAAGACATCAGACTAATAGGCCCAGTGGAAGACATCCGGCTGGTAGGGATGGCCCAGTGGAAGAGATCAGGCTGGTAGGCCTAGTAGAAAAGATCAGGCTGGTAGGCCCAGTAGAGGAGATCAGAATAATAGGTCCAGTAGAAGAGATCAGACTAATAGGTCCAGTAAGACATCAGACTAGCAGGCCCAGTAGAAAATCTTAGTATTGTATTCCCAGACTAGTAGGCTCAGTAGAAGAGATTGGATTAGTATTGATATACCCAGTAGAACAGATCAAACTAGTAGTGATAGGCCCAGTTGAAGAGATCAGATTATTAGGCCCAGTAGAAGAGGTCAGACTAGTAGGCCCAGTTGAAGATATTAGCCTAGTAGGCTCACTAGATAACATCAGACTAGTAGGCCCAGTAGAAGAGATGACACTATTAGGCCCAGTGGAAGAGATCAGACTAGTAGGCCCAGTAAAATAGATCAGACTAGTAGGCCCAGTTGAAGAAACAGACTAGTAGGCCCAGTAGAAGAGATTGGATTAGTATTGATATACCCAGTAGAACAGATCAGACTAGTAGTGATAGGCCCAGTTGAAGAGATCAGATTACTAGGCCCAGTAGAAGAGGTCAGACTAGTAGGCCCAGTTGAAGAGATTAATCTTGTATGCCCAGTTGAAGAAACCGACTAGTAGGCCCAGTTGAAGAGTTTGGATTAGTAGTGATAGGCCCATTTGAAGAGATCAGATTACTAGGCCCAGTAGAACATATGAGACTATTAGGCCCAGTAGAAGAGATGAGACTTGTAGGCCCAGTAGAAGAGGTCGGACTAGTAGTGATAGGCCCAGTAGAAGAGATCAGATTAGTAGGCCCGGTAAAACAGATGAGACTATTAGGCCCAGTTGAAGATATCAGACTAGTAGGCCCAGTAGAAGAGATGAGACTTGTAGGCCCAGTGGAAGATATCAGTCTGGTATGTCCAGTAGAAGAGATCAGACTGGTAGTGATAGAACTAGTAGAAAATATCAGACTAGGAGGCCCAGTAGAAGAGATCAGACTAGTAGGCCCAGTCAAAGAGATCAGACTAGTAAGCACAGTAGAAGCGATTAGACTAGTAGACCCAGATGAAGAAACTGACTATTAGGCCCAGTAGAAGAGATGAGACTATTAGGCCAAGTGGAAGATATGAGACTATTAGGCCCAGTGGAAGAGATGAGACTATTAGGCCCAGTGGAAGATATGAGACTAGTAGGCCCAGTGGAAGAGTTCGGACTAGTAGTGATAGGCCCAGTAGAAGAGATCAGATTAGTAGGCCCGGTAGAACAGATGAGACTATAAGGCCCAGTTGAAGATATCAGACTAGTAGGCCCAGTAGAAGAGATGAGACTTGTAGGCCCAGTTGAAGATATCAGTCTGGTATGTCCAGTAGAAGAGATCAGGCTGGTAGTGAAAGAACTAGTAGAAAATATCAGACTAGGAGGCCCAGTAGAAGAGATCAGACTAGTAGGCCCAGTCAAAGAGATCAGACTAGTAAGCACAGTAGAAGCGATTAGACTAGTAGACCCAGATGAAGAAACTGACTATTAGGCCCAGTAGAAGAGATGAGACTATTAGGCCAAGTGGAAGATATGAGACTATTAGGCCCAGTGGAAGAGATGAGACTATTAGGCCCAGTGGAAGATATGAGACTAGTAGGCCCAGTGGAAGAGTTCGGACTAGTAGTGATAGGCCCAGTAGAAGAGATCAGATTAGTAGGCCCGGTAGAACAGATGAGACTATTAGGCCCAGTTGAAGATATCAGACTATTAGGCCCAGTAGAAGAGATCAGTCTGGTATGTCCAGTAGAAGAGATCAGGCTGGTAGTGATAGGACTAGTAGAAAATATTAGACTAGTAGGACCAGTAGAATAGAGTAGACTTGTCGGCTCAGTAGATAAAATCATGCTAGTAGGAAAGTAGAACCGATCAGACTAGTAGGCCAAGTAAAAGAGATCAGACTAGAAGGCACAGAAGAAGCGATCAGACTAGTAGTGATAGGCCCATTAGAAGAGATTAGCCTAGTAGGCTCAGTAGATAAAATCAGATTTTTAGGCCCATTAGAAAGAGATAATTTTAGTAGGTCTAGAAGAAGATATGAGACTATTAGGCCCAGTGGAAGATATCAGCCTAGTAGGCTCAGTAGAAGAGATTAGGCTTGTAGGCCCAGTGGAATAGATCAGTCTGGTACGCCCAGTAGAATAGATCAGGCGGGTAGTGATAGGACTAGAATAAAATATTAGACTAGGAGGCCCAGTAGAAGAGATCAGACTAGTAGGCCCAGTAAAAGAGATCAGACTAGTAAGTACAGTAGAAGCGATCAGACTAGTAGGACCAGATGAAGAAACAGACTATTAGGCCCAGTGGAAGAGATGAGACTATTAGGCCCAGTTGAATATATGAGACTATTAGGCCCAGTGGAATATATGAGACTTTTAGGGCCAGTGGAAGATATGAGACTATTAGGCCCAGTGGAAGAGATGAGACTATTAGGCCCAGTGGAAGATATGAGACTAGTAGGCCCAGTGGAAGATATAAGACTATTAGGCCCAGTGGAAGATATGAGACTATTAGGCCCAGTGGAAGATATGAGACTAGTAGGCCCAGTGGAAGAGATCAGGCTGGTAGTGATAGGACTAGTAGAAAAAAATTGACAAATAGGACCAAATAGAATAGAGTAGACTCGTATGCTCAATAGATAAGATCAGACTAGTAGGCACAGTAGAAGCGATCAGACTAGTAGTGATAGGCCCATTAGAAGAGATTAGCCTAGTAGGCTCAGTAGATAAGATCAGACTAATTGGCCCAGTAGAAGAGATAATTTTAGTAGGCCCAGTAGAAGAGATGAGACTATTAGGCCCAGTAAAAGAGATCAGCACCCAGGCCCAGTAATGTAGACGAGACCAGTAAGCACATTTGAAGAGATCAGATTCTAGGCCCAGTTGAAGAAACAAACTAGTAGGCCCAGTAGAAGAGATCAGCCTAGTAGGCCCAGTAGAAGATATCATATTAGTAGTAGTGGTAGGCCCTTTAGATGAGCCTCTACAGGGCTAGACAGCTGGGTCCCGTGACTACAGGAAGCCGGCCAGAGCCAACAGGCCAACAGGGATACAAACAACAGTGTTCCAGAGGAAACAGGTGCCTGCTGCTGCCTTGTAGCAGGGGCTCTGGAGCATGGTGGTTCAGTCCGCTCACAACTTCCTAATTAGACTGCTCTTCAGCCAGGTGCTTCCACAACGGAGGAGTGCCAGGGTCCACGCCGGCAGTCCGGCATGAGCACGCACATTGCAGGAGAGAGAGTGTCCTATTGTCATTGGTCAGTGTCAGTCAGGAAAAGAACATTGTCAGCATTGCCATGTGGTCACTCTCTGACAGTCAGCCCAAACATGAGTCAAGCACATGTAGACAATAGACATGCGACTCATACAGTGTAGGACACTGCCACAGTCGGGGAATTAGTGAGCGACTACACACAAAGGCAGAGATCTTGTGTAGCACCACGTTAAAAGAGATGTCTTTTGGAAAGCCCTCTGGTGAGTCACTCCCTCGGTGTGGGTGTGCAGGTGAAGGGAGAGTGTTGTCATGACATGATGAGCTAAAAGTCCATCACGTGGTCAATAGACTGAGAGTCAGGCTAATGTCTTCCTCTTCCTGTTGCCCTGGTGCGTCCTGGTGCGTCCTGGTGTGTCCTGCTTCCTGGTCCAAACAGCGTCCACCCTCTGGGCCACGTGGAACTATGCCCATAAAAACACACAGACATACCCCCCTCTCCCCCCACACGTTCCCCCCCATCCGACTCAAACAGTCAGGGAGAAGGTAACAGGAGGGCTGGATGGAACAGTGAGTGTGTGTGTGTGTGTGTGTGTGTGTGTGTGTGTGTGTGTGTGTGTGTGTGTGTGTGTGTGTGTGTGTGTGTGTGTGTGTGTGTGTGTGTGTGTGGAGTGGTTTGGAAGTCATTTCAGAGTTGTTTGATGATGAGACATCACATGGGAGGATGTTTGTGTCTAATGTAGCCTCCTCTAGTCTCATTAAAGCGCAGTGTGGTCAAGGGAAATTCCATCACAGTGAGGTAATGCTGCTTCCTGAGCGATTGATACGATGTTGACGTTGGTCAAAGGGAATGAGGTCTACTGTACGTGCATAGAGGGAATTCATATTCAGTATGATGAGCATGCGTAAAACAGGGTTGTATTGCCTATCACTGACTTACAAGAAAGAAGTGTTCATTGTTTATTTGGTCTATAATTTACTTTACTCAACCTTTAGAAATGTTTGTGTATGATCTGTTGTATTTTGCTGTTTGTGCCTTCTCAGTAGTGAGAAGGGGGGTCTTCCCTCCTGTCATGGGCTGATGGCTGAAAGGACCATAGCTGTATAAATTGCCTGGCACATTTGCTTATGGGTGAGTGACATCTGCTGGGGACTTTTATGAGGGAGCCTTATCACTCTCCCTGACACACTTTGAGTTTAGAGAACCACATCTGGGTCTGGATTGGTCAAACCAAGAGGACGAAACCAAAAAAATGTAGTTATTTTGGCCCGGTAAGGAGATGGGAAATGTGCAGGATGGTGGGGATGATGAAAACATTTATTTAATTAAGTGTAAAAATATTTTGTTATTTATGCATGTGTACCATTAACGACAGGTTAGTTACTGTATCAACAGTGGGAAATGTATTTCGAACAGCCAAGTCCTTCCCCTGCCCTGTAGGAAGGAAAATCTCCCGTTTCTCTTATTCCTACATCATCAGGCACTCTATCATTACAATCTGGCTAGGACTAGTGTGCATTTGAATGTTCCCTCATAAGAAGTTGTGGGGAGTGGATTATAGGGTTCCACAGCCTATAGCCTGCCTGAGTGTCCCGGCTAGCCCGGCAGTTATTAAGCACAGTTAAATATCACTCACTAAATGAAATCCACTCTCAACACTGTCATATAAAAAACTGATGGAGGGGAGCAGGGAGGGTGCATTGCGTGTGTGCAGACAGAATCGTGGTGAGGAGAGGAGGAGGGTTCTCTCATGACATACACGCTGAACACAAATATCATTCATTAACAGTAATCTGCTATTTTAACACTGATGTATGGCCCCCTGGTAGCTGAGCCACTGATTCACATCCCAGGCTACAATTTCAATATGGACCTGCTATGCTGGGGCTGACTGGCTATCCGTCTCCCGACCCCCATCCTGCTCTCCCCCCCTCCGTCACTACCCCAGAGTCTCAGGTGCCACGCCAGCGCGCCGCAAATGAACACATTTCCAGCAGCCGGCACCTTTGATGGCTCTATGATTCCTAGTGGGTCAATAGCTGGCAGGCAGTGGGAGAGGAGAGGAGACAGCAGCACTGGAGTGGCTGGCCGACAGCATGGTGATGATACAGAGACACTGGAGGGGAGAGGAGGCAGGCAATAGAAACCACAAAGCTAGAGTGGGCCCCAGGGAGTAAAGGCAGAATATGTCTATGTCTAGGTTCAGTTTGAGTTTGAGAACACAGCAATGCGGTAGCTAAAGTAGTGTTTATACTCCATTACACCTTACGCTGGAATGCAAACAATGTATTTAGCTACATTTGTTCAGGCATAGAGATTACATAAACACTACCGCTATTACTCTACTATTTTCAGTAACTATACTGTAACCATACTCTATGAATAAAAACAATATTATCAGTAAAAGCTCAATTTGGCTGCCATTTTCATCTATCTACTCAGTCCACTTTACAGCTTCCGTTGGTCTTTAACTTTGTCTCACATTTCAATTCACACATTCTAGTCAGCGGCATTAATCAGAAAGCAGAATAACACTCCTGCCGGTCCCCAGGTGACTTATATGAATACCTTGGAGATGTATTCCTACAACAAGCCTGAAGTCCCAGAGACCCCTGGACAGACAGACAGACAGTAGATAACCAAGCTGTCTCTTCCCTACAGGCCTTGTCTGCTATATTGTTGTACAGCCGTGGCTCTTCCCCTGTCAAGCCCAGTAAAAACTCTCCCCCCACTACACACCCAGCTTGTCAGCTGAAATGAATTAGTAGACATCTTAATTATCTTACCGGTCAGGTATTCGAGGTTCCAAATAAATATTTCTATAATGTGATCCATGGCTGTGTTTCCCATCAGGCCCGGCTAGCTATTAAACTGATTATATTAGAGAAGTGATAGTTTGAGAGATGGCTACTGCCATGTTTATGTGCCAATGGGCCTCAACCACCATCCACCAGGCCATTATAACACCTCAAGTCATTTGGCGAGACGCGTGTGGTAATATGAGAATTTATGCAGTCAGCTGACCTCTTTGTCCTCTCATTTCAATGCTGCCATTTTGTCGTGAGGATGGTGAGGATCCATAGTGGTGTCATGGTGGTAGTTTGTCCTCATTAGAACCACCTCTGAATAGGAGAATAGAATAGGACTAGTCTACGTGTTGTCGGACACATCTGATAACACAGCGCTGTGCAGAGTGAAAAATCTATCTGCAGAGGCTCTGACAGCGGAAATGTGTGGAGAAATTGCTTTCGCGTTGCGGGATGAGTCAGGAATGTATGTCCTCTTCACCGTGTGGAGAGAGAGAGAGAGAGAGAGATGGAGGGAGAGAGAGAGGAGAGAGAGAATGAGATAGGGAACGCGAGAGAGCTGTGAATCATCTCTCTCCATAGTGAATACTGAGGTTATCACGACACCACATCAGTGATATGTAGCCGCTATGAGCATTATCATACAGAGCCGTATCCTGATATACATAAGTTCATGTCGTCTTGCAGTCGTTATTGTTATTGATTGGGCACATTTCATAAATGCGGAATACATAACGTAGGATATATAGAGTATATCACTGTAGATTAATTCATGTTAGAAAAAGGGTTAGCAAAACTGTTAATCATTGACTCTAGTAGATATCCTCTTCATTCTCTCCAATACTTATTGCGTAGAGATCGGCAACAAAATATGCTTGGCCAAGCGTTGCAAATAATTCAAGAGTGTGTTTTGCCCAATACTGTTGTAGGCTATGTGGAGTGGAAAAACATTTTTATTCCACTACACACCCTTCTGTCTTTTCTCCTTTTATTCTCCCTGTGGACTCAACCCTGTTTGATGTATAGACAGGAGAACACAATCGTAGTGTGGCTTTTGAAGATCTAGTCATGTGCAATGTGGTCCACTGCGTCTTCAATACGCCTGTCAAGGGTTATTTGAGGGCACTGGACACACACACACACACACACACACACACACACACACACACACACACACACACACACACACACACACACACACACACAACGGTAGATATTGGTCAGTGACAAGTGGTGACAGATTGATTTAGTGAGCATGCAGTCTGTGATAACCCCCACAAACATCCCATGGAGTCCTGCTGTTTTGTTTAGGTTCCCCCCCTGAAGGAAATACAGCCATCTCCATGTGGATAGAAATGTATGAAAATTAAATACAGCCATCTCCATGTGGATAGAATTGAATGAAAATGAAATACAGCCATCTCCATGTGGATAGAAATGTATGAAAATTGCGTTTCTAATATTCACCAAGCCCTGCCCATGTGATGGCCCTATTAAATCAATTGGGGATGATTACATTGAGAGGAACAAATCAATGCCACCCTGTAATTGCATATTACAACGTTATTTTCTGCATAGATATTGATAATACGTGTGTTTACATTTCATATGATTAAAATCAATGTAGTAAAGTGAGTTATGACAGCTGCCCCTGATGATACATATTTATGGAGCAGGCTTAATGGGGTTGTTGATGCTTGCCATGGATTGCCTTCATCCATCTCCATACAGAATGCTTCCGGGGGTCCCAGCCATCCAGGGTGCTCTACAGCTAATTCCTGCTGCCTGTATCGCACATGTACACCACTTTAACAATGCATTGTCTCTGGGGCCTGGTTATCAAAGCTGCCCTGGTAAATCTTTGGCCTGCTCTGACTGTAAATATTTGATATGGATCATCTAAATATGAGTATGGATTTTGGCTTATTTTTGTTGTTGTAAAATTACTGTCAATACCCAAATTTCCCGACATTTTATTCTGTTATATTTTTTTACCTACCCGGAGCCATGTTCGACCCTCAAATTTGATTCGATGATATGTCCATCACTGAAATTAGATTGAGTTCCATTTTAAGATGGATTCCACTTTCTGAATGTTTTTTTCTCCCTTAAATAGCTGTCATTTCACACCAGGACCACTGATCCAGTCAGCCTGGTTCTCAGCAACTAGCTAACAGCTCCTCTACTTAATAGTGTTATGTGGCTCTTTGGATGATGCATTTTACTTTGGGAGCCAATGTTTGCAGCATGTTCCTGGTATCAGGTGCCTGGGCCCTGTAGTGTGTGTGAAACCAGATCCACCTCAGGGAGACAGTTGCAGTTGAACATCATAAGAGGCACACACTCATCCTCAGCCGCGGTGTCTTTAACCACCCCCCGGCCCTCCCAGCTCTCCAGCACATCACAGAGAACTATTGACAGCCACAGGGCTATCGGATAGCAGCCACGATCAAAGGACATTTGGATTCGGTGTGTAAAATGCTTTTAGGTAAGATGACTGTTTGCCTGTGTAAAATTGTTTTCCCTCCAGAGTAGACGATGTACACAATTGATGCTTAATGACTCATAACTAGAGAACACTATGGACCCAGACAGGATTATACATTACCTTGCCACAAACATGGTTAAGCTTCCACAAACAAGCAAGACCACTGTACATATAATTGTGTCAGCCGCACGGGGGGTGGGGGTGGGGGGGGTGGGGTGGGGGGGTGGGGTGGGTGGGTGGGGTGGGGGGGGGGGGGGGGGCAGAGAGAGACATTTACCAAGTGGATAGGTGGAGGTTTGAGGAGGTGAAAAGCACTCTCACTTTCGCCGGCCTCAATCCACTGTTGGTTATTAAGGACATAACCTCGTCCATTAGGTAAAATTCATGGAAATTACCTCCTCTCTTCCGTGATGTTAGGGCCCAGATTGGGTAGAGGAAGTTAGTGGAGGGGGGCAGTGGCACAACTAACCCCTATCCATTCTACCTCCAGTCTCGTCCCGAGGTTTCAAACCGCTGCTGAAGCTTTAAGTTTAATTAAAAGTTTATTTCCTTCTAGGTGACTTATGTTCTCTGCCAAGGTGAGTGAGAGTCAGGAGAGTTGACAGAACTGATTAGAGAAGAGGGACGGGAGGAAATGAATGAAAAGAGTGAAAGCGAAGGATGGTTGGATAGGCAGGCGTTCTGCAGGGACTTATGGAAATGCGTCCCTCTTTTGTAATAAATAAATGTTTTTGTACATTTGGATGTTTGAGTCCACCAGCTTCTACAGTGAGCTCCAAAAGTATTGGGACAGTGACAACTTTGTTGTTGTTTGGCTCTGTACTCCAGCACTTTGAAATTATACAAAGACTATGGTGTTAAAGTAAAGACGGTCAGCTTTAATTTGTTTTCATCCACATCAGGCGAACCATTTAGAAATTACAGTCATTTTTGTACATAGTCCCCCCATTTTAGGGGGCCAAAAGTATTGAGACAAATTCACTTATAAGTGTATTAAAGTAGTAAAAAGTTAAGTATTTGGACCCATATTCATATCACACAATGACTACATTAAGCTTGTGACTACACATTTGTTGGATGCATTTGCTTTACGTTTGGTTGTGTTTCATTTTGGAGTCTCTTATTGTAAATAAGAATAGAATAGGTTTCTAATACAGTTACAGACGCACAAATATCATACCCACAAGACATGCTACCCTCTCATGCCCCATCATTTCTTTGGAGGGGGTATGATATTTGTGCGTCTGTAACTTTCTCACTCATCATTATTCACGATTCATTCACAGTTATCCATAATCATGGTACAATCCACATTCATATAGAATTGTTTAGAGACATATTCAATTCTTTTTACAATAAAAGTGACTCCAAAATGACACTACATTATTTGAACCACTTTAACCTCAGTCGTTGTATAATGTCAAATCCAAAGTACGGGTGTACAGAGCCAAAACAAACAAAAATTGTCACTAACCCAATACTTTTGGAGTTCACTGTATTTCCTGCATGAATAAAGAAACTATAGTGCAGTTGAAGTACATGCATGTGACATAAAATCACACAGTTTATAACCGTGTTGAAGATTTACATTTCACATTGCAGTTTGACCCTATGTTAAAATCAAACAGACATACAGTGGGGGAGAACAAGTATTTGATACACTGCCGATTTTGCAGGTTTTCCAACTTACAAAGCATGTAGAGGTCTGTAATTGTTATCATAGGTACAATTCAACTGTGAGAGACGGAATCTAAAACAAAAATCCAGAAAATCACATTGTATGATTTTTAAGTAATTAATTAGCATTTGGGATCAGCCCAGAACTACATGGCAGGACCTGGTCAATGACCTGAAGAGAGCTGGGACCACAGTCTCAAAGATAACCATTAGTAACACACTATGCCGTCATGGATTAAAATCCTGCAGCACACGCAAGGTCCCCTTGCTCAAGCCAGCGCATGCCCAGGCCCGTCTGAAGTTTGCCAATTACCATCTGGATGATCCAGAGAAGGAATGGGAGAAGGTCATGTGGTCTGATGAGACAAAAATATAGCTTTTTGGTCTAAACTCCACTCGCGTGTTTGGAGGAAGAAGAAGGATGAGTACAACCCCAAGAACACCATCCCAACCGTGAAGCATGGAGGTGGAAACACCATTCTTTGGGATGCTTTTCTGCAAAGGGGACAGGACGACTGCACCGCATTGAGGGGAGGATGGATGGGGCCATGTATCGCGAGATCTTGGCCAACAACCTCCTTCCCTCAGTAAGAGCATTGAAGATGGGTCGTGGCTGGGTCTTCCTGCATGACAACGACCCAAAACACACAGCCAGGGCAATTAAGGAGTGGCTCCGTACGAAGCATCTCAAGGTCCTGGCGTGGCCTAACCAGTCTCCAGACCTGAACCCAATAGAAAATCTTTGGAGGGAGCTGAAAGTCCGTATTGCCCAGCGACAGCCCCGAAACCTGAAGGATCTGGAGAAGGTCTGTATGGAGGAGTGGGCCAAAATCCCTGCTGCAGTGTGTGCAAACCTGGTCAAGAACTACAGGAAACGTATGATCTCTGTAATTGCAAAAAAAGGTTTCTGTACCAAATATTATGTTCTGCTTTTCTGATGTATCAAATACGTATGCATGCATGCAATAAAATGCAAATTAATTACTTAAAAATCATACAATGTAGGTCTCCCGGGTGGCGCAGTGGTTAAGGGCACTGTACTGCAGCGCCCAGGCTCTGTCATAACTGGCTGCGACCGGGAGGTCTGTGGGGCGATGCACAATTGGCCTAGCGTCGTCCGGGTTAGGGAGGGATATCCTTGTCTCATCGCCACTCTTGTGGCGGGCCGGGCGCAGTGCCTGCTAACCAAGGTTGCCAGGTGCATGGTGTTTTCTGTTTCACTTAGTGTCTGTCTCTTCCCTCGCTCCCAGCTGAGCCCTCCCTGACTTTATCTGTGTTCAATCACGCTGCAGCTCCAGCAGGCCAAATTGTTCGCCACCCGGCCTCCCGGACAGCTGGCTTCCGGGTTGGATGCGTGCTGTGTTAAGAAGCAGTGCGGCTTGGTTGGGTTGTGTATCAGAGGACGCATGACTTTCAACCTTCGTCTCTCCCAAGCCCGTACGGGAGTTGTAGCGATGAGACAAGATAGTAGCTACTAAACAATTGGATATGAAACGGGGACGAAATCATGCAATGTGATTTTCTGGATTTTTTGTTTTAGATTCCGTCTCTCACAGTTGAAGTGATAAAAAATTACAGATGCTTTGTAAGTAGGAAAAGCTGCAAAACCGGCAGTGTATCAAATACTTGTTCTCCCATTCTGCTAGACCATGAATCTCTGGACGATTGCTGACTCTCCAGCTCTCAGGTAAGGCTACTCATTATGTGAGGCTAGTTGTGCGTTTCTCTGTTAATGAATTTGGCCAACAATCAACTACAATCATTCCTTTGATATGCATTCTTATGCCTACAGTATACAGTATATATATACAGTATGCCTACATACAGTATAGATGTGACCATCCCATCCTGCTAAGCTAAGGGACTATCCTGAAGCGTAACATCCTCATCTGATGTACACAGCCCAGGCCTGAACAGCAGGGAGATCCAACCCGGTTTGGGAAGGGGGTAAGGGGTGCAGGGGTGGAGGAGGAAAGGGGGACCCTCTGTTTCACTTAGTGTCTGTCTCTTCCCTCGCTCCCAGCTGAGCCCTCCCTGTGACTTGACTTTATCTGTGTTCAATCACGCTGCAGCTCCAGCAGGCCAAATCGTTCGCTACCCGGGCTCCCGGACAGTGAAATATGGCCACAATTAGCCCCGGACACAGTTCAATGATGATAAAGAGTATTCACACCTTTTAGACCCTGATTAAAAGGCCTGCCTAGTCTGCCATTGATAGAGAGAACTAATTTCACATTACTATTATTATCACCATCTCTTGATTATAATGCACTCATTCTCCTTCCCTCTTTTCTTTTTTCTCGGCTCTTCCTTTCCTCTCTTGGCCGCAGATAGATGCCGTGGCTCCTTTATCATTTACACATCAGTGGCAATGACTTGCTCCATTTATTTTGACTCCTTTTTTCCCCATTTATACCTATGCTAGTCTGTTTCTATTCACATCCTCCAGTCTGCATAGAGGGTAGCCCATCTCCCTCCTCCAGCCCATCACCCCCCCCTCACCCTCACTGCCAGTCAGATAGTCACACCATCACAATCCCCCCTAAATTGTGCATGGGGAAAGTCACTCCCTAAAAGAAATAAAAAAATGGGTTGATAAATGGAGGGGCAGTAATAAAATGGAGACATCAAGGAGCATGAAAAGAAGAGGAGAAACGGTGAGAGGGAGGGGAGGCTGCAGTAAACCGGCAGGATCGGAGCTGTCCATAGAAAGAGAAAGGGAGCGAGAGAAATGGAGAGGGTGAGGGAGAGAGAAGGAGAGAGAAAGAGGCAGAGGAATAAGAATGATCGGCTCTCGCCTGTGTTCCATCAAGGGAGAAATTACACATTTACTAAGGTTTTTTCTTAAGACGACGGCCCCATAGATCAAACCACTGGATGTACGAGCCAATTTTCAACATGAAATATAGACACCAGGAATCAATTTCACATGTGTTCTCTATCACCCTCTGCCACAGAATAATACTCCTGGCTCTTTTAGGGAATGTATCTACCTATGACTTTCACTGACAGTTACTGTACTGATGTATTATATTGTTAATGATTATGTGAGCATTAAAATAGTCTTTAACAGTTTTATATATCTGTAAAATTGATAAGTCAAACCAGCACCTGTGAGGATAACAATATACAGTACCTTGCGAAAGTATTCGGCCCCCTTGAACTTTGCGACCTTTTGCCACATTTCAGGCTTCAAACATAAAGATATAAAACTGTATTTTTTTGTGAAGAATCAACAACAAGTGGGACACAATCATGAAGTGGAACGACATTTATTGGATATTTCAAACTTTTTTAACAAATCAAAAACTGAAAAATTGGGCGTGCAAAATTATTCAGCCCCCTTAAATTAATACTTTGTAGCGCCACCTTTTGCTGCGATTACAGCTGTAAGTCGCTTGGGGAATGTCTCTATCAGTTTTGCACATCGAGAGACTGACATTTTTTCCCCATTCCTCCTTGCAAAACAGCTCGAGCTCAGTGAGGTTGGATGGAGAGCATTTGTGAACAGCAGTTTTCAGTTCTTTCCACAGATTCTCGATTGGATTCAGGTCTGGACTTTGACTTGGCCATTCTAACACCTGGATATGTTTATTTTTGAACCATTCCATTGTAGATTTTGCTTTATGTTTTGGATCATTGTCTTGTTGGAAGACAAATCTCCATCCCAGTCTCAGGTCTTTTGCAGACTCCATCAGGTTTTCTTCCAGAATGGTCCTGTATTTGGCTCCATCCATCTTCCCATCAATTTTAACCATCTTCCCTGTCCCTGCTGAAGAAAAGCAGGCCCAAACCATGATGCTGCCACCACCATGTTTGACAGTGGGGATGGTGTGTTCAGGGTGATGAGCTGTGTTGCTTTTACGCCAAACATAACGTTTTGCATTGTTGCCAAAAAGTTCAATTTTGGTTTCATCTGACCAGAGCACCTTCTTCCACATGTTTGGTGTGTCTCCCAGGTGGCTTGTGGCAAACTTTAAACAACACTTTTTATGGATATCTTTAAGAAATGGCTTTCTTCTTGCCACTCTTCCATAAAGGCCAGATTTGTGCAATATACGACTGATTGTTGTCCTATGGACAGAGTCTCCCACCTCAGCTGTAGATCTCTGCAGTTCATCCAGAGTGATCATGGGCCTCTTGGCTGCATCTCTGATCAGTCTTCTCCTTGTATGAGCTGAAAGTTTAGAGGGACGGCCAGGTTTTGGTAGATTTGCAGTGGTCTGATACTCCTTCCATTTAAATATTATCGCTTGCACAGTGCTCCTTGGGATGTTTAAAGCTTGGGAAATCTTTTTGTATCCAAATCCGGCTTTAAACTTCTTCACAACAGTATCTCGGACCTGCCTGGTGTGTTCCTTGTTCTTCATGATGCTCTCTGCGCTTTTAACGGACCTCTGAGACTATCACAGTGCAGGTGCATTTATACGGAGACTTGATTACACACAGGTGGATTGTATTTATCATCATTAGTCATTTAGGTCAACATTGGATCATTCAGAGATCCTCACTGAACTTCTGGAGAGAGTTTGCTGCACTGAAAGTAAAGGGGCTGAATAATTTTGCACGCCCAATTTTTCAGTTTTTGATTTGTTAAAAAAGTTTGAAATATCCAATAAATGTCGTTCCACTTCATGATTGTGTCCTACTTGTTGTTGATTCTTCACAAAAAAATACAGTTTTATATCTTTATGTTTGAAGCCTGAAATGTGGCAAAAGGTCGCAAAGTTCAAGGGGGCCGAATACTTTCGCAAGGCACTGTATATATTTGTTCTAGGAGATTAATGCATACCCTCATGAAACACATTTCATTAGACAACAAAAAAAACATTCAATATATTTCACTGATTTTAATAGGGTGAGTAATGTTGTTTTTATGAAACAAGAAAAGTATTACCATTGTATACTTCAATAGAATTCAGTTAGATAATACATTATGTTTGTGTTACAGTAATTAGAAGTTTGTTTCCACACCTACTACAAATAATTTAAAATAGAAGGATTTTACAGTAAAAGAAGCTGACATCACATTCATTGTTTCCTTGTCCCAGGGAGTTTGGCATGTTGTCATGTTTGTGCTTATAACGGCAATAGTCTTATTGTCGTTGAGTAAATAGAATAGAGTACATAGAATGCCATGATACAGCTGGTGTCTCCTGCACCGGGTTGGCAGGAAGTGAGTCATCATCACTTCCTGTCTGCTCGGAGACGGGAAACGCCACTGTGCAAACAGCTCCATCCCGTATGGAGCAGGAGCAGGAGGGCAGCTGGCTAGTTCTCTGTCTGACTGCAGACACCTTATAAAGTCACGGTCAGCAGCATCGTAGACGACTAGGACAGGAATATGGGCTGAAATCCTCTGGGATATAGGAGAGGGGAAAAGATGTCAGGGGGGAAATAAGATCATCAATGTAAGGATATTTAGGCCTGTAACAAAAGTCTGCATGTATATCATCATATTATTAAAATTAATCAAGACGTGTGTGTTTTTCTTCATTTTGTACTATTTGACTCTCTTATTTGACTATAGTTGACCCTTTCTATGTCATTTTGGACTGTATGACGGTCTCCTCAGTATGTCTTTTTTTAAACTTCTGAACCACGGCCGTCTATGAACATAGCATTAATTCAGCTCACCCCCAGCCCCAGTCATCCTCTGTGTCACAACGCAATTACTGCACAACCACCGTGCCCGCCGTGGATAAGCAGTGGGTGGATCTTCATGTAAAATTCACTTAGGTGCCATATTTTTCCTCCTGGACAAGATTAATTGCGTTATAACTCGTTTTGGGAAGAATAATGGCAGTGCTGGCGTGCTGCTCAAACACCCTGTCTCACAGCGATTTCTTAATACATCCCACCAAATGGAGGTTAAGAGGGGATATTCTGGAGGTTATCTGGATCTCCTGCACGAGGCGGAGGAGATTGATGGGCTAAAAAGACTAGTGTTCTCTGGGCCACATTCATATGGTAATGCTCTATTGTAAAGAGGAGCTGGGGCTTTTCTTAATCTGGGCTGGAGTGAAATGGAGCTAGCTGTGCTAAGCAATTTATCTCCAAACCTTGATGATGCTGTATGAGTGTTGTGACAAAACAACATATTTTGTCAATTAAAGAGGTTTTGATAGAAAAGAAATGTCATGTGGAAAATGACAACTATTTTCTGATTGAGTTATATTAACAGCTACTGTAGGTCTGGTACTACAATTATACTTCAGACATTTGACTCAAATACATATTACACGTCATAAAGGGTTGTCCAACCCTTTGATATCAGTCATGTCATTCTGGCAAACTTTTGAGTCATTTAGCAGACACTCTTATCCAGAGCGACTTACAGGAGCAATTAGGGTTAAGTGTTTTGCTCAAGAACACATTTTTTTAAAACTTATTGGCTCAGGGATTCCAACCAGAAACGTACACATTTCTAGTCCAACGCACTTAACTGCTTGGCTACCTGGCGTACTTATCTTAGATCAAATGGCATACAGGTTCAATGTATGGATGTGTGCAAAAATACTAAATGTATGCATGTCTGCAAAAACGATTGTATATATTCATTCAAGAAAAAAATAACTATTGTGATATTAGTTGCAGTGTTAAATGGACAGCCCTTTCACTTTGAATGATACCTGCACCCTCTATGGATCACACATAACTGATCTATAACTAATCTATACACATGGAACACACCACTCTATGGATCACACATAACTGATCTATAACTAATCTATACACACAGAACACACCACTCTATGGATCACACATAACTAATCTATAACTAATCTATACACATGGAACACACCACTCTATGTCAGCATCCCAAATAGCACCCTATTCCCCATATGGCTCTGCTCAAAAGTAGTGCACTATATAGGGGATAGTGTGTCATGTGGTACACATACTATATCTAGACAGTATATAGATACCCCTACTGAGAACCAGCATGGCTCGGAGCAGCTTTGATTAAGTTGGATGCAGTGGTTTTGACTACTGGTCACTCTTTAAGTGCCCATTGGATGTTTGTATCCTAGTGCTTGTGCATTCATTTTTCT
This sequence comes from Oncorhynchus mykiss, assembly GCF_013265735.2. Classification (NCBI taxonomy): domain Eukaryota; kingdom Metazoa; phylum Chordata; class Actinopteri; order Salmoniformes; family Salmonidae; genus Oncorhynchus; species Oncorhynchus mykiss. Next base: position 64,251,416 of record NC_048572.1, read on the forward strand.
CCATATTATCCACACACTTTCCAGGCCCTGATCAATAGGCATATTAATCATTTGGAAGAAAAAAAAGGGTGACAAACCAATTATTAATCTGCCCTGTCAAGTCCAATACAGTAATGAATTTGCAAAAAATGGTATTAACTTCATCCATTCATTAACTGCTGAAGGGTGGCAGACTTCACAATGTCACAGGATTTTCTCTGGTATTGACGCCACCTCTGGCAGCTAATTTACAACCCTGTCTCCTGTGCAGTGCTCCACCATGCGCTAATAAAACGTACAGGGGAGCTTGAAATACAGCACCTTCCATCTGACTCCATGTCCAAAATAGCCCGGTTTCTGGAAGTTGGAGTTCACCTTTAAAACTAACTTTCCCTAGCTGTAGTATGTGTGTGGCCCACTTCTTCCTCTGTAGGCCACATCAATACAGTCTTCATTCCTCATATCTTGCCCCTGCTTGGCAAATGTGAAATGAACTGCCTTTATGTGTTCAACATTTAGCAACAGCTTTAGCTTATCCTGAACCAAATGCACATGAGCATCAATTTAATAAAAAGAAAAGCTTTAAAACTATGCACTCAAATCAAACTGTCTATTGTGCTGTCTGCCGATTCCCAGTCAACACCAGTAGAGGGCGTACCGCTGTAGCTCTCCACCATGTCTTCTCTTCACCGCTACTTATTGATGAGACTGCTTTACGCTCCACTAAGCCTGTACTCAACAGAAAAATACCAAAGCAGGATGATGCATCGGGAAATCATTTACTGGGACCACCCCACTTCAGTAACCACAATTTATGATAATTTGATGAATTGATGAGCTCATGTTTCAGACAGTAAGCAAGGCTGCTTGCTGAGCAGATTTTTTACTAAATGAGCGCCAGCAGCAGGAGACTAACTCGTTTTATATCTTCTTAAATGTTGAAACATGATGCATTCTTTGAGTTTGCTAGTGATAACATCCACGTTTCTCTAGCCCAGCCATGCAACCCAGTCTAAGATCATGTTCTATTTATACAATTTAATGTTGTTGAGTGGTGAACCCCTCTCCTTCCCCATAACCCTACATTTGCATACAAATGAAGTTCTAAATGGGCTCAATGACATAATTGACTTGCAATTAGAAATATTCTCGAGCTGGTCACTTTGCAGTGGACAGAGCAAGTGCAAAATGAGGGGAAAAGGCCTGTTTAGCATTTTAATGAAGCTCATTAGCTGTCACTTCACTAGGCTGACAAGAGGACTTATTTATGCAATGGCCTTACAGCTTCATTTGAAACGTGAGTTCTCAGCAGTAATTGTTTTTGAGCATGTCGTCCCTTGATCATCATCGAAATTAGGCCCATTTGACTGAACTTAGCCAACATGTAGAAAGTGTAGCCTACCATGTCTAACTTGGGTGTAGCTTTATCATTCTGTTTTGTTCCAAGGTAAAGCAAGTTCCAGAAAAAAGGAGTGAAAAACAATCAGACATGCTTCAAATACGTCCACACCTTTTTAAGGTTCAACACAGCTTTGTAAGAGTTCAAAAACCTATTTGAACTATAGCGACTGCTTTGACATTCACAAAGCCTGAACTGATTTGAACAGAGAAGGGCACAGGAACACCTTACTTTGTATCTGAGGCACCTCTGTTTTATCCGAGGTACTCTGAGGAGAAACATTCAGATGCTTTGCTTGCCGGCACCCTAATTATCCTGCGATGCAGCTCTTTTTCTAGGTGTGTTCGTGCCAGGCAGACGGGGAGGGAGGCAGCGCTACACAGGGAGGTGTTAGGTTTGGGGGGAGGGGGGGGGGGGGGGTTATCTCCTATCTCCCAGACAGGTTTAGCACCCCCAGATTGTAAACAAGGGCCCCAGTCGCTTCCTCCAGCTTGTTAACATCATCTCCGTCATTCAGCGCACCGTTACTGTCAGGTCCTCGCTGCGCCCTACGCAATCAGCATTAACCATGTCAGGCCCTTAATGGGAGCGCTGTAAAACCCGCTGACAGGCCCCGCACTGTGGATTCACATGGAAGACAAACTGCCTCCTCCACCACACAGTACTCATACGCCGTACTCAGAGACACACACACATAGCATGCACACACACACTGAAGGCTGTAGTATAGAAGTACTGTAAAAATGAGCAGCATACATAAACATCTTTCTCCCAACAAGTAGCATCATAATAGTGTTTGTAAAGCTTTGTGTTATTTCCTTATTAGTACCTCAGCACTGACTGTGTCAGTTACAGTGTGATAAAGAATATTGTGTAAGACCTGTGAATAGTGCATTAGGGGCCATGGGCTGTGTATTTATACAGTATCGACTGTTATGAAGTACACTACATGACCAACAGTATGTGGACACCTGCTCCCCGAACATCTCATTCCAAAATCACGGGCATTAATATGGAGTTGGTCCCCCCTTTGCTGCTATAACAGCCTCCACCCTTTTGGGAAGCCTTTCTACGAGATGTTGGAACATTGCTGCAAGGATTTGCTTCCATTCAGCCACAAGAGCATTAGTGAAGTCAGGCACTGATGTTGGGCAATTAGGCCTGGCTCGCAGTCTGTGTTTAAATTCTTTCCAAAGGTGTTCGATGAGGATGAGGTCAGGGCTCTGTGTAGGCCAGTCAAGTTCTTCCACACCGATCTTGACGAACCATTTCGGTATGGACCTCGCTTTGTGCACGGGGGCATTCTCATGCTGAAACAGGAAAGGGCCTCCCCCAATCTGTTGCCATAAAGTTGGAAGCACAAAATAGTCTAGAATGTCTGTGTATGCTGTACTGTAGCTTTAAGATTTCCCTACACTGGAACTAAGGGGCCTAGCCCAAACCAGACCATTATTCCTCCAACCCTAAACTTTACAGTTGGCACTATGCATTTGGACAGGTAGTGTTCTCCTGGCATCCACCAAACTCAGATTTGTCCGTTGGACTAGCAGATGGTGACGCGTGATTCATCACGTGCGCCAAATACAACAGGTGCAGATCTTACAGTGAAATGCTTACTTACAGGCTCTAACCAATAGCGCAAAAAAGGTATTAGGTGAACAATAGGCAAGTAAAGAAATAAAACAACAGTAAAAAGTCAGGCTATATACATTAGCGAGGCTATAAAAGTGGCGAGGCTACATACAGACACCGGTTAGTCAGGCTGATTGAGGTAGTATGTGCATGAATGTATAGTTAAAGTGTCTATGCATATATGATAAACAGAGAGTAGCAGCAGGTAAAATAGGGGTTGGGGGGAGTTAGGGGGGTGGCACACAATGCAAATAGTCCGGGTAGCCATTTGATTACCTGTTCAGGAGTCTTATGGCTTGGGGGTAAAAACTGTTGAGAAGCCTTTTTGTCCTAGACTTGGCACTCCGGTACCACTTGCCATGCGATAGTAGTTTGGAACTCGATAGTGAGTGTTGCAACCGAGGACAGACAATTTTTACACGCTTCAGCACCCGGCGATCCCATTCTGTGAGCTTGTGTGGCCTACCAATGCACTGCTGAGCCATTGTTGCTCCTAGACATTCCAGTTTACAACAACAGCACTTATAGTTGACCGGGGCAGCACTAGCAGGGCAGAAATTTGACAAACTGACTTGATGGAAAGATGACATCCTATGACGGTGCCACGTTGGAAGTCACTGGGCTCTTCAAAAAGGCAATTTTACTGCCAGTGTTCCCTATGGAGATTGCATGGCTGTGTGCTTAATTTTATACACCTGTCAGCAACGGGTGTGGCAGAAATAGCTGAATCCACCAATTTGAAGGGGTGTCCACATACTGTTGTATATATTGTGTACCAATGAATGATAATTTAATACACTAAGATTTGATAGAAGGCATTATGCATGCATTGCACATTATGCATCATGCTTATATTAATATCCTCCATTAGTGCTGTGTCAGATTTCGTACAATTACAAAGAAGTTGTAGGCTACAGATAATTATTGCATGTTTATGACATTGCTACAAAGACAAACTAAGAGACATGCCAAAGAGGTGTGTGAGAGAGACATCTGTCTGAAAGTGAGTGAGCAGAGAGGTAAAGTCAGAGTTAATGTGGTCTGTGCTGTGGCGACTGATTGCATCATCCCCCTTCACAGCCACTGACTGCATCCCAAATGGCACCCTATTCCCTACATGGTGCACTACTTTTGTCCAGGGTCCATAGGGCTCTGGTCTGAAAGTGCCACTATAGGGAATGGGGTGCCATTTGGGATACAAGCACTGTCTGCTGCCTCTGCCCTTCATTTAGATTAAAGCCATTCTCCATCTCTCCCGTCCCACGATTAGTGCCCCACAGCAATTTACAGGTTATATGTGACTTCATTTTGGAGTAAAAGGGACACTCGAGAGGTGTAAGAGGGATGAATATAATGGAATGACATGTAATTTAAAGTCCAGTGGTAGCAGGGTACAATCATGGCAGAAAGGCTTGAGGTGATGGGGAGACAGACAACGTGATAAGGTTTGAGGATAGTCAGCATCTGGTTCATTCTATAGAATTGAATGACGCCATTTTCTAAGCCCATTAATAGAAACAGAGAAACCAAGACAAATATTCTTAGAGGGAATCACTGAGGTTGAAGATGTTCTCAGCCAGGTATCCATTTGGGACATAAAAAAGGACATGCGAATCATGTCATGATCTTGCCCTTTATGTAAACGGCTCTTGGGGCCACAAAGGCTAACTGCCCCATCGCTTGGAGCCAATAGGTGCTTTCTGGGATGCCACTTTGAAACAAGCTCTACATGGTCGAGCCGAACAGCCACAACTGTGAATGCGCTTGACCTTTCCCTCCCTGGACTAATCTGATTGTGCCTTCTTTATGAAATCAGCCGGTAAAGGTCAAAGAGCTATTTAACATGGGAACCCTTTAGCTATGGAATTTGCCTTGCAGTAAATTACCTTTATTATGTTTCATTCACATGTCACCCATGCAAAGGGCTACTTAACTCCTTGAGTGTCAAAAGCCAAGAGAGTATACAGCAATGGTGTTTATGGTCAATTGTTAATGTAACTGTCTTATTTGACCGTAAATCATGTGACGGATCGGGAAATGCCAACTATGTAGGCTATGGGGTTCATGTTTTTAGGAGCAGAACCCTGAAAATGATCATACAAGCATTGCTCTCCTCTATAAAACAAAAAATCCACAGTGAAAGGATACGTGGTCGCTATGACTCCCAGACCTAAGAGAGCTTTCTGAATATGACCAAAAATATCAATGTCTGACTTGAATATTCCCAACCATTCATCGTGAGTGTTGTTAGAGATCTGTTAGAGAGAATCAGAAAGGATAGACCTTCAACAAATATCAAATCCATACTGGAGAAAGACTGTCTCGGAATTACGAAGCAAAATGTCAAGCCTTCGTTTTGGAGCAGATGTCAAAGCAGGAACTAATAATGGGCTTGTCATTTGAACTGTTGAGCCATCATTCAGTAGCTCATGACCCTTTGCTTTCATAGATACTGTATGTCAGATATTCTCGACCCCAGTTCCACTGTATGTCACTCATGGACAACTGGATTACTGTCTTATTGGTGACATCAGACTTTCTGTCGTTGCCTAGGAGGGGGATAAATAATAGGATGCATCTCAGAGCTGCAGACGTAGGTTGAGTCCCAAACAGTGGTATCTTAAGGCCTGGATGTTTTTGGTCCAGCCCTGAACCTTTTGATGGTCCAATAAAATAAATATTTGTATATTTTTTTAAATTTCAGGCTGTACGTCTGATATGAGTTTCCATAACCATACATCACTTGAGCTATGCAGCATTGAAACATTTTTTTACTGACACATTTTTTTTACTGACAAATTTTTACGACAAAAATTAACAATACAATATACTGCACTAGGTAGTAAGTAGCAGGCACTGTAAAAAGCCCCTGGAGTGACGATCTGGTGCCTGCTGTGATTGGTTGAGATTTCACAATGCAGTTGCCCACTCACGTCTATTGACCCCTCACCCACTCCTACAGAGAGGTTCACATTTCTAGCCAGCACTAAGACAAACGACTGTCACTCAGTCAGAGTCTGCAGCAGGATATGCAGGATATTCGGGAAAGAGAGGCAAAACAAGCAAGGAAATTGAGCGTGAGCAGGCAGCAGGGAATGAGGTGGAGATGGCGAAAACAGACAGAAAGTTAAAGTGCAATAAAAGCAGAGTTAGCCACAGGTTTGTGCAGGGTTGGTGGTAGCCAACTAGCTAACTAGCTAGTCTCCCTCAGCATAAGGGTTGGCTAATGCTAATAATTTAGCGCTTAGCATCCATAAGCTATTGGTTGTCAGTCAGAGTTATTTAATGGTAGGTGATGACATAAGGATGTTGACATAAGTTATGATATTAGGAAAATATATTTATTTTTATGGGTTTCGTTTCTATAGCTAGTTTAGCTGGCTAGTCACTTCAGTAGCTACTGACCGAAGAGACTTCAGAAAACATTTTTCTGACGGAAGCACATATCTTCTGACAGTGACACAGTGCCTCCCCTTTGGACTGAAGCTGAACTTTACTACAACTAGATATTCAACCATGTTTAAAATGGGCAATGTTGAGGTGGTAGAACTGATTAAATTAATCATAGGGGTCTTATAACCCATTCCATTCTACAGGTAAACATTTTTGGCTCATCCCTTAAAACTTCTTTGGGATGTGTCCCATTCACGCGAGAATTTCCCAGGACATAGACATACAGTGCCTTGCGAAATTATTTGGCCCCCTTGAACTTTGCAACCTTTTGCCACATTTCAGGCTTCAAACATAAAGATATAAAACTGTATTTGTTTGTGAAGAATCAACAACAAGTGGGACACAATCATGAAGTGGAACGACATTTATTGGATATTTCAAACTTTTTTAACAAATCAAAAACTGAAAAGTTGGGCGTGCAAAATTATTCAGCCCCCTTAAGTTAATACTTTGTAGCGCCACCTTTTGCTGCGATTACAGCTGTAAGTCGCTTGGGGTATGTCTCTATCAGTTTTGCACATCGAGAGACTGACATTTTTTCCCATTCCTCTTTGCAAAACAGCTCAAGCTCAGTGAGGTTGGATGGAGAGCATTTGTGAACAGCAGTTTTCAGTTCTTTCCACAGATTCTCGATTGGATTCAGGTCTGGACTTTGACTTGGCCATTCTAACACCTGGATATGTTTATTTTTGAACCATTCCATTGTAGATTTTGCTTTATGTTTTGGATCATTGTCTTGTTGGAAGACAAATCTCCGTCCCAGTCTCAGGTCTTTTGCAGACTCCATCAGGTTCTTCCAGAATGGTGCTGTATTTGGCTCCATCCATCTTCCCATCAATTTTAACCATCTTCCCTGTCCCTGCTGAAGAAAAGCAGGCCCAAACCATGATGCTGCCACCACCATGTTTGACAGTGGGGATGGTGTGTTCAGCTGTGTTGCTTTTACGCCAAACATAACGTTTTGCATTGTTGCCAAAAAGTTCCATTTTGGTTTCATCTGACCAGAGCACCTTCTTCCACATGTTTGGTGTGTCTCCCAGGTGGCTTGTGGCAAACTTTAAACGACACTTTTTATGGATATCTTTAAGAAATGGCTTTCTTCTTGCCACTCTTCCATAAAGGCCAGATTTGTGCAATATACGACTGATTGTTGTCCTATGGACAGAGTCTCCCACCTCAGCTGTAGATCTCTGAAGTTCATCCATAGTGATCATGGGCCTCTTGGCTGCATCTCTGATCAGTCTTCTCCTTGTATGAGCTGAAAGTTTAGAGGGACGGCCAGGTCTTGGTAGATTTGCAGTGGTCTGATACTCCTTCCATTTCAATATTATCGCTTGCACAGCGATATCCTTGGGATGTTTAAAGCTTGGGAAATCTTTTTGTATCCAAATCCGGCTTTAAACTTCTTCACAACAGTATCTCGGACCTGCCTGGTGTGTTCCTTGTTCTTCATGATGCTCTCTGCGCTTTTAACGGACCTCTGAGACTATCACAGTGCAGGTGCATTTATACGGAGACTTGATTACACACAGGTGGATTGTATTTATCATCATTAGTCATTTAGGTCAACATTGGATCATTCAGAGATCCTCACTGAACTTCTGGAGAGAGTTTGCTGCACTGAAAGTAAAGGGGCTGAATAATTTTGCACGCCCAATTTTTCAGTTTTTGATTTGTTAAAAAAGTTTGAAATATCCAATAAATGTCGTTCCACTTCATGATTGTGTCCCACTTGTTGTTGATTCTTCACAAAAAAATACAGTTTTATATCTTTATGTTTGAAGCCTGAAATGTGGCAAAAGGTCGCAAAGTTCAAGGGGGCCGAATATTTTCGCAAGGCACTGTATCTGATATTGGCAGAAAGCTTAAATTCTGATTAATCTAACTGCACTGTCCAATTTACAGTAGCTATTACAGTGAAATAATACCATGCTATTGTTTGAGGAGAGTGCACAGTTTTGATCATGAAAAGTTATTAATAAACAATTTAGGCACATTTGGGCAGTCTTGATACAACATTTTGAACAGAAATACAATGATTCATTGGATCACTCTAAAACTTTGCATCTAAATTGCATCTGGGCTGGAATAATGCAAGCAGTTAATTTTTTTCTTCATATTATCTTTTACCAAATCTATTGTGTTATATTCTCCTACATTCCTTTCACATTTCCACAGACTTCAAAGTGTTTCCTTTCAAATGGTACCAAGAAAATGCATATCCTTGCTTCAGGACCTGAGTTACAGGCAGTTAGATTTGGGTATGTCGTTTTAGGCTAAAATTGGAAAAAAGGGGGCGGATCCTTAAGAGGTTTATATTCAAATAGGTTATGTAGCTTCTTATCTGTCATGTTCGGAGCTGTGTGAGTCTTAATGGACACTTACATTTTTCTTTACAGTAGAGTTGCCCTGGTCGTGTACAGTAACTTTAAAACTAACTAATGATGTGTTGCACCTCTTACCTTGCTACCTTGCAGAAGCCAAGGAGAAGGACAGATGAGAACAGCAGGCCAGTGGAGCACTTTGAACAGCAGCAGCCAGGGGCAACTGGTAGGGAAGAGGATGGTTTTGGTGACCCAGAAACAGGCCGAAAACAAGTTAAGCTACCCCAGTATCCCTTCGACTGGATTGCAAAAGAGGGCCTTTCAACACAAGTCGTTTGAAACCTTTGATTAGTTAGAATACTCAATTGAGAGAAATGCAGCCTTCTGGCTTTCCTGTAGGCCAGGGCTCTCCAACCCTGTTCCTGGAGAGCTACCCTCCTGTAGGTTTTCAATCCAACCCCAATTGTAACTAAACTGATTCAGTTTATCAACCAGAATCAGGTGTGCTAGATTAGGATTGGAGTTACAGGATGGTAGCTCTCCAGGAACAGGGTTGGAGAGCTCTGCTGTAGACTATGTAAGACAACACAGCATAAACAATAAGGATACATTGATCAGCACAGGGGACACAAATTGGAAGACAGCTCTGGACTCATTCCATGACCATGAGAAAACCGCTATGCACAACGCTACAGTGGTGTCCTAGAAAAGTTATAGGAGTAATGTAGAGCAGTGTTTCCCAACTCCAGTCCTCAAGTACCCCTAACAGTATTAATGTTTATTGTAGCCCTGGACAAGCACACCTGATTAAACTTGTCAACTAATCATCAAGCCCTCAGTGAGTTGAATAAGGTATGTTTGTCCCTAGCTACAACAAAAATGTGTTCTGTTGGGTGTACTGGACGACGGGAGTTGGGGAAACACTGGTGTAGAGCATCGAGACGTTGTAGAGCAACTGCAAGCTGCAAGTGTGTGTGAGAAAGAAATTAAGGCAGACAAAATGTATTCTGTAATAGAAGGTCATGCCAGGGATAGGCATACTGAACAGTTGGCAGTGGGTGCAGTATGTTACAAGAGCGGGGAAGTTGGTGTACAGGCACGTTTCCATGCCAATCACACAGAAGCAATATATGTCCACTGTTATGCGAAGGGGGCTTAACGTGCTACACCTGCAAGGCAGTCCCAGAAGCCAGCAACATCTTTGACACATCTTTGCCGTATAGCCTCCTGCTGCTCCACCAACAGCGCCATGCCAGCATGACCCAGGTGCCCTTGTTTTTTAACAATGTCCAGTACAGACAGGGAGGGTAGCGGTTGTTCTGGATCAGGTTCAAGAAGACATGCCATTCCACTGAACCTGCCCCAGAGACGGTTCCTTACCCACTGAAGATCCTCCTCTGTGGGCTCTAGGGACAGAGGGTTGTAGTCTTTGGTTGTGTACAGGCCCTCCACTGCCTGCACCTGATTGGGTACGGCTGGCTTCCTCCACTCACATTCCACATCCGTACGGACGATATTGTGAACCGCCAAAATAGGCTGCATGGGTACACTTATGAGCTCCACGGAGGCATTCCCATGTGGTAGAGAATCCTCTGGTCACCTATAGAGACCTGCCAAGAGGAAAGATGTTAACCTGTTATGGCTGCGATCCCATTAAGTACCACATGCCTTTCAATGCATGACTTTGAACACCTTGAAATGCATTTGTTGTAAGAAATGTGCTATATAAATACAATTTGAATTGATTGATGACATTACAGCTGTAGAATATTTAATAAACTAATTTTCACATGAGGACAAGTGCAGTTTTCCCATAAACTTTGAATTGATAACTGGGGATTTTATCACTTGACATATCAATCCTACAGTGGGAAGGATCCTATAAATCAAGACTGTGTGAATGCATGTAGCACTCTGAATAAATAAATACTGTGCCTTTGAAGATTTGTCTCTGGTCATGAAACTACAATACAGACTGGATTTCTAAACAAAGTAAATTCTGAATGTCAATAGATTTTTGGATTCATTCTCATCAATGACAACATTCTTGAACTGAGTTATCAGTCATTTAAGTCTGGTATCCAGGGTAATCTGGTTAATGATTATATAATTGATTAAGTGTCTCTTTCCTTGTAGAATGTTGACAGCAGTATATGACACATTGTATTGCTAAGATGCTCAAACTTAACTTAATAGCTACACTCACCGACACAGGATAAGCTTCATCCCAATCCCACGAGGTCTGAAATAGATACCAGACTTGAAATACTGTACAAACAATTATCTAGGCTAAGTACTACAATATGATTTGTTTATCTACTGCTCTGCTAAATAGCTAGCAAAAGTGTAGTCAGTGACTAGTTAAAACAGAGAAAAAGGACGGTAGAAATTCAACACTATTCAATTAATTTCTATACAGCAGATGGATTGATCATGGATTGGGCAACGGTCTCTATCGTGCTGGTGAACGGTAGCTGACAGTGTCGGCTAGAGATGACGTGCAGGAATTTGTAGTCGTTATCAAACGTCATGCCAAGGTAGGCCTACACCAAACACGTACTTAGTTTGAAGTGTTTGTAAAATTCATTCTGTGAAAAAACAATTGGAACCAAAACCGCTAGTTTGAATGTTTATAATGACGTGTCCACTGTGCCGGACTATGTCTTCAAATCCTAGAAATGCATCTGGTCCCAAATGGCACCCTGTTCACTATGCCCGGTTCTAGTCAAAAGTAATGCATTATCTTGGGAATATGGTGCCATTTAGGACATAATCATATACAGTACCTGTCAAAAGTTTGGACACACCTACTCATGCAAGGGTTTTTATTTTGACTATTTTCTACATTATAGAATAATTGTGAAGACAAAACTATGAAATTACACACATGGAATCATGTAATAACCAAAAAAGTGTTAAACAAATCCAAATATATTTTATATTTGAGATTCTTCAAAGTAGCCACCCTTTGTCTTGGTGACAGCTTTGCACGTTCTTGGCATTCTCTCAACCAGCTTCATGAGGTAGTCACCTGGAATTGTCACGTTCGTCAGATTGATGAGACCAAGGCGCAGCGTGATATGAATATATTCTTATTTAATTAAACAAAAAACACTAAACAAAATAACAAAATGAACGTGAAGCTATAACAATGAGTGCTGACACAGGCAACTATACATAGACAATAACCCACAAACTATCCAAGGAATATGGCTACCTAAATATGGTCCCCAATAAGAGACAACGATAAACAGCTGCCTCTGATTGAGAACCAATCTAGGCAACCATAGACATATAAACACCTAGACCAGAAAACCCCCATAAACATACAAAAACCCTATCGCAATGGCGATCAATAATATATAGGGTGATGGGTTAGGTTAGGTTTCAATTATAAAGTCAATCTCAATGTGACTTGAATTTAAAAGGAATTGTGCAAAGACTGTTGCAAAAAATATGGCCAGATGAAACCCTCTCTCGCCCATGTTTACACCTTGGCTGTGGATCCGTAGTTATCTGTAGGCTGTTTCGAAGTAGCCCACAGTGTTGTTTTGAATGATGTGCAGTGAGTGAATTTTAGATCAGAGGGTGTTAACTGTAGCATAACCTACCTGTGTTTAGTTTCAATCATTGCATATATTTTGCCTATTGGCGCCACACAAGAGAAAAAATGGACCATTCGTACAATCATCCTGAAATTTCATAAGAAATTAGGTGGTGTTTTTTGTCTTATAGTAACATTATACCATGCTATTATATTTGGTTATGTTATTAGTAATTCTAACATTATGTGATCTTTAGCCTACATTGATTCAGCTTTGATCTAACTTTATTAAACACGCAGCATTTGCCAGTGTAGCCTTTTTTCTATGAGTAGAGAAGAGACTGTGCTTAAAGTAGAGAATCATACATTTACACAGATGCTTTGCACAAATTGAATCCGCAGGCACTCCGTTTTAGTAGTGCATGTAAGAAGATTCAAGTTAGCTAACCAGACAGTTTTTTCTTTCTGTTAGCTAGTGATAGCTAGTGATAGTGATACACAAGCTAGGCTTATTTGAAACATCGCCATCTCCTGGTCGCATTTACCCTCCAGATTCAGTAGATGGATAACCCCATTGAAAACCCCAGATTTCTGACCAAAATTTAGAAAAAAACTTTAACATAATTCATGATGGATTTTATTGTATTATGGAGTCAAAGATAATAGTTTCAATATAGTTTTTTAAACATGTTTGTTGATTATTTTATTTCAATTTACTGAATTGTTTTTTCATGATTAGTTTTAGTTTCAGTTTACTATAATAACCTTGATCCACCCTCCCCCTGAAAACAGTCCAAATAGAATTATTCATGTCTGTTTTATGTAAATGAAAAAAGCAACACTTTTCTAATAGAATCATGTCATCATACTAAAAGCCTCTCCTCGGGAACAATTAAAGATAACAAATTAATATTGCCTATTATTTCAAACAGATTCCCAGATGCAGAATCCATAATTCTGAACCAATTGTAAAATTACTCCTTATGAATGTGCTGCAAAGTGTAATTTAATGGGGGGGTTTTCAGACTAAAATCATTTATTTCATTAATCAAAGGTTAGAGTTTATGTGATGGGAGGCCGGTGCACTCACTCTGAAAACTAAACTTTTCTTTACTGTATAGGATGATATGGCTTCTGTAGGGAAACAAAGCAAAAGTTTAGAGAGTGTAAAATAGTATTTTACACCCACACTAGCTTCCCTAGCAAGCCTTCATTTTTAAATTAATGTTAAATCTATTTGTTACGAGGCTTAATGACTATAATCCTCAATTTAAGCATACATCATAAATAAGACCATTGTGTTGCTGTCACGTATACTCCCTCTCCGGCCTCTAGGTCATCAGGCTGCTGATTATCCCGCACACTTGTCACCATCTTCTCACGCACCTGCGCCTCATCACACTCACCTGGACTCCATCACCTCCTTGATTATCTTCCCTATATCTGTCACTCCCTTTGGCTCTTTCCTCAGGTGTTATTGACTGTTGTCATGTCGGTGCGTTGTTTGTGTTTCGTGTTCATTGTTTTTTTATTTTATTAAAACACTCACTCCATGAACTTGCTTCCCGACTCTCAGCGCACTCGTTACAGTTGCGTCGTTAAAAATGTTATGTGCATATAGTGCTCATGTGTTAACAGATATTCTCTCTTAAATTAACTGCAGAACTACTAGTAATTACAGGATTATGTACAATATCTAACAGAGCACAGTGTCTCCATATCGTTCTCTCTCCACCAGTCCTTTGTTATACGGCTGTGGGGAAAGTGCTATATGAGGGATTCATACAATCATTGCAATTTCATTATATGTTTTTGCCACCCTCAAATTGGAAAGGTTGTATTTCACTCCTCCTGAATTCACTTGTAGGTTCAGAGAGGAAGTGTCCAAATCTCCTGAAATTGCTATTGTAGCCAGGGACTAAACAGAATATCAAACAACATGAATTGAAATGTCCCATCTATTTCTATACACAACAATGCAATCCAAACGCCTGCCATAAGGCCTTGTTGGATCATCAAGAGTAGGTTCCAGCAGTGGCAGCAGCCACACTGACTGTACTACATCTGTACTACATAGTAGAGAGGATGGCTAAGGGTCAGGTAAATAGTGTCTAGATCAGGTAAAGGAGCTGTAATATTTTCCAGATAAGGTTTCTATTATATAATGACATTGTAGCAGGAAGGAAGGAACCATGCTGGCCTGACTGTCCTGGCACATACACAGCAGACAGTGAATAGGGAGGAACAAGATGATTTAATGTAATGGGGGAAATAAAGCATCATTAGCGCAAATTAACTTTTGTCAGCCGAGGTGATCTTGTTGGGTGCTAATGCCACTGGCAACCATGGAGATATCAATTTATGCGCAGGGGGGTAGGGTCAAGTGAAGTGCACTTCGTGATGCATTTAGCCCTGAATGGCAGCGGCGGTCACCGGCGTTCCATATTGTTTTGCCTCCCTGAGTTTGCAGTGCCAAGACGAAGGATGCACCATGTTTAATTCATACCGTTGGTTTAACTCACGGCCAGGAATGGACCCTAGTCCATTAATTAGTACCAAACGGCCATTCAAAACAAGATCTGCCTTGTATAGGTCACCAATTTTGCAGCGCTCTAGTGTTGCCTTTCTCATTTGGCTGGAGTGGAGTGGACATCCAAGGCTTAGAGCAGGAGTCCTGCTGACTGCATGCCCACTGTAGCTGGAATGTATCACATCAATACAGTTTCTCCTAATGCAGATTATAGCTGTCTAAATGATGCCTTGCATATGCCATTTATGAGAAAGCAGTTATTTGAACCGTCAGTTTGTCGTTATAATTATTGAGCTGCTGATGCTGTTATGGATTATGTGATTGCTTGATATTATCATGGATCATGGAACAACAAGATGTACTGTGGACTTGTGGTTTGTCTCTTGGCTGCTGTGTAGCTACTCCTGAGTACGTGGGCTTATCCTTGCCTTCCAAACATTTCATTGGCTTTAGTTAATTTAATATTATAGTATTGTTCAAAAGGGACACATGAAAATATTTAATAAAAGCCACTGATGAAACAGGAATACGAGAAAATATTGATGCTAAGAAAACTGTATTGCATTGTTTTCTGCCCATTTTAAAGTGGCAATTACAGTGCCTTGCGAAAGTATTCGGCCCCCTTGAACTTTGCGACCTTTTGCCACATTTCAGGCTTCAAACATAAAGATATAAAACTGTATTTTTTTATGAAGAATCAACAACAAGTGGGACACAATCATGAAGTGGAACGACATTTATTGGATATTTCAAACTTTTTTAACAAGTCAAAAACTGAAAAATTGGGCGTGCAAAATTATTTAGCCCCTTTACTTTCAGTGCAACAAACTCTCTCCAAAAGTTCAGTGAGGATCTCTGAATGATCCAATGTTGACCTAAATGACTAATGATGATAAATACAATCCACCTGTGTGTAATCAAGTCTCCGTATAAATGCACCTGCACTGTGATAGTCTCAGAGGTCCGTTAAAAGTGCAGAGAGCATCATGAAGAACAAGGAACACACCAGGCAGGTCCGAGATACTGTTGTGAAGAAGTTTAAAGCCAGATTTGGATACAAAAAGATTTCCCAAGCTTTAAACATCCCAAGGAGCACTGTGCAAGCGATAATATTGAAATGGAAGGAGTATCAGACCACTGCAAATCTACCAATACCTGGCCGTCCCTCTAAACTTTCAGCTCATACAAGGAGAAGACTGATCAGAGATGCAGCCAAGAGGCCCATGATCACTCTGGATGAACTGCAGAGATCTACAGCTGAGGTGGGAGACTCTGTCCATAGGACAACAATCAGTCGTATATTGCACAAATCTGGCCTTTATGGAAGAGTGGCAAGAAGAAAGCCATTTCTTAAAGATATCCATAAAAAGTGTTGTTTAAAGTTTGCCACAAGCCACCTGGGAGACACACCAAACATGTGGAAGAAGGTGCTCTGGTCAAATGAAACCAAAATTGAACTTTTTGGCAACAATGCAAAACGTTATGTTTGGCGTAAAAGCAATACAGCTGAACACACCATCCCCACTGTCAAACATGGTGGTGGCAGCATCATGGTTTGGGCATGCTTTTCTTCAGCAGGGACAGGGAAGATGGTTAAAATTGATGGGAAGATGGATGGAGCCAAATACAGGACCATTCTGGAAGAAAACCTGATGGAGTCTGCAAAAGACCTGAGACTGGGATGGAGATTTGTCTTCCAACAAGACAATGATCCAAAACATAAAGCAAAATCTACAATGGAATGGTTCAAAAATAAACATATCCAGGTGTTAGAATGGCCAAGTCAAAGTCCAGACCTGAATCCAATCGAGAATCTGTGGAAAGAACTGAAAACTGCTGTTCACAAATGCTCTCCATCCAACCTCACTGAGCTCGAGCTGTTTTGCAAGGAGGAATGGGAAAAAATGTCAGTCTCTCGATGTGCAAAACTGATAGAGACATACCCCAAGCGACTTACAGCTGTAATCGCAGCAAAAGGTGGCGCTACAAAGTGTTAACTTAAGGGGGCTGAATAATTTTGCACGCCCAATTTTTCAGTTTTTGATTTGTAAAAAAAGTTTGAAATATCCAATAAATGTCGTTCCACTTCTTGATTGTGTCCCACTTGTTGTTGATTCTTCACAAAAAAAATACAGTTTTATCTTTATGTTTGAAGCCTGAAATGTGACAAAAGGTCGCAAAGTTCAAGGGGGCCGAATACTTTCGCAAGGCACTGTAGGTGACAACAGAAGTGGAGGACCTAAAATATCCTACCTCTATTATCACTAATTTTGTAAACAGCATAAATGTAAAGAACTAAGTACAATTAAAAAGACTAAAGAACAGTGTTGACAAATTCAGATGGACCCTGGTGACAGGATTCTCCTTTCCTGGGGAATGAAGCCAAATTGATCTACCCCACAGTGTCATTTCCTCTCCAAAGACAGTCTTTTTCCACCACCTTTTCATGCCATGAAACCAGTTATTACTGCAGAGGTCACAGACATCTCCCTTCTGCAGTTTATCTTTGTTTCAATTCATTTTTCAATTTTATTTATTGGTTGTGCTGCTATACATTCTGTTAACCTGTATTTTTTTCTCCATTAGATTATAATGATGGAAATTTTAAAAACCATTCTTCTATTTTTATGTAGATTTTTATTTTTGGGGGGAATAAGAACTAACCAGATTATATGTATTAGTAGTATAATATTAGTATTATTTAGCATCGCTACAATGGGAAAAGAGGAGAGCAGCGATGACTAAAAGCATGATCTGAATCTTTGGCGGAGTAGCTGAGAGACTAGGAGCACCATGTTAGATGGGAGGGAGATTAAAGCCTTATATGTTAATCAAGCCATGATGAATAGACCATACTCACACAAACACAGGCACCTCACGAGTCCCTTGTGCATTCTCCACATAACTGGGATGGGGGACGGGGAGAGAGAATTAATTCTATTAAGTGAGCTTGTAAGGATGCACTGTATGCAGATAAGTGGTGTGTGTCAGGGAAAATTGCGGGGGTGGGGGTCACTGGAAAGTTAAGTTCATGTAATGCACTTCTGAGGTGGGGCTGTCATCGCTGTGACATATCTAAATCTTCTTAGTTAGTGGGGTCTAGCTAACGGATTATCAGCCACATTTGAGTAATAGACTCCTCATTTAGATTTAATGCGTTTTGCATAGAGAGCAACCTCCCCTCATCACTCTTAAAGATGAATCGGCTTCCTAGGCAAAATTCTAAAGATATTAGTCTGCCGGCAACTGCATAAATCATAACATTTTACTAATGGGAGCAAAGTTAAACACTCCTCCCACCCTTTTAAGCACACATGGAGGAGGATTATGATGATGCTGCCTTGGCCATTTGTTCTCCCATGCAGGCAGGCAAAGGTCCTCTTTATTTACATGAAGCTTGTGCCCAAACGAGACCCTATTCCCTTTAAAGAACACTACTTTTTACTAGAGCACTATGGGCCTTGGTCAATAGTAGTACAATACAAAGGGAATAGGTTGCCCCTTTATTTACATGGAGTTTTGTGTCCACACAGCCCACAGGGAAGCTGACTTTACATAAGCATAAAGCCATTAATCATTGATATTTATTTCAATTAACTACTACATTATCATAGTGTAATTCATACTGTTTGCCTCTGCATAGGACACATACTAATGGTAGAGTGTTGACCTACTGTGTGTTTACCTCTCATGAAAAGATTACATAGAGAGATGGCGAGAATAGTGTGAAAATGTGGATTATTAAAGGTGCGGTGCAGTCAAAAACTTGATTTTGCTGTGTTATATATATAAATATACACACAGTACCTGTACGTGGGGGGGGGGGGGGGGGGTACTGTCACGCCCTGACCTTAGAGATCCTTATTATTCTCTATGTTTACTTAGGTCAGGGCGTGTCTCGGATGGGAAATTCTGTTTTCTGTTTCCTTGTTTTTGGCCGAGTGTGGTTCCCAATCAGAGACAGCTGTCTATTGTTGTCTCTGATTGGGAATCATACTTAGGCAGCCTGAGTTTGTGGGATCTTGTTTTCTGTTTAGTTACTGTTGCCTGATAGAACTGTGCACTTTTGTTTTCGATTTTGTTATTTTGTTTGAGTGTTTTTTGAATTAAAATCATGAACACTTTCCACGCTGCACTTTGGTTTACTCTTTCTACCACCAACGAGAGCCGTTACAGTACCAGACAAAAGTTTGGACACCGACTCATTCAAGGGTTTTAATTTTAATGTTATTTATTTGATCTTTATTTTACTATTTCTACATTGTAGAATAATAGTAAAGACATCAAAACTATGAAATAACTCATATGGATCATGTAGTAATGGGAAAGAGGTTTAAACAAATCAAAATATATTTTATATTTGAGATTCTTCAAATAGCCACCCTCTGCCTTGATGACAGCTTTGCACACTCTTGGCATTCTCTCAACTAGCTTCATGAGGTAGTCACCTGGAATGCATGTCAATTAACAGGTATGTCTTGATAAAAGTTCGCTTGTGGAATTTGTTTCCTTCTTAATGCGTTTGAGTCAATCAGTTGTTGTCACAAGGTAGGGGTTGTATACAGAAGATAGCCCTATTTGGTAAAATACCAAGTCCATATTATGGCAAGAACAGCTCAAATAAGCAAAGAGAAACAACATTCCATCATTACTTTAAGACATGAAGGTCAGTCAATCCCAAAAATTACAATAACTTTTAAAGTTTCTTTAGGTGCAGTCGCAAAGATGAAACTGGCTCTCATGAGGACCACTACAGGAAAAGTTCATTAGAGTTACTAGCATCATAAATTGCAGCCCAAATAAATGCTTCACAGAGTTCAAGTAACAGACACATCTTAAAATCAACAGTTCAGAGGAAAATGGGTGAATCAGGCCTTTTTGGTTGATTTGCTGCAAAGAAACCACTACTAAAGGATGCCAATGAGAAGAAGAGACTTGTTTGGGCCAAGAAAGACGAGCAAAGAACATTAGACCGGTGGAAATCTGTCCTTTGATCTGATGAGTCCAAATTGGAGATTTTTGGTTCCAACCGCTGTGTCTTTGTGAGATGCAGAGTAGGTGAATGGATGATCTCTGCATGTGTGGTTTCCACCATGAAGCATGGAGGAGGTGTGATGGTGTGTGGGGTGCTTTGCTGGTGACAGTGTCAATAATTTATTTCAGAATTCAAGGCACACTTAACCAGCATGGCTACCACAGCATTCTGCAGGGATACACCATCAAGACTGTTGGAAAAGCATTCCAGTGTTACGGTGCGTGAATGAGGACCCAAAAGCGAATCAACTTAAACAGAGCTTCTTTAATTACCAAACATAGGTAGGCTCAGATGGACCGGCAGATTCCGACAGGACAGGACAAGGTTACAGCAAACATGACGACAGTCTGGTTCAGGCATGAATGACACAAACAAACAAGAATCCGACAAGGACAGGAGCAGAAACAGAGAGAGATATAGGGACCTAATCAGAGGGAAAAAAGGGAACAGGTGGGGAACGGGGTGAATGGGTAGTTAGAGGAGACAAGGGACAGCTGGGGGAAAGCGGGGGAGAAAAGGTAACCTAACACGACCAGCAGAGGGAGACAGGGTGAAGGGAAAGGACAGAGACAAGACAACATGACAGTACCCCCCCACTCACCGAGCGCCTCCTGGCGCACTCGAGGAGGAAACCTGGCGGCAACGGAGGAAATCATCAATCAGCGCACGGTCCAGCACGTCCCGAGAGGGAACCCAACTCCTCTCCTCAGGACCGTACCCCTCCCAGTCAACTAGGTACTGATGACCACGGCCCCGAGGACGCATGTCCAAGATTTTACGGACCCTGTAGATAGGTGCGCCCTCGACAAGGATGGGGGGGGGGGGGGGGGAAGACGAGCGGGGGCGCGAAGAACGGGCTTAACACAGGAGACATGGAAGACCGGGTGGACGCGACGAAGATATCGCGGAAGAAGAAGTCGCACTGCGACAGGATTAATGACCTGAGAGATACGGAATGGACCAATGAACCGCGGGGTCAACTTGCGAGAAGCCGTCTTAAGGGGAAGGTTCTGAGTGGAGAGCCAAACTCTCTGACCGCGACAATATCTAGGGCTCTTAGTTCTACGCTTATTAGCAGCTCTCACAGTCTGCGCCCTATAACGGCAAAGTGCAGACCTGACCCTCTTCCAGGTGCGCTCGCAACGTTGGACAAAAGCCTGAGCGGAGGGGACGCTGGACTCGGCGAACTGAGATGAGAACAACGGAGGCTGGTACCCGAGGCTACTCTGAAAAGGAGATAGCCCGGTCGCAGACGAAGGAAGCGAGTTGTGGGCGTATTCTGCCCAGGGGAGCTGTTCTGACCAAGACGCAGGGTTGCGAAAAGAAAGACTGCGTAAGATGCGACCAATAGTCTGATTGGCCCGTTCTGCTTGACCGTTAGACTGGGGGTGAAAGCCGGAAGAGAGACTGACGGAAGCCCCAATCAAACGGCAAAACTCCCTCCAAAATTGAGACGTGAATTGCGGACCTCTGTCCGAAACGACGTCTGACGGAAGGCCATGAATTCTGAAAACATTCTCGATGATGATTTGTGCCGTCTCTTTAGCAGAAGGAAGCTTAGCAAGGGGAATGAAATGAGCCGCCTTAGAGAACCTATCGACAACCGTAAGAATAACAGTCTTCCCCGCTGACGAAGGCAGTCCGGTGACAAAATCTAAGGCGATGTGAGACCACGGTCGAGAGGGAATAGGAAGCGACCTGAGACGGCCGGCAGGAGGAGAGTTACCGGACTTAGTCTGCGCGCAGACCGAACAAGCAGCCACGAAACGACGCGTGTCATGCTCCCGGGTGGGCCACCAGAAACGCTGGCGAATGGAAGCAAGCGTACCCCGAACGCCAGGGTGGCCGGCTAACTTGGCAGAGTGAGCCCACTGAAGAACGGCCAGACGAGTAGGAACGGGAACGAAAAGAAGGTTCCTAGGACAAGCGCGCGGCGACGGAGTTTGAGTGAGTGCTTGCTTTACCTGCCTCTCAATTCCCCAGACAGTCAACCCGACAACACGCCCCTCAGGGAGAATCCCCTCGGGGTCAGTGGAGGCTACTGAAGAACTGAAGAGACGAGACAAAGCATCAGGCTTGGTGTTCTTAGAGCCCGGACGATAAGAAATCACGAACTCGAAACGAGCGAAAAACAGCGCCCAACGCGCCTGACGCGCATTAAGTCGTTTGGCAGAACGGATGTACTCAAGGTTCCTATGGTCAGTCCAAACGACAAAAGGAACGGTCGCCCCCTCCAACCACTGTCGCCATTCGCCTAGGGCTAACCGGATGGCGAGCAGTTCGCGGTTACCCACATCATAGTTACGTTCCGACGGCGACAGGCGATGAGAAAAATACGCGCATGGGTGGACCTTGTCGTCAGAGAGGGAGCGCTGAGAAAGGATGGCTCCCACTCCCACCTCTGACGCGTCAACCTCGACAACGAACTGTCTAGAGACGTCAGGTGTAACAAGGATAGGAGCGGATGTAAAACGATTCTTGAGGAGATCAAAAGCTCCCTGGGCGGAAACGGACCACTTAAAGCACGTCTTGACAGAAGTAAGGGCTGTGAGAGGAGCTGCCACCTGACCGAAATTACGGATGAAACGACGATAGAAGTTCGCGAAGCCGAGAAAGCGCTGCAGCTCGACGCGTGACTTAGGGACGGGCCAATCAATGACAGCTTGGACCTTAGCGGGATCCATCTTAATGCCTTCAGCGGAAATAACAGAACCGAGAAATGTGACGGAGGAGGCATGAAAAGTGCACTTCTCAGCCTTCACAAAAAGACAATTCTCTAAAAGGCGCTGGAGGACACGTCGAACGTGCTGAACATGAATCTGGAGTGACGGTGAAAAAATCAGGATATCGTCAAGGTAAACGAAAACAAAGATGTTCAGCATGTCTCTCAGGACATCATTGACTAATGCCTGAAAGACAGCTGGAGCGTTAGCGAGGCCGAAAGGAAGAACCCGGTATTCAAAGTGCCCTAACGGAGTGTTAAACGCCGTCTTCCACTCGTCCCCCTCCCTGATGCGCACGAGATGGTAAGCGTTACGAAGGTCCAACTTAGTGAAAAACCTGGCTCCCTGCAGGATCTCGAAGGCTGAAGACATAAGAGGAAGCGGATAACGATTCTTCACTGTTATGTCATTC
Source organism: Oncorhynchus mykiss (assembly GCF_013265735.2). Lineage (NCBI taxonomy): Eukaryota > Metazoa > Chordata > Actinopteri > Salmoniformes > Salmonidae > Oncorhynchus > Oncorhynchus mykiss. The sequence goes on from NC_048572.1 coordinate 64,274,447, forward strand.
AGCCCTCGATAATCTATGCAGGGGCGCAGAGACCCGTCCTTCTTCTTGACAAAAAAAAACCCCGCTCCGGCGGGAGAGGAGGAGGGGACTATGGTACCGGCGTCAAGAGCTACAGACAAATAATCTTCGAGAGCCTTACGTTCGGGAGCCGACAGAGAGTATAGTCTACCCCGGGGGGGGGTGGTTCCCGGAAGGAGATCAATACTACAATCATACGACCGGTGTGGAGGAAGAGAGGTGGCCCTGGACCGACTGAACACCGTGCGCAGATCGTGATATTCCTCCGGCACCCCTGTCAAATCACCAGGCTCCTCCTGTGAAGAAGAGACAGAGGAAACAGGAGGGATAGCAGACATTAAACATTTCACATGACAAGAGACGTTCCAGGAGAGGATAGAATTACTAGACCAATTAATGGAAGGATTATGACAAACTAGCCAGGGATGGCCCAAAACAACAGGTGTAAAAGGTGAACGAAAAATTAAAAAAGAAATGGTTTCACTATGATTACCAGAAACAGTGAGGGTTAAAGGTAGCGTCTCACGCTGAATCCTGGGGAGAGGACTACCATCCAGGGCGAACAAGGCCGTGGGCTCCTTTAACTGTCTGAGAGGAATGTCATGTTCCCGAGCCCAGGTCTCGTCCATAAAACAGCCCTCCGCCCCAGAGTCTATTAAGGCACTGCAGGAAGCTGACGAACCGGTCCAGCGTAGATGGACCGACAAGGTAGTGCAGGATCTTGAAGGAGAGACAGGAGTAGTAGCGCTCACCAGTAGCCCTCCGCTTACTGACGAGCTCTGGCCTTTTACTGGACATGAAGTGACAAAATGACCAGCGGAACCGCAATAGAGACAGAGGCGGTTGGTGATTCTCCGTTCCCTCTCCTCAGTCGAGATGCGGATACCTCCCAGCTGCATGGGCTCAGCACCCGAGCCGGCAGAGGAAGATGGTAGTGATGCGGAGAGGGAGGCGACGGAGAGCGCGAGCTCCTTTCCACGAGCTCGGTGACGAAGATCAACCCGTCGCTCAATGCGAATAGCGAGTTCAATCAAGGAATCCACGCTGGAAGGAACCTCCCGGGAGAGAATCTCATCCTTTACCTCTGCGCGGAAACCCTCCAGAAGACGAGCGAGCAAGGCCGGCTCGTTCCAGCCACTGGAGACAGCAAGAGTGCGAAACTCAATAGAGTAGTCTGTTATGGATCGATTGCCTTGACATAGAGAAGACAGGGCCCTGGAAGCCTCCTCCCCAAAAACAGATCGATCAAAAACCCGTATCATCTCCTCCTTAAAGTCTTGATACTGGTTAGTACACTCAGCCCTTGCCTCCCAGATTGCCGTGCCCCACTCACGAGCCCGTCCAATAAGGAGAGATATGACGTAGGCGACACGAGCAGTGCTCCTGGAGTAAGTGTTGGGCTGGAGAGAAAACACAATATCACACTGGGTGAGGAACGAGCGGCATTCAGTGGGCTCCCCAGAGTAACACGGCGGGTTATTGATTCTGGGCTCCGGAGATTCGAAAGCCCTGGAAGTGACCGGTGGATCGAGGCGGAGATGGTGAACCTGTTCTGTGAGGTTGGAGACTTGGGTGGCCAGGGTCTCAACGGCATGTCGAGCAGCAGACAATTCCTGCTTGTGTCTGCCTAGCATCGCTCCCTGGATCTCGACGGCTGAGTGGAGAGGATCCGAAGTCGCTGGGTCCATTCTTGGTCGGATTCTTCTGTTACGGTGCGTGAATGAGGACCCAAAAGCGAATCAACTTAAACAGAGCTTCTTTAATTACCAAACATAGGTAGGCTCAGATGGACCGGCAGATTCCGACAGGACAGGACAAGGTTACAGCAAACATGACGACAGTCTGGTTCAGGCATGAATGACACAAACAAACAAGAATCCGACAAGGACAGGAGCAGAAACAGAGAGAGATATAGGGACCTAATCAGAGGGAAAAAAGGGAACAGGTGGGGAACGGGGTGAATGGGTAGTTAGAGGAGACAAGGGACAGCTGGGGGAAAGCGGGGGAGAAAAGGTAACCTAACACGACCAGCAGAGGGAGACAGGGTGAAGGGAAAGGACAGAGACAAGACAACATGACATCCAGGTGAAGCTGGTTGAGAGAATGCCAAGTGTATGCAAAGCTGTCATCAAGGCAAAGTGTGGCTACTTTGAAGAATAAAAAATAATAATAAATATTTGTTTATCAATTTTTTGGGTTACTACATTGTTCCATATGTTTTATTTCATATTTGTCTTCGCTATTATTCTACAATCTAGAAAATAGTAAAAAAAAAAAAAAACTTGAATGAGTAGGTGTGTCCAAACGTTTGACTGGTACTGTATATATATCATTTCCAAACTATGAGGTTGGAATGATACTGTGAAATTGTGAAAATAATGATAACCCAGTGGGCACAGACTTCAGTTCAACGTGTAGTTTTGATTTATATTTGGTTGAGTTGTCAACTAACAAGAATTCAACTCGAAATCACCAACAACATTTTTGGTTAGAAGTTTGGCAAAAAAATATGAAATGCCCTTTTGTTGATGACTTTTTGCAAATCCAATCGGTTTCCCATGTTGATTCAACGTCATCACATAGATTTTTGAGGGTTGAAATGATGTGGAAACCCAGTGGGAATATCCTTTTTAGTGTAAGAGCTGTTTAAAAAGACCCCCTGAAATTTCAGCCTGTTTTGGAGGGATTGAGTTTTGGGCTGCCCGGTGACATCACCAGGTGGTAAATGAGTTAATAGACTAACAAGAGAGTTCCAAACCTCTGACAACAACAGCTAGTTTTCAGTTTTCCCCTCCCCACTCAGACCACTCCCAGACTGTCCTAGCAAAACCCTTCATTGAGGAATTGCTCTTTGCTAAGAAGCTATTTTTGTTTCTTTTTGGAACATCTTAATTGAAAATAATCACAGTAAGGTAATTAATTGTTCCCAGAAATGAGTTGATATTGAGATAAAAAGGGCTGCATTGGACCTTTAACCTTTAAGCTGACTATTAAAATAAACTTAAAAGGGAGAGATTATACATTTACTTTATAACCTACAAATACACTATGAAACTGCATGAAATTCACATAAGGAAACCCCAGATTGTATACATACTGTACAAAATAGAGGTTAATTACTCACCATTGATAATTATCGAATTCATTTAACAAAGATAACTGTATTTTGTGGCCCTGTATTTTAAACCGTATAAAACCTATAACCTAGAGGTTTCTTGGAATAAACAAAAACACACAAAGACAGTTCATGTCGACAGGAGGCTTGACGACAAGGCGTGAGACAGTATCAAAAGGCTGCTAGCTTGTGCCTGGTCCTGTGTGTGTCTGGCTCGTGGCTTTTGAGAGTCCCACAGTGGTGGCCTGTCAGACGCAGGCACTGCTCTCCCCCTCATTAGACACCCTTCCCCACTGCCACTCCCTGTGTGCCTCTCTCCCACTCCGAGACAAATTAAACACACACATAAACAAGAGCACACACACACACAGCCCTGTACACCGTCACTGCCATCACACCGGCGATGCCTAGCTGACACACAGTTTATTTTGTACATTTAATTTGACAGTGCTTTAACTAGAGAGACTGCATCTTGTCAAATGTGCCGGCAGCACACAGCTGAGCTGGAGGTGTTCTGTTGAAGGGCATCTGTGAAGCAGCAGAGTCACTTTTGAACAGGCCGCGCTGGCTGCTGCTCGCCCTGTGTGCTGAGAGGTGCTGTGGGCTGAGGGCTTCCGTGTCTGTCTCTTTCTTTATTTCCCTGAAGGGCGGATGGGAGACGGGGATTCTGATGATGACAGTTGGTTCCATGTCTAGTCCAGCTCAAACCCCCACACACACTCTCTCTCTTCATTCTTCAATCCAAGCACCAGTAAAACATTTGAAAGTGTCTCTAAGCAGCGCCAACTTTGGTCCCTATAGCTTCCTGGCTTTGAAACAGAGAGGGTGGGTGTCGTGCTGTCACCCCCAGCATGTTCCACAGGACACTTTGCTCATTAGTGACGAGGGGACTGGTTTGTGGCTCCCTGCTCAACTTGATCACAAGTCAGTCAGCCAAAACAGGTGCTGAGGAAAGGGTAGGACCAGGAAGTAGGAACAACCCTGAGTGTGTTTTCAGTAAATGCCAGTGTTCTGTGCCAGAGTAGTGTGAGGGCAGTAGAGGCGGAAAGACAAAACAGGGATGCTGTCTGGTGTGTTTCCTGACTCCAGACAGTCAGGGATGGAAAACAAATGCCTACGAGCTTAGACAGCCAGATACAAAAGGAACAAGATGACCAGACATATCTGTTCACATTAAACCTTTATGACCGAGACACTTTTTAAGTATAAGTATCATGTAGTGGGATGAATAGGGAGGTTGGCCCTGAAGGTGGGTAGAGGGGCTGTTTTATACTACCTTTATTATTATTTATTTAAAAAAATATAATTAACCTTTATTCAACTATATATACTATATATAACACTTTGCTAGTTGCATGATTTTACTGTAATTGATTTGGTCAGAATTACAACACATATAACATACCGAATGTTGAATGTGAATAAAATTCAGTGAAATTTGTTCAATATTGCATCTAAATGTCATAAGGATAGTTATGCCTCATCATATCCGCCCGCGCACATCATCTGAGGAGAGTAGACAGCCAACTGGGCACAGACGTCAACTCAATGTCTATTCCACGCTGGTTCAACAAAGTTCAGTCAACCAGTGTGTGCATAGTGAGAGATGTGAGCGATTCTATCTAAACTTGGTTAATAGCAGTACTTGGATAATACATTGGCCTATTGCCTGCAAACTGTAATAAATCAAAATACAGTTTTCCACCTCAAAAGCCCTCAGCTTAAATCAGACACATAGCTTGACATTAAACTCAGAGCAAAAGCAGCCTTCTGAAAGAGAGATCATTCTCTCTTGTAGGGTTGGTGCTACTGTACAAGGTTGATGGTCTACACACCAGGCAGTATACTGGTGACACATCCATCCATATTTAAGACGGCCATTTACTTAAGGGACATTATACTGACTGATGCCTACAGAAAACTTTGGAAATCCATTAGCTCCTGTGACCAGCATTGATTCACATCATCCAATCTCATGTTGTTAGGCAGGCACTGCCCCCTGAAGAGCAAGACTCGAAATGCTTGAGACGTATATGAGACTATCAGATTAAACTGAGAAAATGTTGCTCAATTACCAAATGCTACCACTTAACACCATTCATCTTAGTGCTTGCCTTGCTTGCTGTACGAACGCTGAGCGTCCTCTAATGTAAGGAGCTTGACAGTTACCATTTTCTATGGAAGAGGAGGCTAAAGAGGCCCATTGAACCCTCCTCACTACAATTTTCCCTCATCGTGTCGAGAGACTTCATTAACTTTTAGGGCAATTTCAACACATTTTCAGATCAGAGCAACCTCCTTAGAGCTTCTACTGTCAGTTACACAGCCCTACTACTGGTACATCAATGAAGGTATATCCTATAATAAAGTGTTTGGCATTGCGGTTATTTGAAGGCCATTGAATGGTAAAATTGTGTAAATAATATACTAGAAAATACACAGTAAAATGTGAGCAATTACACCTTTAATATTTGAAGAGCAATGAGAAAGGGTACAGTGCTTAACAACATTTGAAGAAAAACATTGCGTGTGTAGGTATACAGTATACTGTGATGAGATGCGGAATGACTGATAACAATAGGTTGTTGAAAATAATGGGTAAATGCTGCCCTCCACAGGCATAGGCATGTTACTGTGGTCACAATACACACTCAACTACTGTAGTCCTATGTGAACACATGGCTCTTAGACCTAGAGTTTTCCAGCGTTTGACTCACAACAATAGTGCCATAATAGTCACTATAGACCTGTTAGAAAGAAGATTGAATAGTTCATTGGATTGATATTGATATACACAGACATTTTGGGGAGGTATTTTTTACACTTCAGTGATCTGGACCTTGTTGTGGGGGAAAGCCTAAAAAAGAGTGGCAAGTTGTTACACTTTTTTTTAAGAGAACAAAATAAAGAATGAGGCAGGTTAAGAAAATTACAAAGTGAACATTTTTATTACAGATGACAAGTTTGTTATTGATTACAAGCTGTTTTGGGCCATCTACCACCCCACCGGAGGACAAAAATAACTTTGTTTTATGGTGTTTCTACAGCTATTTTGTTACCCCCCCCAAAAAGTGATAAAAACTTTTTTGTAATTAAAATGTTTACTAAAAAATGTAATTTTACCAACACTAGGGCCTGCTACAGTAAATAATAATGGATCTGGATGCACGCTCAGACAAAATGGAGATATAAACATAATTAGCCTACTGGTGAATAGAACCAATGTTCTTTTGTTTTAAATGATAATACATGCGAGAACACATTTTTAAAGAGGGTATTTTTACCTTTTTAGACTTAGTGTTCACATTTTAATAGTCTTATGTTGAGTAAAACAATGTAAATAAATAAATACAGTTGCACAACTGGTGGATTACAGGATCAATTCTGTGTTGTACAAGATGGGACGGAATGGGGGAGATTTTCAAAAGGACAAGATTGTTACGGGACTGTGACAGTATAGAAGAAAATTACAGACTGAGCGTATCTCGTTTAGCCAATCAGACCAGGGGTAAAAAAACGGAATGCTCCAACCTGATTGGCTGAACACGATACGCATCTGGTACTAGCATTAGGCACTGCAGCGTGGTGGAAAATTGTGTTTCATAAAGACAGCATGCCTATCTTCCCCATTTTTTTTCTGCCTTCTCGCCATTAAATTGAGTAAAGGAGGAAATCGATGCCTTTGAAGCCTGAATGGAGAATATTTTATGTACGAACTGGTCTACGGGGGTACAAGTGGGTTTAGCCAGCTGTATAGATTCCCTTTGGATGGTAAGATTAAACGTCTCAATATCGCCATCTGTCTGCCTTTGGGCTACATCGTAGCACCATCGGTTCGGCTCTGAACTCTCTAATCAAATCTCTGTGCATTAATAATTCTAGAAATTATTATAGAAAAGTATATAAAGTAATATTATCAAAACCTTTTTCGAAAGACTATTTGTGTTGCAGCAAAGAAGAAAATGTAGTATAGTTTGTGGTTGGAATGCCAGATATTATCCCATAGTTTCATCATCCTGTTTGTTGTTATTGTTGATGTAATTATAATATATTTTATACAGTTTCACCAACTTATTCCTCAACTGTTAATAAAAGCCCATTCTGAGAAATTGCACCTGACCGTCCTTGTCTGACTCCTCCCTGAACATACACCACAAAAGCCTACCTCACAACTCCACAACAGGGTGTTGTCCAAGGTCAAAACGTCACAGTCTGGGAGGTGGACACAAGAGATTTGCCAACAGTGGTGGAGAGGTCTTGGAGCGGGAAGGACTTCCCGAAGAAGGAATAGCAGTGTTGTCTTTATGTAGAGGTTGAGGTGGTGGGCCAACATGGAAGTGAAGAGGTCTGCCGGACACTGACAGATCATACAGGTGGGGTTGGGAGAAAAGAGTTGAGCGCCATCAGAATAACAGTGTTAAGAAAGACCTGTCATGCCCTTATCTATTCCACCTGTCCTTGTGCTTGTCTCCACCCCCCTGCAGGTGTCGCCCATCTTACCCATTATCCCCTGGGTACTTATACCTGTGTTCTCTGTTTGTCTGTTGCCAGTTCGTCTTGTTTGTTCAAGTCAACCAGCGTTTTGCATCAGCTCCTGCTTTTCCCCATTCTCTCTTTTTCTCATCCTCTTGGTTTTGACCCTTGCTTGTCCTGACTCTGAGCCTGCCTGCCGTCCTGTGCCTTTGCCCCTACTCTGGATTACCGACCCCTGTAACAAGGGCGGTGGGACAAAAATAGTTGAATTGCGTTAGCATAACAGTGATAAGAGCGATGAGGATGTGACAGAACCAATTTGTGACTTTGTTTACAGAGAGGACCAAAGGGGACCTAGCACTGAGACCTAGGGGAGACCAGTAGTGAGAGAGTCAGTATAAATGTGAGTGCATGTTGTGCATAGAGACAGTGCAAAAATCTAATACAGTCGTGGCCAAAAGTTTTGAGAATGAAAATATAAATGTTCACAAAGTCTGCTGCCTCACTTTGTATGATGGCAATTTGCATATACTCCAGAATGACATGAAGAGTGATCAGATGAATTGCAATTAATTGCAAAATCCCTCTTTGCCATGCCAATGAACTGAATACCCCAAAACATTTCCACTGCATTTCAGCCCTGCCACAAAAGGACCAGCTGACATTATGTCAGTGATTCTCTCGTTAACACAGGTGTGAGTGTTGACGAGGACAAGGCTGGAGATCACTCTGTCACGCTGATTGAGTTCGAATAACAGACTGGAAGCTTCAAAAGAAGGGTGGTGCTTAGAATCATTGTTCTTCCTCTGTCAATCGTGGTTACCTGCAAGGAAACACGTGCCGTCATCATTGCTTTGCACAAAAAAAGGCTTCACAGGCAAGGATATTGCTGCCAGTAAGATTGCACCTAAATCAACCATTTATCGGATCATCAAGAACTTCAAGGAGAGCGGTTCAATTGTTGTGAAGAAGGCTTCAGGGCGCCCAAGAATGTCCAGCAAGCGCCAAGACCATCTCCTAAAGTTGATTCAGCTGCGGGATCGGGGCACCACCAGTACAGAGCTTGCTTAGGAATGGCAGCAGGCAGGTGTGAGAGCATCTGCACGCACAGTGAGGTGAAGACTTTTGGAGGGTGGCCTGGTGTCAGGAAGGGCAGCAAAGAAGCCACTTCTCTCCAGGAAAAACATCAGGGACAGACTGATATTCTGCAAAAGGTACAGGGATTGGACTGCTGAGGACTGGGGTAAAGTCATTTTCTCTGATGAATCCCCTTTCTGATTGTTTGGGGCATCCGGAAAAAAAGCTTGTCCCGAGAAGACAAGGTGAGTGCTACCATCAGTCCTGTGTCATGCCAACAGTAAAGCATCCTGATACCATTCATGTGTGGGGTTGCTTCTCAGCCAAGGGAGTGGTCTCACTCACAATTTTGCCTAAGAACACAGCCATGAATAAAGAATGGTACCAACACATTCTCAGAGAGCAACTTCTCCCAACCATCCAGGAACAGTTTGGTGACGAACAATGCCGTTTCCAGCATGATGGAGCACCTTGCCATAAGGCAAAAGTGATAACTAAGTGGCTTGGGGAACAAAACATCGATATTTTGAGTCCATGGCCAGGAAACTCCCCAGACCTTAATCCCATTGAGAACTTGTGGTCAATCCTCAAGAGGCGGGTGGACAAACAAAAACCCACAAATTCTGACAAACTCCAAGCATTGATTATGCAAGAATGGGCTGCCATCAGTCAGGATGTGGCCGAGAAGTTAATTGACATTATGCCAGGGCGGATTGCAGAGGTCTTGAAAAAGAAGGGTCAACACTGCAAATTTTCTTTGCATCAACTTCATGTAATTGTCAATTAAAGCCTTTGACATTTATGAAATGCTTGTAATTATACTTCAGTATTCCATAGTAACATCTGACAAAAATATCTAAAGACACTGAAGCAGTAAACTTTGCGGAAATTAATATTTGTGTCATTCTCAAAACTTTTGGCGCCGACTGTACAAGGGTCAACCCTGTAGCCATTCTGTTAGCTACACTGAACGAAAATATAAACGCAATATGTAAAGTGTTGGTCCCATGTTTCATGACCTGAAATAAAATATCCTAAAAATGTTCCTACATATCTGGCTTCTTCACCTGCAGGATCATCTGAGACCAGCCACCTGGACAGCTGATGAAACTGTGGGCTTACACAACCGACAAATTCCTGTACAAACTGTCAGAAACCGTCTCAGGGAAGCTCATCTGCATGCTCGTGGTCCTCACCAGGGTCTTGACCTGACTGCAGTTCGGCGTCGCAATCATCTTCAGTGGACAAATGCTCACCTTCGATGGCCACTGAATCCTTTCAACTGTACCGGGCAGATGGCAGACGTATGGCGTTATGTGGTTGAGCGGTTTGCTGATGTCAACGTTGTGAACAGAGTGCCCCATTGTGGTGGTGGGGTTTTCGTATGAGCAGGCATAACTTATTATGGCTGCAATCCCACTAACAGGATTGATATGACAACTACCAGAGAAAATAGAGGGCGTCAAATTCAAACCGCAGAAATCTCATAATTACAATTCCTAAAACATACATGTGTCTTATATTATTTTAAAGGTAATCTTGTTGTTAATCCCACCAAAGTGTCCGATTTCAAATATGCTTTTCAGCAAAAGCACTACAAACGATTATGTTAGGTCTCCACCAAACCACAATAAGCACAGCCATTTTCCAGCGAAATATAGCATTCACAAAAAGCAGAAATAGAGATAAAATTAATCACTAACCTTGAATTATCTTCATCAGATGACACTCATAGGACTTCATGTTACACAATACATGCATGTTTTGTTTGATAAAGTTCATATTTCTATAAAAAAAATCGGAGTTTACATTGGCGTATTAGATTCACTAGTTCCAAAAACATCAAGTGATTTTGCATAGCCACATCGTTTCAACAGAAATACTCATCATAAATGTAGATGATAATACAAGTTATACACATGGAATTATAGATATAACTCTCCTTAATGCAACCGCTGTGTCAGATTTCAAAAAAAGTTTACGGAAAAAGCACACCATGCAATAATCTGAGACGGAGCTCAGAACAGTAGCCAAATTAGCCTCCATGTTGGAGTCAACAGAAACCAGAAAATACATGATAAATGTTTCCTTACCTTTGATGAACTTCATCAGAATGCAGTCCTAGGAATCCCAGGTCCGTAATAAATGCTTGATTTGTTTGAAAATGTCCGTTATTTATGTCCAATTAGCTACTTTGGTTAGAGCGTTTGGTAAACAATTCCAAAGTCACAAAGCTAAAACGTGATGAAATGTCCAAAAGTTCCGTAACTGTCAGTAGAAACATGTCAAACGATGTACTGAATCAATCTTTAGAATGTTGTTTACATATATCTTGAATAACGTTCCAACCGGAGAATTAGGATGACTTCAGATGACCGGTGGAACGCAGGTCCTTCCCCTGTGAATGCACATGGTGAAAGCATGGTCAACTCGTGGCAGTGGTGACTATTTCCTGTCTCATTCGACCCCCCTTCACATTAGAGTCATCAGACGAAGTTCTATTGACTGTTGACATCTAGTGGAAGGTGTATGAAGTGAAAACTCATCCATATGAAAACTCATCCATATCTCGCTGTAATTTTAATGAGAGCTTGGTTGAAGATCTGCCACCCCCAGAAAAAATCCAAACAGGAAGTGGAATTTCTCAGGTTTTTGCCTGCAACATGAGTTCTGTTATACTCACAGACATAATTCAAACAGTTTTAGAAACTTCAGAGTGTTTTCTATCCAATAGTAATAATAATATGCATATATTAAGCAACTGAGACTGAGGAGCTGGCCATTTACAATGGGCACCTTTTCATCCAAGCTACTCAATACTGCCCCTGCAGCCATAAAAAGATAAGCTACAAACACAATTGCATTTTATTGACGGCAATTTGAATGCACAGAGATACCGTGACGAGATCCTGAGGTCCATTCTCATGCCATTCTTCCTACGCCATCATGTTTCAGCATGATAATGCACAGCCCCATGTCACAACGATCTGTACACAATTCCTGGAAGCTGAAAATGTCCCAGTTCTTCCATGGCCTGCACACTCACCAGACATGTCACCCATTGAGCATGTTTGGGATGCTCTGCATCGATGTGTACTATAGCATGTTCCAGTTCCTGCCAATATCCAGCAACTTCGCGCAGCCATTGAAGAAGAGTGGGACAATATTCCACAAGCCACAATCACCGGCCTGATCCACTCTGTAACTCAGTAAAGTCTTACAAACTGTTTCATGTTGCGTTTATATTTTTATTCAGTGTATTTACAGTAGTAGTCTTATGGCTTGGGGATAGAAGCTGTTCAGGAGCCTGTTGCCGGCAGTCTTAATGCACCAGTATCGCTTACCGTGCGGAAGCAGGGAGAACCGTCTATGGCTTGGCTGGTTGGAGTCTTCAACTATTTTTTTCCGGGCTTTCCTTTTACACCGGCTGATATAGAGGTCCTGGATGGCCGGGAGCTTGGCCCCATTGATATACTGGGCTCTCTGAACCAACATTTGTTGGATTTACTCTGTTAATCCAGCATCCAGTTTGATTGAACAGACTCTACCTGTTCCGTTTTAAATAATGGAGGACCAGATGGGGCATTGACTTGACCAACCCCCAAAAACAACTCTAACATGACCATACCTTTGCTTTTTTATCTGTTAAATATTGAGATGCAGGCCAATGCACTTCAGCCACTTTGTGATTGAATATTGACCAGACCAAGAACAAGTTCTGAAATACATTTGTATAAATGCACACTGGAATGTCCTGCGTTTCTATAATAATTGGTTTGAATGCTTTGTCCTAACATTGGAATAACCACGTTTTGTTTTGCTGTAGTAATAAATAAAAGCAAACTAAAACAAAATAGGTGTTATAAACAGGTTAATTAAAACTTCCTCAGGATCAGTGGGCCCCCTGTGGGATGGTTGAGCTAACGTTAATGCGATTAGCATAAGGTTAGAAGTGACAAGAACATTTCCCAGGACATAGACATATCTGATATTGGCAGAAAGCTTAAATTCTTGTTAAACTAACTGTACTTTCCAATTTACAGTAGCTATTACAGTTAAATAATACCCTGCTATTGTTTGAGGAGAGTGCACAGTTTTGAACATGAAAAGTTATTAATAAACAAATTAGGCACATTTGGGCAGACATTTTGAACAGAAATGCAAATGGTTCATTGGATCAGTCTGAAATGTTTCACATACACTGCTGCCATCTAGTTTCCAAAATCTAAATTGCACCTGAGCTGGAATAATACATTATGGCCTTTCTCTTGCATTTCAAAGATGATGGTACAAAAAAAATGTTTGTTTTTTCTTTGTATTCTCTCTCTCTCTCTCTCTCTCTCTCTCTCTCTCTCACCTGAGCCCTAGGACCATGCCTCAGGACACCCTTGCACTCCTTGCTGTCCCCAGTCCACCTGGCCGTGCTGCTGCTCCAGTTTCAACTGTTCTGCTTGCGGCTATCGAACCCTGACCTGTTCACCGGACGTGCTAACTGTCCCAGACCTGCTGTTTTCAACTCTCTAGAGACAGCAGGAGTGGTAGAGATACTCTCAATGATCGGCTATGAAAAGCCAACTGACATTTACTCCTAAGGTGCTGACCTGTTGCACCCTCGACAACCACTGTGACTATTATTATTTGACCATGCTGGTAATTTATGAACATTTGAACATCTTGGCCATGTTCTGTTATAATCTCCACCCGGCACAACCAGAAGAGGACTGGCCACCCATCATAGCCTGGTTCCTCTCTAGGTTTCTTCCTAGGTTCTGGCCTTTCTAGGGAGTTTTTCTTAACCACTGTGCTTCTACACCTGCATTGCTTGCTGTTTGGGGTTTTAGGCTGGGTTTCTGTACAGCACTTTGATATATCAACTGATGTAAGAAGGGCTTTATAAATAAATTTGATTTGAGTAAGGATACATATGCGGGAAACCTGTTTGAGGTGTGGAAAATGGTGAAGTATGCGCTTGGAAAAGTGGAGTCTGTCAGAGTGACCAGGAGTGGTCTTATTTTGATTCATTGTATTTTCTGAAAAGCAGAGGAAGATTGCAGTGGACCTCAAAAGAATCTGGACAACATAAGTTGTTTTGATCTTCGGAGTAGAGCACCCGTCAAAGGAGTCATCTCAGGGGTGACGACAGATGTTCAGGTTGAATACCTGAAGAAAATTCCTGGCGTGGTTGGTGCCCAGCGTCTAATCTGCTGGGTGAATGGAGAAAAATAAGAAAGTCCGTCAGTCCTGTTGTTTTATGATAAAGACAACGGTGTTGCAATTGTGGTGGGGATCATGATCCCGAGTTCCTGGAGTTCCCTGTAAGGGTGAAGGAAATTGAGGAGCTAAAAGTTAGAGTGGTCAATTGAATGTCCTATGCAGAGGCGATCATTTTTGGGGGAGAAAATAAGTGATGCTAGTGAAGAAAATGGTAGTGGATACACCAGAGCCTGTCGTAAATGTCTGCTGCCAGACAAAAAAGAATCTGTGTGTTTAAAAAAAGGTATTGTTGCGTTCATCGCCACAGTTATACACTGCAGAGTACAAGTCTCAAAGAAGTCGAAGAAACTGGACATTATTGTGGCTGCGGGAGAAAAGTTTGTGGGACTCAAGGATTTTACATCTGAAGACTTGCAAGGGGTACTGTCACCAGAAGACTCTTCTTCTTCAATGATGTAATGGAATTCCGCAAACCGAGGTTAAGGGTGCATGCCACCACCCACTGTGCTGTAGTGTGTGGTAATCAGTTTACAGCATTTCTAAATCCTCCTATTGTAAGGGGTGCGAACTGGCGGCAGAGAAGTCAGACGGCGCAGTTATTAACAAAACCCACCGGAAAACAGAACAATAAAATAAATGGGTACATCACCCAAACGCACACCAGGACAGACGTTCACAAGCACTTACAAAAAACAATCACCGACAAGGACATGAGGGGGAACAGAGAGTTAAATACACAACATGTAATTGTTGGGATTGGAACCAGGTATGATGGAAGACAAGACCAAACCAAAGGAAAATGAAAAGAGGATCAGCGATGGCTAGAAAGTTGGTGACTTCGACCGCCGAACGCGCTCGAACAAGGAGAGGGACCAACTTCGGCGGAAGTCGTGACACATGTAACTGAGTACTTCTGGGAAAATAAAAAAGAGCCCTACTAACTTCTACTAGACCCTCCCCCATCCTCAAAATCCCTTCCAAACCCCCCCAACCCTGTCGAACCTCAATGACCATACACTTCAATCGTTCCCTCTCCTCAACATACTTGCAACAATATAACACATGCTCCACCGTTTCATTGACCATACACTCCAGACAAATCATTCATGTGCTTGCCAACCAGACGTAATGACGACTTCAATGTATAATGTCCTAAGTGCAATTGAGCAAACACCACCTCTCCTTCCTAATCTGACTTTTTAATCTTGGTCCACCAACCTTCCTTTTGAGGGCATATAAATACCAGCCCTTGGGCTCAGAGTCCCATCTCTTCTGCCACATATCTATCAAAATGGCTCTGATCTTACATTTGGTCTCACCTCTACACAGTGGAACATTAATATCAATTCTATCTTGTTTCAAAGCTCTTTAGCTAACTGGTCTATAATGTCATTCCCTTCCACACCTGAATGTGCTGGGACCCAGCAGAATCTCTGTGTCCTTGGATCCATCTGTGAAAAGCGGTAAAAAAGCATAAAAACTTCAACCAATGTAATTGTCAACCAGTTTCCCTTTATCACTGACTTCTAGTGGGTCAATTTCTGCAACAACGAGGAGCGTGAAGAGCGAGACTAAACTTCTCTGATGTTTTGGTCCTGTAGGTACCACGTTGTAGCAGTGTGAAGCACACCCGTGCACATGCATTGGTCACCGCCTTTCAAGGGTGTTGCATTCTGGGGATTAAAAATAGTCTGACTTGTAGGAGCATTACAAAAATCATGTGATCAAAGGTCAAGAAGTTTTGACTGCAGTCAACTGCAAGTTTCTGCAATTGCTCTTCACCAACTTCACCCTGCAGCCATCGCCTGCATTGTGAGAGGCTCTTTTGTCAACCAATCATATGGTTGTTTTTGTTTGACCCACACAAATGTGACCAAAGACATGACTGAAACAGGAACCAATTTGTCGTGATTAATGTGTACAGTGGATATAAACAAATACATTTGATATTTGAGGCTCTCTCTCAGTAACTGATTGTACAACGTGTACACACCTAATATTATATTATGATTTCAGTTTGTGAGTATGTGATATGGGGTTAGATACTGGTAACTGCCAAAATAATGGAAACACTTGAGTAAATGAAGGATAAAAAGTGTATTGAAAGCAGGTGCTTCCACACAGGTGTGGTTCCTGAGTGAATTAATTCATATCTGTTCATGCTTAGAGTCATGTATAAAAATGCTGGGCAGGCCATTATTTTGGCTACCATGGCTATGCCCCCATAGAATGACAATGCCCCCATCCACAGGGCTTGAGTTGTCATCGACTGGTTTGATGAGCATAAAAACGATGTAAACCATATTCCATGGCTCTCAGTCACCAGATCTTAACCCAATTTAACATTTATGAGAGATTCTGGAGCGGTGCCTTAGACAGCTTTTCTTGTGGAAGAATGGTGGGGCATCCCTCCAAAAGAGGTCCAGACACTTGCAGAATCTATGCTAAGATGGATTGAAGCTGTTCTGGCTCGTGGTGGCCCAACGCCCTATTAAGACACTTTATGTTGGTGTTTACATTATTTTGGTAGCTACCTGTCCATATTTATTTCAACATTATAAAAAAACATGTATTGTATTTAATTTCACCTTTATTTATACAGTTAAGTCAATTATGAACAAATTATTATTTAGAATGATGACCTGCCATGTTGATGTGGGCCTTGCTGTTAGAAAACCAGTGTCCGACTTTCGGCTGTCGCAGATGCACCTCCCCTTATTTCACTCCTCGACTTTTATCTACAGTCGGTTGCTTTAGTCTTACCACTCAAACACGTCTATTGTCTGCAGTGCTGCTCGTGGCAACGTCAACTTGCTGAATCTACCTGTAAATGATAAAGTCAATCTCAATGTGACCCGTCAGATTCAGAATCTTGAAAACCCTATTAGAAAGAAAAGCTTGAAAACCCCTTTTCATATTGGCCCCCCAAAAAACTAAAACCTGACCTGACCTGGGGGGCTCTGATGTTCCAGAACGAAAAGATTATTTATAATAAAGTTTACATGCATTAGCATCACTTCTGCGTACTGGCATAGAGCAGTAGAGGAGAGGTGTGCACACATGGGTAAAAAGGTTTGTAGCCTGTGGTCCAGGCAAATTTAGGCTTTTTATAAACGCATTTCATGCAATTCTACATCCTTTTAAATGACTGGAGACTTTAGACACATTTTTTTTTTAAATACCTCACAAATTATGGAAATTACAGGCAATTGTACACTGACACACTGAGAATCTGTGATCAATAAAAAATGACCTTGTCTTGAATCCATTAATAGCCTAGACCTACAGTAGGTGTGTGTGGAGACACATATTGTACAATATGAGGAAATTATAGTGTAAAAAAGTTACATTGACTCACCCAATGATGCGCAGCTCACTCACCTGCAATGGCTGATGCCTTGTGTCAAAAAACCTGTTTTACTATGGAAAACAATGCTGCTCACTCAATAGGCCTATTTGTTTTCTCTTTTCAGCAGGAGCCATTTGCTTTCCAATCTGTGTTTTCCCGCGATTGCATTTGAAATATTGGCCTGTTTTGGCTGCATGCTGTTTGTTCACTGACAGATTTGCCGTGTGTGCCCAACTGTAAGCATGTCTTGTGATTGGGCTACACAGAATCGACAGCTAAAATATTTTTTTTACAAGTTATTGACCCTCTGTGGTTAAATTATAGGCCTACGGCTGGTGTAGTCTTCTGAATTATTTCCTTTATTTCTGAACAGACATATATAACTTTGTTAAATATATTAAGATTTTTCAGGGGTGCTGCGGCACCTCCAGCAATCTTCTCGCAGCTATGATTCTATTTAAGCAATAAGGCCTGAGGGGTTGTGGTATATGGCCAATATACCACGGCTAAGGGCTGTTCTTATCCGCGACGCCGAGTGCCTGGACACAGCCTTTAGCCGTGGTATATTGGATATATACCACAAGCCCCCAAGGTGCCTTATTGCGATTATAAACTGGTTACCAATGTAATTAGAGCAGTACAATTTTATATTTTGTCTTGCCCATGGTATACATTCAAATATACCACGGCTGTCAGCCAATCAGCATTCAGGGCTCGAACCACCCAGTTTATAAAAGGAAATAAATGATGAAGTGAAATGCTGGAGAGATGAAAGCTGCAGGCTCGTGTCTATCAGAGCAGAGCGAGAAAGGGAATGTCATTCTAGTTCTGTGAGAGATACAGGCAAGCACCTCTCTCACCACACCTCTATCTCACCACCGCAATAGCCACGTGTTGGTCTATAGGCTACAATGTTGTGCAAACCAAACCATAAGCCCAGGCCGGCACAACTCAAATGCATTTTTTGAATATCAGGCATCTGCCATAGTTTCTGCCCTTGGGATAGAAAGAACATTGCTTACTAACTTCAACCTTCTGCAGAGGCAATAAAGGCAGCAGTATCACTCCATAGGCAACAAAACAATTGTATAACTCCTCTTCCAATGCAGCACAGTTCTAATCGTACCTTCTCTGCACATCTGCCATAGTTCCTGCCCTTGGAGTACCAATCTCTGCGTACATCCCCCACACACAAGGACCAATATGTGAGCACCGCTCCAGATCAGAGTTCTAGAGAAACATCCAGCTTGGATTGCATGGGGTAGGCACTGATGTCTGACTCTGCTTCTCCCTCACAAAACCTTCCCCAAAGTAATAATATCTATTGAGGAAAGTGTTTTATAATATGTGGGTCATTCCACCAATTGAGTACCTTTTTGGGTAGTGCAACTTGGTCTTTCACCAAATTTTAACATTCTGTAGTAAAGATTACATGGTAATCTTACAAGATTACAATTTAATAAAGAAATACGTTATCCAATCTCAACAGGTTAAATACAAAAAAGGGTTGACTGTAAAGGAGGAATGGAAGCTTGTGTGCAACAGGGAGGGGCAATTGAATGCAAATTTGAAATTGTCTACCTATCGGTAAAAGGGTTGACGTTATGCTCGACCCGCTCAGTTTTCCACCATAAAACACCAGAAAATGAAGATTAGAACCAGCTCACCTGCTTTTACACTAGAAGTTCAATGTTTCTTTTGACAAAAAAATAAAAGCAAAAGTTTCACCATATTAAAATGAGAGTTCAGTTCACGTAACTGTGTTGACCTTGTCATGAGGGACATACGTAAATAAATCACATTAAATAAATAATTGTCACGCTCGCTATCCTCAAACTCCCTGTCAGAAATCAACCAAGGCACAGCGTGCATGTAGTTCCACATCTTTTAATGAAAGTGAAACAACCAAAAAAAAACAAACAGGTAAACAGCAACGACCGTGGCGCAACCGCAGTGCCCACAAACACACACGGAAAAATAATTATCCACAAAACACAGGTGGGAAAAGGCTACCTAAGTATGGTTCTCAATCAGAGACAACGACAGACAGCTGTCCCTTATTGAGAACCATACCCAGCCAAAAAAAAAGAAATATAAAATATAGAAAAAATAACATAGAATGCCCAACCTAGTCACACCCTGGCCTAACCAAATAGAGAATAAAAAGCCTCTCTATGGCCAGGGCGTGACAATAATAATAATCTTAACTGGGGTTAAGTGGGTTAAAATCTTCCTAGAAATCACAGAGGGTGCACTGAGGGACTTTAGCAAGTCTTTATTCATATATATAATCAGATGTATTGAATTTTACATGTGGTTTATATTAAAGATCCGCAGTAGGGGAAATAGAGCCACTGTCAGTCCCACCTCCATTGTTATTGTTGACGAAGTGGAGGTGAGCGTCGTGCAACGTGGTGTTCTATCGTTTGTGCAATGATGTCTGAGGGGAAAAACTGTTTGTTGATGCAGTAACATCTTTGTTGTTGTTATATTGCAAAACGGATGAGGAATTCTCACCGTTAAGGATTCCAACTTCAAAGGAAACTTAATTTAATATAGCAGGCTTTTAAAACTCAATATTGGTGCACATGACAGTCATGTGACAGTATTTACATATACGTGTGGAGATACTCAAAGGGTGTCCTAGCCTGTGGAATAGGGAGTGTGTATTGCAGGCGAATCTGCCTGACACTTGTCCTCTGTAGGCAGGTAACCAGTCTCTGAAGGAGGACTTGAACAGGGAGACTGCAAAGTCCAGGCACAGTGAGAGCAGTGAAAATAAGAGGAAGTAACAAGCTGCACACACAGTAGTAAAATGTTAATGTGTATTAACAGAAATGCTGAGAAATTGACTGGTGAAGCAAGAGTGGGCAGATTTACATCAAGGCTAACACAAGCAAAGATCTTTAGCGCTTTGCCCGGCTCTCACCCAACCTAGGGCTCTATTCAATCCGTATCATGGAAATTTAGAGTTACAGAGATGTTGTGGTAGAATTGGTAATGGCTGTTGTAACTTCTCAAGAGTTATGCTATTGCTCTGTGTTAGACTGTGATGCATTTCATAGACTGCTATTATCACTGCACCCTAACAAAATGTCATTGTGTTCTGGAACGGTTGCCTGTATAAAATAACTGTTGTGTAACAATATGATTATATTATCACCTCCCACTATGTAAGGAACATGTAACCATTTACTGTTCAAGCTCCTTCCCTGACTGTGATCAGAGACGGATCTACCTGCCAGCTGCTCGTATGCATTAAAGATTTTTCTATTATACAATTAAACAGTCTCTGCCTTAATCTTTGGATCTAATTATCAACAACATTTGGTGTCGTAACACGGATGAGAGCGACTTGACTTTTTGGCCCGTTTCACTCAGCTGGGACACAGACATACCTCTGGCCACAATTAAGAAGGTAAGAGGGACTGTTTGTTTTCCAGCCAAGCCTTAATGGTGAAAGATCTCTTGCCCTCTTCATCCACAAAATGTTAGGGTTCAATACTTTTCTATATTTTCCTATAATAATTAATCTGACCAGTTAACATTGATCAATGGGAGCACAGGGGTGTCTAATAGTAAGGATTGGTTTTCCTACAATCACGTGAAAATACTGTTGGGGCGTATTTAAATAGAGATTGGTTTCTCTACACTTGCAGGTGAAGACTGTTGGATCAGTGTAAATACTTTTGGATCAGTTTAAAATACTGTTAGTTCAGTGTAAAATATTGTTTGATCACTATAAAATACTTTTGGATCAGTTTAGAATACTGTTAGTTCAGTGTAAAATATTGTTTGATCACTATAAAATACTTTTGGATCAGTATAAAATACTGTTGGACACAGACACACCCAGTTTATTTATTTATTTTTATTTAACCTTTATTTAACTAGGCAAGTCAGTTTAGAACTAATTATTATTTACAATGACGGCCTACCAAAAGGCCTCCTGTGGGGACGGGGATTAGGTTTGGATTCTCTACACTTGCAGGTGAATGCTGTTGTGTCAGTAGGAATACTGTTGTATCAGTGTGAATACTGTTGTGTCAGTATGAATACTGTTGTATCAGTATGAATACTGTTGTATCAGTGTGAATACTGTTGTATCAGTGTGAATACTGTTGTGTCAGTATGAATACTGTTGTATCAGAATGAATACTGTTGTGTCAGTATGAATACTGTTGTATCAGAATGAATACTGTTGTGTCAGTATGAATACTGTTAGGTCAGTATGAATACTGTTGTATCAGAATAAATACTGTTGTGTCATTATGAATACTGTTGTATCAGAATGAATACTGTTGTGTCAGTATGAATACTGTTAGGTCAGTATGAATACTGTTGTGTCAGTATGAATACTGTTGTGTCAGTATGAATACTGTTAGGTCAGTATGAATACTGTTGTATCAGTATGAATAATGTTGTGTCAGTATGAATACTCTTGTGTCAGTATGAATACTGTTATGTCAGTATGAATATTGTTGGGTCAGTATGAATACTGTTGTGTCAGTATGAATACTGTTATGTCAGTATGAATATTGTTGGGTCAGTATGAATACTGTTGTGTCAGTATGAATACTGTTGTATCAGTATGAATACTGTTGTGTCAGTATAAATACTGTTGTGTCAGTATGAATACTGTTAGGTCAGTATGAATATTGTTGGGTCAGTATGAATACTGTTATGTCAGTATGAATATTGTTGTATCAGTATGAATACTGTTATGTCAGTATGAATACTGTTGTATCAGTATGAATACTGTTATGTCAGTATGAATACTGTTGTATCAGTATGAATACTGTTATGTCAGTATGAATACTGTTGTATCAGTATGAATACTGTTATGTCAGTATGAATACTGTTATGTCAGTATGAATACTGTTGTATCAGTATGAATACTGTTATGTCAGTATGAATACTGTTATGTCAGTATGAATACTGTTGTGTCAGTATGAATAATGTTGTGTCAGTATGAATACTGTTGTGTCAGTATGAATACTGTTGTATCAGTATGAATACTGTTATGTCAGTATGAATACTGTTGTATCAGTATGAATACTGTTATGTCAGTATGAATACTGTTGTATCAGTATGAATACTGTTATGTCAGTATGAATACTGTTATGTCAGTATGAATACTGTTGTATCAGTATGAATACTGTTATGTCAGTATGAATACTGTTAGGTCAGTGCATTCGGAAAGTATTTAGACCCTTTTCTTTTTCCAAATGTTATTACATTACAGCCTTATTATAAAATTGATTAAATTAAGTTTTTCCTTATCAATCTGCACACAATACACCATTTTCATTGATCATCCTCAAGATGTTTCTACAACTTTATTGGAGTCCAGCTGTGGTAAATTCAATTGATTGGACATGATTTGGAAAGGTACACAGTAAAGCAAATCGTAGCCTACTATAGGAAACAAAATGCCACATCTGCAGTAACCAAGCTTTCCAGCCACTATCTTCCTATGAGCCAGTTTCTATTAATACGAGTCTATTGATGCATCCTCATAAAAATCTGTCAGTTTTAGCTAGAGATACATTTTTTTTGTTACATGGGCTGCATCTCAATCCACCGGATCCGCCTATCAAATCAAATCAAATGTTATTGATCACATACATATTTAGCAGATGTTATTGCGGGCGTAGTGAAATGCTTGTGTTTCAACAGTGCAGCAGTATTTAACAATACACAACAATACATACAAATCTAAAATTAAAAGAATGGAATTAAGAAATAGAATACAGTTTATAAATATGAGATGAGTAAAGCAGTATATAGCATTATTAAAGTGCCATTATAGTGCCCATTATTAAAGTGGCATGTGATTCCATGTCTATGTACATAGGGCAGCAGCCTCTAAGGTGCAGGGTTGAGTAACCAGGTGGTAGCCGGCTAGTGATGGCTGTTTAACAGTCTGACAGCCTTGAGATAGAAGCTGTTTTTCAGTCTCTCGGTCCCAGCTTTGATGTATCTATGTAGGCCTTCCGCATCTGCTGTAGAAGGTGGCAGAGCTACAGTGGTGTTTGTCAGACCATGAGACATCCCGAAAATCGGTCTTCTCATGAAAACATCTGTGAGTGTCCAAACGTTTTGGCCTACAAATGAATATGATCACTCTATGAAAGATTCGATTTTTATGAACAGATTTTTGCAGTTTTGCTACATCCCCCACAAGTGTCATGGGACTCCTCTGAAGGTAACCCTGAACTGGTAGAAAGAAAAAAAATGAATGGAAGTATGTAGGTAGTTTGGTGCCAACAAATAAAAGAGTGTTAAATATGTGTCCAAAAAAACTTTCTTATATATCCTAGATATAGGACAGACACATCAACGTCTTATTCCTTATGAAACACTTTTTGACTGTCTGTTTTGCCATTCATGAATCCATCATTCAATGCGTTTCTATGGGCAATAGTAGTAAAGGCCAAAATCAAAGTCAAATAGAATGTTTTGGGACAGAAAACCTGCAGCTAGGGTAGGATTATAGGCTAACCTGCGCTGGCTCCTCTCTTCCAAGCTGGTCAGGAACAGTCAGTGGAGGGGGCGGTGGATCCATTATCCTGGCAGCACTTGTTGAAGGGTGGGTAAGCTTAACACGTGGAGCTAGCTGCTGGGCTTGGCATCACTAGCCGGCTACCACCTGGTTACTCAACCCTGCACCTTAGAGGCTGCTGCCCTATATACATAGACATGGAATCACATGGGCTTGCTGCGGCTGCTCATCACTCTCCTTTTCCTTTTGGCCTTGTTTGGGTACTTTGTCAAAGCCAATTTCTGATTGAGATTATTGAAGTAAGCATATTGTTAGCTTAGCACAATTACTGGAAGTCTCCCACAGTAGCTCCTCTCAAAAACATGGAAATAGACATTCTAACTACTACAAAGCTGGGTGGGGTGGTTAGTCATTTATAGTCTTACAAGGCAATACATAGTCATCTAGATTGCATATATTTGTTTATTTTACTGATAATCATAAGAAACAAGATTTTATCCAATTTGTCATTCACTTTGCCGTTGGCATCACAATATTGTGTTTGTTTCATTATGACATCTGTAAGCGCACCATTGAGACAGATGCAACTTTGCGATCTACTGGCTACTGTACCAGGAGACTTCCAACAATTGTGCTAAGTTAACGATATGCTAACTCCAATAATCTCCAAACTACACACAGAGAAATAAAAATGGTATTCATGAGTTCATTTGACTCTGGGTAAGTAGAAAAACAACCTAAATCTCGCAGAATCCCAAATAGTGTTATTTGACCTGTGTCTTTTTTGACACGCAAAAGACACAAACGGCGTTCCATGAATTTGCTAGCTAACATAATCTGACTCCTGACCTTTTTCTGCTTCAAAAAGTCCCGTGGTTGATGACGTTTCCCATTTCCACCAAGCTATTGTTTATTTTTTTTAAACACATTTTAGTGTCAACTTAACCCGATTAGCATCATCTGATTGATGCTAGAGACAAAACCATTTGAACCAAAACACTTAATCAAAGATTTTAGATTTCATTAGAATAAATCCCTCCATAAGGCAGACATATTCAGGTCATACAAGCTAAAAGAAATAAACATCCACAAAGAAGATAAAGAACACAGATCACACACACTCCTTTTCATGTTTGTGTATTTGGCACATCCTTGCTATTAGGGGACAGTGTGTATGAGTCTGTATTGTCACAACGTAGGCCAATAGTTTATCCACAAATCACCTCAGTAATTCATTATTTTCTGTCTTTTGTAATATTGCTATTCAGACTTTCATTAATTGGGCACACCATCCAAATGGTTATTCCTGTTTGCTCTTCATCTCTTAAAGTCAGGGAGGCAGTTAGGTTTAAATCAGATCAGCAGGAAGAGTCTGCATCTCTGGAAAACATTCCCAAAACAACCATTTGGCAATGTGAGTCATGCAGCCACCCAACTAACAAATATTATCTAGTATGTACTCCAATAAGCTTTGTTCATCTGTGTCTGCAGATGTGTAAACTTTTCCCTTCTCCTTTGAGTGGATATAAATGATGTTTGATGTGCCAGGGTGAGCTTTCTGTAGAGTCAAATGCCCATGCCTCTCTCCAAAATGTCAAATTTGACATCCAGAATAATTCAATAATCATCTCTACCTGACCAACTTAAGAGCACTGCTCTTCAAACTATCACTGATGTCTGGCGAGGCAAAGGCTGAGTTTAGACAAGGCCAAAGGTAGCCATGCACAACCTGCAGTGCTGGGTTGAGTGGAAGGGGTCCTTCCCCAATCGCAGCATCATACAGATTGTCTCATCAGAAAGAATATTTTTTTTTAAATGACCTTTTGTGTGATGCAATATTTACAGTATAGGCAATAAGAATGCTGCACTGCTTTACTACAACTGCGAAATGTTATTGAATTGTAATCATGTGTTCAACCCTATAATTTCACAAGAAACTTAATTCATGTAATGGCCATTGCTAACTGTAATAGTTTATCTTCCAGAGTAATCCAAGGTTCCGCATTTTCAAACAAGTAGACCAAAAGAAATGCAAATGTTGACATAACGCTTCTTTAATTTATAGAAGGCACAATAGTTAGACACGTGTTTAGTAAGTACATACATTCTTAGTCAATCACATTCTTTTGAAATATCAATCACTGGATTAAAGATTCACAAATAGTACCAATCAAAATTCACAGCACTGGCACTTTGGTTATCACTTGTCTATTTTTGCTTAATTGTCTTCAACTCTTAAAACTTAAGCATTTGAAATAAGATGTTCAGTGGAGCTGCAGATTTCCAAGTACAGATTTATACATGTGTAACATTACAGTAGAATCACAAAAACATAAGTGCCACAAACTTTTGAGAAACATTAATTAGTGTGCTTTCAATGCTGGATCAAGTGTCGCTTTTTTATTTGCGCTGTTGAATCCTTCATGCAGTTGGTCAGGAAATCCAGGCATCTCTTGGAGTACTCCTCTGGAAAGTCACGGAAATGGCTCACGTGGGCAGGGGTTTTGAAGTCAAAGCTTTCCACAGACACCCCTTTCTCCTTTAGAGTCTTGACCATGAGCTCAACATCACTGTACCGAATCACTCGATCAGCTCTGGAGTACAGGTACAGCTGGGGCCAGGTAGGAGGGTGCTCCCAGATGGCATCATAGTGGTTCTTGTGGATGTACTTGGTTATGGGGTACAGAACCACCCTAAGCAGGAAAACAGTTACAGCAAACAGTGCCAAGAGAACACACCTCAACATCACATTGATTTTGGGTCCCAGAGTGGCTGTAAGAGCCCGTAATGCCCCCCTCACATTTCCACTGCCTGGGGCACTGTCCACCACAGTCCCAACTATACATAGGGTACTGAACTGTTTATGACTGTGCAAGAGCTCAACAATGTAGCGGTACAGCATGAATCCCCCGTTGCTGAACACGTGGAAAAATATAGGGCTGTTTTCCACCTCGTAATCATAGAGTATCTCAAGTAGTTTGTGGGCAGTATTACTCAGCTCCTTGTAGCCAAATGATTCAGAGACGAATACTGTCTTCAAGGGCGCAGTATAGCAAATAGTGACACAACCCTGGAACAAAGAGAGGGGGAAAGGTAAGTCACACATGAATAATGAAGTAGAATAATAATTTATTGAAATGACAGGAGACATTTACCACCACAATAATAGTTTTTACGCCAACCTGTTCGTTATAAATGGAGCTGTACTTGGCAAGATGTTTGTCTCTGCAACCAGCCCATCCCAGCAGTATGACAACTGGTTCCTTTGTTCCATGCCAGTGTCTTTCTAAAAGGAGAAAAACAAATCAGTTATCTGCTAAGTAAACTAACTGCATAACCAGGAAAACGAATTTAGCTAGCTAGCAAGCAGTCTTTTAGTCAGTCCAATTCAGCTATAAATGAATTATGGACAAACCTGCCAGTGCCCACGTTAACGTTGTCTAAATAGCTCATGGGTCTGTCTGACAGCTAACGTTAGCTAGATTAGTGTTGTTAGCTAGCCTAAGCAAGGCTAGATAAAGTGCTCACCCGAGATCAATGCATCTGGAAACACAATGTTATAGTCCATGCCATCATCTTCCATTCTGTAGCCGATTATATTACAGAACAATGAGCCCTTTTGCTATACGATTCATTTGGCTGATGCGCTGAACCTTAACGTTCTCGCAGGTTCGCTAGTCGCTACGGAAGTCAAGAGTTCGTTCATTGTTTCTGATTGGTTCGTTTTCCCTTCACTATACATCCAGTTCCATGTTCCTCCACGAGGTGACAGCCAATGTCCATATTTGAGTTTTCAAGCTACAGTAGAAAACGAATCGAATATTTCACTCAGAATAACAATTATTTGACAACATTATGCAATCTGTGGAATAACAATTTTGTAATTTATTTCGTTTGACCAAAATATATTTAGAGGTGTACCCTGTACCACATTATGTGATGAGTGTTGTAAGTTAGTAGTGTGAAATGTGAAATAACTGTATACTTCTAGAGTCAATGCATAGTAGAGGTAAATTAGTATTCACAGCTGGTGAAATTATTATATACGTTCAAACTACCATCAATATTCGAGTTAACACAGTCAAATATTGTACATTACACACACCCCATCAAAAACAAAAACATTAGTGTGTTGCATTCTTGTCCCTGAATGGAAGCCTCAGCTGTCAATCTGGACGTGAAAAGGGGGATCGCAGTTTAGTGGGAGTGTTAAAGGCGGTACATGGTCAATCTGCAGTCTGCACTGACCGTGCAGCATTACGGTGATATGGCCATTCATACCTCTTGCGCTTCGCAGATAAGCGCAGAGCTGTTGTGAAGGAAGTTGTCAAGAAAGTGAGTTTATGTTTAGGTTATACAGGACCTCCCGCCTTCACCGACCGTCAACCAATCATGTCAATGCGGAGCCATCCACAATGTTAAAACATTTAAGAGGCGCACAGCGATGCGGCACAGAGCTCAATATGTGCTTCTGTGTGTCTCTGGGTGCTCCGCAAAATTGCGTCACACCATCCATAAGGCCTCCGACCACATTTTCGGATCAAGCATAAATTGGCTCTTAGGGGAGCCAGTCAACACTGCGTAGCAGAGCTGTCAAACGACTGAACTGTCTTTAACCACTGCGATTGTGTTTTAATGAGAAAACAAATGCCACATAAGGTGAACCGCGAGTTTACATTTCGATTTGAGGTAAGCTATAATTCGTGTAGTTAAGAGTTACTTCGGCGTTGGCTGCGTAACTTCTCGTTTGTTAGCAAAGTGGAGTGGCTACCGTTAACTAGCTTCGCATCTTCTCTTGTTGACAAACTAAACTAACGTTACCGAGACCAGCTAACTACAAGCAAGTTAGCCAACTGGCCGCTACTAGCTCGTGCATGGTGAGTAGACCGACTGGCCTGCAAACTATTGCAATGAGATGGAAGTAACTGAGTTTGGCCTGTCATTTCATCAAGTTGTTGTTGAAGAGTCCAACATCTCATCATCTTCATGACAAACGACAAGGTAAGAACTCTGGCTAGCTCTGCCAGCATGCGAAGTTTGCTAGCTAGGTAACGTTAACGTTGGCGGATGAAGCCTGCCATACTGAGGTATGTGTCCGTTTCGTAACTAACGTTAACGTGAGCTAGTTGGTCAGCTAGTTTAGCAAGCTAAAATAAGCTAACTCACGTAATCACGGAAAGTGAAACGCGTGGGGTAAACAGACCAACATTTGTTGCAAGTAGTAGCTAGGTACCAGTAACAACAAAGTTACTTTAATTAAATAGTTTCAACGTTGTAGCTAATGCAGTAACTCATTGTTTATAATGGATTATTGCACTGAACTAATCAAACGGTAAGTGTTCAGATAATGCTGGCCAGGTATTTGATTAGCGTATTGTATCCGAACTCTTATTGTAGGTTATAAACAGATGTTATCAGATCAGAAGAAACTAGTCCCTCCCCTATGAACAAGACTGGGTCATTATTTAAAATGTCAGGTATGCCGTTGCTGCCTCGGATACCCATCCTTTACAGCTGACTGGGCTCTGAGAGTGATCATAAAAAATACATTTTAGTGAATAGAATCCATTGACTATTTCACAACCGAATAGAAACCTAACTAAATGTTCTCTACCCTCAAACACTCTCTGATCATCCCTCTTTTTTTCATGGGGATTCTTGATCTTGCGTTTCGTCATAACCAGATGACCCTCCTGATGGCGATTTAACAATAAACATATTTTATTGTAGCACATTTGAACAGCTGGATAGAGCACAAATACCTGGTGTCAGGCGACCACAGGGATGTCTAGGGCTTGACATTCAGGTAAAGATGCCAATGGCACACCGGACAAGTGCCAACCGAAAGCTACTGGCCCAAATAAAATTAACAAAATATTGTCCCGGGTCAGGATCTGTCAGGGAAGCAAATGATGCGCGCATAATTTAAATTGCAGGTTATTTTCTTTCATTTGGGCTGAGCAAGTAGCATACAAATTCAAGGTTTTTCAAATACTTTTTTCATGCACTTAATTGTCATTTTTATTTGACTACATTTTATATCTAATTGTTATAATAGCCAATATAAAAAACATCTG
Source organism: Oncorhynchus mykiss (assembly GCF_013265735.2). Taxonomy (NCBI): domain Eukaryota; kingdom Metazoa; phylum Chordata; class Actinopteri; order Salmoniformes; family Salmonidae; genus Oncorhynchus; species Oncorhynchus mykiss. The sequence goes on from NC_048572.1 coordinate 64,304,275, forward strand.
CATTAACACTTAGAGAATAATGCATGTTTTACCGCAACAGACTAGCGCAACACCCGAAACAAATGAAAGCGGCTAAATCTCATAAACATTTATCAGAAATTAAATCACAGAATAATTATTTTGAGCAGTAGAACTTCAAAATCGGTTACCATAACATCAAGGGCTTTAAGGACCAAATAGCCTCGAGGAAATGTCAAGTTAGGCTATTCCATGATGAGTGAATTGCGCATAGCAAATATTCAACCATCAACTAAAACTGAACTTTTTATAGCTGGTTTGCATACCCATTCTTGATTATTGCCTTAGTATTTACTAGTATATATCATAACTTGGAACATCTTTCCTACCGCTGTTGCAGCAACTCGATAGGACACCAATCTCAAATTAGGCTTTATTTGTGCGGCGCGCGTGTGATAAATCTTCGACATGACGAATTAACAGTTTCATGAATTAATCCGTTTTTTATCAGTTATATAGCCTAGATAAAAAAATTAAAAGATACAAAAAAAAAAAAAAATAGCATTATTACAATATTTTGTCCAAGCGGACCACTGACAGGGATGAGCAACTTGCCAGGAGGGTTTTCAAAACCTCCCGGGCAAGTCGAGCCCTGATGTCCCATGGGCATTTCCATCGAAAAGGACCCATGAGCACAAACGTGACGTTCATAGGACCATATATCAAATTGGGTGTCAAATGGAAGCTTAGTCTATGTTTTTGGGAAATGAAGGCATAAAGATATTTTTCAACCATTTTCCATAAAACATTTTTTTTTAAAGAACAAGTAAAGGCTTTGATTTCTGGATTAACAGATGAAAAAGGTGTTTTAGCAAGAATCTACTAGAAAGCTCTGAAAAGGTATTCATCAAAACACAATGTTTACATAGTCCCCTGCCAACTAACATCAACACTTCAATCCATTCGGAAAGTATTCAGACCCCTTCCCCTTTTCTGCATTTTGTTACATTTTTATTTATTTCTTTACATTACAGCCTTACTGTAAAATGGATTAAAAATATAATACTAATCAATCTACACACACTACCCCATAATGACAAAGCGAAAACAGGGTTTTAGAAATGTTTATCCTATTTACATAAGTATTCAGACCCTTTGATATGAGACTCGAAATTGAGCTCAGGTGCATCCTGTTTCCATTGATAATCATTGAGATGTTTCTACAACTTGATTGGAGTCCACCTGTGGTAAATTAAATTGATTGGACGTGCTTTGGAATGACACACACTTGTCTATATAAGGTCCCATAGTTGACGGTGCATGTCAGAGCAAAAACCAAGCCATGAGGTCAAAGGAAAAGTCCGTAAAGCTCCAAGACAGGATTGTTTCGAGGCACAGATCTGGGGAAAGATACCAAAATATTTCTACAGCATTGAAGGTCCCCAAGAACACAGTGGCCTCCATCATTCTTAAATGGAAGAAGTTTGGAACCACCAAGACCTAGAGCTGGCCGCCTGACCAAGCTGAGCAATCGGGGGAGAGGTGACAAAGAACCTGATTGTCACTCTGACAGAGCTCTAGAGTTCCTCTGTGGAGATGGGTGAACTTCCCAGAAGGACAACCATCTCTGCAGCACTCCACCAATCAGGCCTTTATGGTAGAGTGGCTGGACAGAAGCCACTCCTCAGTAAAAGGCACATTACAGCCCACCTGGGTCTCTGGTCTGATGAAACCAAGATTTAACTATTTGGCCTGAATGCCAAGCGTCATGTCTGGAGACAATCTGGCACTATCCTTACCATGAAGCATGGTGGTGGCAGCCTCCTGCTATGGGGATGTTTTTCAGCGGCAAGGACTGGGAGACTAGTCAGGATCGAGGGAAAGATGAACTGAGCAAAGTACAGAGAGATCCTTGAAGAACCTGTTGAGGACCTCAGATTGGGGCAAAGGTTCACCTTCCAACAGGACAATGTCCCTAAGCACAAAGCCAAGACAACGCACGAGTGTGTTCAGGACCAGTCTCTGAATGTCTTTGTGGCCTGGACTTGAACCTGATCGAACATCTCTGGAGAGACCTGAAAATAGCTGTGCAGTGAGGCTCCCCATCCAACCTGACAGAGCTTGAGAAAATCTGCAGAGATGAATGTGAGAAACTCCCCAAATACAGGTGTGCCAAGTATTCAGACCCTTTGATATGAGACTCGAAATTGAGCTCATTTTCGCATCGTACCCAACAAGACTCGAAGCTGTAATCGCTACCAAAGTACTGGGTAAAGGGTCTGAATACTTATGTAAATGTGATATTAGTGTGTTCTCTTTTTTTTTAACCAATTAGCAAAAATTCTAAACCTGTTTTTGCTTTGTCATTATGGGTTATTGTATGTAGATTGAGGATGTTTAAAAATATATATATATATTTTGTCTTGTGCCTTGTAAGTCCATTACCAAAAGCACACACATCTTTAATCATTTTGCTCCCTGATGTGGAGGGAGGATAATAAATGTTCACAGAAGTAACAAGTAATGGTAGACCTGATTTAGTTATAGTGATTTTACTGATATCAATTTTGTTTATGAATTATTAAGTGATTTTAAAACAAATTGGTAACAGAATTACCAAAATATCCGTAACGGAATTACTGCAACTGAATTGGCTACAATGGGAAATCATAGTCACAAACCACAGTTGGGTCACCTGCTACTCTCCTCCCTTCCACTGGCATACTGTGACGTTCAGCTCATTACTGTTTTCTTTCTTTCTATTGTCTGGTGGTCAAACTACGATTCACCGCACACAGTCGGAGTCTGGACAACCCTTCCCTCTACCTCTCTCTTTCCAGTTAATGTCAACTCTCACAGCTCTTAGTGATACCTACCCATGAGCCCCCTCTCTTTCCAATCAATGTCAACTCTCACAGCTCTTAGTGACACCTACCCATGAGCCCCCTCTCTTTCCAGTTACTGTAACCAGCATCCTCACCCACTGAGACCCGGTCGTCCATGGATGTTGACATTTGTTCGGTCCACCCTGGCCTTGACGTTAGCGTCCACAGACGGACCGGACTGGCCCGAATCTGAACCTAGAAGTATGTTTCACAAGTTTGGATAGCAAAGCAGAGTACAGTACAATGCAGTAGTACAGTATATTGTACTGAAATATACAGTACTGAACTCTGCTCTGCTGTATTGTACTACACTGTACTCTACTGTGCTGTGATGTCCAAACTTGTGAAACATGAGGAGAATGACATTCATATCCACACTTATGCATATCTGTGTAGAATAGATCAGGTAAACATGATGTAATTCTGTTACCGGGTGTAAATCCACTTCACTTACTGTAGTTCAATAACCAAACTATATATATATTTTAAACTCAAGGTGCCATGTCATAGTTGGCATCCCATTCTCTCTGCAGACGTACACTACATGGCCAAAAGTATGTGAACACATGCTCGTCGAATATCTCATTCCAGAATCATGGGCTTTAATATGGAGTTGGTCCCCCCCCTCCCCCTTTTGCTACTATGACAGCCTCCACTCTTCTGGGAAGGATTTCCACTAGATGTTGGAACATTGCCGTGGGGACTTGCTTCAATTAAGCCACAAGCATTAGTGAGGTCAGGCACTGATGTTGGGTGATTAGGTCTGGCTCACAGTTGGCGTACCAATTCATCCTAAAGGTGTTTGATGGGTTTTGAGGTCAGGGCTTTGTGCAGGCCAGTCAAGTTCTTTGGAGATTGCGTAGTTGTGTGCTTTATTTTATACACCTGTTGCTGACGTGGTTGAAATATATCCGAATCCACTCATTTGAATGGGGTGTCCACATACTTTTGGTGATGTAGTGTATTTTAATCTTAATTCGTAGCAAATATTTATGTTTTTGTAAAATGTGGTTGCGTAAAAGCAATAGGGTCCAGCTGCGACCTCATCTCTCAGGGCAGTCATCCACAGGGTCTCTATGCTTCCACCTACTGAGATGGCATCGCTCAGTGCATCTCTCAAGAAGAGTGGGGGTGTCAAAAGGAGTGGGTGTTTCGAATGGAACCATATAAGGAGAACTGGGGGTTTCAAACAGTCTTAACAGTAGGAGCGCTGGAATTCCATTAATTACTAGAACCGCCATGACTTGATATTTCAATGACTGTTATTTCAAATATTCAATAATAACTTACATTTTAAAAAATGAAGGTAGCTAACGTTAGCTAGCATTTACATTTACAGTATACTAAACCTTACATACATTGCTACCGATAGGTAACGTTCAAAGACGCAGCTCACAGTGAGTGAATAGACATATATTATTTTTTGCATAACTGAAATGTCTTACTGTCAACTCTGCAGGCCATGACTGACGTCCGATAACCCAAATCATGTCTTGAGTGGTACCTTTCAAACCCCCCACTTCTCAATATGATTCTTTTTGACTCCCCCACTTTTCCTGAGAGATGCATTGAGCGATGACATATCAGTAGGTGACATTATAGAGACCCTGAGGGATGACTGCTCTGAGAGGTTGTAGCTGGACCCTTCTCATTAAAAGGGAGATGTTACCAAAGTTTGCATCTGCACAGTTCTAGTGTTATTAAGATACCAGTATTGCGATAATAAATGCCATTTAGCAGACACTTTCATCCAATCATGCTTGCATACATGTTACATATGGGTGGTCCCGGGAATCAAACCCACTATCCTGTCGTTACAAGCACCATGTTCCACCAACTGAGTTACAAAGGACCACTGCGATACCAGATTTTCCGCTTCGTGTTTTGCTTCCTTTCTTCCTAGTATTGTGATACTGGTATTGTACCATATACCATTCATCCACAAAAATAGTTTTTGTATATATTTTTTTCAGTGGAAATCATTATGTAGTCCTTGTGCATGGAGTTGTATGATTTGTTAAACTTTGAAATTATTATTTTTTTTGGTATACATTTTAAATTGAAAAACTGATTTCAAAGTTTAAATCCGTTACCGTGGAATTGCCCTCATCTGTAATTTTGTCATTAGTGGCCCATTGTAAAATGCCTCTACTTCCTCCAGTTCATTATCATTGAGACTGATTTATCGCTTTGGAAAAATGCCTTATGTCCACACAAGCCTACATACAGTGCCTTCAAAGTATTCATACTCCTTGACTTATTCCACAATATGTGACCAGTTTGAATTCAAAATGGTTTCAGTTGAGAAAAGAAAATCTCACCCATCTACACTCAATACCCCATAATGACAAAGTGCAAATGTATTGAACATTAAATTCAGAAATCTCATTTGCATAAGTATTCACACCCCTGAATCAATTCTTTGTAGAAGCACCTTTGGCAGTGATTACAACCGTTGGTGTTTCTGGGTAAGTCTCTAAGACCTTTCCATACCTGGATTGTGCAACATTTGCCCATTATTATTACTTTTTTTCAAACATTGTCAAGCTCTGTCAAATTGGTTGTTAAACTCTACGGCAAGATCTGAAAATGATTAAGTGAAAACTGTAACTCTGCCACACAGGAATATTCACTGTCTTCTTGGTAAGCAACTCCAGTGTATACTAGTGTTTGTGTTATTATCCTGCTGAAAGGTGAATTCATCTCCCAGTCTCTGTTGGAAAACAAACTTAACTAGGTTTTCCTCTAGGATTTTACCTGTGCTTAGCTCCATTCTGTTTTTTTTTTTTATCCTGAAAAATTCCTCTGTCCTAACGATTACAAGCATTCCCATAACATGATGCAGCCACCATTGACCTTGAAAATATGGAGAGTTGTACTCAGTAATGTGTTGTATTGGATTTGCCCCAAACAACTTTTTTTTGTGTCCTGAATACAAAATGTTAATTGCTTTGCCACATTTTTTGCAGTATTACTTTAGTGCCTTGTTGCAAACAGGATGCATGTTTTGGAATATTTTTTTTATTCTGAACAGGATTCATTTTTTTCACTCTGTCAATTAGGTTAGTGTTGTGGAGTAACTACAACGTTGTTGATCCATCCTGTTTTCTCCTATCACAGCCACTGAACTCTGTAACTGTTACATCATTGGCCTCATGGTAAAATCCCTGAGCGGTTTCCTTCCTCTCTGGCAACTGAGTTAGCAAGGATGCCTGTGTCTTTGTAGTGACTGGGTGTTTTTGATACACCATCCAAAGTGTAATTATTGACTTACCCATGCTCAAAGGGATATTCAATGTCAGGTTAAAAATATATGTATAGTTTTTTAAAAATATATATCTATCAATAGGTGACCTTTGCGAGGCATTGGAAAATCTCCTTGGTCTTTGTGGTTGAATCTGTGTTTTGAAATTCACTGCTCGGCTGAGGGACCTTACAATTATCTATCTGTATGTGGGGTACAGAGATGAGGTAGTCATTCAAAAATCATGTGACCTGTTAAGCACATTTTTACTCCTGAACTTATTTAGGCTTACCATAACAAAGGGTTTGAATACTTATTGACTCAAGACATTTCAGCTTTTCATTTAACTTTTTTAATCTCTCAAAAAAATACAATTCCACTTTGACATTGTGGGCTATTGTGTATAGGACAGTGACAAATCTAAATGTCATCCATTTCAAATTCAAGCTATAACACAACAAAATGTGCAAAAAGTCCAGGGGTGTGAATATGTTCTGAAGGCACTGTAGTTGTATTCTCACCAGCTACAAAATGTAGGTTGCTGCTGAGATGCTAGGGAGGGAGGGAGTGAGGGAAGAAAGGGTTCAGACTGGAGAAGTCATGAATTCACTATCTGCATTATTGATATGACGCTGTTAAGTGTTTCTGCTTTGAATTAAGGGAAATGTATAATTTTAGTGACATTTATGACTTGTTCTTGTGAACCCAGACGACTAGGCCTAGCAGCAATTGAAATGGAAAAACAGCCCTCATATGTTATACATCCGTTCTGCTTCTGAAAAGCAGATTTACTAAAATAGCTGCTTTAAACATTCTTGGCAGACCGAGTCTGATCATTGTCATACACTTGCAAAATGGCAAAAAATGCCTTTAGTAATGGAGGAGGATAACATCCTTTTAAGGGTACGGCTGGAGCAGCAAAAAGATCCCAGAACTAGTCCAGTAACTTTGGATGATTTGATTTCAGTTGTTTTCATTTGGGATTGTATGGGGGATGGGAATCACACGAGGTTGAATTAAGAATAGCATTCTTCTCCCAGAGTTTTTAATAGCTTCTCTCTAGTCTCTAACTCAAGGAAAGGGGAGGACAGCAGAATAATCCAGAGACATCGCCTAGTTACAACCAGCCCATCGAGTAAGCTCAATAGACCTGTGCATGCTGGGGAAATCAGGGGTCCTTAACAAGTGCTGGATGCTTCAAAGTACTAGTGCCATGTGAAAGGTCATCCTCGCCCTCACTCAGTCATTTAAATCAAAGGACTTCTTCCTATGGTCATTACTCTGGGGTTATTATGTCTCCTTGTGTTCCTGTACATGCTCCCTTGTTCGTTTTAGGATCCCAGTCTTGGGCTTTGGCTTTATCTTGGCTTAATCTCATATAATTGGACAATCCATCCCTATTAGAGCCATTATTTGTAGGCTTGTCAGACCAGAGGCGGGTTAGGACCCCTGTCATGTGTGTCTAAGTAGATTGATCTTGTGTGAAGTAATGCTTTTGTCTTAGTATTTGAAAAAAGTTGGAGGAAATGTCAGAGGAATGTGAAAATAGATTAGGCTCATTATCCCCCTCATGACAACACAGCTGTGTTCTGTTTAAATGAACGGAATGGTGATTAAAAAAACACACACTGATTTATTATACTTCAGGGGTCCATAAAACACCATGTTTTCCATACAGATACTAGCTGAAACGATCAGTGTTTTCTGGCTTGTTATTTTTGTCCTGTGAACCATAAGCTTGTACTGTACATTCTAAACTACAGGAAAGTACAAATATTATTAGCTGGCACCAAAGCACACCATTTTCTCAGTCTGCCTGCTGAGAATGGATTTTGATGTTTCCTTCCTCTTAGGGCTGTAAAGGGTTGCCAAGCAGTTATCGAAAATGTGAAACCTTCATGGAGAAGTCCCCCACAGAGTTACCAGTGAAGAGACAATGATGGATCGGAACAAGCGCAACTCCATTGCCGGCTTCCCCTCCATGAGGCCAGATCGTCTTGATGAACTGGATGGTGGAGGGGAGTGGGCCCCGTCTCAGGTGGGAAGAGTGTGCCCATCATCCTACCGCGCCCTCATCAGTGCCTTCTCCTGCCTGACGCGCCTTGATGACTTCATCTGCGAGTGGATTGGCTCCGGCTTCTTCTCAGAGGTCTACAAGGTGGGTTTATGTTATGATTGACCTGAAATGCAAGAGTTTTATGGTAGGTAGGTGGTACTGGTAGGTAAATAGTAGATTGTGTGAGGACTGCTTATTCATTCATATCAACACTAGGCTAGGCTAGCAGAAAAGCTATGGTATGTCATCACCAGGATTACTTAGAAACATATAATCTCACACCCTGAGATGTCTCAGCCCTCATTCTGTTATTAAACCTCAGTGTGTGGTGCAGAATACAGTTAGTTAATACATTGAGCGAGTGACGAGGAGACGGCAACCAACCAAGAGGACTTTTTATTTTTTTTATTTAACTAGGCAAGTCAGTTAAGAACAAATTTATTTTTTACAATGACCGCCTAGGAACAGTGGGTTAACGGTCTTGTTCAGGTGCAGAACGTCAGATATTTATCCTGTCAGCTCGGGGATTCGATCTGGCAACCTTTCGGTTACTGGCCAACGCTCTAACCACTAGGCTACCTGCCGCCCCTATCGCTATAGTAGACTAATAGCTACCATAGTAGACTAATAGCTAATAGCTACCATAGCGAGGTTGATGACGTAGTACCTATCTTGACTGCATCAAACTGGGAGAAGCTAGTTAAGCTATCTAATGTGAGCTAGCTAGGCTAATTGAGGCTGCAAAGCTTTTGGGGCCTAGCACTCGGCAGCTGAGCCGTTATTACTTCTAGATGTTTCCACTTCACAATAACAGCACTTACAGTTGGCCCGGGGCAGCTCTAGCATGGTATACATTTGAAGAATTAACTATGACTATGACTGTACCACATTGAAAGTCACTAAGCTGTTCAGGAAGGCCATTCTACTACCAATGTTTGTCTATAAAGATTGCATGACTGTGTGCTTGATTCTATACACCTGATAGCAACGGTGTACGGAAATAGCCGAATCCATTAATTTGAAGCTGTGTCCACATACGGTGTGTGTTTTATTTATACATACTCACTCACTACCGTTCAAAAGTTTGGGGTCACTTAGAAATGTCCTTGATTTTGAAAGGAAAGCACATTTTGTTTTCGTCCATTTTTAAAATAACATCAAATTGATCAGAAATACAGTGTAGACATTGTTAATGTTGTAAATTACCATTGTAGCTGAAATATTTTTTAAACCAACAAAAAAAACATTTATGGAATATCTACATAGACGTACAGAGGCCCATTATCGGTAACCATCACTCCTGTGTTCCAATGGCACGTTGTGTTAGCTAATCCAAGTTTATAATTTTAACAGGCAAATTGATCATTAGAAAACCCTTTTGCAGTTATGTTAGCACAGCTGAAAACTGTTGTGCTGATTTAAAGAAGCAATAAAACTTCTTTAGACTAGTGGAGTATCTGGAGCATCAAATCAAATGTTATTGGTTACATGCGCCGAATACAACCGGTGTAGACCTCACAGTGAAATGCTTACTCATGAGCCCCTAACCGACAGTGCAGTTTAAAAAAATACAGATAAGAATAAGAGAAATTAAGCTGGCAGCTTCAATAAATAGTACCCGCAAAACACCAGTCTCAACATCAACAGTGAAGAGGCGACTCCGGAATGCTGGCCTTCTAGGCAGAGTTCCTCTGTTCAGTGTCTTGTTCTTTTGCCCATATGAATCTTTATTTTTATTGGCCAGTCTGAGATATGGCTTTTTCTTTGCAACTCTGCCTAGAAGGCCAGCATCCCGGAGTTGCCTTTTCTCTGTTGACGTTGAGACTGGTGTTTTGCGGGTACTATTTAATGAAGCTGTCAGTTGAGGACTTGTGAGGCGTCTTTCTCAAACTAGACACTCTTATGTACTTGTCATCTTGCTCAGTTGTGCACTGGGGCCTCCCACTCTTTCTATTCTGGTTAGGGCCACCTTGCGCTGTTCTGTGAAGGGAGTAGTACAGTGTTGTATGAGATTCAGTTTCTTGGCAATTTCTCGCATGGAATAGCCTTAATTTCTCAGAACAAGAATAGACTGACAAGTTTCAGAAGAAAGGTCTCTGTTTCTGGACATTTTGAGTCTAATCAAACCCACTGATGCTCCAGATACTCAACTAGTCTGAAGGCCAGTTGTATTGCTTCTTTAATTAGGACAACAGTTTTTAGCTGTGCTAACATAATTGCAAAAGGGTTTTCTGATGATCAGATCATTTTAAAATGATCAACTTGGATTAGCTCTGTGCCATTGGATCCACCATGCCATTGGATTACAGGAGTGATGGTTGCTGATAATGGGCCTCTGTACGCCTATGTAGATATTCCTCCAAAAATCTGCCGTTTCCAGCTACAATAGTCATTTACAACATAAACAATGTCTACGCTGTATTTCTGATCAATTTTATGTTATTTTAATAGACACAAAATGTGCTTTTCTTTCAAAAACGAGGACATTTCTAAGTGACCCCAAACCTTTGATCGGTAGTGTAACATACATACATACAGTACCAGTGAAAAGTTTGGACACAGCTACTCATTCAAAGGTTTTTATTTATTTGTACTATTTTCTACATTGTAAAATAATAGTGAATACATCACAACAATGAAATAACACATGGAATCATGTAGTAACCAAAAAAGTGTTCAACAAATCAAAATGTATTTTCGATTCCTTAAAGATTCCTTTGCCTTGATGACAGCTTTGCACATTCTTGGCATTCTCTCAACCAGCTTCACCTGGAATGCTTTTCCAACAGTCTTGAAGGAGTTCCCACATGCTGAGTACTTGTTGGCTGCTTTTCCTTCACTCTGCGGTCCAACTCATCCTAAGCCATTTCAATTGGGTTGAGGTCAGGTGATTGTGGAGGCCAGGTCATCTAAAGCAGCACTCCATTACTCTGTGGTCAAGTAGCCCTTACATAGCCTGGAGGCGTGTTGGGTCATTGTTCTGTTGAGAAACAAATGATAGTCCCACTAAGCGCAAACCAGATGTTGTCACCAGCAAAGCACCCCAACACCTCATCTATGCTTCACGGTGGGAACGACGCATGCAGAGATCATCCGTTCACCTTCTCTGCATCTCACAAAGACAGTGGTTGGAACCAAAAATCTAAAATTTGGACTCATCAGACCAAAGGACAGATTTCCACCGGTCTAATGTCCATTGCTCAAGTTTCTTGGCCCAAGCAAGTCTCGTCTTCTTATTGGTGTCCTTTTAGTAGTGGTTTCTTTGCAGCAATTCGACCAACAAGGGCTGATTCACATAGTCTCCTCTGAGCAGTTGATGTCTGTTACTTGAACTCTGAAGAATTTATTTGGGCTGCAATCTGAAGTGCAGTTAACTCTAACAGAGGTAATTCTGGGTCTTTCTTGTGCTAGTCCTCATGAGAGACCGTTTCATCAGAGCTTGATGGTTATTGCGACTGCATTTTAAGAAACTTTCAAAGTGATTGAAATGTTCTGTATTGACTGACCTTCATGTCTTAAAATAGTGATGGACTGTTGTTGCCATAATATGGACTTGGTCTTTTCCCAAATAGGGCTGTCTTCAGTATACCTTGTCACAACACAACTGATTGGCTCGAACTTTTAACAAGGCACACCTGTCAATTGAAATTCATTCCAGGTGAAGCTGGTTGAGAGAATTCCAAGAGTGTGCAAAGCTGTCATCAAGGCGAAGGCTGGCTACTTTGAGGAATCTCAAAGAAAAATTTGTATTTTCCTATTTTTGATGTCTTCACTATTATTCTCCAATGTCGAAAATAGTAAAAATAAAGAGAAACCCTTGAATGAGTAGGTGTCCAAACATTTGTGTGTGTGTGCATGCATGTATACATATCTCTTTTTAAACGCGCAGAGGCTCTGACTGTAGCCTATTGTCGCTTTGAGGACTTATGATTGGGCAACAAAAACAAGCTAAATGCACCACTCCACTTTCGTGAAAATCAAGAGCAGCGGCATAAATGATCCAATTTCTCCCTCGCGCACGCACAGCAGTCGCGTTCTGATATGTACAGGCCCTTCCGGATAAGTCAATTAAAATGACACATACCCGTATCAATCAGATCCAACCCAAACCTGTGACATTATTTAGAATTCTGGATTGGGTCTCAGGTATTCGGGTACAGGTGGATCCGTGAACACCTCTAGCACACCGATACTGTGGCCGCTCCTTATTACATTGATCTAGGCTATTGTCTCACAATCGACTGATATGGGACGTGCGAAAAGCCCTTTATTTCCACGTCGCTCTAGTTACGACATGAAAATATAGAAGGGCGGAAGAGGTTTATGATGGCGACTAGACGTTAGGCTACAATGGCTGTCTAAGTGCTATATCGTCCATTACACTAACAACCTGACAGGGTTGGTACTTCAACAGATATTTACTGACATTTTGAGGTCATGTTCGCTACGTTCACTTTTGGTGTAACCCACATTGTAATTTCCTCCAACCAGCGTCAGCGCTCATGAAAGTGACTTACTTTCAATGAGGGACTTTCAATTAGTTATAGGCTATAGACTTCAGCTTCACCTACTGAAAAGTCGGAGTCAGGGCATTCTATATTGATGTTGTCACAACCACCACAATGTCAGCACTTTCTATCTCATGCCTCTATCTTAGTCATACTATTTCCTTTCCATCTGTATGTATGAGTCATGCATACTGATGGACTGGAATTAGAATTCAGATTAGTTTCTTAGCTCAAACAGGAAACTAGCCTAATTACAGAAAGGAATAGAAGTGTCGCTATGTCTGGAGCTGTGATGCACAGTAATCTAATGGCCGCTTCAGAGCATGGCCACAGCGGTCTGCCTTAGAACAACTACTCAATCACTGCTCATTGGATTCAAAGGGTTAATGCAAAGGATCCAGTGCTGACTTGGTGAGGGAAGGGCAGCGTGTAGGGTCCTGCCCCAGGCTGCCTGAGGGGGCTGTCATCACACCATGTATTTTAGGGAGGGAATGCCCATCCAACCTGAATATGACTGGGGCCTTTACAAATAGTCCTTGTTGAACAAACCTTAAGAAAAAGCTTCCTTTATTCACACACACATGCTCAACCATGTTTTAAAAGGTGCTGTTTAATCCTTGGGGCCATAATATTGTTACATTGCAGCTGTTTCCTCTCAAGTCAAAATTATGACTTCAGCTCTATTAGTACAACAATATTGACCCTCGTTGCTTCTCACTTGCAATATTGACCCTCGTTGCTTCTCACTTGCAATATTGACCCTCGTTGCTTCTCACTTGCAATATTGACCCTCGTTGCTTCTCACTTGCAATATTGACCCTCGTTGCTTCTCACTTGCAATATTGACCCTCGTTGCCTCAGACTTGCTTCTCTAAATGCTTAACGGACACAAATGTTTCCTGTGTAATGAGAGTTCCATATTTGTCTAATCAAGGGGACAATGGATCTACATAAAATATAATTATCTGTTTGTCTTCGACTGTGTGTCCTGTCTACAGGGCTAGGTATTGAGGAGGCTAGCTGGATTGATGGAACAGATTGGAGGTGCAGGGTCTTGCTGGGGCAACATTATGGGTCTTTGTTTGAGCCAGGCTGCACTCTCTCTCCTGGTGGGCAGAGGATGGGAGTGGGGGAGGTGGTCTAGAGGAGGCCATCTGCTGCCTGCTCTTCTCCTACAGGGAAGACTAGCTGCACCTTTGTACTAGAACTTCAAGAGCGGCTAAAGAAGCACTATGAACTGGATACTCATCCAAGTGCTATGTAAATAAGGCCTAGATCGGCCTGCTTCCCTTTTCTGTACCTCAAACTTCCTTTTATCTCTGCTCTCCAACAAATGTAACCTGTAAACTAGCTATATAACCAGATAGGCATTGTATCTGTTACTGTATTCGCAGACCGACCTGAGTTGACTTTAACTTCTTATTCACTGGTTTCAGTGTCTTAATATTTCATCTGGAGGAAGTGAGCAGTAGCAGATACAGCTTATTTTTCTCACCCTGACTCATAACTTCCTGTGGTTGTTATGGCTTTGAGGAAGCAAATCAATCTGATCGTTGGGAAATAGTTTTATGTTTGTATTGTTGTAGTTAGAAAAGTGTTCTGCCTTCTCTGCCAAAGAAAAGGGTTACATTTTAGGTAGTTGTGATAGGCTAACACCTAGGTTACATATCACAACATTCATATTCTTGGCCTCGGCTCAGTATTCTTTCTAGTGCACCAATGTGTGGATGAAAGCCAGCCACTCATCTTTGATCACATTGGAGTTAATGCTGCAAGGAAGGCCAGTGACTGACCTAATTCACAGGAGAAATGGACTGTTTTACTTCCCGTTGTTATGGTTCTGAATGTGGAAGGACATTCATTTTGTTGCAGAAAGAGAATCTTTCTCCATGATCTTGGAATAACGATAATAGAGAAGTGTCCCCATGATAAGGGAATATTGATAAGGGAACGGTAGTGTTAAAGAGAAGCATTCAGATAATGCCTAAATGACCGGCTTGTTGTGTTCGTTGCAGGTACGCCACAGAGTATCGGGCCAGGTGATGGCTCTGAAGATGAACAAACTGAGCAGTAACCGCGCCAACATGCTGAGAGAAGTCCAACTGATGAACAGACTGTCCCATCCCAACATCCTCAGGTGACCTCCAGGAAACAAAACATCTGTCTTCCACTACATTTTGGACAGTTGATTTTTTTTGGGGGGGGGCACGGCACCATCCTCCAATATTTTGTATAGTTTGAATCTCAATCTGTCCTTTTGGAGAAACGGAACTAAAATGCCTTCTGCGATATTATACAATTATTTTTCATTCTTGGTCAGTTACAGATTAAATCATCCCAGCCTTTTAATAACAATCTCAAGGGGCTACTCAAAAAAATGGGTACAATACAGGGCTGGAAAAGTTCAGTTATGGTGCCATATTCAGAAATGGTGTCATTTTCTTACTGACTAATGGCCTAATCCCCTTTTTTTTCTAGAAAGTGACTCTTAAGTCATTTGTGAATCCTTCATCTTTGAAAGATACTTTGATCTGTAGCTTTCTGTCAAAATGACATTAGCCTCCCCTTTAATGGAATCAGTGGGGTAATAAATAATATGATGAACTGGGTGGTTCGAGCCCTGAATGCTGATTGGCTGAAATCCGTGGTATATCAGAACGTATACCACAGGTATGACAAAACATTTGATTTTTACTGTTCTAATTATGTTTGTAATCACTTTTTATAATAGCAATAAGGCTCCTCTGGGGTTTGTGGTATATGGGCAATATTCCGCAGCTAAGGGCTGTCTCCAGACACTCCGTGTTGCGTCGTACATAAGAACAGCCCTTAGCCGTGGAATATTGGCCATATACCACACCCCCCACACCATGCCTTATTGCTTAAAAATATGCCATTTAGCAGACTCTTTTATCCAAATTACAGTAATACGTGCATACATTTTAAGTATGGGGTGTGACCTTGATCTCTGCTGTTCCACAATATTTAACAATGGATTTTCTAGAACAACATCCTGAGTTTGAATTTCATTGACATGAATTCCCTTATGAGGAACAACCTTTCCCTTTTCACTTCTCACCAAAGCCGTTTATTTTCATATTAAGTTGGGAGCCTGCAAAATCGGCACACATACATATTTGACCAAACTCATCATGATAGAACAAATAGTTTGGGATTTATTATTGTATGACAATGTTTTATGTTGTCATGGACAATTAATATGGAACAATCTGAATTTCCTATCCTCAAATGGATTAGGCTGACTTAGGCTTTGCATGACACACTACAGAGCTCACATTCTGCTGTAGGTGGTGGGTAGGAAAGATATGGTCTGTGTGTGCTGTGTTACAATCACAGCTTTGTGGCATTTCTGTGGTGGTTGGCTGACGAGAATTCTGAGGGGTTCTTTGTCTGAGAAACCCTTCGAAGAACCCTCTGTCTCGCATTTATTGGGTCATAACTCAGGGGCGCCAACACTCGCTGTGTGTACAGCCTGGCTCGTGTGTTAGGATATTCATACAACCAGTTTGTCATTTACAAAAACAGACGGCCTTGACTGTGACTCCAGCCTCTTAAGATTTGGATGCAGTGGCTCAAAAAAAGAGGGAGAAAAAGAGATGGAATGTGGGTCAGGAGAGTGAGCCTCGTTTCCCCCTAGAAATGACTTTCTTGTTTGCACTGCTCTTGTTGGGTCTTTTCTTCCAGTGCAGAAGTATTTAACCACCAAGAGATTTGTCATTTTGCTCTCGAAAGGACTTTGCTGTCGTCCTTGGGCCAGATAATTACTTTTTTGAGCTACATATAGACCCACTCAAATCTTAAACTCTAGACCCCATAGCTTAGCTTTGTCATGTCAACATGAGAAGAGCATAACAGGAGATCCATAAATATGCATCCACATGTCTCATGGTATTTTGTGGTAAATCTACTGAACAACAATATAAACACAACAATTTCAATGATGTTACTGCGTTATAGTTTATATAAGGAAATGAGTCAATTTTAAAATAAATTCATTAGGCCCTAATATATGGATTTCCCATGACTGGGCAGGGGTGCAGCCAAGAGGCTTCAAACTGTAGAACCCAGTTCCTACATTTGAATTAAAAAATGTATTTTCTCAAACAAAACTATGCTACATTTTATCTTTGTAAATTGGACAGTGCAGTTAGATTTAACAAGAATTTAAGCTTTCTGCCCATATAAGACATGTCTATGTCCTGGGAAATGTTCTTGTTACTTACAATGTCATGCTAATCATATTAGTGCACGTTAGCTCAACCGTCCCGTGGGGGGGACACCGATCCCGTAGAAGTTTTTAATTAAAGACCGAAATAATTGTCCGTTTCATTAGCTGTCCGGGTGGCTGGTCTCAGCCGATCCCACAAGTGAACAAGCCGGAAGTGGAGGTCCTGGGCTGGCGTGGTTACACGTGGTCTGCGGTTGTGAAGCCGGTTGGATGTAATGCCAAATTCTCTCAAACGATGTTGGAGGAAGCTTATGGTAGAGAAATACATATTTGATTCTCTGTCGAAAGCTCTGGTGGACATTGTTGTGTGGCAACTGCACATTTTAGTGGCTTTGTATTGTCCTCAGTACAAGGTGCACCTGTGTAATGATCATGCTGTTTCTTCAGCTTCTTGATATGCCACACCTGTCAAGTGGCTGGATTATCATGGCAAAGGAACAATTCTCACTAACAGGGATGTCAACACATTTGTGTGCACAATTTGACAGAAATAAGCTTTTTGTTTTGTATGGAAAATGTCTGGGCTTTTTTCTTTTATTTCAGTTCATGAAATGTTCATTATACATAGAAACAATAACTGACTGATGTCTTTGTCTTCCTCTAGGTTCATGGGTGTGTGTGTTCAGGAAGGCCAGCTCCATGCTCTGACTGAGGTAAGAGGAACCACTGTTTGTCTTTGTGACTTAGAGCCTTGTATAGATGGCCTACACCTCAGAAACATGACTGCACCGCTTGCTGTCGTGTTTCAGGTCGGGATGTTGGGACACTGTCTTATTCTGTTTTTCCATCCACTCTATTATGGAATGTGATTCTAGAAATGATGGGTTTTCTAGCATCAGTATAGGCCTAAATGCTTTTTACTTGTAATGTAGCTAATACTGTCATATTGCTCATTGAGTCCTGTTGCAGTATGGTCAGCTTGTTATGTAATGTAAGTCTCAGATAAGTATAACTCACTGAAAGGTGACCTCATAGCCATGATTATAATGAAAAGGTATTGTGAATTTTTATCAAGGGTTTTTCTTCAGGTGAATGGGGGATGGGTTCCATTAGGGCTAAGGGTTATGTTATATTTCTGTCAAATTGTGCACAAAATGACTTGACCTATTTTTAACCTAAGTCGGTGTGTCCATGTAATCCAAATAGATAGCCCTGTGCTAATGATAAGCGTCGATTAGTAAGGGGAGTAGCTTTACGACTGACTGCCCCATCTGAGCCCAAGCACTCGTGTGAAGTGAATGATAGCAGGAAGTTATCCAATATGTGGATCCATGGAGATGAAGACTGGGAGAGAGGGGAAACTTCTCACACACCAGTCTCCTGGGGCTGTGGTGTCAGCAGCCTCAAGCCAGGCTGTGAATACTGAAAACATGGCATCATGGGGTTATGTTTTCCTGCTACTGCTGTATAAACAGAACTAGCTGCTAGCTACCAGCACTGTCTGCTCTGGCTGGATCCTGGCCGTAGCAACGGGCCTGATGAGTCTCCATGGTAGGAAATGAAGAGTCAAGTTACCGTGCAGCCACAGGCTTAGAGATGCAATCACTCATCAGGGCTCTACAGTGTGACCATTTTATTCCCACATATGCCTAAATATTTTGCTGTGTGACCTAGAATCTTAATTTAGGAGGACCAGTGCACCTAGAAAAATGAACGATTCTAGCTTTATTACCTCATATATTTTTCATTGTGTTCCTACATTTCTTTGTGTGCCTACACTTTTCCATTTAGAATCACTTGCTCCTTGTAAAGCCCTGCTCCTTGTAAAGCCCTGCTCCTCCGATCAAAACACCATTTGACTCCGCTGGCCCTGCCAGGGCCCATCGGGTTGGCACAGTAACCTCTGCTCTGCTTCCCACTGCCTGACAGACCTCGTTTACACATTAGGCAAAGACCGATTAGGAGCATTATAACCTGGGTAATCCATGAGCCACTGGGGGGATTAGGCTATTATTTGAAGCTGCTCGCAGTGGTCACAAGAGACAATTAAGTCCCATTTCCTTTCTGGCTTTCTTAGCTTTAATTCACGAAGGCTCAGGGAAAGCCTTGTCTTCAGCGAAGTGTATCAGTTAATGATTTCTAAGAGTTGCACCTGCCTAGAACAGTGTTTTATGCATGTTAGTTGTTTTGGATATTGTCCAGGCCTAGGCTACTATCTATATCTTACTATAAGTAAGATTACCTTTTTTAACATTAAAACTGTCTTCTCTTGAGATTCAAGTCATGTTTAGTTTTACTGCAAGATATGAATTACAACAATGTTTGTTAAAATGATGTATTTTAGTGTCTCTGCTGCTATGGCCACTTAGGATAATATGGATGATCTATCCCATTAACTGTTTTGCCTGTCAATCAATCACTGTGGGTGGGATGTTTGAGGCAGAGTTGGTAGGGTTTCAGACCTGTCAATCAATCACTGTTGGTGAGACATTTATGGAAGGCAGTAGATTACTAATCTAGACAGAAGAAATAGTCTAGTCTACCCTTTCAATGTAGTTTATTGTGGTTAAAATCTAAGAAAAAAGGTTGTGTTCTGTCAAGTAACATATTGTTTCTCAATAGGGAATCTATTTAAGAAAAAAAAAATGATTTGAACAATAAAACAGGTGTTAAACATAGGCCTGATTACCAACAATGATGAGACCGCCTATATGGTGTAGGTGAGAGCCCTGGCGAAAGCCCTGGGAGTGGTGCTAGGAAAATAACCTCTCCCTCAACGTCAACAGCAGAGAGCGCACGCCCCCACCACATCGAGGCCACAGTGGAGAGGGTCAAAAGCTTCAAGTTCCTCAGCAAGTTCCTCAGGACGTGAAATGGTCCCTCCACAGTGCCTCTTCGACCTCAGGAGACTAAAGAAATGTGGCTTGACCCATAAAGACCCTCACAAACTTCTGTCGGGCTGTATCTCCGCATGGTACGACAACTACACTGCCCACAACTGCAGGGCTCTCCAGAGGGTGGTATGGTCAGCCCAACACATCACCAGGGGCACACTGCCTTCCTTCCAGGACATCTACAGCACCTGGTGTCACAGGAAGGCCAAGAAGACCCGAGCCACGACCTGTTCATCCATCTAGAAGGAGGAGAGACCGTACAGGTGCATCAAAGCTGAGACCTGATAAACAGATTCTGTCTCCAGGCCATCAGACAGTTAAACAGTCACCACTAGCCGCCCAGTACTCTGCCCTGAACCTTAATCACTGTTCTAGCCAGCTACCACCCAGTACTCTGCCCTGAACCTTAATCACTGTTCTAGCCAGCTACCACTCAGTACTCTGCCCTGCACATTAGACTGCTTTGTTCTATGTACATAGTCATTGAACACTAGTCACTTTAATCATGTTTACATACTGTTTTACCCACTTTATATGTATAAACTATATTCTAGTTATGGCTCATCCTATATAACTACTGCTGTACACCTTTCCTATTAATATACTGTCTACACACCATTATACACTCAGTGGCCAGTTCAGTCACTTAGCAATGGCTTGCCATATAAAGCTAGCAAAAAGGCATCCGGGCATTCAGTTACTGTACGATTGAACGTTAGAATGGGCAAAATGAATGCCGTCCGTTCACAAACAACCCATCACTAGGCTACACCAGTGACTGTATGGGACTACGCTGACGAGTCACTTTAGCGGTCACCGGCAGGTCTCGACGTGGGCTTCGACTCCTAGGAAAATACAAACAAGATCTTTGGTTTACATGTCCTGATGCCATGGACATATAACTACGTTGTATGATTCATGAATTGAAAAGCGGGATATAGGAGATTTGACTTTATTCAGTCTGTTTGACACCTTTTATGAACTACTCAGCACAAGCTGTTTGGTCTTCCATTCAAATAACAGTAAATAGCCTATATGACCACCGATTCTGTGGCTGGCTAAACACGCAAAAGAAAATGTAAGTGAATGTGCCATAAAACAATAATTACGTGGATTCCAACTCCTCTTTACCACTTACATTACATGGGACATAAATTCACTCACAGGAGACGACGAATAAGAATCATGCTCTCCCTCCTCCGTGAAAAGAAATGTTACCGCAGCCAACCACAGCGCACAAAAATAACACCGGTACTGAGCGGCAGGTGAGACAGCAGACTGGCAAACCAGAAGTTTGGCTTTGACAAAGGCGCCTGTCATCGCTGTCTGTGACTGACAGGGGCCTGTGCTATCAATAGATCACTAAAAGATGCATATTGTTCATTCTAGTGGAAAAAGGCTATACAGACTTTTCTGACTAGCCAATTTAAACATTTTAAATGAAAAGAAGCCTAGTTAATGAAGTGGGGGGAAAAGTAGCCAGCTGACAATGTGTTTGTTATCGTCCATTTAGCCAACAGCTGGCGCTTGTGGAAAACATTGCTAGATTTGTTTCTCCATCAACATATCCTGTTTAGTCACATTTTCACTGCCTGGGTTCTGCCCTTTTATCCTCCAGTCCACTACTCTTGCTCTCTGTGTTAATGGCCTTCCCTTCTCCAGGTTACCTTGTCAGGGTTTGGGGTGGAGGTGAGTTGATGTGGCCTTGTAACCTTACTTGTGTGCCTAACTTTTGGCCTTGGCTCATTCATCTGATCTGGAGACTCGCCTCAACCCACAGGGTGCATGGAGTGGATCATGTCTGCACTGACCGACTGGCAGCAGGATTTGTCTGGGCTTTACCCCTGTGAAGTGGAGGCTCCTAGTGGAGCGTTAGGCTGGCAGACGACAGATGCGGGGGGCTACAGAGGAATTTGTAAGGCAAACAAGCTGTAATCCTCTCCTGCGTCTGGGATTGGTTTGGGGATGGGCTGCAGGGCAGGGCAGGGGGAGAGAGTATTACAGCGCGGTGGCCTTTCAGCGCGTAAGACCAAATGACGCGCGCACACACACACACGAGTTGGTGTGTTTCTAGGTTGACTTATTATTAGGCCTACTTCCAACATTCTACCTGAACAAAGGTAGAAGACTGCAGCACAAGTCAAATGTGTGTGATGCTTTAACCTCCGCTTTGGGCGGGCTAAATTCCATTGAAAGGTTAAGCTGTTAAAGGTACAGGCTAAGGGAGTTTAGTCTTCGTTCACATCATTTATTTACAGTTTCAACTGGGGGAAGACATGCGTTTTGACTAATATTCTCTTTTCTAGAAGTCCTCAATGTATTCATTGACAGTTTGACAAGAAACCTAAAACACACTCCGTAGTTATTTTCCAAATTTTTGTTTTGTGGATGGATTAATCATTCTACATGATATAGGTTAGGCTAGTTCTGTGTGGGACAGCCAAGCCTCTTCCGAGCCGACAGAGCTATTTTTAAAACTACTGAGTGGATTTCCAATTCACTTAGCTTTTTCTGCAAGCAGGCAGTCTTGTCTGTCATTGTCCTCAGCTGTGCTTGGCATTAGCATCAATCTATGTTTAGAGTGCTCAGAGTAAGTCGATTGACTTTGACTGGTCTTCCTGAATGGGGCGGGGCATAGCCCCAATTGACCAACAGGATGCTGTAACAATGTCTGTACAGAACATTACTTCATATCTCAATAACTCATGTAGAGTATGTACACGATAGTCATTGAATTCAATAGTGTACATTTACTGATAATGTGTACTTTTTGCTCACATCAAGGTGAAAGCCTGTGACAGAGGACAACTTTCATTTGAAACCTTCCTAAATTGTTCTGTTTTCCCCCTCTCGACCTTTCTGCAGTACATCAACGGTGGGAACCTGGAGCAGCTGTTGGACAGCAACAAGCCTCTGAGTTGGGCAGCCAGGATCAAGCTGGCCTGTGAGATCGCCAATGGCCTGGGCTACCTGCACTCCAAAGGCATCTTCCATCGGGACCTCACCTCCAAAGTGGGTGGCAGTTGACTGTGGGTGGATGCGTCCGAAATGTGGTGCACTGTTTCCTTTCTGAAACAGAGATAATAGATCTAGTCAGCATTTATATACAGTCACGTGTGTTTCAGTGCATTTTCTTCAAACCATAGGAGTTGGGACCTGGTTACCATGCAATAGTACTTGACGTTATTGTGATTCTCTGGCTGTATCGGTTTCTTGTATTGCGGGTTGAAACTGAGCCACGTGGTGCTTTGACTCATGCAGGGTGTAAACCTCTTTGACTTGAATCTAATCAACCAGCATGCAGTACATAAAGTTCATTTGTGATTCAGTTCAAGTATGACTGACTGAGCATTCACTGACGCTTTCCCTTCATAAATGTCAGTCATTTTAGAAGCTCATCATGGAATTTGTGCTCACTGTTTGTCCTCAGAACTGCCTGATCAAGTCCGATGAGAACTGCTACACTGCAGTGGTTGGAGACTTTGGTCTCGCTGAGAAGATTCCCAACTATGAGTAAGTCATTTCCATGGTAACGGTTATATATTAAACAGGGGCCAGTGCTATACAAACACAATGTTGGTTTACATTCATTGCTTAAACAGTTTTTAGCACGATACATAAGATTTAAGATCAGGACTGAAATTGAATCCCACGGTTTAATTATTATTTTTTTAACTCTAAAAAGAAAATCAAGATTTGCTTCTTTGAGTCCAGTGAAATGTCTCTGTAGTAAATGAATGTGGGGCTGGGAGGTAAAGGGATGGACAAGTGCCAGTAGGGGGGAGGGTCATTTGATTAGGCAGGAACATGAAGTACTGTTTTGGAATAAACTGGTGCTCTAGGCTAATAATACCAGAGCAGGTTAAGAAGGCCGCTCTCTTTCTCTCTCCAGGCTATGACTTCATTATTACATATTAATCTGATGAAGAATCGACCTAACAAATATTTTGGCTTGTTTGATAATTGTTGTGATAAATATTGCAAAAATAGTCAAATTGTGTTTTGTTTTCTAACCTTTTATTTAACTAGGCAAGTCAGTTAAGAACAAATTCTTGTTTTCAATGACTGCCTAGGAACAGTGGGTTAACTGCCTTGTTCAGGGGCAGAATGACAGATTTTTTTACCTTGTCAGCTCGGGGATTCGATCTTGCAACCTTTCGGTTACTGGTCCAACGCTCTAACCACTAGGCTACCTGCCACCCCGATCTACTGTAATGAATTGCATTATTCGCTCACCCAAAAGGCTTGTAACCTCCAGTCTAATGTTTATCTTCCTGTACTTGTGCCTGCAGTGGTGAGGGGGAGAAGCTGGCTGTGGTGGGCTCTCCCTTCTGGATGGCCCCTGAGGTGCTGCGAGATGAACCCTACAATGAGAAGGTATTGGTATTTTATTAAGATCCCCATTAGCTGTTGCAAAAGCAGCAGCAGCTCTTCCTGGGGTCCACACAAAACATGATACATAATACAGAACATCATTAGACAAGAACAGCTCAAGGACAGAACTACATACATTTTTAAAAAGGCACACACAGCCTACATATCAATGCATACACAAACTATCTAGGTCAAATAGAGTAGAGGCGTTGTGCCGCGAGGTGTTGCTTTATCTGTTTTTTTAAACCAGGTTTGCTGTTTATTTGAGCAATATGAGATGGAAGGAAGTTCCATGCAATAAGGGCTCTTTATAATACTGTATGTTTTCTTGAATTTGTTCTGGATTTGGGGACTATGAAAAGATCCCTGGAGCGATAAGTGTGTGTGTGTGTGTGTGTGTGTGTGTCAGAGCTGTCTGTAAGTTGACTATACAAACAATTTGGTATTTTCAACACATTGTTTCTTATAAA
Organism: Oncorhynchus mykiss; assembly: GCF_013265735.2. Classification (NCBI taxonomy): domain Eukaryota; kingdom Metazoa; phylum Chordata; class Actinopteri; order Salmoniformes; family Salmonidae; genus Oncorhynchus; species Oncorhynchus mykiss. Next base: position 64,328,853 of record NC_048572.1, read on the forward strand.
AAGAAGTGATACAGTCCGTCTCTCCTCAACTCTTAGCCAAGAGAGACTGGCATGCATAGTATTTATATCAGCCCTATGATTACAATTAAGATCAAAACGTGTCGTTCTGTTCTGGGCTGCAGCTTAACTCAGACTTTCCTAGCAGCACCGGACCACATGACTGGACAATAATCAAGATTAGACAACTAGTCTGCAGCGCTTTGTGGAGTGTGGTGTCAAAAAAGCAGAGCATCTCTTTATTACGGTTAGACCTCTCCACATCTTTACCATTGACGGTAACGCCAAGTCATATTTTTTTCTCCTCAACTTGTCCAACAGCCACACCATTCATTAGCAGATTCAGCTGAGGTCAACAATTTAGGGAATGATTTGTACCAAATATAATGCTCTTAGTTTTAGAGATGTGCACTACCAGTTTATTACTGGCCACCCATTCCAAAACAGACTGCAACTCTTAAAGGGTTTCAGTGACTTCATTAGCTGTGGTTACTGATGCGTATATTGTTGAATCATCAGTATACATGGACACACATGCTTTGTTTAATGCCAGTGGCAGGTCATTGGTAAAAATAGAAAAGAGTAGAGGGCCTAGAGAGCTGCCCTGCAGTAAACCAAACAGATCCACAGATGATGCAATCTCTATTGCACTTCACACTGCCCTTTCCCACCTGGACAAAAGGAACACTTATGTGAGAATGCTATTAATTGACTACAATTCAGCATTCAACACCATAGTACCCTCAAAGCTCATCACTAAGCTAAGGATCCTGGGACTAAACACCTCCCTCTGCAACTGGATCCTGGACTTCCTAATGGGCTGCCCCCAGGTGGTGAGGGTAGGTAGCAACACATCTACCACACTGATCCTCAACACTGGAGCTCCCCAGGGGTGTGTGCTCAGTCCCCTCCTGTACTCCCTGTTCACCCACGACTGCATGGCCAGGCACAACTCCAGCACAATCATTAAGTTTGCAGACGACAACAGTGGTAGGCCTGATCACCAACAACGACGAGACAGCCTATAGGGAGGAGGTCAGAGACCTGGCCGGGTGGTGCCAAAATAACAACCTATCCCTCAACGTAACCAAGACTAAGGAGATGATTGTGGACTACAGGAAAAGGAGGACCGAGCACGCCCCCATTCTCATCGACGGGGCTGTAGTGGAGCAGGTTGAGAGCTTCAAGTTCCTTGGTGTCCACATCAACAACAAACTAGAATGGTCCAAACACACCAAGACAGTTGTGAAGAGGGCACGACAAAGCCTATTCCCCCTCAGGAAACTAAAAGGATTTGGCATGGGTCCTCAGATCCTCAAAAGTTTCCACAGCTGCAACATCAAGAGCATCCTGACTGGTTGCATCACTGCCTGGTATGGCAATTGCTCGGCCTCTGACCCCAAGGCACTACAGAGGGTAGTGCGTACTGCCCAGTACACCACTGGGGCTACGCTGCCTGCCATCCAGGACCTCTACACCAGGCGGTGTCAGAGGAAGGCCCTAAAAATTGTCAAAGACCCTAGCCACCCCAGTCATAGACTGTTCTCTCTACTACTGCATGGCAAGCAGTACCAGAGTGCCAAGTCTAGGACAAAAAGGATTCTCAACAGTTTTTACCCCCAAGCCGTAAGTCTCCTGAACAAGTAATCAAATGGCTACCCGGACTATTTGCATTGTGTGCCCCCCCCCAACCCCTATTTTACGCTGCTGCTACTCTATGTTTTTCATATATGCATAGTCACTTTAACTATACATTCATGTACATACTACCTCAATTGGGCCGACCAACCTGTGCTCCCGCACATTGGCTAACCTGGCTTCTGCATTGTGTCCTACCATCCGCCAAACCCTCTTTTATGCTACTGCTGCTCTCTGTTCATCATATATGCATAGTCACTTTAACCATATCTACATGTACATACTACCTCAATCAGCTTGACTAACCAGTGTCTGTATGTAGCCTCACTACTATATATAGCCTCTTTTTACTGTTTTATTTCTTTACTTACCTATTGTTCACCTAATACCTTTTTTTGCACTATTGGTTAGAGCCTGTAAGTAAGCATTTCACTGTAAGGTCTACTACACCTGTTGTATTTGGCGCACGTGACAAACTTTGATTTGAGATCCTTCCATTAAAGAAAACCCTTTGAATTCTATTAGATTGCCATATTGTGGATTCAGAGCCGAGGTTGAAAAGTTTTTTTTTTATGGTCAATAATATCAAAGGCTGCACTGACATCTAACAGCACAGCTCCCATAATCTTATCAATTTCTTTCAACCAATCAGTCATTTGTGTCAGTGCAGTACATGTTGCCCTTCTCTATAAGCATGCTGAAAGTCTGTTGTTAATTTGTTTACAGAGAAATAGCATTGTATTTGGTCAAACACACATTCTTTTCAGCAGTTTGCTAAGTGCTGGCAGCAAGCTTATAGGTCTGCTGTTAGAACCAGTAAAGGCCGCTTTACAACTCTTGGGTAGCGGAATTACTTTAGCTTCCCTCCAGGACTGAGGACAAAGACTGTCCTCTAGGCTCAGATTAAAGATATGACAGATAGGAGTGGGTATAGATTCAGCTACCATCCTCAGTAGCTTTCCATCTAAGTTGTCAATGCCAGGAGGTTTGTCATTTTTCATGGTTAACAATTATTTTTCCACCTCTTCCACAATAACTTTACAAAATCAAACTTGCACTGCTTTTCTTCCATTATTTGTTTTTTATACATTAATATAATTACTCACTGTTTGTCGTGGGCATTTCCTGCCTAAGTTTGCCCACTTTGCCAATTAAATAATTGGCAACATCAAATGGTGATGAATAAGCCATCAGATTCGTTGAAAAATGGTTTTGAATTCCGCCCATAATTTAAAGTACTCAAGTTTTTTTCCCATTCAATCTTTATATCATTGATCTTGGCTTCTAATAAAGATTCTTATTATTTTTGTTTAGTCACATAATTTCTAAATTTGCAGTGAATAAGCCATTCAGATGTACAGCCAGACTTACTCCTTTTGCCCCATCTCTTTCAACTATACAGTTTTTCAATTCCTCATCAATCCATGGAGCCTTAAGGAAGGTCCCTGATCTCTAACCCTTGACCTCTACTCTTGACAGGACTGGACAGGACTACTGGTCTGATACACATCAACCCCTCAAGCTAAGAACTCATCTCAAACGCCTGTCTCTCTGTTTTCTTCCGTTTCCAGGCAGATGTGTTCTCCTACGGTATTGTCCTCTGTGAGATTATTGCCCGAATACAGGCCGACCCCGATTACCTTCCTCGCACTGAAGTTAGTATTGCTCCATTTCCTCAGTCCTCCTCATCCCCTTGATACATCACATTACATAAGACCCATATCTGGGATTTAGTTGAAATGAATTTCCTGCCTGACCTCTCTCTCCCCACTCCCTCCATGATAGAACTTTGGCCTGGATTATCATGCCTTCCAGCACATGGTAGGAGACTGTCCTCCTGACTTCCTGCAGCTGGCCTTCAACTGCTGCAATGTAAGTAGGCCCTCAATCTCTCCGTTTTCCCAAAACACAACTGCTTCCAAAATCTTTATTCCCTTGTGTGGAATAGAAACTAGAAACACAATCTGATCGAGCAGTACCCCTGATCTTGTTTGACCTGGCTGCTGTATCCCCCCCCCCCCCCCCACTCCTCACCATGTCCGTGTCCACTTTCTCCAGATGGACCCCAAGCTGCGACCCTCGTTCCCTGAGCTGGTAAAGAGGCTGGAGGAGATCCTGTGTCGGCTAAAGGCCGAGGAGTCTGAACGAGAGAGGATCCCCCTCTGTGGGGACATCGATAAGAAAAGCATCCCTAAAGGTGATGCCTCCAACCTCCTATCTAACCCCTGACTGCCATGGCAGTGACTCTGTTTTATGGAATAGCATGATCAAACATCATTTTATGAGGATAGCATATCATATGCACGATCAAAACCATAAACATCACCACCTAACAAACTCCATAAAACAACACAAACTGTGTAAAGATGCCCCTCAGCAATCCATTTCCCTTCAATGTACATTTCTACAGGCAATGAAAGCTCGCCTCGCATGCCTGCCATGTTAGCCCGCAGTCCTGCACCCCGCAGTCATTGACACCCAGTTTCCATGTAATAGCTGCACGGTGCAGACCAATGGTTTCTTGGAACCAGGAAGAAGCTGTTGTGCCTCCCAAATGGCACCCTATTCCCTTTTGTAGTGTAATACCTTTGACCACATCCCACACTATGTAGGGAATAGGGTGCCATTTTGGATGTACCCCAGGTCTACTCTAAATAGGTCCAGTTGCAAGCCAGGGATGTCCTTTCCTTCCCAAGCCCTGTCCCAAATAGTCCCCTCAGTCCTTTCCTCTACTTTTATGATGCACAGTGTCTGCTTGCAGGTTCAAGTTGCCTTACAATTTAGCACGAGGTAAATCTCTAACCTCTTGAGTGTTTCGCAATCACCTGATTCTTTGAAGCAAAGAATAAGATACAGTACGGTTATTTGTTGTTAGGTGGAAACCACCTTCCTTTTGAGTAGGTTGTAAATAATTTGTATTTTCTCAGATCCTATTTCAATTCTAATTTGGTTCAGGGGCCATTTGGAATGTTAGGGCATGGCTTTGTTTTTGTTTAGCTGGCTTTCATTCCTTGGCCAGTCATTCCCTCTTCACTGTTTGTTTACCTTCTGGATCTACTTTCTCTGAGGCCCAGTCCACTTTAGTATTTCTACTTTATCTTAATTATTTGCATGTATTTCCCATAATGTTTTGCCCTATGCCATTTACTTCTATGTAAGAATTTGACTGTGCCTCGTTTATTTTTATATCTTTGCATATATTGCCCCCTGGTGGCTACATTGGGAACGAACACTTCAAAACAATAATGTGTTGTGTAGTAGAGATTTGACTTGTCTCGCTCTTTCTCCGTGTCTCTTTCTCTGTGTCTCTCTGTCTCTGTCTGTCTCTGTCTCTGTCTGTCTCTGTCTCTGTCTCTCTCTGTCCAGGTGACAAGGTCCAGGGGATTAAGAGGTTGAACCCGTTGGATCTGGAGGATGATAAGATCTCTCCCAAGTCACCTCGTCCTCGCCGCAACATCTGGCTGTCCCGCAGCCAGTCAGACATCTTCTCCCGCAAGCCCAGCCGGAAGGTCAATGTCCACGACCCCTACTACAACCCGGGCCCCAGGGCTGTACCAGGGGCCCGCAAGATCAACCCCTTCAATGCCCGCGAGGACCTGTGCGGAGGCAAGATCAAGTTCTTCGACGTGCCCAGCAAGTCTGTGTTCTCCCTGATGTTCGACCTGCACTCTCCCCAGGACAATGTGTTCTCCTCTGGGACCCAGATCCACTCTGGAGCCCACATCCACCCAGGTATGTGGCAGGAGACCTGGTTTACTGGCAGACAGTGCCGCTCTCTGCCCGCCTCCCCCCAGCTGGCCCTCTTGGATGGCTGCTGCCCCCTTTCTGCCACTGTCTCCAAGTGTGACCCGGCACAGCTGGGCCAAGAGGTCCGACAGAAGGTGCTCAGCGCCTGGGCCGGGAAATATGCTGTGATGGAGATCCCTCCATACTGTGGGGGGAAAGAAACAATAGAGGAGGAGAACAGAGTAGATGAGAGCGGGTCTCTCTCTCCCATGCCCAGTGACCGTACAGAGGCTATGGACTGCTCTAGCAGCCAAGGGAGTCCAGAGGAGGACAACGTCAAAGACAAACATGTCTGCTGCCCCATGCAGGCCCAGAATGGAGGCCCAGTGAAGGACAGTAGAGATGCTGTGTCTGAGGAGATGGAGGCTGAAGACCAGGAGGGCATGCAGCTGCAGAGCACTCCCTGTCCAACTGTCACTATCAGCCCAGCCACAAACCAAGACCATCTAAATCCCATCATACTGGTGCCTTGTACGGCCCCACACTCCTCCACAGAACTGCCCTCTAAGTGTGACATCATCTAGGCCTTAAACAGGTCAAGGAGAACGGGAGCCTTGTGTGAACTCGTTTTTAACCTAGAGAGACACTCCTCAGATAGGAATGGTGACGTGTGACGTGTGATGATGATCAATGCTCTGCAGATATTCTTTATTTTTTAAAGATTTCTATTTAATATACTGAAAAACGTGTATTTTATTTCTTAAAAAGGCACCCCTAAACCAGGGGTCTCGTAATTTGTTGAGGTTCTGTGTGTATGCTGCTTTTAAATCACTGCCTTCTCCTTGATATTCAATGGTATTGTGTTTATCTTCTGCCCCATGTGGAAATGTAGGAGAGTAGATGCATATGATATTAAAGTAACACTTCTAACACTTACTAGGGAGAAAGGGTTGAATTCTGAATGAAAAACAGCATACTCACTGTCTTTCCAACATTGAGACCCCCACCCCTGCATCATCTTGATTAGTGGTATTTCTGTACTATACAATGGTGCCTGCCAGAAAGGAGAGCCAGACCATATCAAGGCTAGTAAAATTAGTGTGGTTCACCAGACTACAGAGGTCTCTTATGGAGACTAAAAATAAACTGCTCTTAAATTTGCGGTAAAACCAAATACTGTTTGTGTAAATGTGCACGCCCACGTGCACTGGAAATGGTTTGTACGTACCTTTTTAACATATCTATGATTTAAGCGTTTGGTATAACCTGAGTGTCCAAACATTGGGAACTGCTGTTTCCATGAGACTGACCAGTTGAAAGCTATGATGTCACCTGTTAAATCCACTACAGTATAGATGAAGGGGAGACAGGTTAAATAAGGATTTTTAAACCTTGAGACATGGCTTGTGTGTGTGTCATTCAGAGGGTGAATCGACAAGACAAAATATTTAAGTGCCTTTGAACGGGGAATGGTAGTAATTGCCAGGTGTACCAGATTGAGTTTGCGTGAACTGCAACGCTGCTGTGTTTTTCACGCTCAACAGTTTCCCGTGTGAATCAGAATTGTCCACCACTCAAAGGACATCCAGCCAACTTGACACAACTGTGGGAGGCATTGGAGTCAACATGGGCCAGCATCCCTGTCGAAGGCTTTCGACACCTTCTAGAGTCCATGCCCTGACAAACTGAGGTTGTTCTGAGGGCGGGGGGGTTATTTTATGTCCGTCCTCCATCATGGAAAAATTATGGCATCATGAGTGATATGTGTTAAACTTGTGGAATTAGGTGTGGCTTGAATGTGGGATCACATGTTGAGGTGGGTCCTATTTTGGCCTTAATTTGAAAGCTCTGTTGGGTATAAGGAACACTAGTTGGCATGGATGCATCACTCTCTCTCACACACACACACACCAGTTGGCATGGATGGATCACTCACACACTTTGGTTCACTACTCTCTTGGCACATGTTTTGGTCTACTGAAATGTTCCTGTCTAACCACTTTAATAGGAAATTGCACTTGAAAGGAAAACATTTGAACTTTATCACAATTTCTATGCAATAGATGTAAACTGCATCAGGATAATTTTACATAGAGGATCTATTTTGATGTAAAAATCAATATTCCTTTTTAGGTCTTACTGTTTGAGGTGTGTGTGGATGCCATGGTGTGATGGAGATGTTAGAACTATCCTGTTTTTTTCCTCCGTCTTGGCTGATGTTTGAACAGGTAACAGGATCTTTCAGGCAAAGCTGAAGAGCTTACAATTCAATAGTTTTTTACGTTGATATAGAACATGTGTCCGCAATCGTTTTTAAAATAAATTGCTAACTTTAGCTTCTTATGCTTATTTCAGTGTGATCCTATGAACATAGTCATACCGAGTGCACTACAGGCTGATGGACTAATGTGAAATCGTCTCACTTTTCCTGCCAAACCTCACATCAAGTTGTTAAGACACAAATGGCCATGTTTGTCATATAACCAAGGAAAAGCCTTTTTATTGAAACATAATACTGTATCAACAAAGATTTAAGATGTGCAACAAAGCATGTCTAACTAAAAAGGCTTTATTATAAACGAGGAATACATTTGGTTCCATTGAATGTTTATATAGTTCCCTCTGCACTGCTAGAAAAGCTTTTTCCCCACACAATGTCCATCTTGTGCATGTGAGCCTTGGAGGACTTGGAGAAGGTGCTCTTGACAATATGCATCGGGACACATTTGCCACTGAGGTAAACTTTGTTCAGGCACTCAGGGAGCCAGGACTCTGAACACGGTGGCTCACCTACTCTCTCTGTCAGAGTGGCGGCGTAGGAGAAGATGTAGCCGGTCATGAATGCATCGAACCCTGCCCGGTGGGAACCTCCTTCCAGCTTCTTCCTCTTGGACTTTTCTTTCTTCGCTGCATCAGATGTGGCCAGAGGCTGTGGCTCTGACACATCATTGCCTTCCACCTTTTCTTTGTCAGTCTTAATTTCTTCATCTGCAGACACAGCCTGTGGCTCTGCGACTCCGTTGCCTTCCTCTACCTTCTCGGTTATCATTTTCTCACCGCTCTCTGACCCCTGTACCGGAGTCCCATCTACCTGCTCTGTAGCAGGGGGAGGTTTGCTGTCTGTGTCAGGGATCACCTGGTCCGGGCCCTGCTCTCCATCCTCCAGCTCCATATGGGCCTGCTTATTCTCGGAGGCACCTTCAAAGTCCACGTTTCCCTGAGAAGAGTTTTTTCTTTTCCTCTTCCGTTTCTTTTTCTTTTCCACCTTGTTTTTTTCATCGTGCTGGATGATGAGGTCAGTGTCATGTGACAAGGGACACTGTGACCCATTGGGGCACCAACCGTAAGCCTGCAAAATACAGAATGTTAGGTTAACAAAATAGAGAAATTGGACTTATTTGTATGGCAGCACAGCCCCTGAAATGACTTATCAACTGTATAAAAGCTTTCTCTTATCTTGCCAACCCACATTGTCACACCTGAGAAGCAGAGGTTCTGTTGTCTTTGGAGGTTAACTTTTGAATCCAAACAACTCTGATGCTTATAAAAGGGTATTTCACTTTTTTGTTCCTGAACTGATGTGCTGCGATACCTACACTTTCCCATGAGCCATGGTGCACCTCTCTCACTCAACATGCTTTGTAACTTAGGCTTTGCCTTGTATGTGAACCCATTCAAGTTATTAAATAATACTTGCTTTGATATTCGCTCCTCATTACCATTCCTTGATCTTAGTTGGCCAAATGCATAATACTTGGGTGCACAAGGTTTACATAGTGTCTTGCATAGGGCTAGTTATCTTATGTAGGCAGATAATTAATTGAATGGGTTAATTGCTTAGTCTTATTACGAGTTGCATGTGTAAAAATAAAATACTTATATTACCCCATTGCACGTGTGTCAGCTGAAGTGTAACAGGGTCATAATGCAGGGTCAAGACACTGCATTGTTCAGATTCAGTTTTATTATCATTAGAAAAATAGCTTGGTTATACACTAGTTATTGCATAACAGTCCATGAAATGCCCCAGTGCTGATCATTATGGCACAAATTTTTGAGATCCTTTAAAACAGAATCTGTGGTTGCCTACAAGTTTAAGAAGTGATGTACTTACAGAGAAACGCTGGCAGACATTCAGCGGTCCCTCCAGGCTAGACCCGGCCAGGCAGGGCCTGAAGTCCACATAGCTGGACAGGTGGCCTGAGTATTTGCAGAACTCCAGGAACAGATGGTGCCCATTACCACCAACCTCAAGAGACTTGCTGTTGTCCAATTTACTGTGGGGGAAAAAAGAGCACCAAAAATACTAACTACTTCCTTGAATGTGTAGTAGTAGTAGTAGTAGTAGTAGTATGGGTGTGTGTCATATTTAGTTTACTAACCATTTCTTGTAGGCATACTCCAGGTAAGAGGCAGCAAAGCGCAGCTCATACTCTGTGGCGTACTTGGTGTCATATATCCCAGCTGGGAACATCTGGGACAGGTCAGCAGTGAAAGTGCCAAGTTTATCTGGCAGGTGGGCATAGAAGCACTGATACAGGAACACCATGTCGATCAAACCATTGTGTAGAACCAATGGCTTGCGAGCACGCAGGAGTTCCACAAACAGCATCCGCATGTTTATTCCATGGGAATCCCCTCCCTGGATACAAGAAAGGAACAGAACTCTGGATCACTTAAATGTAAAAAATAAGGAATAGTCCAGGATCTATGACAGATCACAACTTTATCTCACCTTGTCATTGCCCTTGAGATAAGGGACACCCTCAGCATATTGTTTGTTGAAGTCAAATCCATGTTGCACCAGGAACTGCACAGATTGTGGTTCAATTACATACTCCTCACTGCAGAGCAATGTCAGGTTGTACACCTGAACAAGGTACGTATCATCATCCTGCAAAGAGATATAATACATCAAATAAAACAATGTAACATTTTATGTTAAGCTTTCTGAATGTCAGAATGTGCAAAGGATACATTTACCTTGTTTTCAAGTTTCTTAAAGCAAGCAAACCCAAGGGAGAGAATGGAGCGTGTGCGAGCTGCATTACATATGGCTTTGTAACGGTCCTCTATGCATCTTAAAATTAAAACAGAGATCTAATGTAAAACTTGAGATTGAGATAGCATAGTGAAAGTACATTGGGTAAACCCAATTAAATCCCTTTTTGACCGCATCCCTTTAGACATGTTTGCCTGTGGAAGAAGTGCATTTTTGGACCTGAATGACAAAACATTTAGGAGATAGAGGTGGTCAAGGTTGACCCATTTTGCATACCACATACCATGAGACATCCGACTTTCTTCATCACCGGAAAAGATAAACGGTTGAGTTTGATAATTTAATCAAAATAGTATCAGATGTTATATTTGCATATGTTTAGATCCTATTTCACATCGGAAGTTTTTGTGTTGTGCCCGCCATCAGCTGAGACAGCATGCTCTTGAATACAGGGTGGCTGTCATTTCAATCCTAGAAATACATTTCATAGAATGGACCTATCCCTTCAGACCACAGCAACTTAGCTGGTATACCATTGAAATGTAAATTGAATTGAAATTTGAACATTAATTAGTACAACAAAGATCACCACCACTGTCGAATATCAACTTAAATCATGTATTTTATATTATCTATATTTCAAAGGGTTTCCTATGGAGGTTTGATAGTATAATTTAAAGGAACATATATGCCCATTCAAGTCAACATACTCTGATGTATGGACCTCCATCTTTGTAGTACCATTTTAAAGTTGACATTTCAATGTTATTCCCATTTTAGTTCATTTATCAGCCAAAACATGACACCCACCCTGTATCCAAGAGCATGTTGTGTCTGAACTGATAGCAGGCACAATAAAAACCTTAGATGACGTCAAATAGGGTATAAGCTACAACATATGCAAATATGAAGAAGAAAAATAGGAATGTACGTGTTTTTTGTAAATAGACTTGAAGTTAATGAAAAAAGAAAATACTTATAGAAAAGTTTGACAACCCTGTGTATAAGCTTTTAAATGATATAAATCTCAGCCTATTGAAAAGATAGATGTCTCATGGTATGGGATGCAAAATGGGTCAACTTTGAGCACCTTTATCTCTTGAATGTGTTGGCACTCAGGTCCAGAGTCGCTTTCTAAAAACTTCTACAATTGGCAAAATGCATGGGAGGTTTTGCTTAAATCAAAAGGGGTTCTGTCAAAAAGTGACTGAATTCAAATGGATTTACCCCATTAGCTACATTAAAGAATGAAGAAAAACCCAGAATCAACCATACTCACTCTGCCAGCAGAGCTTTTCTGCTTCCAAGCCCACTCAATTCCTGAAACAAAACATGCAGACATTATATGACATTAGTGTCAATGGGCTTAGAGACGTAAAACCATCAATGTACCCACAGCCGTTTGTCTGCAAAGCTCGCTGTAACACTTACTGTATCCAGTGCAATGAAGGAGGCTGTCTTGATTGCAAGGACCATAGCAGGCCACAGTTCTTTGAAATTATCATTTTGCACATCAATAACAGGGACTATCATGGAGGATGTCATAGCTAACTAGTTAATATATGGAACACAACCAAAATGTTCAACTCAGTGTAAGCTAGTTAGCTAACTGAACATGGGGAGTGATTAGACTTATTGAATGATCAGGGAGCTCATTGCAAAAGGTTTTCGGTTGTCCAGTGAAAGCTTCCTGTTCACTACTATGCGTTATTCTTCGTTTGTCGGATTGCATTGATTCGTTTCTCAACAATCGTTTTCAGGGAGGAAGACCCAAATTCTTGGCAAGAATTAAGCGCAGCTGTAAACATCCAACCAACGTGGTCTGAATGGGTCCTTACAGATTGTACACCAGCAACACACAAAGGACCCCAGTAGGAGTGGACAAAGTTTTCTAATTTAAAATGTTAAACCTTCGTTTTTACCATCCTATAACCATCCTTTCAATATGGGGACGATGTTAACTAAATATATATTGTATATTTTGTTAGTCTGCATAAATCGAATTTTAATGGAGGATACTTTATAGTTCTCTGGAAGAAATATTTGAAACATGCAGTCACATGGGCAGCTCAAACCCGTGACGTTATCAAACAACCGTTGAGGGCAGGTGCGCCATTTTGGCTCAAACAAAGTCGGAAATTATTTACTTTGCAATTTCATATTATTTGGCATGCTAATATCGCTTAATACTTTTGTGAACCTTTGGGATGATAAAATATCTTATGTGAGCTCATGGTTCAACCATGTTCTATTTAGTTTTGTTTCCTATGAGAACAAGTGTAAAGTTCTGGTAGCCTTCGCTAGCTACAAGCTAGCTCTGTTGTTTGATTGGAATGCAAGTAACTGGGGCTATAGTTCGCTTGCTAGCTAGCTGCATGCAGCAGTTTTGACTTGTTAGCGCGATAGGTATGGGTGGGTGTTCCGCTCCAAATTGCTCAAACTCAACAACCATTGGGAAGCAACTATTTCGTTTTCCGAAAGAGCCTATACGCAAGAATAAATGGCTTGTAAACTGCCGGCGTAATTTTGTACCAACTCCACATTCCAGACTGTGCCAGGCAAGTTTATGGGTGACTAATGTTAACCTTTACTGTCTAGCTAACGTTAGCTAGTTTGGTCCACCAGTCAACAATTCCCAACTCCAAATTACAACAAAACATGTTGACATGTTTGTCTACACTTTGAATATAATAACTTATTTGATTTAGTGCAATATATAATGCACCAAGAGAAAATACATCGATATTTAGCCAGCTAATCCTACAGCTATGTCTTCTTGCAGGACCATTTTGAGCTGAGTCAGTTTGAAGAAATAGCCAGGTCGCCAGCAGGGGGAAAGAAGCTGAAACCAAACGCTATCCCCACTCTTTTCAGTGTGCAAAATCCACCTTATCCCATCACCCCACAGATAGTGCTACCTTTCAAACCAGAGCCAGGTAACTACTTTTTTCTTCATTTCTCAAAATCACAACATCTGTCAAAATAGATATTGGCACATTATCAGATTGTTGAATACTGGTAGGCCTAATGCAAATGTTGGTCCAGTTGTGCTAACATTTTTTTTTAAAACTGTTAGTTCCTGATTGTAACAGTGCATCAAGTGAGTGATTCAGATGTGTTGTTAATGTTCTCTGTATACCTAGTAGAGAGAGATCTGAATGTGGGGGATCATGGCTATGCACGGCGGCAACCAACTCTGGGCATGGAGGAAGATGCTGATGAACTACACAAGGCAGAGGAACGTCCTTGCACCCATTGTCAACCTTACAAAACCCTGCTGGAACAAGAAATGCAACACACTGCCAGACTTCAGAAAGAGGTGTGTTGGTAGCTACCTTTTCCCAACTAATTTCAAACGATTGCCTCATATTTCCTAAAACATCTTTCTCTAGTCAAATCTTTTCAGTGTAAATTATGTTATGTGAAATTATACAATGGACCCTTTACACTTTCAGTCATTAGAATTTTCTCACAGAAGAACAACATAGCATTTTGTGAGAATCTTAGAAAAGATAACACCTCAACATGTTAACTTGTGTGCAGGCTGAGGAAATGAAGAAGAGGATGTTCAAACTGGACAGAATAGAGAGGGGCCTCCAGACATTTCTGTATGAAGACCAGATCCGTGCCCTGACCCTGACCAAGCGTTCCCGGAGAGCTGTGTGGTCCCACGAGACAGTGCTGAAGGCTCGTAAAATCCGATGTGCAGTCGGTGCCAAGGGTTATGAATTCCTTCGGGAGTTAGGCTACCCTTTGCCCTCTTATAGAACTTTATGCAACCGCCTGGAGGAAAAAATCATGGTGACGACAGCCATGGGCTGTGATGAGCTTGCAGAGCTTGGTCTAGGAATCATATCTACATGTGACAGTCCAGAGGGAGATGGGGACAATGAGGAGGCTTTCATTGGAGTGATGTCATGACTCATGAATGAGAGATATTTGATCAATTTGTTTGACTATGTGTTTCATTTTGAAGAATGCAAGGCAAAATGACAGGACAATATAACAGAGACTGAGGACAGCTAGTAGCCCTATGCGGTGAAGAACATGTGGAAGCATATGTACAATGGGAGATGTTAGTGTTAAAGCGTTCTTGCTTCTGGACTTGGTTTCACATAAAAGGTTTTTTTTTTTTTAGAATGGTTTACTCATGCTAAAGAATTTGGTGTTTTATTTTGGGAATGACACGTAAGCTCCTTCAAAACAATAAAGAGCAGCAGTCATCTGCCTTAAAGCGGCAATCGGCAGTAGAAACAATAACAAAGCGGCCTCCCCACCCCTGGCTCAGTAAAAAGCTGAGCGATGGGGCTGGAGAAATTGAATATAGATGCAAGGATTGACCATCCATGATATCAAAATTATAGTTTTAATCATGTTTTGAGGCTATATAGTGTTTGTTACATTTTCTTTGTCTACAAACATTGGAGTAAAACAAGCTTATATTTGGAGTTCTAATGGGGTTTGACAGTTGAACTAAGTTCACGAGACATAAGTTATATTCTTCAAGAATCAATGAGTACACATTCAAGTCCAAAAATGGATGTAGCAACTGCTGATTGCTCCTTTAAGCTTTGAAGCTGCAATTTCAAATCACCTTTGTGCTCAATGTGAGGTCATAATTCAGAAGCTACGCTAAATAATTTGTTGTGCACCTTTTTTCTTCAGAATGTTTGACAAATGCAAAGGAAGAGCAGAATTTTTACCCCTGTTTGCAGAGTTTTTAGTTGCTCTTCATTGTCACTTATGTTAAGTGGACAAATTGGAGGATTCGTTTGTATTTTGTAATGGGAATCTGTTTAGCTGCATTTGGAAACTGCAATGCAGTATGCAGCCTTTGGAGAACTGTGGTAGCTGCATTGTATACTGGCTGCGCCCCCTGAACTTAGGCTGAATAACCTGAGGCTTCTTTTGTTACAATCACTAATGGGATACTAGCCAGCAAGCAGAACCTCTGGGTGGGAGGAGGGTTGTAGAAAACACACTAAAGAGGCAGGAGAGTATGCAGTACCCTGATCAAAACAACGGTACTGTAAAATAAAGAAATCTATCTAGTAGGGCTGGGAATCGCCAGGGACCTCATGATACAATATTATCACAGTACTTTGGTGCCGATTCGATGTTTGGTATTTTATTAGATTTCCCTTAGCTGTTGAGGCAGATACTCTTCCTGGGGTCAACACAAAACATGAAATGTGAAATAATACAGAACATTAATAGACACAAAAAAATGCATACGTAGCCTACATGTCAATACATACACACAAACCCTCTTGGTCAAACAGGGTAGAGGCGCTGCTTTATCTGGGTTTTTCTTTTATATGTGCTGTTCATTTGAGCAATATGAGATGGAACGCAGCTCCATGCAATAATGGCACTATATAATACTGTACGCTTTCTTGAATTCATTCAAGATTTGGGCACTGAAGAGACCCCTGGTGGCATGTCTGGTGAGGTAAGTGTGTGTCAGAACTGTCTGTAAGTTGACTTTGCAAACAATTTGGGATTTTAACACATCAATGTTTCTTATAAAAAGAAGTGATGCATTCAGTCTCCTCAACTCTTAGTCAAGTGTTCCAAACATATCACTCATATGTCTTCTGCAAAGGGACAAGAAAGAGACTTGAGAAAACAAGTTTTGATCGGTCATGGAAATAAAAGTGCTGAAAACAAATTGGCTCCATATTTAAGAAGAAGATGGTGAACAAGCTATGAATAAGAAATACTAGAGTTTTGGTGCAGGTACAGTCAACCAGCGCAAATATAGTATTGCAATATTGTCAAAATGATACATCGTCAAAAAAATATACCAATATGTAACTCCATTTTTTTTTCATCACTACTATCAAGTAGGCTGCCTATGTTTGTGGCTTTTGTTTTTTGTGATGTTGAAGTGTTCACTTTTATCAACAGTGTGAAACATTGTTTTGCAAAGGAGACCATACCTTACTCATAGTACTATAACTATACTGAACAAAAATATAAATGCAACATGTAAAGTGTTGGTCCCATGTTTCATGAACTGAAATCAAAGATCCCAGAAATTTTCCATATGCACAAAAAGCTTCTTCTTCTCAAATTTTGTGCACAAATTTGTTTAGATCTGTGTTATTGAGAATTTCTCCTTTGCCCAGATAATCCATCCACCTGACATGTGTGACATCAAGAAGCTGATTAAACAGCATGATCATTACACAGGTGCACCTTGTGCTGGGGACATTAAAAGGCCACTCTAAAATGTGCAGTTTTGTCACACAACACAATACCACATATTTCTCAAGTTTTGAGGGAGCATCCAATTGGCATGATGACTGCAGGAATGTCCACCAGAGCTGCTGCCAGAGAATTGAATGTTAATTTCTCTACCGTAAGCTGCCTCCAACGTCGTTTTAGAGAATTTGGCAGTACGTCCACCCGGCCTCACAACCGCATATCACATGTAACCCTCCAGCCCAGGATGCCACATCCGGCTTCTTCACCTGCGGGATCGTCTGAGACCAGCCACCCGGACAGCTGATGAAACTAAGTAGTTCTGTCTGTAATGAAGACCTTTTGTGGGGTAAAACTCCTTCTGATTGGTTGGTTCCTAAGTGGGTGGGCCAATGCCCTCCCAGGCCCACCCATGGCTCAGCCCCTGTCCAGTTATGTGAAATCCATAGATTAGGGCCTAATGAATTTATTTAAATTGACTGATTTCCTTGTATGAACTGTAAATCAGTAACTGCATGTTGCATTGATATTTTTGTTCAGAATAGATACTATGAAACTGATTCATGAAACAGGAACTATTCTGTTGACATATTTATCATATTTGGATTAGTATTAATATAGCGCTCCTCTGGAATGTTGTGACCTTTGAAAAGCCATGCCCACCACCCTGTAGATTTACTTTTAGCCTGTACTGTACTTTGACCTAATCATTCAGGGTAGAAAGAGCATTGCTATGGTCAAAATCAATTGCAGTGTTTTTCCAAAATTCTGAGAGCCAAAAGAGGTGCAGAAAAGACGTTTCTGATTTTTGTTACTCCAAATATGAAAAGACCTTTGGTGCTGAAGTTATTTGGAGTTCTCAGAATCAGACATGCTACTTGTAGACGTGTTTGTATGTCACGCATTTATTCTACTCCCACACAGTTGGACCCCTGACCCACTTCTTGGTAAACCTTGCTAAATTGTGATCAATGATTCCGCATTGTGGAGTATATATGCAATCAGTTTGATAATGTTGTTTTTGAAGATTTACACAATCCTTTTTGTTCTATAGTTTTCCTGTTTTGGCATTATTTGTCAGCCATCACACACAGTATATGAGCATGGAATCAGCATGGAAAGAGCATGGAATTCAGTGCCTTGGATCTGGTGTCTATAACATTCATTAGAATACAATACCATTTGACAAATTTTCCTGACCATTAATTACATTATCCAAAAATGTAGCCTCATAGAGAAGAGAACATATCTGGAATTGACAGGTTAGTGTTGGGTTTCACAACCCTCTTACCCTAAAGTAAACACTGGCTTACTTTGTTTGTTTTGGGGGCAGTGCTTACCTGAGATAAGGGCTTAAAAACAGCAGTGTAACATTGTATTGCTTAGTTGTGTGAAGCAGAAGATAGGCTCAACGAGGACAGAGGTCAGTCCAGGTATCATGTCATTCAGTAGTCCATATTTTGCATACTGTATGTAGCAGAGACTATGGCTATGTTCCTTGCTAGTGATACACACGGAGAGTTGTAATGACCGTCACAACTGAAAATGAACTTCTGACATCGGCCTCTCTCTTGGAACTCTTTTTAGGTGAGGTTTGGAGGACATGATGCAGGGTCTCTTGACTCTGTGGCTGTGTGCTGCTCTGCCAGGGCTCCTATGCGCATCGCCTCTGTTAGTAGAAGGGGACAATGATGCCTCCAAGATTTGCAAGCCTGCACCGCACTGGGAGATCAAGGGCCATGGGGCCCCCATGAAGGAGCTGCTGGGAAATGTAGTTGTTCTGGCTCTGCTGAAAGCAAGCTGACACTTCTGCCGCACACAGGCCTCCAAGTAAGAGAGAAGTCTTCAGAATCTGTCTTGCATAACATTACTGTAAACCTACTGCAACATACTGTTATTATACCACTGTGCAAAGATTTGGTATAGATTTCAGTAAGATGTAATAATAATGTATTTACAAACAAATGTATGTAAAGTTGTTGATGTAATGCTGCTGGTGATCCATTTCAGATTTATTGAGAGCAGCCTTCCCAAACAGTAGAGAGAAATTATCTGAATTATGAAATAATGGGAAATGAGTAAATAACGCCATCTAGTGGCAATCAAGTGGCACCTCGTCATGACTGATCTGCCATTGTCCTGTTGCTGCTGAGTAGACTAGGAGGCCTGCGTGACAAGCTGCTCCGCAGCAACCTGACAGACGTGTCGTTCCTCATCGTGAACGAGAGGGAAGCCCAGTCCAGAGCCATGTACTGGGAGCTGAAGAGGAGGGCACCCCCGGGCATCCCTGTCTACCAACAGGCCCCGCTACAGGACGACGTCTGGGAGGCCTTGGATGGAGACAAGGACGACTTCCTGGTATATGACAGGTAATAATGGAAGGTAACACTGCCGCTATTACCTCGCTTTCCAACCAATGTGCAGAAATTGAGGCGCAAAAACCCTGATGGACCATGATAATGGTGAAATGCCTTGGTTTTACTTAAAGGTCCAATGCAGCAGTTTTTTTTCTCAATATCAAATGATTTCTGGGTAACAATTAAGTAGACCAACCTCATGGTGATTGTTTTCCATTAAAATTTTAACTTTTTGAAAAAATAGCTTCTTAGCAAAGATACATTTCTCCAGGAATACTTTTGCTAGGACTGTCTTGAGTGGGGAGGGGAAAACTGAAAACGAACTGTTACTGGCAAAGGTTTGGAACTCTCTTTCTTATTGGTCTATTAACTAATTTACAGACCAAAACACCATCCCACCAAAACATGCTTTTTAAACAGCTCTTACACTAACAGGGCATTATCATCATTTTCACAATTTCACTCTTTTGGGTCGTAAACAATAAATAAGTCATTTTTTCAACTTCCACTGTCCTCCAAGAGTAACTGAATTACTTCTTCACTTCAATATGACAGGTAAGAGCCATCAAAGAGGGCCAAAATACTGTCATGTTGTTTCTCAAAATGATACATCTCTCATGAATAAGAAATGGGCTTGTATTGATGGAAGGAAACCCGTCAGCCCTAATCTAAAGCTTACCACTGCTCTTTGACTTTAATGTTATGAAGTATCTATCAGGTTTTATTGAGACATTTTCTATCTACAGAGATCTTTAGAACTGGTGTGACACCTCATTTGTGTGGCCATGTAATGTATCTCTCTCCTATCCCCTCCTCTCTCTGACAGATGTGGGAGACTGACGTTCCACATAGTCCTACCCTACAGCTTCCTCCACTACCCCTACATAGAGGCAGCCGTCAGAGCCACCTACCACAAGGACATCTGTGGCAACTGCACCGTAAGTGAAAGCACAATTATTAAGGGAACTGTAGACATTTCATTTCAGTTTGGCTCCTCAATTGAAAACACTACTGTCTGCAGAAGTGCTCCATAGAAATACAATTACTAGAACAGGAAAACCCCCACAGACTCTTTTCTTTCTAGTAATTCTCTCTCTATGATTTGTCCTTGAAGCGTAATAAAGGTTCTGATTAGTAAACCAAATAATAGAGATCTCTCTGCGGATCTCCTAGGTGTATTTTTAGCTTGTACCTATTTTGTTAACGTTAGTTTGTTCTACTCTTTTACAGGTGGACTCCAACACAACCTCCTCAGCTGGGTGGAACAGCACCCGGAGAAACGAGACACTGAGCAGTTCAGAGATGCGTGTTAATGAGACAGACAGTACAGTGAGGTCTATTGATGTCGATACCGTCAGCAACCCAGTTCCAAGTGATGGACCCCAGATGTCAGCTGAGGGGGGTGGTAACATGTCACACATACATCATCAGCATCATCAGTACCCCCACCACCACCAGCAGCAGCATCAGCACCACCACAATCATGGGTCAGATGCAGATAAACAGGACTCCAATTAACATTGTCTGTGTCGTTTCTGAGATGAGTAATTGTTAATTAGCATGGTGGTGGTGGTGGCTTGTGTCAGTGACTTGACAGTCCGATAAATAGTTTTGTATGAATTAAATTAGATTTTGTCTGTGCCTGTCAATTGTGTCTGATAAGGCAAATCTGTACAGTAAACTGGAATTATTTAGGCCCTTGAAAACAGTATGTCTTCCCTACATGTGGTCTGGTGACAGGTCCTGCTCTCCTCTGCAGTTTATGAAGTCTGCAGGTCAAACTCTACGGAGGTGTCTGTAGATAGATGCTGTGCTAAGGAAAGTTGGACTGACAGTCACCGAACCCATGCAGGGCAGTGTGCTGGACTTCAGGGTATACTTGTCAACGTCTTGACTATATTTCCTATTCATTTTGCAACTTTCATTTCATGTATGTTTTCATGGAAAACAAAGACATTTCTAAGGGACCCCAAACTTTTGAACGGTAGTGCATGATATATACGTTCCGGACTCCGACATAAGATTTACGTTCCAGGTTGCTGCTTGTTCACAATTAAAAGTATGATTATGTTGTTGTATGAATGTAATCAAAATCATTTCAATTTGTTGTGTTTCTATGTTCATAAAGGGTGGGGCAGGGTAGGTTTATTTTGCTTGTCTGGAGCAGTGGTGGGGAAAGTACCCAACTGTCATACTTGAGTAACAGTAAAGATACCTTAATAGAAAATGACTCAAGTAAAAGTCACCCAGTGAAATCCTACTTGAGTAAAAGTCAAAACGTATTTGGTTTAAAAAGAAAACTTAAGTATCAAAAGTAAATGTAATTGCTAAAGTATACTTAGGTACCAAAAGTAAAAGTATAAATAATTTCAAATTCCTTGTATTAAGCAAACTAGACGGCACCATTTTCAAATTTTTTAAAGTTACGTATAGCCAGGGGCACGCTCCAACTCGGACATAATTTACAAACAAACGTGTTTAGTGGGTCAGCCAGATCAGAGGCTGTAGGGATGACCAGGAATGTTCTCTTTATAAGTGTGTGAATTAGACAATTGTCCTGTCCTGCTAAGCATTCAAAATGTGTACTTTTGGGTGTCAGGGAAAATGTATGGAGTAGAAAGTACATAATTTTCTTTAGGAATGTGGTGAAGTAAAAGTAAAAGTTGTTTAAAATATAAATAGTAAAGTAAAGTACAGATACAGTACCAAAAAAAAAAAGACTTAAGTAGTACTTTCAAGTATTTATACTTAAGTACTTTACACCACTGGTCTGGAGTTACTGACAGTGGATACAGGGAGGAAACCGAATATGAATACATCAGCAAAACTTAAAAAGTAGAAATAATAAGAGTTTCATAAAGTGATCTAAGACAAGCACCCAGGGCAGACAGTGGGGAGGGGGCAGACAGTGGGGAGGGGGCAGACAGTGGGGAGGGGGCAGACAGTGGGGAGGGGGCAGACAGGAGTAGGGAATTCGTAATGCAGTTTGGATCTAGTTGTCACGGTCGTCATATGGAGGAGACCAAGGCGCAGCGTGGTAAGCTTACACACTTCTTTATTAAAGAAAAAACACCGAACAATCTATACAAAACAACAAAATGAACCGTGACGCTAATATGAGAAGTGCAGAACAGGCAACTAAACATAGAATAAGAACCCACAAACTACCCAAGGAATATGGCTACCTAAATATGGTCCCCAATCAGAGACAACGATAAACAGCTGCCTCTGATTGGGAATCAATTCAGGCCACCAAAGGCATACATAAACCTTACAAAAACCTCTAGACATACAAAATCCCCTAGACAATACAAAAACTAACAAACCACCCTCGTCACACCCTGACCTAACCAAAATAATAAAGAAAACAAAGATAACTAAGGTCAGGGCGTGACACTAGTCTGACTCTGAGCTGATGAACAACTCTGTTGCTCTATCACTGATGTGCCAGAGAAGCGGTTGGTGAGCTGAATTAGTTGAATGAGTCTTACCTTGCTCCTACTGACCTGTGAGCCATACATTGTTAATGAGCAGTAGGGCTACATCTCAGTGTCATTAAGTGTTTGACTTGGACTGAAATAGGTGCCAGTACTGGTGTTGGGTGCCGGTACTGTTTATATTTAGGTACAGGAGCTCCACAATACTTTTGAGCTAATATTCTATGAAGAACAGGAGCTCAAGCATTAGAACATTTGTGGTGCCGGAGTACTGGTGAGCTCCTGTCTAAATCAAGCACTGAGCGTCAATATTGTTTCACCTTTATGTAAACTCATAGGCTATTTCCTAAAGAATACTAGGTCAATGTTACTGTTTGTGTTTGGGCCTAGGCCTATATCTATTCACTATTCTTTGAAACCATACATTTATTCAAGTTAAATAGCTTCTCACAAGTGGGCAAGGCATGAAATAGATAGCCTAGGGCTCGGCTATAGGCTAAAATACCATGCACAGCAGGTGGATTACCTCATTGCCGCGGGGGGTGATGGTAAACGACAATTCAGCTCACTCATATCGCCATCAACACTCAGAGAGAATGCTGCGTTGGATGGCGGACAAATTCAACCATGGTTAGATGGTTTGCGACCATCAGATCTGCAATTTGTGCATTCCGGTCGATGAGTGCAGCCTACGAAGTAAGTTCTGTTAATCTCGCACCTGAATATAGACAATTACAGCCTATTATAAATGACTTTCGTATGACAAAATCAGTTAGGCCTAGCCTAAATAGTTATTTTGTCATTTCTAAAATGAATGTCTCTCTAGTCTAGACTGTAGTGGTATAACCAAGGGAAATACCTTAATCATTTGATCATCACCATTGTCATCATCTCCACTATTCATGCCAACACCTTGTTATTTCATAAAGAGCTATACACACTTCTGTGAGAGAGAAAAAAATCATAAATGTGTAACTCTTGTAGGCGACAGAGTTAAAATACAGAAGAGGTTATCCGAGGTTCAATATGCTGTGCCGTTGTGTAAGGGATTTCCTAAATCCTCCTGAAGCAAGAAGCTAAACCTGCTTTAGCTTATCCAGCTGGCCGACTGATTTGAGTAGCCTATCAACAAAACGCCTCAGATACAGTATTTCTGTGCGTGTTTTGCAATTGTGACCCTTTTCATAATTGACCAATCTGACGTTAGGTGGCAGTACTGTCGCTTTCATAGACATCCTTCTGAAATCTGCTGTATGAGTTCTAAAATGTAAACTTCTAGGAGCAAATAATTCACACCAACTATTTGGATAGCTTCATCAGAGTTAATATTTACTTCATATAATGTAAAGTGATAAAATGCATTTAACTCATCATATAATGCATTTTTTGCAGCGTTTAGGGATGGCCACAACATGGCAGAAAATCCAACTGTTCTACCAAGGGGTTCTAGATAATGGAGGTAACTGTGCCCAGCTTCTAAAACCAGACCGTGCTGACTGAAGTTACCAGTACAAGACCAACATACGTGAATCATTGCTTCACCTATCCATTTTCTTATCCTATAGTAATGCTGTCTCTGTGTGCTTTCAGACAAAAGAACTGACAGCTGGTTGCTGGTGTACTCACCTGTGCCAATCACTTGCATCTTCCTGTGCTACCTGCTCCTCATATGGGTGGGCCCCAAGCTGATGGCTCAGAGACAGCCAGTCAACCTCAAGCCTGTGCTCATCATTTACAACTTTGCTATGGTCTGCCTGTCTGCCTATATGTTCTATGAGGTATGGAAACAGTGGAAAGCATGGATAACTTGTAGCTATTTTACTCATATTGGATGTGCTTTGGATCTACTGTACACATTACAGTACCTATCTATATCCTTGTTATATAGTGTGTGTGTAAATAAGTGATGATGAGTAGCTATTTCTCTACCTGTAAGCATGTAGTATTTTAATGCATTCTCTCTCCTCAGTTCACAGCGTCATCCTGGTTGGCAAACTATAGTATATTATGTCAGCCTGTGGACTACAACACCAGCCCACTGGCAATGCGGGTAACTCATGTCCACTGCAATGCTTTGCAATTGCCTTAATGTACATATACTGTGTGTAAATGATTTATAATCTTAACCTACTGCCGAAATGTATCTTCTATGTGTCCTGAACAGATGGCCAAGGTCTGCTGGTGGTTCTACTTCTCCAAAGTCATCGAGCTCAGTGATACTGTAAGTACACTTCAGGGATTCTACTATCCCAGGTTGAAGCAAAAACGGTGTGCTCTTATTACATCTCTTCTATCAAGACATCTTTAATGTGCTGTCTTCTGTCCATGTGACTGTAGCTAATTGTGTTTCTTGTCATATTCTTGTATATCTGTCAGGTTTGATAAATAAATGAAATATGACACGTCTCTTCCAGCTTTTCTTCATCCTGAGGAAGAAGAACAGTCAGCTGACGTTCCTGCATGTCTACCACCACGGCACCATGATCTTCAACTGGTGGGCTGGGGTCAAATACGTGGCAGGAGGCCAGTGTAAGGGTTGTCACATTACTACAGCCGAGACGGTGATTCATTTACCCGGTGCTAGACCCAGACAATTATGTCCTATATGTAACAGTATGGCACTGCACAATCTATTTCTTGTGTCTGCTTCCTGCTCAGTATTGGTTGAAATAATGATTAGGCTATTCATAAAGGACTTGTTCTGTAGGAGACATACAGTACACACACCCACACATTGAAATGCACCTGACATTTCAATGACTCTGGAACACATGCCGTGATACCTACCGTGTCCTTGGAACTGTTCCACACCCCTGCTATTTGAAAAAGACATTTGCAGTGGTCAAAGGAGTCATCAAAATAGACCAGCTAGGAACAACGGCAGGATTAAGACAAGTTTTTGGCACTAAGATGCTGTATAATTTGTTTAAAACGGCGGTGAGTTTGCAGAAAACAGCTGGCGAAGCATCTTAGTGCAGCATTTGCCCTCCTTTAGGTTTATAGATAGTCAACACAGCCTGGCTATTTATTTTCACATTGCATGTACTTAGATGGGCAGATAGTTAGTTACGCCTTGAGATAAAATAAAGGATGAATCAAAGCCTTGTCATTCAATTAAAGAACCCAGCTTTAGAAACAAGTTATAAACAACTGACCTTGTAATAAATGAAGAACTGCTGTAAACGGATCACTGAATGAATCGCCCATTCCCTGTGTATTGTGTGTTCTCCTCCCTCCAGCCTTCCTTATAGGCCTTATCAACTCATTGGTGCACGTGGTGATGTATCTATACTATGGGCTGGCAGCGCTGGGGCCTCACATGCAGCAGTATCTGTGGTGGAAGCGCTACCTCACTTCCCTGCAGCTGGTGAGTAGAGTGGCCTTGATGCAGAGCCTCTGCTACAGTATGGCCTCCAAAATAGCACCCATACAGTACATTCACTAGAGTCGAGATAATACAAATGTACATTTACTTTATATCCTGTAGGGGATTTTACCCTAAGAACCTCAAAGTGCTTTAAAACCCCCTTTAAAAGTCCCCGATATTACCGGTTCTGGGCTGGTTCTGACTGACATGTTGGTATGCAAAGCACTATGTGAACTTCACAGGGTCCAGTGTCTTATATTGGCAGAAAGCCCCATCCGTCTTGTCTCCACTACCACTCTGTCAGCAGACCTGACTTGAAGTATACGTTTTCAAACCCCACATTAGCATAGGGAGTGACATGTCACATTTTCTGGCTTATCCAGACAAATAATAGATTTGCTCTCCCTCTGAGCAACTGAGACAACATATTAAAAGGGAGAGTCTAGCGATTTCAGGTATCGTGGTTTCATCTCACTGTGATATTCTGAGCCGGATTTAGAACTCTCAACATGAAAACATTGTAAATTATTTCATAGAATTGAAACACGACCACTTTCTTTTGGTCACTAAGGGACAACATAACTTTGTGTGTAAAGCTGAAGTTGTAACGAGTCTGCAACAATTCGAATGGCGTTGCTCAGAGGAGGCTTGGCAGAAAATGCTCTGTCTTCAGTTACATTAGGGCAAAAAGTATTTAGTCAGCCACCAATTGTGCAAGTTCTCCCACGTAAGAAGATGAGAGAGGCCTGTAATTTTCATCATAGGTACACTTCAACTATGACAGACAAAATTAGAAGAAAAAAAATCCAGAAAATCACATTGTTGGATTTTTATGAATTTATTTGCAACTTATGGTGGAAAATAAGTATTTGGTCACCTACAAACAAGCAAGATTTCTGGCTCTCACAGATCTGTAACTTATTTAAGAGGCTCCTCTGTCCTCCACTCGTTACCTGTATTAATGGCACCTGTTTGAACTTGTTATCAGTATAAAAGACACCTGTCCACAACCTCAAACAGTCACACTCCAAACTCCACTATGGCCAAGACCAAAGAGCTGTCAAAGGACACCAGAAACAAAATTGTAGACCTGCACCAGGCTGGGAAGACTGAATCTACAATAGGTAAGCAGCTTGGTTTGAAGAAATCAACTGTGGGAGCATTTATTAGGAAATGGAAGACATACAAGACCACTGATAATCTCCCTCGATCTGGGGCTCCACGCAAGATCTCACCCCGTGGGGTCAAAATGATCTCAAGAACGGTGAGCAAAAATCCTAGAACCACACTGGGGGGACCTAGTGAATGACCTGCAGAGAGCTGGGACCAAAGTAACAAAGCCTACCATCAGTAACACACTACGCCGCCAGGGACTCAAATCCTGCAGTGCCAGACGTGTCCCCCTGCTTAAGCCAGTACATGTCCAGGCCCGTCTGAAGTTTGCTAGAGAGCATTTGGATGATCCAGAAGAAGATTGGGAGAATGTCATATGGTCGGATGAAACCAAAATATAACTTTTTGGTAAAAACTCAACTTGTCGTGTTTGGAGGAGAAAGAATGCTGAGTTGCATCCAAAGAACACCATACCTACTGTGAAGCATGGGGGTGGAAACATCATGCTTTGGGGCTGTTTTTCTGCAAAGGGACCAGGACGACTGATCCGTGTAAAGGAAAGAATGAATGGGGCCATGAGTGAAAACCTCCTTCCATCAGCAAGGGCATTGAAGATGAAACGTGGCTGGGTCTTTCAGCATGACAATGATCGCAAACACACCGCCCGGGCAACGAAGGAGTGGCTTCGTAAGAAGCATTTCAAGGTCCTGGAGTGGCCTCTCCAGATCTCAACCCCATAGAACATATTTGGAGGGAGTTGAAAGTCTGTGTTGCCCAGCAACAGCCCCAAAAACATCACTGCTCTAGAGGAGATCTGCATGGAGTAATGGGCCAAAATACCAGCAACAGTGTGTGAAAACCTTGTGAAGACTTACAGAAAACATTTGACCTCTGTCATTGCCAACAAAGGGTATATAACAAAGTATTGAGATAAGCTTTTGTTATTGACCAAATACTTATTTTCCACCATAATTTGAAAATAAATTCATTAATAATCCTACAATGTGATTTTCTGGATTTTTTTTTCTCATTTTGTCTGTCATAGTTGAAGTGTACCTATGATGAAAATTACAGGCCTCTCTCATCTTTTTAAGTGGGAGAACTTGCACAATTGGTGGCTGACTAAATACTTTTTTGCTCCACTGTACATGAAATGGGGTCACATTTGTACTGTCACTAAATATGATCATATTTATTTTACAGTTAAAATAAATATGAAATCTCATAGTAAGTTGTTTCTAATTTTATTTATTTATTTAGAAAGCATTTCAGTCATTTCAAGACCTATTCCACTTGTTGAATGTACAGAACCAGTCAAAAGTTTGGATAAATTAAAATAGATTTTCGATTTTTGACTCTTCAAAGTAGCCACCCTTTGCCTTGATGACAGCTTTGTACACTCTTGGCATTCTCTCAACCAGCTTCACCAGGAATTATTTTCCAACAGTCTTGAAGGAGTTCCCACATATGCTGAGCATTTGTTGGCTGCTTGATGGTTTTTGCGACTGACCTTCATGTCTTAAAGTAAAATGGACTGTCGTTTCTCTTTGCTTATTTCATCTGTTCTTGCCATAATATGGACTTGATATTTTACCAAATAGGGCCATCTTCTGTATACCACCCCTACCTTGTTACAACACAAATGACTGGGTCAAATGCATTAAGAAGGAAAGAAATTCCACAAATTAACTTTTAACAAGGC
Organism: Oncorhynchus mykiss; assembly: GCF_013265735.2. Taxonomy (NCBI): domain Eukaryota; kingdom Metazoa; phylum Chordata; class Actinopteri; order Salmoniformes; family Salmonidae; genus Oncorhynchus; species Oncorhynchus mykiss. The sequence continues at coordinate 64,357,399 of NC_048572.1, forward strand.
ACACCTTTTAATTGAAATGCATTCCAGGTGACTACCTCATGAAGCTGGTTGAGAGAATGCCAAAAGTGTGCAAAGCTGTCATCAAGGCAAAGGATGGTTACTTTGAAGATCTCAAATATAAAAATACATTTTCATTTCTTTAACACTTTCTTGATTACGGCATGATTCCATATGTGTTATTTCATAGTTTTGATGTCTTCACTACTTTATGTAGAAAATAAGAAAAATAAGAAAAACACTGGAATGAGTAGGTGTGTCCAAACTTTTGACTGGTACTGTATATTTTTATAATATTTGTAATATTTACTTGAGCTTGTGTCCTCGAAAGTAAGTACACTTCAGCAATGTATAACTATGTTTAACCAGACTCCTAGAAGTATGCAGCAATTAACTAGTTATTGTTTATGGCCATCTCATAAAAAAAGAATTACTTTTGGGTATGTCTATTTCGGCAGAAATCTACATTTTGCATTATCAGCTGGAATCCTTAATTGAAACAATAACAAAGCTGTCTTCCCACCTGTGTTTTGGTGAAAAGTTGAGGGATGGGCCTGGAGAACAGGAACCACTCTCATATTCAAAGCAAGAGCTATGTATGCAAAGACTGACTATCCATGATATCAAAATTATAGTTTTAGCCATGTTTTGAGATCATCACTGACCTTATTAACCCTGAAGCCTTACTGTAAGACCCCCGCTAATAACTGTTGTGTGAAGACAATAGGATCATACGGCATGTACTGTATGAAGCTGCATCAGTGCTGAATACACAACATTTTTTTATTGGCTCTACAACTGTGTACTTTCAATGTGGTCACACTAGAAGCCCACAACTGAGCTTTCTTCTTATTGACACTGGTTATGTTGACCCTCTGTGACCCCAGCTCCAGTTCTTCATAGTGACCATCCACACCAGCTACAACCTGTTCACTGACTGCGACTTCCCAGACTCCATGAATGCTGTGGTGTTTGCCTACTCCCTCAGCCTCATCGTACTCTTCAGAAACTTCTACTATCAGAGCTACCTCACCAAGAAGAGCAAACAGACATGAGACACGGATGTAGAGGCAATTATTACTTTTATTAAATTGATAATGTATGTTTTTTAAATATTTATTGACCCTTCACGTTTAAGTAAAGCAGGTCTCTATCCGCTGGACATAAGCTTCTGTTTGTTTCTGTTCCAGCCTCCCCTCCAACCAGGGTAACACACACACACACACACACCAAGAGAGAGCTAGCCCTCTCCCATTCCCAGGTCATTAGGGATGAAGTCCCAGCCACGCTCTGGCGACTCTGCCAAATTGAAATAAACCTGAGCAGGCCTCCTACTCTTCATTCCACTTATTTATCTAATCTCTCTCTGTGACACTTCATTTGTCTTTGGAGTCATTGGCTGACAGGTTAGCCAATCGCAAGTCAGCTGGCAGTCTAAAACTACACCCTGTGCCCCTCCTACTCTCTCCCTCTCTGACTCTGTTCTGTGAGTCCCAATAACTCAACTAGGTGATCCGAACAAGTGTGCTCGCATACTCCCTTAGAAGACTTTTGCTTGAAAAGAAAAAAAAGTGTAAATAGTACTGTTTGTCCACCTTGAGATGCCGTAGCCAGTATACACTTCCTCAAATTAGTCCGAATTAATCTAAGATAACTCAAAAAATCTGTCATTCACTTAGACATTTTTCATTTAGAAGTCGCTAAGATGTTTGGTGCAGTATTTGTCAAGTGAACTATTTTTTGCATGAAAACAAGTCATCTATCGTTGTGAATGACAAAAAAACCTTTGAAGAATCCCTATTGTTGACCAAGAATTGTTTTTGTTCTCATGAACAGCCGAAGAACCCTTGCTAAAGAACAAAACTAACAAAAAATTCACAAAATGTCTTTATAATATATGCACAAACTGTTTGCACAAACTGTTTCGGATGGAAAGCCTGCAGACGCCTTTAGCTGATCCTGTTTCCAATGTCTATTTGAACCATTCAAGTGAGGATAACTCTGAGGGGGTTTCCATCTTATGTCACTACTTTATGACTTGTGAACAGTAAAGCCTAATTTCATTACTGAAACTGATAAGCCCGTTTCCCTTCCTTCTTTAAAAGTCCTTAAAGTCAAGTGACAATTAGTGTCTGTCCGTATAGTGTCACCATTGACTGACTGTTCTAGTTTTCCATCCTGGGTGTGTAACTCTCGCTATTCATGGGTTCTGGAAAATGGCGTAGCTTGTATTGCAGTGCATGTGCTCAGTCTGTTGTGTTGAATTGCATGACAGCTGTCTTTTAAAAAAGCAGTTCAACAACAATCACTAAGAGTTCAGTCATGCAGGCACTGTGACGTCTTTGTGACTCGTGTCATGACCAAGGACTGAGGGGCTTTGTGGCCCCACATAAAGTAGCCGGTTTGAAATGTCTCTGGTACACACTTAGCCAGCAGCATACCACCCTGTAACCCACTGCTGGCTTGTTTCTGAAGCTAAGCAGGGTTGGTCCTGATTGGTCCTTAGATGGGAGACCAGATGCTGCTGGAAGTGGTGTTGGAGGACAAGTAGGAGGCACTCTTCCCTCTGGCCAAAAATATCCCAATGCCCCAGGGCAGTGATTGGGGACATTGCCCTGTATAGGGTGCCGTCTTTCGGACGGGATGTTAAACGGGTGTCCTGAATCTCTGTGGTCACTAAAGATCCCATGGCACTTATCTTAAGAGTAGTGGTGTTAACCCCGGTGTCCTGGCTAAATTCCCAATCTGGTCCTCATACCTAATCATCCCCAGTTTACAATTGGCTCATTCATCACCCCTGTAACTATTCCCCAGGTTGTTGCTATAAATGAGAATGTGTTCTCAGTCAATTTACCTGGTAAAATAACGGTTAAATAAAAATAAAATAGAAAAGAAGAGAAGGTGCCATCTAGAACCTAAAAGGGTTCTTTGGCTGTCCCCATAGGAGAATCCTTTTTGGGTTCCATGTAGAATTATTTTTGTGTTCTATGTAGAATCATTTTTGTGTTCCATGTAGAACCTTTTTGTGTTCCGTGTAGAATCCTTTTTGTATTCCATGTAGAATCCTTTTTGTGTTCCATGTAGAACCTTTTTGTGTTCCATGTAGAATCCTTTTTGTATTCCATGTAGAACCCTTTCCACAGAGGGTTATACATGGAACACAAGGGGGTACTACCTGGAACCCAAAGGGTTCTACCAGGAACCAAAAAGGTTTCTCCTATGGGGACAGCAAAAGAACCCTTTTGGAACCCTTTTTTCTAATAGTGTAGATACAGCTGTGTAGAGTTACAGACCATATCCTGCTGGTGAGATGGCTGCTGTTTTCCTCGCAAGTATGAGTGTCACATCTCATACCCCACAGCTTATTGCCAGATGCACATTTGGACATATTTGTCACTGGAATCAGCTTGCAGTATTGCTCTGGGGGCATGTGTCCTCTCCCAGCAATATATTGCTGTCAGTCTTCAATCCCAGCCATCCAACACCACATGCCTGTGCTGATGTGTTTGAAAACAAACCCTTGAGTCTCCTTACTCCTAAGAGCACATTTTAATGTCTGTACGTTGTGTTCACACAAATGCCAGATAAATAAATGATAGCCAGTATTTTCCACCACTCTCATTTTAATCAAAGTTTGACACAGCCGACACTCCTCCTTGGCTCTCTAAGCCTGTCACATAATATCTGACAAGATGTCCTCTTGGAACTTGTCTTTTAATGTGACTCGTCTGGGAGAATGCAGTGGTCTACAGCCACGTTGATTTACAGTAGGGGCCTCCCCTCCTCAACGTTCATCCACTGACTGTCTTGTGCAATAAACAAGTGACAGGTTCCTGGGTGTGTAGTTAAATGTCACTTTCCCCGTGAGACAGGAGATGAAGACCATCCTTTAATGCCACTGTCACTTTAAGTATCGGAGGTTTCCTCTGCTGCTGCCGTTTGATAAGGGGAATTGAAAGTGGATGAAAGCACATTCATTTGTGGTGAGAGAGAGGTTGGAGGGAATGATAATCTCTCCCCTAACTCCCCCCTGTTTCTTCCTTTCTTTAGTTTAGCATGTCGTGGTTGTGGCTGATATTAAGGGATCCATTTTACCTTCAGTGGCTGGTGCCAAATGGTTTGGGATTGAGCAAGGGGTCATTTGAATCACCTGTGTCCAGTCCTCAGCTACTCTATGCTGTTCTAGGTATACTAACAAACACCCATACCCACTCTTCCACATGAAAAAATATATGTTAGCTTAAACTCTAATCAAGATGAGAACTCATGTTGCACAAAGTCTCTCACATCTAGACATGGCGACATTATCTTCTAAAAATGTCTCACAGATCAACAAAGGTACACCACTTATGGCAGCGAGAAGGAAACATAACACAACCACTGATAACAAGAGAAAGTGATGATGTAGAGTCACTTATAAGTTAGTTTGGTAGTCTCCCCAGTAACAGCAAGTAGCACCTTGTCTGTACACTGTAATTTGTAATCCCTTAAAGTGGGGGTGAGCCCTCCTTAGCCGGGCCAGTCGGTAATCACAGAGTCAGTGAGAGGGGCTGGGGAACGAGCGGCTGATGATGGTGCTTGAGGTGAGCGACTGGTTTCAGACAAAGAGGGTTAACAAGAGGGTGAGCAATCTCAGCTAGTGCTTTCATTTAAGCCTCTTGTTTCAGCCAATCAACCAGCTAGCACTCGTAAAGGGGTCAGTACAGGGCGTAAGGTATGTATGAGTGTTCTGAAGAGGTTTATACAGACATGGAAGGAAAGGATGGGAAATTGTTTTGTTGAAACAAGAGTTAATCATTTGGTTCCTAATGGAAGCGGCCTAATGTGTGTGGATATCCCTACGCACGCACGCGCGCACGCGCACACTCTCACACACACACACACACACCTTGTGGTGACACTCAATTTATAAACATTCTAAATCATATTTTCCCTAAACCTAACCCTAACCCCATAACCTAAACCTAACCCTAACCCTAACCCCATAACCTAAACCTAACCCTAACCCCACAACCTAAACCTAACCCTAACCCTAACCCCATAACCTAAACCTAACCCCATAACCTAAACCTAACCCCATAACCTAACCTTAACCCTAACTCTAATTATATCTTAACCCTCTAATTATATCTATCCCTAAACCCCTTCGAAATAGCATTTGACTTGTGGGGACCAACAAAATGTCCCCAGTTTTTTGTTTCCAGGTGGAACCATTTTAGGTTCTAGATAGCACCTGTTTTCTAAGAGTGCAGAATAATTAATCTGGTAAGAACGGCCACTTTCATCAGGAAACATGAAAACCTTATCAACATTTGTGTTAATACACTGTGTAGCTGCCAGGCTGTACCCTTAATGGGTGTCTGATGAACAATACAAAATGGCTGCCAAAGAGCTACAAAGGCTCCTAGTCTAGCATTGTTTACCTTTTGTATAACCCTCATAGAAGAGTGAGACTAATAACCTTCAGCCACCATCAGTCTCCAGCAACCTAATATCTGGTTTGAATAGGAATCTAGCCTGCGCTGAATGGATGGTTTGTCTGTGACTGATGTTCTCTAGCACTCTGGTCTCATATAGAGATGACTTGACCTTTATCAGTAGTGCTGTAATGCAGCACACCGCCTGGCCTCCCTCTGTGTTCAAATTGTAATCAGCAGCTGTGCTGTCAGGTTCAATTCCAATGTGCAGACAGCCTACCTGTCACATACACTCCCACACATATACAGACACACACACACACAGACATAGCAAACACGCACACACACACACACACACTCACAGTTCTTAAAGTGGGCCCTTATGTACTCTGTAGACTTAGCAAATCATCGTAAGATGGACACAGCTACTTTGTGGTTTACTGACACAACCGTGATGCAGAGCCTCCTACCACAGACACAGTGGGCCCTTTTTGATATTAACACTTCATTTGGTTAAATATATTCCTCAAATGCATCGCTCCACTGCCCTCTAGTGAGATCAGAGGCCATATCAAGCTCCTTGGAATTGGAATAGTGGTCTATACCTGCTTATAAACTAGTCTTATAAACTCACCCATATCATTGTGACTGTACATCAAATCGTTCTTTTACAACATATTCTGATGGGAATACTATCTCTGTGTACTATCTCCTTGCAAGGTCATTCTAAGGTCAGTCCGAAGGCTTGATAGCTTTACATGACATCTTTAGAGCACTAAGTGTGTGTGTGTGTGTGTGCGTGCGTGCATGTAAGGGAGCTGTGACATTCACTTCATTTTCAGTGGAATCACACAGAGTCAGTTAGTTGGGGTCACTGTCCCTCTTATGTGTGATAGATCTGAGAAAACATTTGTTTTGATTGGATGTCTGAAATAAGCACTTACATTTCCACTGTCCAGTAACCATCTAACCATCAAATGATCAGTTGATTACTCAATAATGTGTATAAAGTTATACTAAGAATAGATATGAGGATTTCATTGATGTACAGAGACCCTGGCTGTAAGTTCCTACTTGCACTTACACATTACCTTTTGCAAATTTGCACTTGATGCTCATTCATGTCAACCCATGCCAAAGGTTGTTGCATATTTCATCACGAAAAAACAGTAAGTGTTCGGCTGGCCTCTCTGGTTGTAGGGCAGATTTTCTGTGTTAAACCGGCCCTCTTTGCCTACCTACTCACCGCCCCACCTCGGGTCCGGCTGTCCTTCTCTACATTATTCAGAGCCACAACGCCAAGTTACAGTGCTGTATTTCCCATGTCTTCCATTTCAAATGATTTTCCAAGCATATTTCACTTGACACAAAGACAAAGGACCCGGCACATTTGTTTCTCTCCTTTTCCTCGTAGTATTAAATATGAATGCCAGCATAATTTCGCAGACTCCCGAGTACCAAGGAGCGGGAGAGTAGAGCCCTGTAGTCATCAGTGACTTCAGTTTTTTTTCCTAGAGGTAAGAAGTTTGTCAAAATACATTTTGAGATGCCCCAGCAACAGCACAGTATTTACATTTACATGTCACGTTTTGTTCATACTGTATATGGGGGGGCTATTTAATATGAAGCTCTAGTCTGTTCTATAACATTTGCCTGGGTGTTTATGTTTATCTTTGTGTGTATTACCCAGTCCTTACCTGGACCAGAACAACACAGAGAGATGGCAGCAGAGTTTGCTGGTGCATGAGTGCAGTCACAGTGCATTGCAGTGGCAACATTTATACAAACCATTATTCATGCATTGTGGAGACCCCGCTCCCCACAATACGCCAAGACACTTTAACATCAAAGGCACCACACATAGTCGCCTGGCTCCCGTAGGAGCGTACTCTTTTGATTCTCTTCCCCCCTCTCCCTCCACTGTCTGCTGAGCGGTTCCCCCTGGCCCCCTGCACTCCCCAGCCCCCTGTTTTCCTGCTCCCTGGGTCACCTAGCGCTTAAAATAACCGCGCCAAGGACCCGCTACGTCTTCTCCTCAGCCCACTCCTCCAGTGAATTACACAGCCGTTCCACATTATTAAACATGACACTCAACCAAGATAATGAAGCCTTTCTTCATCTCATTTGGAATCCTAATCTAATTTCTTTGATTAATGGGCACTGATCTGCATATCAAGGGCTCTTGTTAATTTCTCCGGCAAATCCCTTTTTATGATGCGCTCGCAAAACAAAATAAGTATCTGTCTTAAGAATCTCTCTTTCCCTACCCCTTCTTTTCCACATGAGAGGCTTAATGGGGAAAGGGAATGGGGCCGGGTAGCAGGCTGATTAGATGATGGCCCCAACCACCATCCCCTCCTCCCACTCAAGACAAGACAGGAGAAGAGAGAATCTGCCATGTGTTTTGTTCAAGTTTATTTGTCTGATGTACAGGATACGCATGGTATACACTGTTGAACGAAATGCGACAACAATAACAAATCAAATATATGATTTTTTGCGTTGAATGGTCTTGGCCTCATTTGTCCTCTCTGTGCGGTAGTACTGCTCTGCTGCATTGACCATTATATCAAGGCACAAGGCGAGACCCAAATGCAGACACAGGAGGCAGATGGTTGGAGTCTTACAATGTTTATTAATCCAAAGGGGTAGGCAAGAGAATGGTCGTGGACAGGCAGAATGGTCAGGCAGGCGGGTACAAAGTCCAGAAACAGGCATGGGTCAAAACCAGGACGATTAGAAAAAGGAGAATGCAATAAGCAGGAGAACGGGAAAACCGCTGGTTGACTTGGAGACATACAAGACGAACTGGCACAGAGAGACAGGAAACACAGGGATAAATACACTGGGGAAAATAAGCGACACCTGGAGGGGGTGGAGACAATCACAAGGACAGGTGAAACAGATCAGGGTGTGACACATTAGGCTACTCCACATCGCCACTAGAACCAGTCGAGCCATCCAGGACACAAGAGCCACCAGGCTTCTTCATGGGGGAGGAGGAGGGATGGAGGTCTGGCCTGAGCCATTAATAAAAATCCCTACTCAGAGGAAAAATACAATAATGGAGCTTCACAGCACAAGCCTCCTTCTGTGTATTCATCCCAAATGGAATCCTACTCCCCACAGGGCTCTGGTCAAAAGTCACACACATAGGGCCTGATTCAGACTTAGGAAATTTATTCATTTTTTATGCATTTTTACTTCTCAGTAGTTCAAATCAAAATCACATCAAATGTATTTATATAGCCCTTTGTACATCAGCTGATATCTCAAAGTGCTGTACAGAAACCCAGCCTAAAACCCCAAAGAGCAAGCAATGCAGGTGTAGAAGCACAGTGGCTAGGAAAAACTCCCTAGAAAGGCCAAAACCTAGGAAGAAACATTGAGAGGAACCAGGCTATGAGGGGTGGCCAGTCCTCTTTAGGCTGTGCTGGGTGGAGATTATAACAGAACATGGCCAAGATGTTCAAATGTTCATAAATGACCAGCATGGTCAAGTAATAATAATCACAGTAGTTGTCGAGGGTGCAGCAAGTCAGTACCTCAGGAGTAAATGTCAGTTGGCTTTTCATAGCTGATCATTAAGAGTATCTCTACCACTCCTGCTGTCTCTAGAGAATTGAAAACAGCAGGTCTGGGACAGGTAGCACGTCCGGTGAACAGGTCAGGAATCCATAGCCGCAGGCAGAACAGTTGAAACTGGAGCAGCAGCACGGCCAGGTGGACTGGGGACAGCAAGGAGTGCAAGGGTGTCCTGAGGCATGGTCCTAGGGCTCAGGTCCCCCGAAAGAGAGAGAAAGAAAGAAAGAGAGAAAGAGAGAATTAGAGAGAGCATACTTAAATTCACACAGGACACTGGAGAAATACTCCAGATATAACAGACTGACTCTAGCCCCCTGACACATAAACTACTGCAGCATAAATACTGGAGGGTGAGACAGGAGGGGTCGGGAGACACTGTGGCCCCATCCGATGATACCCTCAGACAGGGCCAAACAGGAAGGATATAACCCCACCCACTTTGCCAAAGCACAGCCCCCACACCACAGCAAACGTTCCAAGATGGTATAGCAGTTCAGACGTCGTTTGTCCCCGTCTTGTCGTGTCCCGTATATATATATATATATATATATATATATATATATATATATATATATATATATTTACAACTTTCTTCGCATACATTTTTTATATATATTTTTTATTTTCTTTTATCTTCAAAACACTCTCCTGCAACCCACCTCACCAATTTATATTTTTTTTAAAGAAAGTATTTTTTACCTCAAATCTGTAATCCTCCATAGAAGCTAACCAGAAGCTAGCCAGAAGCTATCCCAGAAGCTAATCCAGAAGCTAGCCAGAAGCTAACCAGAAGCTAATCAGAAGCTAGTTAGCTTCTTTACTGGCTAATTGTTAGTATTCAGCTAACCATGGTTTGTGGTCATCAGCTATCCTTTAGCTCGAAAATCTATCGCCAGTTTTGTACTGCGCGGCTCGGACCGGAACATACCGGACCTATTTTTCTCTCCATGTCCCCGGATTTCAACCGCTAACTCTGGACATTTATACCTGGATCTCGCAGCTAGCTAGCTGCTATCCGTGTGACTACCGGCTTACGTCGATTCCGGAGCAAACATAAATTATTCCGGGGCTAGCCAGCTGAAGAGTTCCATTAGTCACTCCTGGGCTACAATCACCTATCCGGACCCGTTTTACTGCCAACGCGGAGCCCCACCGGGCCTTCACAACTGGACTACCGACGTTATCTACCCGAGGGAGTTATCCGGCTGGCTCCTCTGTCGCGACGTTACCTGAACGCCCATCTGCGGTCCGCAAATCATTAGCTGTCTTATCGGCTGCTGTCTGAATCGACCTATCGGACAATTTATTTATTTTTATTTTTATTTTTTCTTGGGCCTCTATAACTATATCTATTGTTTGTTTTTTTTGCGAATTGGATTGATCCCCCCTAACACACGGAACCCCACTAATCCTACCGACGGAAACGCACGAGGTGGCTAAAAACAGACCTCCATCCTATGCTAGCTTGCTACAGATGGCCCGGCTAGCTGTCTGAATCGCCGTGACCCTAACCAACCTCACTACTCACTGGACCCTTTTGATCACTCGACTAAACATGCCTCTCCTTAATGTAAATATGCCTTGTCCATTGCTGTTCTGGTTAGTGTTTATTGGCTTATTTCACTGTAGAGCCTCTAGTCCTGCTCACTATACCTTATCCAACCTATTAGTTCCACCACCCACACATGCAATGACATCTCCTGGTTTCAATGATGTTTCTATCTCTCTCATCATCACTCAATGATGTTTCTATCTCTCTCATCATCACTCAATACCTAGGTTTACCTCCACTGTATTCACATCCTACCATACCTTTGTCTGTACATTATACCTTGAAGCTATTTTATCACCCCCAGAAATCTCCTTTTACTCTCTGTTCCAGACGTTCTAGACAACCAATTCTTATTTATTTTAGCCGTACCCTTATCCTACTCCTCCTCTGTTCCTCTGGCGATGTAGAGGTGAATCCAGGCCCTGCAGTGCCTAGCTCAACTCCTATTCCCCAGGCGCTCTCTTTTGATGACTTCTGTAACCGTAATAGCCTTGGTTTCATGCATGTTAACATTAGAAACCTCCTCCCTAAGTTTGTTTTATTCACTGCTTTAGCACACTCTGCCAACCCGGATGTTCTAGCTGTGTCTGAATCCTGGTTTAGGAAGACCACCAAAAATTCTGAAAATTTCATCCCAAACTACAACATTTTCAGACAAGATAAAACTGCCAAAGGGGGCGGTGTTGCAATCTACTGCAAAGATAGCCTGCAGAGTTCTGTCCTACTATCCAGGTCTGTACCCAAACAATTTGAACTTCTACTTTTAAAAATCCACCTCTCTAAAATCAAGTCTCTCACCGTTGCCACCTGCTATAGACCACCCTCTGCCCCCAGCTGTGCTTGGGACACCATATGTGAACTGCTTGCTCCCCATCTATCTTCAGAGCTCGTGCTGCTAGGCGACCTAAACTGGAACATGCTTAACACCCCAGGGTTCAATTCTTGGACCGACTCTCTTCTCTGTATACATCAATGATGTCGCTCTTGCTGCTGATGAGTCTCTGATCCAGCTCTACGCAGACGACACCATTCTGTATACTTCTGGCCCTTCTTTGGATACTGTATTAACAACCCTCCAGGCAAGCTTCAATGCCATACAACTCTCCTTCCGTGGCCTCCAACTGCTCTTAAATACAAGTAAAACTAAATGCATGCTCTTCAACCGATCGCTACCTGCCCGCCCATCCAACATCACTACTCTGGACGGCTCTGACTTAGAATACGTGGACAACTACAAATACCTAGGTGTCTGGTTAGACTGTAAACTCTCCTTCCAGACCCACATCAAACATCTCCAATCCAAAGTTAAATCTAGAATTGGCTTCCTATTTCGCAACAAAGCATCCTTCACTCATGCTGCCAAACACACCCTTGTAAAACTGACCATCCTACAAATCCTTGATTTTGGCGATGTCATTTACAAAATAGCTTCCAATACCCTACTCAACAAATTGGATGCAGGTTATCACAGTGCAATCCGTTTTGTCACCAAAGCCCCATATACTACCCACCATTGCGACCTGTACGCTCTCGTTGGCTGGCCCTCGCTTCATACTCGTCGCCAAACCCACTGGCTCCATGTCATCTACAAGACCCTGCTAGGTAAAGTCCCCCCTTATCTCAGCTCGCTGGTCACCATAGCATCACCCACCTGTAGCACGCGCTCCAGCAGGTATATCTCTCTGGTCACCCCCAAAACAAATTCTTTCTTTGGCCGCCTCTCCTTCCAGTTCTCTGCTGCCAATGACTGGAACGAACTACAAAAATCTCTGAAACTGGAAACACTTATCTCCCTCACTAGCTTTAAGCACCAACTGTCAGAGCAGCTCACAGATTACTGCACCTGTACATAGCCCACCTATAATTTAGCTCAAACAACTACCTCTTTCCCTACTGTATTTATTTTATTTATTCATTTATTTTGCTCCTTGCACCCCATTATTTTTATTTCTACTTTGCACATTCTTCCACTGCAAATCTACCATTCCAGTGTTTTACTTGCTATATTGTATTTACTTTGCCACCATGGCCTTTTTTTGCCTTTACCTCCCTTATCTCACCTCATTTGCTCACATCGTATATAGACTTGTTTATACCCTATTATTGACTGTATGTTTGTTTTACTCCATGTGTAACTCTGTGTCGTTGTATGTGTCGAACTGCTTTGCTTTATCTTGGCCAGGTCGCAATTGTAAATGAGAACTTGTTCTCAACTTGCCTACCTGGTTAAATTAAGGTGAAATAAAAAATAAAAAAACTAGAGGGATATCTTCAACCACCAACTTACCATCCTGAGACAAGGTCGAGTATAGCCCACAAAGATCTCTGCCACGGCACAACCCAAGGGGGGGCACCAACCCAGACAGGAAGACCACGTCAGTGACTCAACCCACTCAAGTGACGCACCCCTCTTAGGGACGGCATGGAAAAGCACCAGTAAGCCAGTGCCTAGGCCCCTGTAATAGGGTTAGATGCAGAGAATCCCAATGGAGAGAGGGGAACCGGCTAGGCAGAGACAGCAAGGGCTGTTCGTTGCTCCAGTGCCTTTCAGTTCACTTTCACACTCCTGAGCCAGACTACACTCAATCATAGGACCTACTGAAGAGATGAGTCTTCAATAACGACTTAAAGGTTGAGACCGAGTCTGCGTCTCTCACATGGGTAGGCAGACCATTCCATAAAAATGGAGCTCTATAGGAGAAAGCCCTGCCTCCAGCTGTTTGCTTAGAAATTCTAGAGACAATTAGGAGACCTGCGTCTTGTGACCGTAGCGTACGTGCAGGTATGTACGGCAGGACAAAATCGGAAAGATAGGTAGGAGCAAGCAAGCCCATGTAATGCTTTGTAGATTATCAGTAAAACCTTGAAATCAGCCCTTAACTTAACAGGAAGCCAGTGTAGGGAGGCTAGCACTGGAGTAATATAATCAAATTTTGAGGTTCTAGTCAGGATTCTAGCAGCCGTATTTAGCACTAACTGAAGTTTATTTAGTGCTTTCGGCTCCCAGGCTCCCATGACTGCTATGATTATTTATTTACAAGTTAATTACAATTTGCTTTTTACTTTAGCGCCATCTGTGCCTGATAGAGCAGATCTAGTCTCACGTGCGAGATTGAAGTAAGCTGTCTGGCGTAAGAGACTACTTTCAGCATATCTGACTACCACTCCATTTTGCTTCTCCCCACTTAGAAACAAAGACTCAAGAGGGAAGTTCCGGTGGTCAGGTCTGTACAATGCTGGTCCGACCAATCTGAATTCATGCTCCAAGACTGTTTTTATCACGTGGACTGGAATATGTTTTGGGTCACCCCTGGGAGTAACATCAATGGATACGCTGACTCAGTCACCGGATTCATAAAGAAATGCATAGATGATGTGATACCTATAATGTCTTTCAAAACATACCCGAATCAAAAACTGGATTGTTGGCAGACTTGTAAAGAAACTGAAGGAGAGAGATGCTGCTTACAAACACGGTAAGGTGACCAGGGATGGGTGTATGGTTAAACAATACAAATACAACCTACGCAGATTGATCAAGATGGCGAAACACAAGTATAGGGACAAGGTGGAAGAGCAATTCAGCGGGTTGGATACAAGGCGTATGTGGCAGGGGCTCCTAACGATTATGAATTACAAAAATAAAGCCATCCACCAACACCGCCCTTCTGGAGGAGCTAAACATCTTTTTCTCACACTTAGAGCAAAACAACTACTGAGCGACCGAGGAGAGCATCTGAGGTCAACATATTAACAGACCCCACGGAGGATGTGTGTTAGCCATTCAAACCTGTTAACCCTTGCATCCCTAGCCATGCCATCAGATCATGTGGAGATCAATCTTTCTCTTGCTCAGGTCGCTATCCCCACCTGCCTCACGATGTCCACTATCATCCCCATGCCCAAGAAAGGGAAAGTAACTGAATGATTACCAACCCGTAGCATTCACTTCCGTCGTCATGAAGTTCCTTCGAGAGGCTAGTCAAAGACCACATCACCTCCTCCCTCCCCGACACCGACACCGACAGATCCACGGATGACACAGTCGCCATTGCACTGCACACTGCCCTCACCCACCTGGACAACAATAATGCATATGTGAGGATGCTGTTCATTGACTACAGCTTGGCTTTCAATATCATAGTGCCCTCTAAGCTCACCACAAAGCTCACAGCCCTGGGACTGAACTCCTCCCCATGCAACTGGGTCCTGGACTTCCTGACGGGCCGTCCCTAGGTGGTGAAGGTAGGCAACATTACCTCCTCCACACTGATCCTCAACACGGGGGCCCCACAAGGGTGTGTCCTCAGTCCCCTCTGGTACTCCCTGTATACCCACGACTGCATGGGCTCACACATATCCAACTCCATCATCAAGTTCGCTGATGACACGACAGTAGTAGGCCTGATTACCAACAACGACGAGGCGGCCTACAGGGACGGGGTAGGCACTTTAACTGTGTGGTGCCAGGTAAACAACCTCTCCATCAACGTCAGAAAAACAAAAGAGCTGATTGTGGACTTCAGGAGGAACCAGGCTGGACATGCCCCCACACTCAGCAAAGGGGCCATCGTGGAGATGGACAAAAACTTCAAGTTCCTCAGCATACACATCTCTGAGGAGCTGAAATGGTCAAATCACAAGGACACTGTGGTGAAGAAAGCACAACAGCGACTCTTCAACCTCAGGATGCTGAAGAAATGTGTAGTTTCCCCAAGGGCCCACAGGAGCACCATCGAGAGAATACTGTTGGGCTGTATCACAACCTGGTATGGAAACTCCACCACGGCGGACTGCAAGGTACTACAGAGGGTGGTACGCTCAGACGAACACACCATTGGTTGCACACTGCCTGCCCTCCAGAACACCTAGAACACCAGATTTCGCAGGAAAGCCAAGAAGATTTTCAGGGACCCCAGTCACCCGAGCCATGGTCTCTTCTCCCCGTCCTCTGCTCCCCGACTGGCCAATAGCTTCTACCCCCAGAACATCTGGCTGCTGAATATTATCATGTTGAATAGCCACCACTAGCCAGTTACTGCTCCCACCGTCCCCCATCCCTCCCACTCCCCCGCACTTCCTACCGGTCTTCCCCCCCTGCTGCTCCCCCTATGGACATTTCCCACCCCCCTCAATGGACGTTTACCCTGACCCCACCCCATTGGACATGTATCTTTGTGCACAGTTGTTAATATGTATATACAGCATTATTATTGTCATGACGTTGCCCTGTTGGGGAGGTTTATGACCCCCCATAAATACCTTTCCCCTTTTTTCTCTCCACTCTACAGAATGGACTGTTGGAAAGCCCTTCGTTAACATAGAGAGAGTATTGTAACATCAACAGGTTGGGGAAAATAACTATCTTTATGTAATCCAACCAGTTGAAAGTGTCCGTGGTACTTAAAGAATATGATGTCAGATCAGATGACGTATGAGACATTATTACTGATGATAGGACGACATAAACTGTATCTTGGAAAGTCTACACATTCTAGTTATCAGATTCACATGGAATTGTTGTGTAATTTAAATGTTTAAATATGAAACTATTTGTGAAAGATTAAATGTAATTTTAGTTTTTAAAATGAGAGAATTGTTTTCATAAGTAAAATATGCTCAATCAGTGGTCACACCCACGTGAATAGGCATTGGTTGGAAATGATGAACCAACCCCTTTTCTACATTTCTATAAGAGCCCCCATGACCCAATTCACAGTAAACTAAGCCAACCTCAGCATGAGCTCTGGTTGCGAATGGTTGAACGACAACCTAACGAAATTAACATTGTGTTCCCGATGACGTTTAGGACTGATGTCCATACGTTTAAAATGGCGAATTTCAACATGGAGGTGACGATCGCCACGCTGGAAGGATGAATTTCGACTATACCAGCCAGAATATAGCATGAGCTTATAGTATGGCAACTTGGTATGAACTTTGAACTATTCTTCACGAAAGAAGTGATACATCCAGTCGTGGATGAACAGGAAGTACAGGAGGGGACTGAGCACACACCCCTGGGGAGCTCCAGTGTTGAGGATGTGTTGCTACCTACCCTCACCACCTGGGGGCGGCCCGTCAGGAAGTCCAGGATCCAGTTGCAGAGGGAGGTGTTTAGTCCCAGGATCCTTAGCTTAGTGATGAGCTTTGAGGGTACTATGATGTTGAATGCTGAGCTGTAGTCAATGAATAGTATTTTCACATAGGTGTTCCTTTTGTCCAGGTGGGAAAGGGCAGTGTGGCGTGCAATAGAGATTGCATCAACTGTGGATCTGTTTGGGCGGAATGCAAATTGGAGTGGGTCTAGGGTTTCTGGGATAATGGTGTTGATATGAGCCATTTTAAACCTTTCAAAGCACTTCATGGCTACGGACGTGAGTGCTATTTAAGTAGGTTGCCTTTGTGTTCTTGGGCACAGGGACTATGGTGGTCTGCTTGAAACATCTTGGTATTACAGACTCAATCAGGGACATATTGAAAATGTCAGTGAAGACACCTACCAGTTGGTCAGCACACGTCCTGGTAATCCGTCTGGCCCCGCACCCTTGTGTATGTTGACCTGTTTAAAGGTCTTACTCACGTCGGCTACGGAGATTGTGGTCACACAGTCGTCCGGAACAGCTGATGCTCTCATGCATGTCTCAGTGTTGCTTGCCTCAAAGCGAGCATAGAAGTGATTTTGCTCGTTTAGTAGGCTTGTGAGTTTATTCAGAAGACAACAGCTCTATAAACATTCTTCCGTGGTGCCCCGACTTCCTAGTTAATTACATTTACATCATTAGTTAAATCAGGTAATATAAATTACAGAGAATTGATTTGATAAAATAGCATGTCATATATCACTTAATCCATAGTAAAGACACAACATTATATACAGTATTATTATAAACCATTTTTATTATATTTATATTGTTTTATTTGACTTTGTCATGCACTGTTGGAGCTCATAGCGCAATAATTTCACTGTGCTTTGTAATCACATCTGCAACCCTGTACACGTGACAATTAAACTCTCTAAATATAAAAAAAGGAGACAAGAGCACACAGAAGTTCAAACTTTGTGCTGTTATAATTTATGATATGAAATCCTGCAATTTTATTGGGGCTGTTCCCCCCCTTATTGGTGCAGTTCCCCCAAAAAACAATCCAAGCAATGTTCACACGGCATATGCACCCACAGAGGCGGCGCTGCGGTAGCTGGCAGTCACTAAGGAGCAGAGTAGTAAGTAACTGAACAGCTTGTTTTGAAACAGAAACATGTACACATTTACCACACTTTGATTAACATTAACATTTAAAGCATAAAAAGCCATGAATTATGCAGTATATACAGTGCATTTGGAAAGTATTTTGTCACGTTACAGTCTTTTTTTAAAAGTTTTTTTTATACCCCTTTTTCTCCCCAATTTCATGGTATCCAATTGGTTGTTACAGTCCTATCCCATCGCTGCAACTCCCATACGGACTCTGGAGCCGTCAGTCCTCTGAAACACAGGAGTCGCTAGTGTGCGATGGCACAAGAACATTCCTGCCGGCCAAACTGTCCCCTACCTCGGACAACCCTGGGCCAATTGTGTGCCGCCCCATGGTTCTCCCAGTCGCGGCCTGCTGCGACAGAGCCTGGACTCGAAACAGGATCTCTAGGGGCACAGCTAGCACTGCGATGCAGTGCCTTAGAACACAGCATCACTCGGGAGGCACTGTCACTTTACAGTCTTATTCTAAAATATATTCCATTATTTTATTCCTCATCCATCTAGGTACCCCATACTGACAAAAACGTTCTATTTTTTTATTTTAGCAAATGTATTAAAAAAAAACTGAAATACCACATTTACAGTTGAAGTTGGAAGTTTACATAAACTAAGGTTGGAGACATTAAAACTCGTTGATTAATGATTCACTGTATCACAATTCCAGTGGGTCAGAAGTTTACATACACTAAGTTGACTGTGCCTTTAAACAGCTTGGAAAATTCCAGAAAA
Organism: Oncorhynchus mykiss; assembly: GCF_013265735.2. Classification (NCBI taxonomy): domain Eukaryota; kingdom Metazoa; phylum Chordata; class Actinopteri; order Salmoniformes; family Salmonidae; genus Oncorhynchus; species Oncorhynchus mykiss. The sequence goes on from NC_048572.1 coordinate 64,375,938, forward strand.
TTATATCATGGATTTAGAAGCTTCTGATAGGCTAATTGACATCATTTGAGTCAATTGGAGGTGTACCTTTGGATGTATTTCAAGGCCTACCTTCAAACTCAGTGCCTCTTTGCTTGACATCATGGGGAAATCAAAAGAAATCAGCAAAGACCTCAGGAAAAAAACTATAGCCCTCCACAAGTCTGGTTCATTCTTGGGAGCAATTTCCAAACACCTGGAGGTACCACATTCATCTGTACAAACAATAGTACGCAAGTATAAACACCATGGGACAACGCAGCCATCATAAGGCTCAGGAAGGAGACACGTTCTGTCTCATTGAGATGAACGTACTTCAGTGTGAAAAGTGCAAATCAATCCCAGAACATCAGCAAAGGACCTTGTGAAGATCCTGGAGGAAACAGGTACAAAAGTATCTATATCCACAGTAAAACGAGTCCGATATCGACAAAACCTGAAAGGCCACTCAGCAAGGAAGAAGCCACTACTCCAAAATGACCATAAAAAAGCCAGACAATGGTTTGCAACTGTACATGGGGACAAAGATCGTACTTTTTGGAGAAATGTCCTCTGGTCTGATGAAACAAAAATAGAACTGTTTGGCCATAATGACCATCGTTATGTTTAGAGGAAAAAGGGGGAGGCTTGCAAGCCGAAGAACACCATCCCAATCATGAAGCATGGGGGTGGCAGCATCATGTTGTGAGGGTGCTTTACTGCAGGAGGGACTGGTGCACTTCACAAAATAGATGGCATCATGAAGGAGGAAAATTATGTGGATATATTGAAGCAACATCTCAAGACATCAGTCAGGAAGTTAAAGCTTGGTCGCAAATTGGTCTTCCAAATGGACAATGACCCCAAGCATATTTCCAAAGTTGTGGCAAAATAGCTTAAGGACAACAAAGACAAGGTATTGGAGTGGCCATCACAAGCCCTGACCTCAATCCTATAGAACATTTGTGGACAGAACTGAAAAAGCGTTCTGACTCAGTTACACTGGCTCTGTCAGAAGGAATGGACCAAAATTCAGCCAACTTATTGTGGCAAGCTTGTGGAAGGCCATCCGAAACGTTTGACCCAAGTTAAACAATTTAAAGGCAATACTACCAAATACTAATTGAGTGTATGTAAACTTCTGACCCACCGGGAATGTGATGAAAGAAATAAAAGTTGAAAGAAATAATTCTCTCAACTATTATTCTGACATTTCACATTCTTAAAATAAAGTGGTGATCCTAACTGACCTAAGACAGGGGATTTCAACTAGGATTAAATGTCAGGAATTGTGAAAAACTGAGTTGAAATGTATTTGGCTAAGGTGTATGTAAACTTTCGACTTCAAATGCACATAAGTATTTAGACCCTTTACTCAGTCCTTTTTGAAGCACCTTTGGCACCGATTACAGCCTAGAGTCTTATTGAGTATGACGTTACAAGCTTAGCTGTAACGGTCATCATTGCATGACGAAGGTGTGGACCAAAGCGCAGCGTGGTACGTGTTCATGATTTTTATTTGACTGAACACTAAAACACAAAACAACAACGTGAATAAATGAAATGTGTATGTGTTACGGTGAGTGAATGAGGACCCAAAAGCGAACTAACTTAAACAGAGCTTCTTTAATAACCAAACATAGGTAGGCTCAGATAGACCGGCAGATTCCGACAGGACAGGACAAGGTTACAGCAAACATGACGATAGTCTGGCTCAGGCATGAAACACAACAAACAAGAATCCGACAAGGACAGGAACAGAAACAGAGAGAGATATAGGGACCTAATCAGAGGGAAAAAGGGAACAGGTGGGAAACGGGGTGAATGGGTAGTTAGAGGAGACAAGGAACAGCTGGGGGAAAGCGGGGGAGAAAAGGTAACCTAACAACGACCAGCAGAGGGAGACAGGGTGAAGGGAAAGGACAGAGACAAGACACAACATGACAGTACATGACAGTACCCCCCCACTCACCGAGCGCCTCCTGGCGCACTCGAGGAGGAAACCTGGCGGCAACGGAGGAAATCCTCGATCAGCGCACGGTCCAGCACGTCCCGAGAGGGAACCCAACTCCTCTCCTCAGGACCGTACCCCTCCCAATCAACGAGGTACTGGTGACCACGGCCCCGAGGACGCATGTCCAAAATCCTGCGGACCCTGTAGATGGGTGCGCCCTCGACAAGGATGGGGGGGGGGGGGGGGGAAGACGAGCGGGGGCGCGAAGAACGGGCTTAATACAAGAGACATGGAAGACCGGGTGGACGCGACGAAGGTATCGCGGAAGAAGAAGTCGAACTGCGACAGGATTAATGACCCGAGAAATACGGAACGGACCAATGAACCGCGGGGTCAACTTGCGAGAAGCCGTCTTAAGGGGAAGGTTCTGAGTGGAGAGCCAAACTCTCTGACCGCGACAATATCTAGGACTCTTAGTTCTACGCTTATTAGCAGCCCTCACAGTCTGCGTCCTATAACGGCAAAGTGCAGACCTGACCCTCTTCCAGGTGCGCTCGCAACGTTGGACAAAAGCCTGAGCGGAGGGGACGCTGGACTCGGCGAACTGAGATGAGAACAGCGGAGGCTGGTACCCGAGGCTACTCTGAAAAGGAGATAGCCCGGTCGCAGACGAAGGAAGCGAGTTGTGGGCGTATTCTGCCCAGGGGAGCTGTTCTGACCAAGACGCAGGGTTGCGAAAAGAAAGACTGCGTAAGATGCGACCAATAGTCTGATTGGCCCGTTCTGCTTGACCGTTAGACTGGGGGTGAAAGCCGGAAGAGAGACTGACGGAAGCCCCAATCAAACGGCAAAACTCCCTCCAAAATTGAGACGTGAATTGCGGACCTCTGTCCGAAACGACGTCTGACGGAAGGCCATGAATTCTGAAAACATTCTCGATGATGATTTGTGCCGTCTCTTTAGCAGAAGGAAGCTTAGCAAGGGGAATGAAATGAGCCGCCTTAGAGAACCTATCGACAACCGTAAGAATAACAGTCTTCCCCGCTGACGAAGGCAGTCCGGTGACAAAATCTAAGGCGATGTGAGACCACGGTCGAGAGGGAATGGGAAGCGGCCTGAGACGGCCGGCAGGAGGGGAGTTACCGGACTTAGTCTGCGCGCAGACCGAACAAGCAGCCACGAAACGACGCGTGTCATGCTCCCGGGTGGGCCACCAAAAACGCTGGCGAATGGAAGCAAGCGTACCCCGAACGCCAGGGTGGCCGGCTAACTTGCCAGAGTGAGCCCACTGAAGAACGGCCAGACGAGTAGGAACGGGAACGAAAAGAAGGTTCCTAGGACAAGCGCGCGGCGACGGAGTGTGAGTGAGCGCTTGCTTTACCTGCCTCTCAATTCCCCAGACAGTCAACCCGACAACACGCCCCTCAGGGAGAATCCCCTCGGGGTCAGTGGAGGCTACTGAAGAACTGAAGAGACGAGATAAAGCATCAGGCTTGGTGTTCTTAGAGCCCGGACGATAAGAAATCACGAACTCGAAACGAGCGAAAAACAGCGCCCAACGCGCCTGACGCGCATTAAGTCGTTTGGCAGAACGGATGTACTCAAGGTTCCTATGGTCAGTCCAAACGACAAAAGGAACGGTCGCCCCCTCCAACCACTGTCGCCATTCGCCTAGGGCTAACCGGATGGCGAGCAGTTCGCGGTTTCCCACATCATAGTTACGTTCCGACGGGGACAGGCGATGAGAAAAATACGCGCATGGGTGGACCTTGTCGTCAGAGAGGGAGCGCTGAGAAAGAATGGCTCCCACGCCCACCTCTGACGCGTCAACCTCGACAACGAACTGTCTAGAGACGTCAGGTGTAACAAGGATAGGAGCGGATGTAAAACGATTCTTGAGGAGATCAAAAGCTCCCTGGGCGGAAACGGACCACTTAAAGCACGTCTTGACAGAAGTAAGGGCTGTGAGAGGAGCTGCCACCTGACCGAAATTACGGATGAAACGACGATAGAAGTTCGCGAAGCCGAGAAAGCGCTGCAGCTCGACGCGTGACTTAGGGGCGGGCCAATCAATGACAGCTTGGACCTTAGTGGGATCCATCTTAATGCCTTCAGCGGAAATAACAGAACCGAGAAATGTGACGGAGGAGGCATGAAAAGTGCACTTCTCAGCCTTCACAAAAAGACAATTCTCTAAAAGGCGCTGGAGGACACGTCGAACGTGCTGAAGATGAATCTGGAGTGACGGTGAAAAAATCAGGATATCGTCAAGGTAAACGAAAACAAAGATGTTCAGCATGTCTCTCAGGACATCATTGACTAATGCCTGAAAGACAGCTGGAACGTTAGCGAGGCCGAAAGGAAGAACCCGGTATTCAAAGTGCCCTAACGGAGTGTTAAACGCCGTCTTCCACTCGTCCCCCTCCCTGATGCGCACGAGATGGTAAGCGTTACGAAGGTCCAACTTAGTGAAAAACCTGGCTCCCTGCAGGATCTCGAAGGCTGAAGACATAAGAGGAAGCGGATAACGATTCTTAACTGTTATGTCATTCAGCCCTCGATAATCTATGCAGGGGCGCAGAGACCCGTCCTTCTTCTTGACAAAAAAAAAACCCCGCTCCGGCGGGAGAGGAGGAGGGGACTATGGTACCGGCGTCAAGAGCTACAGACAAATAATCCTCGAGAGCCTTACGTTCGGGAGCCGACAGAGAGTATAGTCTACCCCGGGGGGGAGTGGTTCCCGGAAGGAGATCAATACTACAATCATACGACCGGTGTGGAGGAAGAGAGGTGGCCCTGGACCGACTGAACACCGTGCGCAGATCGTGATATTCCTCCGGCACCCCTGTCAAATCACCAGGCTCCTCCTGTGAAGAAGAGACAGAGGAAACAGGAGGGATAGCAGACATTAAACATTTCACATGACAAGAGACGTTCCAGGAGAGGATAGAATTACTAGACCAATTAATGGAAGGATTATGACAAACTAGCCAGGGATGGCCCAAAACAACAGGTGTAAAAGGTGAACGAAAAATCAAAAAAGAAATGGTTTCGCTATGATTACCAGAAACAGTGAGGGTTAAAGGTAGCGTCTCACGCTGAATCCTGGGGAGAGGACTACCATCCAGGGCGAACAAGGCCGTGGACTCCCTTAACTGTCTGAGAGGAATGTCATGTTCCCGAGCCCAGGTCTCGTCCATAAAACAGCCCTCCGCCCCAGAGTCTATTAAGGCACTGCAGGAAGCTGACGAACCGGTCCAGCGTAGATGGACCGACAAGGTAGTGCAGGATCTTGAAGGAGAGACAGGAGTAGTAGCGCTCACCAGTAGCCCTCCGCTTACTGATGAGCTCTGGCCTTTTACTGGACATGAAGTGACAAAATGACTAGCAGAACCGCAATAGAGACAGAGGCGGTTGGTGATTCTCCATTCCCTCTCCTTAGTCGAGAAGCGGATACCTCCCAGCTGCATAGGCTCAGCTCCCGAGCCGGCAGAGGAAGATGGTAGTGATGCGGAGAGGGGGGCAACGGAGAACGCGAGCTCCTTTCCACGAGCTCGGTGACGAAGATCAACCCGTCGCTCAATGCGAATAGCGAGTTCAATCAAGGAATCCACGCTGGAAGGGACCTCCCGGGAGAGAATCTCATCCTTTACCTCTGCGCGGAGACCCTCCAGAAGACGAGCGAGCAAAGCCGGCTCGTTCCAGCCACTGGAGGCAGCAAGAGTGCGAAACTCAATAGAGTAGTCTGTTATGGATCGATTGCCTTGACATAGGGAAGACAGGGCCCTGGAAGCCTCCTCCCCAAAAACAGATCGATCAAAAACCCGTATCATCTCCTCCTTAAAGTCCTGATACTGGTTAGTACACTCAGCCCTTGCCTCCCAGATTGCCGTGCCCCACTCACGAGCCCGTCCAGTAAGGAGAGATATGACGTAGGCGACACGAGCAGTGCTCCTGGCGTAAGTGTTGGGCTGGAGAGAAAACACAATATCACACTGGGTGAGGAACGAGCGGCATTCAGTGGGCTCCCCAGAGTAACACGGCGGGTTATTGATTCTGGGCTCCAGAGATTCGAAAGCCCTGGAAGTGGCCGGTGGATCGAGGCGGAGATGGTGAACCTGTTCTGTGAGGTTGGAGACTTGGGTGGCCAGGGTCTCAACGGCATGTCGAGCAGCAGACAATTCCTGCTCGTGTCTGCCTAGCATCGCTCCCTGGATCTCGACGGCTGAGTGGAGAGGATCCGAAGTCGCTGGGTCCATTCTTGGTCGGATTCTTCTGTTACGGTGAGTGAATGAGGACCCAAAAGCGAACTAACTTAAACAGAGCTTCTTTAATAACCAAACATAGGTAGGCTCAGATAGACCGGCAGATTCCGACAGGACAGGACAAGGTTACAGCAAACATGACGATAGTTTGGCTCAGGCATGAAACACAACAAACAAGAATCCGACAAGGACAGGAACAGAAACAGAGAGAGATATAGGGACCTAATCAGAGGGAAAAAGGGAACAGGTGGGAAACGGGGTGAATGGGTAGTTAGAGGAGACAAGGAACAGCTGGGGGAAAGCGGGGGAGAAAAGGTAACCTAACAACGACCAGCAGAGGGAGACAGGGTGAAGGGAAAGGACAGAGACAAGACACAACATGACAGTACATGACAGTATGTTTCTCAATCAGAGACAACGATAGACAGCTGCCTCTGATTGAGAACCACACCCGGCCAAACAACAAAGTAATACAAAACATAGAAAATGAACATTGAATGCCCACCCAAGTCACACCCTGGCCTAACCAAAATAGAGAATAAAAGCCTCTCTATGGCCAGGGCGTGTTATTAGCACACCTGTATTTAGGGAGTTCCTCCCATTCTTCTCTGCAGATCCTCTACAGCTCTGTCATGTTGGAATGGGAGCATTGCTGCACAGCTATTTTCAGGTCTCTCCAGAGATGTTCGATTGGGCTCTGGCTGGGCCACTCAAGGACATTCAGAGACTTGTCCTGAAGCAACTCCTGAATTGTCTGGGCTGTGTGCTTAAGGTTGCTGTCCTTTTGGAAGGTGAACCTTCGCCCAAGTCTGAGGTCCTGAGCACTCTGAAGCAGTACTTTGCTCCGTTCATCTTTGCCTCGAACCTGTCTAGTCCCCCAGTCCCTGACGCCGATAAACATCCCCACAGCATGAGGCTGCCACTACCATGCTTCACCGTAAGGATGGTGTCAGGTGTCTTCCAAACGTGATGCTTGGCATTTAGGCAAAACAGTTCAATCTTGGTTTCATCAGACCAGAGAATCTTGTTTCTCATGGTCTGAGAGTCTTTAGGTGACTTTTGGCAAACTCCAAGCGGGCTGTCATGTGCCTTTTCCTGAGGAGTGGCTTCTGTCTGGCCACTCTACCATAAAGGCCTGATTGGGGGAGTGCTGCAGAGATGGTTTTCCTTCTGGAAGGTTCTCCCATCTCCACAGAGGAACTCTAGAGCTCTGTCAGTGTGACCATTGAGTTCTTGGTCACCTCCTTGACCAAGGCCCTTCTCCCACGATTGCTCAGTTTGGCTTGGCAGCCAGCTCTAGGAAGAGTCTTGGTGGTTCCAAACTTCTTCTATTTTCGAATATTGGAGGCCACTATGTTCTTGGGGACCTTCAATGCTGCAGAAATGTTTTGGTATCCTTCCCCAGATCTGTGCCTCGACACAATCCTGCCTTGGAGCTCTACGGACAATTCCTTTGACCTTACAGATTGATTTTTGCTCTGACATGCACTGTCAACTGTGGGACCTTATATAGAAAGGTGTGTGCCTTTCCAAATCAATTGAACTTACCACAGGTGGTCTCCAATAAAGTTGTAGAATAATCTCAAGGATGATCAATGGAAACAGGATGCACCTGAACTGAATTTCGAGTCTCATAGGGTCTGAACTTTTGGGGGGCAAAACATTCTAAAAACCTGTTTTCACTTTTTCATTTATTTATTTAATCCATTGTAGAATAAGGCTGTAATGTAACAAAATGTGGAAAGAGTGAAGTGGTCTGGATATTTTCCAAAAGGCACTGTATATACAGTGCCTTGCGAAAGTATTCGGCCCCCTTGAACTTTGCGACCTTTTGCCACATTTCAGGCTTCAAACATAAAGATATAAAACTGTATTTTTTTTGTGAAGAATCAACAACAAGTGGGACACAATCATGAAGTGGAACGACATTTATTGGATATTTCAAACTTTTTTAACAAATCAAAAACTGAAAAATTGGGCGTGCAAAAATTTTCAGCCCCCTTAAGTTAATACTTTGTAGCGCCACCTTTTGCTACGATTACAGCTGTAAGTCGCTTGGGGTATGTCTCTATCAGTTTTGCACATCAAGAGGCTGACATTTTTTCCCATTCCTCCTTGCAAAACAGCTCGAGCTCAGTGAGGTTGGATGGAGAGCATTTGTGAACAGCAGTTTTCAGTTCTTTCCACAGATTGTCGATTGGATTCAGGTCTGGACTTTGACTTGGCCATTCTAACACCTGGATATGTTTATTTTTGAACCATTCCATTGTAGATTGTGCTTTATGTTTTGGATCATTGTCTTGTTGGAAGACAAATCTCCGTCCCAGTCTCAGGTCTTTTGCAGACTCCATCAGGTTTTCTTCCAGAATGGTCCTGTATTTGGCTCCATCCATCTTCCCATCAATTTGAACCATCTTCCCTGTCCCTGCTGAAGAAAAGCAGGCCCAAACCATGATGCTGCCACCACCATGTTTGACAGTGGGGATGGTGTGTTCAGTTGTGTTGCTTTTACGCCAAACATAACGTTTTGCATTGTTGCCAAAAAGTTCAATTTTGGTTTCATCTGACCAGAGCACCTTCTTCCACATGTTTGGTGTGTCTCCCAGGTGGCTTGTGGCAAACTTTAAACAACACTTTTTATGGATATCTTTAAGAAATGGCTTTCTTCTTGCCACTCTTCCATAAAGGCCAGATTTGTGCAATATACGACTGATTGTTGTCCTATGGACAGAGTCTCCCACCTCAGCTGTAGATCTCTGCAGTTCATCCATAGTGATCATGGGCCTCTTGGCTGCATCTCTGATCAGTATTCTCCTTGTATGAGCTGAAAGTTTAGAGGGACGGCCAGGTCTTGGTAGATTTGCAGTGGTCTGATACTCCTTCCATTTCAATATTATCGCTTGCACAGTGCTCCTTGGGATGTTTAAAGCTTGGGAAATCTTTTTGTATCCAAATCCGGCTTTAAACTTCTTCACAACAGTATCTCGGACCTGCCTGGTGTGTTCCTTGTTCTTCATGATGCTCTCTGCGCTTTTAACGGACCTCTGAGACTATCACAGTGCAGGTGCATTTATACGGAGACTTGATTACACACAGGTGGATTGTATTTATCATCATTAGTAATTTAGGTCAACATTGGATCATTCAGAGATCCTCACTGAACTTCTGGAGAGAGTTTGCTGCACTGAAAGTAAAGGGGCTGAATAATTTTGCACGCCCAATTTTTCAGTTTTTGACTTGTTAAAAAAGTTTGAAATATCCAATAAATGTCGTTCCACTTCATGATTGTGTCCCACTTGTTGTTGATTCTTCACAAAAAAATACAGTTTTATATCTTTATGTTTGAAGCCTGAAATGTGGCAAAAGGTTGCAAAGTTCAAGGGGGCTGAATACTTTCGCAAGGCACTGTATATATGTATGTATTTTACTGTTGAAAAAGCATTCCAGGTGACTGGTTGAGAGAATGCAAAGGGTGTGCAAAGCTGCCATCAAGGCAAAGGGTGGCTACTTTGAAGAACCTCAAATATAACGTATATTTTGATTTGTTTCACACTTTTTTGGTTACTACATGATTACATATGTGTTATTTCATAGTTTTGATGTCTTCACCATTATTCTACAATGTAGAAAATAGTAAAAAAAAAAAAGAAAAAGCCTTGAGTAGGTGTGTACAAACTTTTGACTGGTACTGTATATATATATATATTAAGGACCAATCACAAGTGGGGCACCGCCCCTAACGCCCTAATGGGCGAGCCACCACTGGTATTAGCACATTGCTACAGTGTCACAAATTCTACATTGTGCAACAATAGCAAGGCTGGGAGCTATGGCGGATGTAGCCTTAGACCGAGAGGGAGACAGGGTGACTCAAGAATTTCAGAGATTTCTAAGCATGCAGAAAGGGGGTAGGGCGGGGGAGCTGGTTCCCCCTCAGGGTGAGCTGAACTGGGAAGAAAGGCGAATAAACACAGAAGCTAGTCAGTGTGACAATACCAGCCCTCTCTCGCTCTCTCTCTTTCTCTCTCGCTCTCTCTCTCTCTGTTGAGCCTGTAATTATCATCATACTCTGTAGCTCTGCTCAATCAATCATGGTCATTCTCTCAGCCACCCACCCCTTGAGGAACACTCCATCAAAACCTTTTGAATGAGTTTTGCTGTTGGGCAACAAAGAGACATAGAGAGAGATACAGAGCTAGAGAATGTTTTTGAAAGTGTATAATCTAGAGTTCACTCTCACTTTCCCTGCCTTGCCACTCTCTCTTTGTCTTCCTTTCCTTCACATTTATGTCTGTCCATCCCACTGCGCCTAAACCGTCAATGCATCTCTGTGAATCCCTGGCTCGCCAATAGCCTGGGTGATCAGAAATCAATCCCTTTCGCCACTGCTAAAATAAATATGTGTGAGATCACTGGGGATGTCACCAGGGGCTCCCCACAAGCCAGACAAACCAGCCGTTTGTCTTCTCCCAGCCTCTGCAGCAATATCTCCCTCATCCATGGCTTCCAGCCAAAGGCACAATAAGTTCATTTAACCAGCTCATTCCATCAGCACCTCAAAGGAACTTTAAAGCAAGCAATCCCTCATTTATGGGTTAATTCATAAGATGGGGAAAGGTAAACATCATAAGAATCTATTTGCCAGACCAAAGCTGCATTGGGGGAGGCCTTGGGAAAAAGCTCTTCCGACTGATTAAGATGATCCCAGAGACTAAACATGGACACATTTGCTCTGACTGCAGCCCTCTCCAAGGTGGATATTGTTTTGAAGTTTAATGGGAAGGTTCACTTCCCAATAGCCACATCAACACAATCAAATCATTGTATGCTTGGGAAATTAGGTTGTCAAATAGCAAGCAGAATTCCCATTTGGGAAGGCAGACTGTAGTGTACAGTGAGTGCTGCAATATGCCTGCAATCTCCAATTGTCTTTGCAGACAAGCGAACCCAATTGACTGCATTATTCTGCTGTCGTGATTGGTTCTCTGCTCCTCCATCTTGGCAGCTTGACATCAGTAGAGGAAGAGTGACATCCAAATACACCCACTCTGTGTTTGTCTGTCCAAAATGGTTCCATTTTCCAGCAGCCCTGTATCATCTGCCTCAGCTACTATAGATCCACCAGTGATGACAGACAGACAGATCATTTTATAGTATCACACAAGGCTACCGTAGGTGACCATGATAGCAATAGGCGTCCATGATGACAATGTCAGACAGAGGCTGTTGTGCCCCAGTCTCTCTGATGAGCAAGTGTGTCTATCTACACTCCAAAAAGAGACAGTTCCAAATTACCATGAACTACAGGCTCCAAATTGTGATTACAATCGTGCAAGGCTAAATCATTCTGCTGTTGGAAGAAATAACCTGGCTTAGATAATGAACAGATGAAGCTTCGACGTGATTGGCACTTTGAGCATAAATAACCATGGTAACCGAGTAATTGCCATAAAGTTCTCTTGTCTCAGAAATAACGGTTTGGGGGGAAAAGGGAGTCAGAAATTAGTCCTTGCTCAGTTTAACTTATATATCATTGTATGCATTGTGGCCATTTATTTGTGTCACAAAGGACTGCAGTGGTGCGCTCTCTACATGATCCTTTCTCCTGGCATTAAAGAAGGCCATTAGTATCGAGGGTTATGATTATGAAATGCTTTTCTTTTGAAAAGGAATCAGATCCCAACTTGATCCACAGATAAGACTTGTATAGGCTATGGAAATCATGTATTGTACTGGCACAGCATTCAATCTGCCTACATGAAAGGTGTCCTTATTTTCCAAAATGGCTTCTCTAAAAATAAAAAATGTATGCTGGGAGTGTTTTTTATCTCTTAATTTCCTTTGGGATATTTTTTCTCTCCACATTTCAAGGAGAGGTAACAGAGGTGGTAGTGCTACTACTACTAGTAGTCCTAGTAGTGGTGTTGTTGGTGGTAGTAGTATTAGTAGTAGTAGGCCTAGAAAAGGGTATTCTTACAACCTGGCTATCAGTGTATTTGACTGGTGTGGCCACTGAGGTATAGTCAGAACTAGACTGCATCCAACATGGCCAACTTTTGTTTTCAACGTAATCTACTCACGTCCGCATACGCCGTTTGGTGGTTGCTGCCATCTTTCTTATTGTGATTACTCCACCTGCGCACTAGCACTCTGTGCGCACTGGACAGACAGCAGTATTGTGAGAACATGTGGACAGCAAAACAAGCCAACCAGCACTTCCCTGGCTAGCTGGCGTCATGACCTCAGAGCATGAATATAAAATGTTAACATCTTTGGCTGTAAGTAATGATGAAAAACAAAATTGGCCTCAGCAACTATAATTGGAATAATTCAATGGATGTTTTGTTCTCAAATGGACTTCTCTGTGGGTTCGTCAATGGGAATTGTCTTTCTCTGCCGTGATTCAGTTCAACTGCAGTACATAAGCAACACTGTAGGTGCATTTAAAAGCATGCTTCCATCCTCTGGCACCTTTGGTATGGCAGTTGTAAGTATTATGAGACATTTCAATTTAAAGGGCAATTCCATCACTTTTCAAACTCATTTTCATTATCTCCAGCACAATACCAGCGTCTACATAAGTGAAAACCACACATTTCTATGTTTTGTAGAAAAAAATATAAAGTTAAATAGTTCTACTGGATGACCATCAAAAGTTAAAACACTTTAAAAACAGTGATTTTCAAACACTCTGAGATTCACAGGGACGTGGGAGCAAGAAAATAGCCTCCCTCTGGCTAAAAAACTTGTTGCAGGTTTGAAAACCACTGTTTTTCTTACTTTTAATCATACCCTGTGATATCACAGAGACCATTTTTTAGGATCTTTCTTCTTATCTCTTTATCCACAGATCATAGAAACGTGCGATTTTCACATATGTAGACACCGCTAGGGTCCTAGAGACGTTGAATATGAGGTTGAAAAGTGGTGGAATTTACCTTTAAGTACTATTCTTTATCCAGAGGTATTATAGCGGTTCTTTGTTTAAAACTACCAGCAACACCAGTTTCCTCTGCCTCATGCCGTTGCCAGGTTAAGTGACACAGTTGTGCCATGAGATGTCATATCGATCGGGTCTGAGCGCTCATTTCCCAGGCAGGTTGCCTCCCCCTGCTCTGTCTCAATGCCAGGACATTTAATGCGGGGAGGCAGGAGGAATTTTCTGATTAATAAAGATATTATGCAAATGTACATTCCCTGCATGCCTTGCAGCCCTGAGGTGCGGGGGATCGCAATGCATGTTGTTCATAATGTGCGCCAAAGGAATGACAGTAGTTGGAGGTAGATAGTGAAATGACGAGTAAGCAAGGTGCCACATATGTTAGAATGTTTTTCTTGGAACCAAACTACAGTGCATTCGGGAAGGATTCAGACACCTTGACTTTTTCCACATTTTGTTACGTTATTCTAAAATTGACTAAACCATTTCCCCCCCTCATCAATCTACACACAATACGCCATAATTACAAAGCAAAGACAGGTTTTTAGAAATGTTTGCTAATTTATTAAAGATATAAAACTGAAATATCACATTTAACATAAGCATTCAGACCCTTTACTCAGAACTTTGTTGAAGCACTTTTGACAGTGATTACAGCCTCAAATCTTCTTGGGATTGAAGCTACAAGCTTGGCACACCTCTATTTGGGGAGTTTCTCCCTTTCTTCTCTGCAGATCCACTCAAGTTCTGTCAGGTTGGATGGGGAGCATTGTTGCACAGTTATTTTCAGGTCTCTCCAGAGATGTTACATTTGGTTTAAGTCTGGGCTCTGGCTGGGCCACTCAAGGACAATCAGATACTTGTCCCGAAGCTAATCCTGTATTGTCTTGGCTGTGTGCTTAAGGTCGTTGTCGTGTTGGAAGGTGAACCTTCGCCCAAGTCTGAGGTCCTGAATTCTCTGGAGCAGGTTTTCATCAAGAATCTCTCTGTACTTTCTCCTTTCATCTTGGCCTCAATCCTGACTAGTCTCCCAGTCCCTGCCAGTGAAAACACCCTCACAGCATGATGCTGCCATCACCATGCTTAACCCGAGGGATGGTGCCAGGTTTCCTCCAGAGGTGACACTTGGCATTCAGGCCAAAGAGTGCAATCTTGGTTTCATCACACCAGAGAATCTTGTTTCTCATGGTCTGAGAGTCTTTAGGTGGCTTTTGGCAAACTCCAACCGGGCTGTCATGTGCCTTTTCCTGAGGAGTGGCTTCCGTCTTTCCACTCTACCATAAAGGCCTGATTGGTAGAGTGCTGCAGAGATGGTTGTCCTTCTGGAAGGTTCTCCCATCTCCACAGAGGAACTCTAGAGCTCTGTCAGTGTGACCATTGGGTTCTTGATCACCTCCCTGACCAAGGCCCTTCTCCCTTAACTGGCCGGGCGGTCAAATCTTGGAAGAGTCTTGGTGGTTCAAAACTTGTTCCATTTAAGAATGATGGAGACCAGTATGTTCTTGGGGACCTTCAATGCTGCAGAAATGTTTTTGGTACTCTTTCACAGATCTGTGCCTCAACAAAATCCTATCTCGGAGCTCTACGGACAAGTCCTTCGACCTCATGGCTTGGTTTTTGCTCTGACATGCACTGTCAACTGTGGGACCTTATATACAGTTGAAGTTGGAAGTTTACATACACCTTAGCCAAATACATGTCAACTCAGTGTTTCCCAATCCCAGTAAAAATTCCCTGTTTTAGGTCAGTTTGGATCACCACTTTATTTTAAGAATGTGAATTGTCGGAATAATAGTAGAGATAATTATTTATTTCAGCTTTCATTTATTTCATTACATTCCCAGTGGGTCAGAAGTTTATATACACTCAATTAGTATTTGGTAGCATTGCCTTTAAATAATTTAACTTGTGTCGAACATTACGGGTAGCCTTCCACAAGCTTCCCACAATAAGTTGGCTGAATTTTGGCCCATCCCTCCTGACAGAGCTGGTGTAACTGAGTCAGGTTGGTAGGCCTCCTTTCTCGCACACACTTGTTCAGTCCTGCACACAAATATTTTATAGGATTGAGGTCAGGGCTTTGTGATGGCCACTCCAATACCTTGACTTTGTTGTCCTTAAGCCATTTTCCCACAACTTTGGACGTACGCTTGGGGTCATTTTCCATTTGGAAGACCAATTTGCGAACAAGCTTTAACTTCCTGACTGATTTCTTGAGATGTTGCTTCAATATATCTACATCATTTTCCTCCCTCATGATGTCATCTATTTTGTGAAGTGCCTCCCACTTTTTCCTCCAAACATAATATGGTCATCATGGCCAAACAGTTCTATTTTTGTTTCATCAGACCAGAGGACAGTTCTCCAAAAAGTACGATATTTGTCCCCATGTGCAGTTGCAAACCATAGTCTGGCTTTTTTATGGAGGTTTTGGAGCAGTGGCTTCTTCCTTGCTGAGCGGCCTTTCAGGTTATGTCGATATAGGACTCGTTTTACTGTGGATATAGATACTTTTGTACCTGTTTCCTCCAGCATCGTCACAAGGTCCTTTGCTGTTGTTCTGGGATTGATCTGCACTTTTTGCACCAAAGTATGTTAATCTCAATGAGACAGAATGTGTCTCCTTCCTGAGCAGTATGACGGCTGAGCTCAATTTCAAGTCTCACAGCAAAGGGTCTGAATACTTACGGAAATAAGTTATTTCTGTTTTTTTAAATCTTTAATCCATTTGAAAAAAAAATGTAAAATACAGTTTTTGCCTAATCATTATGGGCTATTGTGTGTAAATTGCTGAGATAGTTTTATTTAATCCATTTTAGAAAAAGGCTGTAACGTAACAAAATGTGAAAAAATCATGTGGTCTGAATACTTTCCCGAAAGCACTGTATTTCAGGTATTGGCCACAGGCTGCTGTAGGAATGTTCTCTTCCATCTCTTTCATACTATACTATACTCTACTCTTTTCAACAATAACCACCACTCTTGCTTCTTGCCCGTACTGCTGCGCACAGTGGTCTCATTCCATCTGTGATCTCTGTTTCTTCAAGGCTGGACTGGAGGTGCCATTCGTTCCTGGCTGGACACTACAAGCACATTTAGAAAAGACGAGAGACAAATCTTGTTTCTAGCATTTTCTCTTAACATGTTTGTCCTCCCATTTGCCTATTTTTCATCGTTTGACCCCCTCCCACCCGCCACCCCACCACAGCTGGCCATGCTTTCTCAGTAAGACCCAGGCTTTCTCTATTATTACCATGCTTGCCTGGAGTCCTTTGACCCCTCCTCCTCTGAGCAGCGGGGCGTCTCGCATCCAGGGCCATGGGCCACCCGCTCACTCCATCATAGCTCCCCACTTAGCTCTCTTGTTGTAATCCACTCTCATAAATTTGTCCAGTGGGACTGTTGACCAGGGCCAGGGGCTGACTGGTAACTCTAGCCCAGTGGCCAGCCTCCTCCTGGGGGACAGTGGAGGTCTTTGTTCCCCTGTCATGCCTCACATTCCCAGAGCAGCCATGGGTCCCCTGGAAGGCAGAGTTCATGGGGAGGGACACAGTGCCATAGCCTCATAATTACCAGACTGATTCCATGGTAGCGAACATTCACGTAAACTCGCAAGATCAGGCAGCTTGCGAGGCCAACAGACCCATTCTTCTACACCATGGTTTCCAAATCCCGCCCCCAGGCATACTCATTGAGAGTAGAGCAGTGATATGGCTCAAGCCCTCATTAAATATGGCAGTTTCAGACAATGGATTTAGACAGAGGTGCTTGAAGGTGGTTGTTACACCCCCAAGGATTCGATTGAAAGACATGACGTTTGGTATCCAGGATTAGACGGCTACATAAAGGGTCAGTGCATCTGATTTGGAGTGAGGTGGGGACAGTGAAGGATGGAAGGATGGATCCTTTCAAGACTAAAAGACAGAAAGAAAGGTCAATGGTAGGAGGGAAATGATATTGTTGCTATTTGAAGACACAACAGTTGATGTTTTACGTAAAATTGTCAATTTGGCTTAAAGCTGTAAAAAAGAGGAAAAAAACATACCATAATATCATAGAGTGTAACATTTGACTGTCCACATTAAATCCACAGTAAAAAAAAGATAACATCTGATAATAAGGTACATAAAACCTGATAGTACACAATGTGTTTTTCCGCTCCCTGAGAGGAAAAGGACAATCTGAGACAGAGCCCCCTGGCCGCTGTTGTTCTCCCATCCAAAAGAATTGGAGCGGACACTTCAGGCTAGGCCATGATGTCCCCGCAAAGGATTTGTTTAATGGAAATTTGGTGTAGGAGTACATCCCCCGAGGGACACTGAGCTGTAACAAATCTCAAGGACGTGCTCCAAAATATGACATTTACCCGCTGCTGGCATCACAAATCATTCACACCAGGATGTACTAACCAGTGCACACAGATCCAACCAACCGGCACCGGAAAATACATCCCCCTCCAGGACCACGCTCTCTTTTCTCCCTCTTTTCCCCTCCACACTAGCCCACAACACACAGGATTTATTTCTGCACCTCTCGTTTCTACTAAATACCAAGTCTGATGATGGACAGGTTCTTAATTAGAATTATTGACGTGTTCTTGGGGATATAAGGCCAGGTGAGACAAGATGTTCTGTTCAAATATGTTTAGTTCATAGCTGTGTGATTGTGAAGTGAACGTCTAGCTATACAAATAAAAAGCTATACAAATACAAAGCTATACAAATTACATACAGTACCTGACGGTCAGCGATTATTCCAGAAAATGAAAAAGGTGAGGCTTTGACAAGGCACTGTATTGCACACAAATACTGGGCTCTGTTGGAGGATAGACTGTTAGGGAAGTTAGCCCAGGGAGGGAGGAGGAGATGGGACGAGGGTGATCCAGAGAGGTGGGTGGGTAAATGTTTCTGATGTGGACAGGAATGAGTTCCGACAGCTAGACTAAGGATGGAGGAAGGAGCTTATTTCACGGCTGATTTGTTTTAATATCTGGAGCAACAGCAGGAGGGAATGTGGGGTAGAGGGCTACGGAGAAGGGTATCGAAGCCAGGCACTGGGAGAGAGAGAGGGGATTGGAGATTGTGTGGTGGGAGGGAGGGACAAGATGGATTGTTGGAGAAGAAGAAGAACAAGTTTGAGGTTTTATATAACAGGTAACTTAAGAGAAGGGAACATGAAAGGAGGCAGGTGATCATGGCTATAGAAGGGATCATGGCTATAGAAGGTGAGAGGCTAGAGAGAGAGATAGAGAAAGAGAATAAGAGAGGGATGTTGTTCTCTGGAAGAGAACAGAAAAGAGAGATCAGATGGACTGAGAATGAAGGAAAGGATGAGAACAGGAGAACAAGTGTGGGGGGGGGGTAGAGGCTATGAGGTGTAGGGTAGAAGCTATGAGGTATGGGGAGCTGTGTTCTCAGGGCTGAACGAGGTGATGTCAGGTGATAGTCAGGCTCAGAGAGAATCAGAGGAGAGCAGCCTTTGATGCAATCAGAGGTGAAGAGCAGAAAGGTGAAGAGCACATGAAAGGCCCCAGAGCTAAAAGAGAGAGAGAGTGAGAGAGAGAGAGAGAGAGAGAGAGAGAGAGAGAGAGAAATAGTAGAGCGAGAGAGTGCTCTTCCCTGATAGAGGATGACTAGGAGAGATCACGCAGTTTTTGCATATTACCTGCATCACCAACAACATCCCATTAGCATGTTGCTGGCACAACATCTAAAATACATCTATGCAGTAATATAAACCAAAATATCATCTTGAGTTAAAAGAAAGAATTATGAGAAATGAAATCAGCAGGAAAGTAATTGTGGTTTGCCTAAGAATGAGCATGGACATTGATAGGAGCTGATTGCTGCTTCTGAGAATCAAAGCGAAGAGGAGAGGAATGGAATATTAGCAGTCCTGCCTAGCCAAGCCCAGCATGGAGGGACGAGCCCAGAGCCAGGCTAACAGGTCTGTGATCCATGGGTAACATCTGTCAGCAGGACGCAGCTTCCCTGCTGACAATACCATGGATCACAACCTGGCAGCTTCTAGTTAACGTTACAGTCTAAATACAGCCCTATATGATCACAATGTGGCAGCTCCTAAGCACTACAGTCTGAACACAGCCCCATGGATTGTAATGTGGCAGCTCCTCGCTAACATCACTACAATCTGAATGCAACACAGCCTCGTAGATCACAACCTGGCAGCTCCTGACAACCCTGACAACCTCTGCACAGGCCGATAGAGTTGGTTCCAATTCGCTCCGTACGCCTCTGTCTTGGCACTAACCCTTCGATGTTTGCAGATCTGAAGATTCTGGATAGGTATAAGTAACGCCGCGGTGGATCAATTTGGGGTCCCGTGATGCTCAGTTGGTAAAGAATGGCGCTTGCAACACCAGGGTTGTGGGTTCAATTCCCACTGTGGACCAGTATGAAGAAGTAAAAAAATGATGCACTCACTACTGTGTTGCTTTGGATAAGAGTGTCTGCTAAATTGCTAAAAAATGTCAACGGATACAAAGAGAATTGGGAGCAGCTGATAAACTACCATCAAACTCACGAGGTACATGTGTAGATGCAACTCTTATTTTGAAAGGAAACGCAATTATTCTGCCCATCGAGCGGTGAATGTCTCAGTACTTGTTATCCAGTGCTTGTGTTGTAGTTTGAATCATCCTTTGATTGCCAGATTTACACGCAGAATCCTTTCAAATAGCTCTCTGCCCCAAGAGCCCTCACTCTGTTGGAGCATTGTTTGGAGGAACCCACTGAAATGTTCTCCCCATCTCCCGTCTACTTTGTCTCCCATTGCAAGTGGGCCTGTCGAAAGCCATTTTAGACTGTAAGCACCTATCCTCTTTTATGCATGGCTGTTGATGAAAGCCATAGCAGTGGGCTTGTGCGAGAGAGGGGTCCGTGAATAATACTCCAAATACAAAGAATACTTTTACATAATACAGCGCCTCTGTCACAAACCATTGTCGTTGCTATTGGGCTAGCAGCATATGAATTGATGTCGCCTTATTTGGCAAACAGCATCCAATTTTTCTTGTCCTGTGTCCTCTACAGTGACAGCTGCTCCCAATGGCACCTGCTATGGCCTCCTGCCAATTTATTGTACATCTGGTAGGTGACATCATTGTGTCACGCGCTGTCGTAGAGACAAAGTAACATGTCACCCACCACAGCAAAGAAGGCTCTCTCTTCCTACCCCAAATTGAAGGGCAAACAACCTCCCCCCCATCTTCATCGGAGATGGGAGGCAGTGCAGGGAGTTCACTGCCATATGTGTAGCGGTTATGGTCTAGAGCAGTGGTATTCAAGGTAGGGGTCACAACTCCGAGTGTGGTCGTGGGAGAACTGCAGTGGAGTCCAAAAATTAAGAGTACAGATTATTGTATGAGACAATATACAAACGTTTTTGAGAAAGGTAATACATTTTTTTATTATATTGAGTAAATGTATTCATTGGTTTCTTTTCATTTTGATAAGAGAGGAAATGTATTTGTTGATGTACTAATTTTAAGGCGAAAAAAAAAATGTGTTCCCCGGAAATTCTGCCAAAAGAATCGGGTCCCTGCTGAAAAAGTTTGAATGTCACTGGTCTAGAGGGTACAGTGTGGGTAGTAGAGATGGCATTGAGTGCAGGGAGTGCAGTGTGTGTATCAGCACTGTCAGAGAGAGAGAGAGGCCACTTTGTGTGCAAATATTTCTCTGTCCATTGACAAGCACAGAAATAATTACTCCCTTGCAAATGTGCCTGAATAATTTGCTCGATTACCCTCTCTATGTAGACAAGCACTTCCCCCATGGCAGAACTCAATGGGGGGAGAGGAAAAGGATGGTGAGATGTTGGCTTTTGGGAAGTTGTGTAGAAAGAGATAGAGGAAGCAGTGCCTGTGACTTCAGAGGACCTTCTTTGTAAAGTTTCTTTGAGCAGGGTTACATGGGTGTTCTACGTGCATGCATGTCTGCGAATACGAGACTTTGTGTGTCTTTCTGTGTGTTGTATATGCCACAGCTGTCCACGCAGAGTGTGGTGTCGCTGGTGCTCCAGTTAGCTAATCATCCCTGCAGTCTCCACTCACAGTGGTGTCATTACTGAGCATTCCGCATGGCTGGCCAACTAACAAACAAACTGTGAAAGACATTAAGGGGAGAAATCCAAATTTGCCTCGCTAAAAAAAGCCCTCTTCTGAATCTCTGTGGAAAAAAAGGCTCCCCACTTGTTTTAATATGGACTATGGAAGAGCAAAAGCTTTCATAATTATCTATGATTGGTCACTGCGGCCATGATCATTTTCATCCTCTGTTTTGTAAACAAAACAATTTTGACTTTAATATCTTGAGTAGCATGAAATTACCCACCGTCTGCACAACACAATGTGATGAGGTATTTGGACAATGTCAGCTCTCATTCCAGGTAGCAGGCCTGTGATTTTCAGCAAACCGTTGGTCGTATCTTCCCAAAATGGATCGAGTCTATTTACACAGCAACGGGTTATACTTAATTAAATAATTCTAAAGTGAGTTTCACATGATGCACAGTAGAAGTGCAGAGGTTCGAGGAGTGCTGATTGCTACTAAGTTCAAATTCCAACTAATTTGAACTTTCCAACTCTTCCACCCCCAACAGCTAACTAAAGGCCTTGCACAAATAATGTCAAAACTACATTACTCCATAGACAAAACTATCACTAGTCTCTCCCCTCTCCAGACAAATGCCAAATGTCTCAGTAACGTTGTCATTTCATTAGGTCAGAGGTGATCATGTTCATTACTACAGACCTATTCATAGTCCTCTGACATGGCCGTGCCCGAATACTTTGTTTCATCACAGCTGATGGATGTGGACCTCTCTCCCTCTCTCTCAGCCGAGGTGGCTGTTTATTGTTAAAGCCCAGCTACATTTTTCAGCCAGGCACTTGGTTTATGTTTGTTACCAGAGCAGTCTCAACAGAGAGCAGGTCGTGAAGATGGTGCCATGAAACAGCTGGGCCAAAGCCAGGCCTCTGTCTCTCTGGCCTCTGTCTCTCTGGCCTCTGTCTCTCTGGCCTCTGTCTCTCTGGCCTCTGTCTCTCTGGCCTCTGTCTCTCTGGTCTCTGTCTCTCTGGTCTCTGTCTCTCTGGCCTCTGTCTCTCTGGTCTCTGTCTCTCTGGTCTCTGTCTCTCTGGTCTCTGTCTCTCTGGCCTCTGTCTCTCTGGCCTCTGTCTCTCTGTCTAGCTCAGACAGTCATGGTGGTGGGATTGTGGTTTGTATCAATATTATCTACCCACAGAACTGCATGACTGTGCCCTCCTGGCCTCTCTCTCTCTCTCTCTGTCTCAATCAATTATGTTTTTTTTAAGATACTACCCACAGAAAAGGATGCCAGGTTTCAATGTCAGGCTATCTGGTTTTGTTTATGACAATGATTACACACCACTGGAAACACTACATTATACAGGCTCACTTGAAGACCTGGCACTACCCCTGGCACTACCCCTGCCACTGGTTGACTTGGGTTTTGACCCTATGATGCACTACCCCCTCCCTATAATTTGACCCTATGATGCTCTACCCCCTCCCCATATTCTGATTCGCTATGTTTAGCCACTGGGGACTAGCTTAAAAGAAACACTCCATATCAGTCATGAATGATGGTGGCAGGTTGCCTAGTGGTTAGAGCATTGTGCCAGTAACCAAAAGGTTGCTGGATTGAATCCCTGAGCTAACAAGGTAAAAATCTGTTATTCTGCCCCTGAACAAGGCAGATAACATACTGTTCCCCGGTAGCCTGTCATTGTAAATAAGAATTTGTTCTTAACTAACTTGCCTAGTTAAATAAAGGTTATATAAAATAAAATTATCCATACCCCCCCCCTGCTCTGCTCACTCTCCTCTGCTCCCTTCATTAAATGGGGTGTGTGTCAGTGAATGTAAACAGTAGTGAGGGCTTGGCGGTGTTGCTATAGCCGACACACATGCGATGTAGGCCTAATCAGTGATTTGGATACACAGTGACAGGTCATCTGGTTTTTAGATCAGAGGTTACAGAATTCAGGAACTGGTGGAACTGTGGAAGAAAATAGTAATAGCTGAGACCACTACCTTAATGTGTATGTTTTTATCTACCTGCTAAAGCTTTTATATTGCCTATCCCATATGTTCCAACCTGGGCTATGGATGAGCCAGACAGAGGCCCTGATGCTGCATGGTGGGATTGAGAACACAGATCTAATAGCTCGTGTGGTCTCCGTGCCATATGAGAGGAGAGGGGGGAGGGTCCTCATTCAGCTGAATAGCAGGCTGAGTGATGCTGCTGAGTGATTGGCTGACTCGAGGTGTGTGTAGCAGAGTGGAGAAAAAAGAAGGCAGGCTCAGGGGAAACAGAATGAGTGTACGCAATCTCTAATTAAAAAGAGCGATGAAGGCTGACACACCTTGGTCGACTCGTGTTATCAGTCATTAGTGAGAGTGCAGCAGATTATTAGAGGCCGTGACCCTGTGCTACAGTGGATTGCCTCTCTCCCTATACACATCTCCTTTTCTCCTTCTCGCCCTCTAATATTACACCCCATACCTGGGATGGTTGTATGGCTGAATAAGGGAGCTTAGAGAATAATCCCCAATACTGAAATCAACAATGATAGAATTCCAGGAAGGAAAACACAGCTCTACTATCCTGTTTTTCTGGATGTGTTACTACTCTCCAGTTGCATTCTGCTAGCTGGGCCTACGCTACCTCCCACATAGGTTGCCTTGTCAAATTGATACCTCCACCAATCTGGTGCAAACCATCTGGTGGTATATTCAACAAACAATGGTCTCATATGAAATGGCTGAGGGGGGCTGTGGGGGGGTACCTTCATTGGGTGCAGTGGTCCAGAACACTGTGTTCAATCAGTAACCCCCCACCACTGGTCATTGACAGGACCAGGCAATCCTAGCCCCTCCAGCCCCCTCCAGAACCATGCTACTGTTACTCTCTCTCCATTAACAGGGGAGGGCGAGAGGTAGGGGGGGGGGGGGGGGGGGGGGGGTTATGGGGCAGGGTGTACTAGTGAGTCTCTCGTGAATTGTGTATGATTTAGGATAATTCATGTACTGCACTTCCAAGTGCATTATGTTAAGCGTCCCTGGTGTAGCTCAGGTGTAGCTCAGGTGTAGCTCAGGTGTAGCTCAGCCCAGCTCCTCCCTTTAGCTATCGCCACCTCTCAAGCCCAGCCTCCAGGGCCCAGATTCACAAAACACTTCTTATGCAAAAACTTAAGAAGTTTCTTAAGGAAAAAAAAAAAAGTTTATTAGATAGTTCGTAATTCCTCAACAATATCTTACGATTTAATGATTTTCTTACGAACTCAAATATCTTCTTACGAATCTTCTGAAGATTTAGCTAGTTATCTAGCTACCAATGGCAATCATGTTAGCATATTTCATGCTGAGATTACTGTTCGAAAACATGTTCTTGGGTTTAAAGTAATCAATACTGCAACTTTCAGATGAAGTTTGTGAGTGAATTACATGTTCAATTGCTTTCATGAGCTTGTTCTCTCACTGCCCAGAGTTTAAGACAAGGGTTTAGCTATCTTGGAATTAAGAACTTTATATTCAAGAATCAAATTTCTTCTTATCTTTTTGCTTAAGGAGAAACATAAGAAATAGCACAGTAACATTTCCAATAACCTTTTTGAGCAATAGCAACTTTGCTTAACTTTCTTCATAAGTCTATAGTTAAGGAAAAAAATATTATTTCAAATGTTTTGTAAATCTGGGCCCAGGCCTCCAGACCCTAGCCTCCTCCTCCATGATAAAGGCAGTGGCGGTAGGCGGTAGGAGGGAGCAGGAGGGGCGCTGCCAGCGTGCCGTGTGTCGCCCCTCGCCGCTAATGCCCTGTCTGGTTGTGGCAGTTACCCCAGATCTCTGGAATAACCTTCCCTAACTGTCAGCGTGTATTTGCTTGTAAATGCAATTTCACAGTGCTGACTAAGTGTTTCTTGTTTGTTGTGCTTTTGTTGACAGAGGCCTCATTTTCAATGTTTACTCAAATGAAAATGAATAATTTTCTCAACCTGAGACTCATTGGCCTTGGCTCATTTTCTGTGAAGAACATGTAAAAGAACACATTTTCATTGATTGTACACTGTGCATCTCCCTACACATTTATATTACATATGTAGTGTTCGGGTCCACTGGACCCGAGGGTAATAAAAGTGTGGAAAAGTGTGTGTGTAGGTGAAAACAAGTACAAATTTATCAAAAAGGTTTGCTGTGTGCCTTCACTCTGTCTTCCTCCTCCCTGGGCCTGCTGTTTCAACATAGCACCAAGAACCTGTCTGCCTCCCTGCCTGTCTGCCTGTCTCCTGTCTTTCTTGCACTCTATATTTACCCTTTGTAGTGTGTGAAACTAAACAATGTCTTGCGGGAACCTTCACAATGTTATTACAATATTTAATTTCAATACACTGTAAAAAGTGCTGTATTTTCCCACACCCAGCCAGGTGCAAATTGGGAGAGAGACACATCAAATAAATAGCTTTGCATGTGTGGCTCCTTACCACAATCAATCAGTATGGCAAAAAAAATCTCTGCCCAGAGGGCCTTAGAAATCATTTTTGCAGAGAGACAAGCTACAGTAGTGTGGAAGGAGCGTCTTCCACTATGGAAGATTAAGAATTTTACAAATATGAGGATCATGTCTCTGTCAATCTGGAGTCTGACAATGAGTTGGAAGAAGAGGCTGAGATTGACCCTCAGTCAGCTCCAGGACCAGCCCGTCAGCAGCCAGCCCCAGGACCAGCCCGTCAGCAACCAGCTCATCAGCAGCCTGCAGGAGGAGAAATATGGATGTAAAAAATGTGTGAAATTAAATGGTGATCTTGCCCAAGGAATAAGCCATCCCGCATGGCTGCCAATGTGATAAGGGTGTAACCAGGGCCGAAGCGGATGGCGGTTAGTCGTGTGCAGGACATAAAGTCTTCTTTTGAACTGTTCATCCCAGACACCAGCCAGGAAATCATTCTGGACTGCACTACTTTGAAGGGAATGCATGTTTTTGGAGAGAGATGAAAGGAGATGGATCAAACTCATTTACATGAATACTTTGGGGTTCTTATCCTTGCTGTTTTTTTCAGATCCAATGGGGAATCCTGTGGGATGCAGAAACTGGCAGATAACTTTTCCACATTATTTCCAGTATTATTCGCTTCGATAACCGAGACACCAGACCATCTCGGCGGCTGAGAGACAAGCTAGCTGCAATCAGGTCAGTGTGGTACAAGTAGGTGGACCGCCTTCCCCTGTTCTACAACCCTGGGCCAAACGTTACTGTTGATGAGCAGCTTATGCCATTTAGGGGCCGCTGCCCCTTCAGGCAGTACATACCATCTAAACCCTCAAAATATGGAATCAAGATCTGGGCTACCTGTGATGCTACTTCATCATATGGGTGGAACTTGTAAGTGTATACGGGGAAGCCAGATGGAGGAGCCCCTGAGAAGAACCAAGGGATGCAGGTTGTCCTGGCCACAACATCACATTTTTACATCACACAAGCTGGGACAGGATCTCCCCAAGAAGAAGATGACGATGGTAGGAACAGTACGAAAATTCCTCTAAGTTTGTGTTTACGGCCGACACGTCCCCAGTATCCTACATGCCAAAGAAAGGCAAACGTGGTATGTTGCATAGGGATGGTAGAATCTGTGGCCAGGAACATCAAAAAAAAAAATTATAATGGATTACAATGCCACAAAAGGAGGGGTGGATAATTTAGAGAAGCAGGTGTCTGACTAGAGCTGCAAAAAAAGAACCCTACACTGGCCACTTGTGATGTTCTTCAAAATCTTGGACATCTCGGCATATAACGCGTTTGTCATTTGGTTGGGGTTGAACCCAGATTGGAACAGAGGGAAGCTCCAGAGGAGACGTCTCTTTCTTGAGGAGCTGGGTAAGGCATTAGTAAGACCTCAACTCCAGAGGAGGCAACATATCCCAAGGACACCAGCTTCTGTAGCCATCGTGAGGAGGATTCAGGAGGAGGATGCTGGTGCCCCATCCGCCCGACTCACAGAACCAACAACTCCAATACCGGAAGTAAGTGTGAGTGATGATGTTGCATGTGTGCTTGTCTGACTAGCCTACCTTGCTTGGCCTGCTGTAGCTACAGTATATACGTGAGTGAGTGAGTGAGTGAGTGAGTGAGTGAGTGAGTGAGTGAGATTTAGTAAGTTTTTTCATCATTCTAGATTGCAGCCGGTAGCAACAAAAAGAAGCGCTACGATGTGTGTGGATCCAAGAAGGACAGGAAGACACAGTACACATGCATAAAGTGCGATAAATACAATACATTTGCAACACACACACACAGTCAAAATCTGTCCCTCATGTTGTGTGTAGACCGGCCTTAATTTGTGTTCAATGGGGCTCATTTATCATTTCCATAATTTGTTCAGTTCAAAGCAATAAACATCAATAGTGATAAAAACATGATTTATTTCACCCATGTCTTGATCATAATTGATTTTTGTTTACAAAAATCACATCAAAAAAACTAATTAGCAAAAAAAACTTTTATTGATAAATGTGATCTAGCAGAGGTAAATGGTAAATATTAACCAAGTATGCTGTCCAAGTATGCTTGTATTTTTACATAAATTGTTATGGCTGTAATGTTTTAAAAACCCAATAATGTTGTGGGTCCATCAGACCCGCAAACATTGGGTGAATAACAAAAACATGAACCAGCCTCACAACCGCAGACCACGTGTAACCACGCCAGCCCAGGACCTTTACATCCGGGTTCTTAACCAGTGGGATGATGTGAGACCGGCCACCTGGACAGCTGATGAAACTGTGGGTTTGCACAAACTGTCAGAAACTGTCTCAGGGAAGCTCATCTGGGTGCTCGTCGTCCTCACCAGGGTCTTGACCTGACTGCAGTTCGGCATCGTAACCGAATTCAGTGGGAAAATGCTCACTTACAATAGCCACTGGCACGCTGGAGAAGTATGCTTATCATGGATGAATCCCGGTTTCAACTGTACTGGGCAGATTATAGACAGCATGTATGGCGTCGTGTAGGCGAGCGATTTGCTGATGTCAACATTGTGAACAGAGTGACCCATGGTGGCGGTGGGGTTATGGTATGGCCAGGCATAAGCTACTGACAACAAAACAATTTAATTTTATCAATGGCAATTTGAAAGCACCGAGATACCATGATGAGATGCTGAGGTCTATTGTCGTGCAATTCATAAGCCGCCATCACCTCATGTTTCAGCATGATAATGCTTAAAATGTCCCAGTTCTTCCAAGGCCTGCATACTCACCAGACATATCACCCATTGAGCATGTTGGGGATGCTCTGGATCGACGTGTATGACAGAGCGTTCCAGTTCCCGCCAATATCCAGAAACTTTGCACAGCCATTGAAGAGGACTGGGACAACATTCCACAGGCCACAATTAACAGCCTGATCTACTCTATGTGAAAGAGATGTGTCCTACTGCATGAGGCAAATGGTGGCCACACCAGATACTGACTGGTATTCTGATTGACAACCCTACTTTTTTTAAGGTATCTGTAACCAACAGATGCATATCTGTATTCCCAGTTATGTGACATCCATAGATTAGGGCCTAATGAATGTATTTCAATTGAACTGTAACTCAGTAAAATCTTTGAAATTGTTCCATTTTATATTTTTGTTCAGTGTATTTTGGGCAGTAGACTGTGTCAATTACATTAAAATGTAAACAATTCAAACCATTGTAGTCGAGGGGCATGAAAGAGTCTAAGGGCTTTATTCAATCCATAATGCGGAAATTCAGTGTTACAACATGATTTAAATTGAAACGCAATGTTCCCGTGCAAGCGGAGACTGCATTCACGGTACATGCTGAATATTTTCTATCACGCAATCTGTAATGCTTCAGCGTTACAGACTGAATAGAGCCCTAACTCAGGAAGATCCATTTCAGGCTATTGTTTGTCTTTTCTCTCAGCCTCCAAGGTAAAAATCTAATTTTTCAGTTTTTGATTTGTTAAAAAAGTTTGAAATATCCAATAAATGTCGTTCCATTTCATGATTGTGTCCCACTTGTTGTTGATTCTTCACAAAAAAATACAGTTTTATATCTTTATGTTTGAAGCCTGAATTGTGGCAAAAGGTCGCAAAGTTCAAGGGGGCCGAATACTTTCGCAAGAGACTGTATCTGTCTTGTCGCTTTCACGGTCTGCAAAAGTAAGTTGTGGTTGCTTCAGAACATCAGAACAGCGATTACTCACCTCGAACTGGACCTAGATATTTTCTTTAACGAGTCCGACGCAAAGGATATATCTGCTTTCTCGAGATCAGGCCCAATCCCCATCATTAGTGTGAAGAAAAGATGGAATAAAAGGGGGCGGAGGTCAGGGTGCCTTGTGAGAAATTGGAGGCGTGTAAGTAACCCTCCACTACCATCCATACTATTGGCCAACATGCAATCATTGGAAAATGACCTGGATGATCTATGATTAAGACTATCCTACCAATGGGACATTCGAAACTGTAATATGTGGCTCACCACCTGGCTTCGCTCTTATGTACCAAAATGTGAAATGGTGTTTCTTACATTGGATAAATGTAGAGACACAGAGATACGAAAAAGTATATCATACACTGCATTTGAGGAACAATGGGAAAGTAATTCTGCTTTGTAAGTTGATCAACTTGTAAACTCCCTTTTGAGAAAATCGCCTTTGAATGTTTTGGTATCTGGTGAAGAGCTCTTCTTTGTCTACACCCATTCAGCATCGTTCACACCCTCTTAAGCTTTAGCCCCATCCGTCTCGTTTCGCTCTTGGAGCGCACACTTGATGCACACTTACCTCTGGATAACATGAAAACAGCCTAAACAACTCTATTGGCAACAATTTCATTACGCTTTAATAATAACGTCCGCCAGGGAGCCAGCCAGCTAACGTTAGCTAGGTAGCTAACAGTACACTTTAGCTTAAGACATATAGCTAACTAGCTAGGGAAACAAGGAACCTAGCTAGGTAAACAACGTTTAAGATCACACACACGTCATGTAACGTAAGCGAACAACCAGCCAGCTAACGTTAGCTAGTTAAACAACAATGAACAAAGTGCCAACAATGCCACAGTGCTGGGAGCTAACAAACCAGGTGCAATGTTAACTAGCTAACATTAGGCTCTAACTAGAAAAGCAACGGCTCTGGGAAACGAATAACAACGTCAGATAGGGAGCCAGCCAGCTAACAGTACACTTTAACTTGAAATGAAACCACTTTCTGTCAAAATTAGAAATGTGTAATATCTGAAAATGTTGCTAGCTAACACTAGACTATCTTACCTGTATACATCATCATGCATGATGGACGCATCTCCCTCTCAGGAATGCCATACCACGGTTGCCCTTAGTTTGAAGATGTAATCTGGAGACAGGTGTTTTCTCCATCTCTTTAGCTAGCATACTCTAATTCCACTGATTTCAAAACTTGATCCTCCAGAAAGTGGAGAGCAACAGGTATGCAGCTCAACTACACAATATTTTTTTTAAAAAGCCGTGTTCGACAGGATTACCAACACAGACTGATGAGCTCAACTAGACAGAAGCATTCAATATGGCAGACCAATCAAAAGTCCTCTCTCTACATGTCCAGCCCACTCATTAGCCAATCATGGCTAGTGGGAAGGTTGCTCCCTTTTTCTGTGGCTTATCCAACAAGACTCGGAATTTAACAATTGTATTCCTATTTACAGATGACATACACGTTTGTTAATGAGGCACATGTTATTAATAAGGCATTTTGATTTTAAAAAAGCCATTACGTTCAAACGGCTCTCCTGTGAAGTCGTGACTTGCAACATACGCCTAGTTTCCTGAATCGGGTCACATATCTTATGTTTCACAGAGTCGTGGCTGAACGACGACAATGATAATATAGAGCTGGCTGGGCTTTCCATGTATCGGCAGGACAGAGCAGCTACATCTGGTAAAACAAGGGGCGGGGGTGTGTGTCTATTTCTCAATAACAGCTGGTGCACGATGTTTAACATTAAAGAAGTCTTGAGGTATTGTTTGCCTGAGGTAGATTACCTCATGATGAACTGTAGACCACACTATTTACCAAGACAGTTCTCATCTATATTATTCGTAGCCAACTATTTACCACCACAAACCGATGGTGGCACTGAGACCACACTCAACCAGCTGTATAAGGCCATAAGCAAACAAGAAAATGCTCATCCAAAAGTGGTTCTCCTAGTGGCCGGGGACTTTAATACAGGCAAACTTAAATCCGTTTTACCTCATTTCTACCAGCATGTCACATTTGCAACCAAAGGAAAAAACTGCTTTATTCCACACACAAAGACGCTGTCACGCCCTGACCTGAGATATCTCTGTTTTCTTTATATTTTGGTTAGGTCAGGGTGTGACTAGGGTGGGTACGCTAGTTTTTGTATTTGTATGTCTATGGTGACCTGATATGGTTCCCAATCAGAGGCAGCTGTTTATCTTTGTCTCTGATTGGGGATTATATTTAGGTAGCCCTTTCCCTTTGGTGTTGTGGGATCTTGTCTATGTGTTGCCTGTCAGCACTCGGTTTTTATCGCGACACATTTAGTTTTGTTATTTTGTTAGTTTGTTCAGTGTTCATTCTTTAAATAAATAAGAATGTACGCATACAACGCTGCGACTTGGTCCGATTCTTATAACGAACGTGACAGACGCATTCAAAGCTATCCCTCACCCTCCATTTGGAAAATCTGACCATAATTATATTCTGCTGATTCCTGCTTACAAGCAAAAACTAAAGTAGGAAGTACCAGTGATTCTCTCAATACGGAAGTGGTCAAATGATGCGGATGCTACGCTACAGGACTGTTTTTCTAGCACAGACTGGAATATGTTCAGTGATTCATCCAATGAGGAGTAAACCACCTCAGTCACCGGCTTCGTCAATAAGTGCATCGACGACATCGTCCCCACAGTGACCGTACATACAGTACATATCCCAACCAGAAGCCATGGATTACAGGCAACATCCGCACCGAGCTAAAGGCTAGAGCTGCCGCTTTCAAGGAGCAGAACACTAATCTGGACGCTTCGAAGAAATCCTGCTATGCCCTGAGATGAACCATCAAACAGGCAAAGCGTCATTACAGGACTAAGATTGAATCGAAGATTGAATCTACACCGTCTCTGATGCTCGTCGGATGTGGCAGGCTTGAAAACTATTACAGACCACAAAGGGAAACCCAGCCGCGAGCTGCCCAGTGAAGTGAGCGAACCAGATGAGCTAAATGCCTTTTATGTTCGCTTCGAGGCAAGCAACACTGAAGCATGCATGAGAGGCACCAGCTGTTCTGGATGACTGTGTGATCACACTCTCCATAGCCGATGTGAGCAAGACCTTTAAACAGGTCACAAAGCCTCAGGGCCAGACTGATTACAAGGACGTGTACTCAAAGCATGCATGGACCAACTGGTAAGTGTCTTCACTGACATTTTCAACCTCTCCCTGACCGAGTCTGTAATACCTACATGTTTCAAGCAGACCACCATAGTCCCTGTGTCCAAGAAAGCGAATGGTAACCTGCCTAAATGATTACCGCCCCGTACCACTCACATCGGTAGCCATGAAGTGCTTTGAAAGGCTGGTCACAGCTCACATCAACACCATCATACTGGAAACCATAGACCTGCTCCAATGCGCATACCGCCCCAACAGATCCACAGATGACGCAATCTCAATTATCCCAAAGTGCTAAATGTTGCTAATTGTTTGCAGAATGTTCAATCTAAGTACATAAAATCACTTAACTATCCCTTATATGTATCACAGATTTAGAAAAATCCATGCAATGTTTGTTAGAGTTAGGGTTAATGAGTAGATTAACAACTGGTAAAAATATAGGTTAGTTATACCTTTAAAACAAAAATATATTCCAGCTATTGTGAATTTCAAAATTACATATAAAATCAAAAGAGATTAAAATAAGCATGATGTTTTGTAAAACAAATGTTTTAATTTCTCCAGTATGTGAAAGCTAGGTGAATTGCAACAGCACTAGGCTGCAATCAAAACAAATCTATCCCCTTCCCCACATTACATTTCCCCATAACATCACAGACATTGGGTGTTTGAGCCTTTTACTTTCCGTTTTGGTCCACCAGCTTCAAAAAGCTGTAAAAAACTATATTTTTTTTATTGATAATATATTTCACATTTAGATGGTACAGTGATTCACGAAACTATTCAGTGCTTGTTTTCTCACATAAACTGAAATTAAGTGAAAAGTGGAGAATTGTAGCAACCAGGAAATGACGATTTCTACATTGGCCAGATGCCTCTCAAGCTAGAGAAATCAATAGGCAAATATCACAGCCAATCACAACACTGGCAGGTAAGTAATACTGTGAAACACTATCATTCCACTATTACTGCACACACACAGTATTATGGATAAAAGAGTATGGAGGCTATTGACTTTTCCATAACAAGGAAACAATTTGCTCAATATATGGGGATTTATATCACTATTCAAACATTACACACAAATCAATCATCAACATATCAATGTGATGGTTGTAACAGAAAAAAAGTCTAGAAGAGAATGAACAAGCAAGAGAAAAAAAATCAACATAATGCTAATTCACATCAATGAAAAGATAATACATGATAAACAATAATGTTGATAGAATAGCGCAATAGAATACTTTTTAAAAAATGAATTAATTGTATATTTAACAGTTGTCTATTGTAAATGCAGCCCAAGCACTACCTCCCCATAAAGTAGTTCCACCTCAGTAGACAAAAAGTAAATAAAGAGAAAAAAATAAGTATTGTTCAAAGTAATCTGATTGGAATCTGGGACACTGAGTGTACAAAACATTAGGAACACCTTCCTAGTATTGAGTTGATCCCCTTTTTGCCCTCAGAACAGCCTCAATTCGTTGGGGCATGGACTCTACAAGGTGTCGAAAGCGTTCCACCACGTTGACTCCATTGCTTCCCACTGTTGTGTCAAGTTGGCTGGATATCCTTTGGGTGGTGAACCATTCTTTAAAAAACCCAGCAGTGTTGCAGTTCTTGACACACTCAAACCGGTGCGCCCTGGCACCTACTACCATACCCCATTCAAAGGCACATCAATATATTGCCTTTCCCATTCACCCTCTGAGTGGCACACATACACAAACCATGGCTCAATTGTCTCTCGGTTTGAAATTCATTCTTTAACCTGTCTCCTTCCCTTTATCTACATTGATTGGTGGATGTAACAGGTGACATCAATAAGGGATCATAGCTTTAACCTGGTCAGTCTTTCATGGAAATAGCAGGTGTTCCTATTGATTTGTAGACTCAGTTTATAATTCATTAATTTATTACATTTGTTTGAATCCTTTATCTATTTAGGTGAGTCTCATTGAGATATCCATTTTTTTCAAGGCCCTGAATATTCAAGATCTAAGCTATTTTTTGTGATCTCTACTAACCTAACATATGGGAAAAAAATGTAAGATAGTAATAAAATGTACCATCTAGCTATTTAATTTAGTATTTTAGGACCCCTGTAGGTACAAAAAATATATTAAACATTGAATTTACTGCTATTTGCCCATAGAAACTCATTGAATAACACACACACACCACAAAAAGAACATGCGCATTCGTGAATCTCAGCTTTTTATATTTTTCAAGAACCATTTTCGGGATCCTCAGAAATACCGCCCTTCCTCAGCCCCCATCCACCACAAAGGCTAATGGCCGTCATCATACATGGAATTGAATCAATAACACGCTGATTAAATCACATATTTCCATGCGGACATGGCACATCAACATTGATGGATGGCAGTAGAGTAATATTCATTGTATACAGCACCCCTTTTCTTCTCTCTCAGCCTCTTCAAACATCCTAATGGTGTAGTAGCTTCCAACATTCTTCATGATCATCTTGCTATCTTCCTAAGTAGCTCAATGACCTGGGAGTGATTCTCGTTGTTGAAGACATGATATCCCACGATTTTCTGAAGATATAAGTCCCCTTTCACATAGTCTTCAATTGATTTCTCCCCCAGTAGATGTCCATATGTAAATAGCACCATTGCACACTTTTCTGCATGTTCACTTAAAATTGTGTTAAGGATCTTCACTGTTTCCTTCTCCTGTGTGCATCTACCCAACGGAATGACAATCAGGAACACATGTGGGCCAGGAGTAGAGAAGGAGAAGCTCTGCCAGTGCCTCTTTGATATGCTTTGTGTCAAACACACCTGGAGTTTAAACAACTAAGACCCATCCACTACACCTTTCACAGTCCTAAGAGTTCTATTGTGGTTAATGCTAGTGGAGGTGTCCCATTCTTTCTTTAATTTGTCGAGTGAAGACTATTAACTGAAACATCACCCCAATTTTTGCAGAGGTTCCCTTGCTTGTGCCAGCATACGTAGCAATACACTAAGCTGCATTTTCAGTTTCACACTGCGTCTTGAGAGCAATGACATAACATTTATGGTCTGCAGAATATAAACTTTGAGAAAACTAACAATGACTTTATGAATCAATGTAATTATTTAAGAAACAAGGAGACCTACACTTTTGATCAATAGTTGACACTAGTCATAGTTACTGTTCTTCCTTACTTGTGCTGAAGGTTGTTGACAGAGGTTGACTTCTCTCCCCATTTTCCAGCACAGTCCAGACAGTCATACAGTACTCCGAGGCAGGCTCTAGATCTGAAAGAGTGATACCAGTTGAGAATGTGGTAGTGATGTTGTCCAGTGGTTCGGTCCCTGGACACGGGTAGGAGATCTGGTAATGGTTTTTAGTTTCTTTGATTCCATCTGACTGGCTCCAGCTCACAGTAGCTGATGTGGTGTCCACCGAGTCAACATTTAGCTTATCTGGTGCAGGGATTACTAAGGGAAAATACATTATTGTCAGTGCTACAGTAACTCCAGTATTATAAGAGGAAAGGTATAATAAAGACGTGGCTTAACATGTATTTCCAATTGCTTTTGGTATAGGAAGAAATAAGCTAAAACAGGACAGATGTCACACCGGTAAAGAGATGATGTGTTGCCATAAGGTGAGGGAGATCTCTTACCTGTAACGATGATTTTAGAGACAAGTTTACTCTGTTTCCCATTGTTCAGCAAAGTTGAGACACTGACAGTGTACTCAGTACCAGGTTTCAAGCCAGTTAATTTTTTTGTGGCAGACCTCAGTAGTGTCTGAACAGAGATATGTTCTAGGGCTAGAGCAGGAAATTAGGAAGCACTGTCGGAATGTCTCCATTCCTTGAACCTTGGACCAACTGAGATTGAAGGAAGTATTTTCCAAATTATATAGCTTTAAGTCTCTGGGTGGGACCACTCCAACAAAAATCCAGATTTGTTTTATGATGTTAATTCTGACAGATGAGTCCATAACAATATCTATCCTATGACACAACTAAGTAGGTAAGTAAGTCAAACGTGACTAAACCAAACACACAGATGTACAGTTGAAGTCGAAAGTTGTCATTAAAGTCATTAAATTAGTTTTTCAACCACTCCTAAAATGTCCTGTTAAAACTTCTTGGCGCACCCATCCCGTTAGCGGGATCATTTTCGGCAACATCCGCTGGATTGCAGAGCGCCAAATTCAAATTAAATTACAAAAAATATTTCATTTTCATGAAATCACAAGTGCAATATAGCAAAACACATCTTAGCTTGTTGTTAATCCACCTGGCATGTCAGTTTTCAAAAAAGCTTTTCGGCGAAAACTATCCAAGCGTTTATGTTAGGACATCTCTCTCAGCAGACAAAACATTACAAACAGCTAGCAGCAAAGTAGATTGGTCACAAAAGTCAGAAAAGCAATAAAATGAATCGCTTACCTTTGATGATCTTCGGATGTTTGCACTCACGAGACTCCCAGTTACACAATAAATGTTCCTTTTGTTCCATAACAATTCTGTTTAAATCCAAAAACCTCCATTTGATTGGCGTGTTATGCTCAGAAATCCACATGCTCGAGCGGTCACGAAGGGGCAGACGAAAATTCCAAATAGTATCCGTAAAGTTCGTAGAAACATGTCAAACGTTTTTCATAATCAATCCTCAGGTTGTTTTTACAATAAATAATCAATAATATTTCAACCGGACCGTAGCTTTTTCAATAGGAGTGAGAGAGAAAATGTCTACTCCAAGCTTCTCGCGCATGCAAAACTCTGCTGGCACCCAGCCATCCACTGACGCGATGTGATCTTTCTCGCTCATTTTTCAGAATAAAAGCCTGAAACTATGTCTAAAGACTGTTCACATCATGTGGAAGCCAAAGGAAAGGGAATCTGGTTGATATCCCTTTAAATGGAGGAAGGCATGCAATGGAACAGAGAGGTTTCAGGAAAAACAGCACTTCCTGGTTGGATTTTCCTCAGGTTTTCACCTGCAATATCAGTTATGTTATACTCACAGACAATATTTTGACAGTTTTGGAAACTTTAGAGTGTTTTCTATCCTAATCTGACAATTACATGCATGTTCTAGATTTTGGGCCTGAGAAATAGGCAGTTTCATTTGGGTACGTTTTTAATCCAAACATCAAAATACTGCCCCCTACACTTTGAGTGTTTTCTATCCTAATCTGACAATTATATGTGTTACGGATAACATTAGCCTGTGTGTGTATCCTGTGTGTGTGTGTATCCTGTGTTCTTTTCTCTCCTTCTCCCCTCACAGGTGAAAATCATCACTCCCCAATCAGTCACCAATCCAATCAACAATCAGAAGACACACCTCCTCCTGTTTCCTACCCTATCACAGTTCCTTTCCCTTGGTTTAAAAACCCCATCAGTTGTTTGCTCTAGAGCTGCATCTCTCTGTAAATGCCATGTCTGTAGGTCTCTGTGTTTCACTCTCTCTTTGTGTCTTAAACCTCTCTTTTGTTTGAGCACCTCCATAGCACTTTGTCCTCATCTGTGAGTATTGTTTTTGGTTATGGTGTTTGTTTGTTGCTGGTGGGAAAAAGGGGAAACCAAGACAAGTCGCCCATGGGCATACACTACCCGTAGGTAAACTTTGTTAAATACACGTTAGAACTGGGCGGACCACCCACTGTATTTTTGGTTAGTTAGTTAGCTGTTGTTAAAGTAGGCTAGTCTAGCTTAGGGGTGTTTTTGCATACTTATTGTTTCTTTCCTTGGGTCCAGCTCAGCCCCTTTTCCTGCTCCCCCCATTACCGTTTTACAATAAACCCTGAGTTTGACGGTAGATTTCAGTTGTCGTGGTTATTTCGTTCACACTTTTACTGTGTCACAATTATAATTTGCATGAGTTATGTTACGGGTCTCATTACCATCCCCCCTAGACTGTCGGGCCAAAAGGGATTCGTAACAATATGCATGTTCTAGATTCTGGGCCTGAGAAATAGGCAGTTTCATTTGGGTACGTTTTTCATCCAAACATCAAAATAGTGCCCCCTACACTCAAGAGGGTTTAACAAACTATAGTTTTGGCAAGTCGGTTAGGACATCTACTTTATGCATGACACAAGTAATTTTTCCAACAATTGTTTACAGACAGATTATTTCACTTATAATTCACTGTATCACAATTCCAGTGGGTTAGAAGTTTACATACACTAAGTTGACTGTGCCTTTAAACAGCTTGGAAAATTATGTCATGGCTTTAGAAGCTGCTGATAGGCTAATTTACATAATTTGAGTCAATTGGAGGTGTACCTGTGGATGTATTTCAAGGCCTACCTTCAAACTCAGTGCCTTTTTGCTTGACATCATGGGAAAGGCTGCGGGGATATACTACTACTACAGACACCCGATCAGGTCCAGCTCCCCGTTATTCGCTGGAAAAGGAAACTGAGGTTTTGCGGAAAGAGATCAGGGTGCCTTGTGAGGATCAGAAGACGAGTGGCTAATCTGCCCTTGCCTTCCATCCTGCTAGCTAACGTTCAATCGCTGGAAAATAAATGGGCCGAACTGAAAACACCTATACCCTACCAACAGGACCTTAATAACTGTAATATGTTATGTTTCACCGTTGTGGCTGAATGACAACATTAAGAACATACACCTGGTGGGTTATACACACTATCGGCAGGACAGAACAGCAGCCTCTGGTAAGACACGGGGTGGGGACCTATGCACATTTGTAAACAATAGCTAGATATATTGCATGATATCTAAGTTAGTCTCAAGGTTTTGCTCGCCTGAGTAAGCTCTTACCTCTACCTCAGATAAGCTGTAGACCACACTATCTACCTAGAGTTTTCATCTGTATTTTCATAGCTGTCTACACAACACCACAGACTGAGGCTGGCACTAAAACCACACTCAATGAGCTGTATTCCACCATAACCAAACAGGAAAACGCTTATCCAGAGGCGGCGCTCCTAGTGACCGAGGACATTAATGCAGGGGAACTTAAATCAGTTTTACCTCATTTCTATCAGCATGTTAAATGTGCAACCAGAGGTGAAATAATTCTAGACCACCTTTACTCCACACGCAGAGACGCGTACAAAGCTCTCCCCCGCCCCCCATTTGGCAAATCTGACCATAACTCTATCCTCCTGATGCTAAAATTAAAGCAGGAAGCACCAGTGACTCGGTCTATAAAGTGGTCAGATGAAGCAGATGCTAAACTACAGCACTGTTTTGCAGGCACAGACTGGAATATGTTCCGGGATTCTTCCGATGGCATTGAGGAGTACACCACATCAGGCACTGGCTTTATCAATAAGTGCATCAAGGGCGTCATACCCAAAGTGACTATGTACATACCCCAAACAGAAGCCTTGGATTACAGGCAACATTCATACTGAACTAAAAGGTAGAGCTGCCGCTTTCAAGGAGCGGAACTCGGAAGCTTGTAAGAAATCCCGAAGAACCATCAAACAGGCGAAGTGTCAACACAGGACTAAGATCGAATCGTACTACACCGACTCCGACATTCGTCGGACTTGGCAGGGCTTGCAAACTTTTACAGACTACAAAGGGAAGCAAAGCCGAGAACTGCCATGTGACCATAGCCTGCCAGACAAGCTAAATAACTTCTACGCTTGCTTCGAGGCAAGTAACACTGAAACATGCAGGAGAGCATCAGCTGCTCCGGATGACTGTGTGATCACGCTCTCCGCAGTCGACGTGAGTAAGAACTTTAAACAGGTCAACATTCACAAGGCTTGAGGGCCAGACGAATTACCAAGACGTCTACTCCGAGCATGCGCTAACCAACTGTCAAGTCTCTTCACTGACATGTTCAACCTCTCCGTGTAAGAGTCTGTAATACCAACATGTTTAAAGCAGACCACCATAGTCCTTGTGCCCAAGAACACCAAGGCAACCTGCCAAAATGACTACCAACCTGTAGCACTCACTCTGTAGCCATGAAATGCTTTGAAAGGCTGATCATGGCTCACATCAACATCATTATCCCAGAAACCTTAGACCTACTCAAATTTGCATACTGCACCAACAGATCCACAGATGGTGCAATCTCTATTGCACTCCACACTGCCCTTTCCCACCTGAACAAAAGGAACACCTATGTGAGAATGATATTCATTGACTACAGTTCAGCGTTCAAAACCATAGTGCCCTCAAAGCTAAGGACCCTGGGACTAAACACCTCCCTCTGCAACTGGATCCTGGACGTCCTGACGGGCCGTGCCAAGGTGGTAAGGGTAGGTGTGATCAAGACAAAGAAGATGATTGTGGACTACAGGAAAAGGAGGACCGAGCACGCCCCCATTCTCATCGACGGGGCTGAAGTGAAGCATGTTTTTTAAGGGCAAGGCAGCTCTAACCAAAATCTCCAATCTCGTCTCATTGATTGCACTCCAGGTTAGCTGACTCCTGACTCCAATTAGCTTTTGGATAAGTCATTAGCCTAGGGGATCACATACACATATTTTCAACCTACTCCTTGAATGTTTAAATTATGTATTCAATATAGTCAAATATAAATGCAATAATTTGAGTGTTATTAGTTTAAGCACACTATGTTTGTCTATTGTTGTGACAGATCAAATTTTATGACCAATTTAGTCAGAAATCCAGGTAATTCCAAAGGGTTCACATACTTTTTCTTGCCACTGTATATCATTGCCCAAAAGGGTGAAATGAACTCTGTCACGCAGAAATGGGACAGGGCTATTATGTTTTACGTGAAGATGGCATACCCAGTGCCCTTCCAAACCCTGAACAAATGTGATAAGCACATTGTTTACAAATTTCATTACTTTGTCTATTTTGGATGGCCCGCCAGCCCTCCACCGGCACCCCGGGTGATGCAGGAGAAGACAAGGGAGTTTCACAGGGCCCTCATAAGGGCATAAAGGAGGAGAAGTGGTATGTGGATCAGAGAGCTCTGGGGTAAGTGGACATCAGCGTTGGGATGGAACTGTCTGAGCTACTGGCGTTGGCCAGATATATAGTTACATTAATTTTACTGTAAACTATAGGCTGATCTGCTCCAACTTCTTTGTATTCTTTTACACATGGCATTTGTAAATAATTCTCTAAAGTTGTCTGCTTGTACTGGCCTCCTACTTGTTTTTTTCTTCTTCTACACAAATACAATCAAGACCTCCAGTGGTGTCAGGTTACATACTGACTGCTGCTGGTCCACTGTCCATCCGTTTGACATTTAAGGGACACGATTACAGGGTATATTTACAGATTAGTTTGAGAGTTACAAAGCAATAACATCACCACCTGCAAGCTTGTATGAAATAGATTGAGCAATGTTTGTTGACCCCTCCAGAGATTGAACCGTTTGATGAGCTGAGCTGGTGATCCCTCTTCTCTGTGCCTGGGGGCATAGAGGAAGGAGGAGAATATGGTCATAGGGAGAGTTACTGGGTGATGAAGGTTTTCCCTA
The DNA here is from genome assembly GCF_013265735.2 of Oncorhynchus mykiss. Classification (NCBI taxonomy): domain Eukaryota; kingdom Metazoa; phylum Chordata; class Actinopteri; order Salmoniformes; family Salmonidae; genus Oncorhynchus; species Oncorhynchus mykiss. Next base: position 64,417,961 of record NC_048572.1, read on the forward strand.
GCCATGTTTCCCTAGCCATGTTTCCCTAGCCATGTTTCCCTGAACACGGCTGCTAGAATCTTGACTAGAAACAAAAACTTTAATCATATTACTCCAGTGCTAGCCTCCCTACACTGGCTTCCTGTTAAGACAAGGACTGATTTCAACATTTTACTGCTAACCTACAAAGCATTAAATGTGCTTGCTCCTACCTATCTTTCCGATTTGGTCCTGCCGTACATACCTACACGTACGCTACGGTCGCAAGACATGGTCTTCCTGTCCAGGTTGGCACCCCCCTTGCGTTGTGCAGTGGGGGAGATCTTCGTGGGCTATACTCGGCCTTGTCTTCGGATGGTCTCAGGATGGTAAGTTGGTGGTTGAAGATATCCCTCTAGTGGTGTAGTGGCTGTGCTTTGGCAAAGTGGGTGGGGTTATACCCTGCCTGTTTGGAACTGTACGGGGGTATCGTTGGTCGGGGCCACAGTGTCTTCCGACCCCTCCTGTCTCAGCCTCCAGTATTTATGCTGCAGTAGTTTATGTGTCGGGGGGCTAGGGTCAGTCTGTTATATCTGGAGTATTTCTCCTATCTATCCGGTGTCCTGTGTGAATTTAAGTATGCTCTCTCTCTCTCTCTCTCTCTCTCTCTCTCTCTCTCTCTCTCTCTCTCTCTCTCTCTCTCTCTCTCTCTCTCTCTCTCTCTCTCTCTCCTCTCTCTCCTCTCTCTCTCAGGACCTGAGCCCTAGGACCATGCCTCAGGACTACCTGGCCTGATGACTCCTTGCTGTCCCCAGTCCACCTGGTCGTGCTGCTGCTCCAGTTTAAACTTTCTGCCTGCGGCAATGGAACCCTGACCTATTCACCAGACGTGCTACCTGTCCCAGACCTGCTGTTTTCAACTCTCTAGAGACAGCAAGAGCGGTAGAGATACTCTGAATGATCGGCTATGAAAAGCCAACTGACACTTACTCCTGAGGTGCTGACCTGTTGCACCCTCTACAACTACTGTGATTATTGTTATTTGACCATGCTGTAACTATTCCACAGGTCGTTGCTAACCTGCAGTTCTCCCCTTGTATCTCTATCTCTCTCTCTCTCTCTTTCTCTCTCTCTCTCTCTCTCTTTCTCTCTTTCTCTTTGTGTGGTTGGAGACAGATGTGCTGGAGTCAAAGAAGATGCAGCTGCAAATCGTCCCATAAATCAAGACCCCTACATATACTCATTACTGCCACATGCACTCTGCCAGATTGTAATCTCTGCTGTCAGTGTTATCCTAGCCTTTTGTTTGTTCTCAAGATCCTATTGCTCTGCTGTGCTTGTTTCCCTGCCTCACACCATTTTGTCCTCTCGTTGCAGTTCCCGCTCTGTCTCTGCCTTCTGTCTCCTGTACCACATCTCACCACCCAACCACCTTGCTCTGGACTTCACTCACCACCATTGCCTTGGATTCCCCTCAGGACCTGTTTACCCTGATCAACTCAGTCACCTCCAACCCCACTCTACACTTCTGTTTTTCCTGCCACTCATCTGCGCTACCCAGGTTCTGCACTCCACATCTCTCTGTGTACAATAAACTTTTTCATGCAAATTTTTTTTTTCAAATTCTCATGCATTCTAATGCAATATGCTAACAGTAGTGCTAGCGGGAGCATGAGTTAGCTAACAAGCCCAACACACAGTAATTATGCACAATAGACCACAAAACATAGCTCCACATAATGACACACATCTCAAGGCACTTACGTTTAGATGCCCGCACAATTAAACATCAGACATACAGGGATTCAGTCCACAGGAGGAAAAGTTCAGCAGGAGGGTAAACTGTAGAAGTTCTCATCAGGATGGAGGAAAGTAAGTTTAAGACCACACAGTGTGCTGGTGTCATAGGCTGCGTTTCAAACTCATAAAAGACATACCCTCCCCCACTTACCCTCGCCTTATGCCCTTGGGGGAATCCCCATCACCATCTTGGCCATCGGTCCAAACGATTAGCCAAACAAGGGAACTTCGCAAAGTAAGCCCCTCGGCCCTAATTTGCGAGTGTACAATTATGTTCACTTCGTGGCCTAAAACGCCCCATACTTCAATTTGTGATGAAAACTTACATTTATTCATGGATTTAATGTGTAGGCTAAAGAAAAATCGGCATGCATGCATCCAATCTATTTAGTCAGGCAATGTCCACATTATTTTAGAATGTAATAATAATTTGAATATCATGCATTGCCAAGGCCGAAAAAGAACAACCTAATTCTTAAAGTGGTAATGGCCTACAATTTCTGCATGTTTTTTTGGGGGCCCTCTATGTACAATTATATATATTATACAATTGTATAACTTTGAGGTCCTTGGCAATTACAATTAAGTGCCAGAAAATACCTTGAATTTGATTTGCCAATATCTGGATGAGCCCTGCTTAAATGATGTATAGTCCTAGGGCTATGTTGTATAAGTGATATGGGCCAATGTGCATATATTCACTTTTATTCCTCTAAGTACACATGTGGAACTGCATGAAAATCCATTTAATTTTGTTTCAAATCATTTCGAAATGTTGATTCCAATGTCACACATTGGCACACTTATCTATAGAAATATCCACATGTAGCCTACTAAATGGGCTCCTGAAACCGGAACTAGCAAAATATTAGCCCCCACGAATCGGAAGTGTATGCAACTGTGAGTAGATTATGTTGAAAACAATGGTTGGCCATCTTGGAGGCTGTCTTTAGTTCTATATAGTACCACAGTATGAGTCATAATACCCATAAAACCTAACGGTCAAACAGGGAAATGGTTCCAATTGTTTTTCCACCACATTAATTTTTCCCTTAACCCATAAGGGATTTTTCGGAACACTTAAAATAAGGGCTGCGTTTCGTGCAGACAAATATCTCTAGGACAAGGTGACTTTTATCAACATATTTGCCCAAATGTACCCACCAAAAATGAAATGCTAATTAGATGCTAATGTGGCTATCATAAAGAACTACAATACCATGATGATCTGGACGAGACTGCTGAATCGAGGCAAAGGTAAGAATCTCTGGATTAACTATCTAATGTTTGCTAAATGTAGTAATGAACAAACGGGCTACATTTATTTGAATGTACAATTCTGTGAACTGTCTTGTGCAAGATCGCAGGGATTTGTAGTTTTGCATGATGTCTACTTTCATGCTAATTAGCATTTTAGAAACTGAGAATAAATAGAGCCAAATATATTGATAAAAGTCACCTTGTCCGAGATTTACATGGTTATCAAAATGTCACGCCAGAACGTAAGCCTACATGAAACACAGACCTTATTTTAAGTGTTTCTAAAATAGCTTATGGGAAATGTGAATGGTGGAAAAACGAGTGGAATCATTTTCCTGTTTGACCGCTAGGTTTTATGGGTATTATGACACCTCCACTGTGTTACTCTATTATAGCTCAGTAGATAAATCAGATCAAAGCCGAACTGTACGATGTGGTGGGGAGTTGTACTTTCCAACAGGCCAATATTCTACAAATTCTACAAATTAGCACATAAAAAGAGGTAATTAATAACTACAATGACCATAATCCATTGTGCGTGCTTGTCTGGAGAGGGAGAAGAGAGAAGAATGTGCGATCAAGAGGGATGGAGCAGTTGCTTCGCGAGGTATTTCATCCTGAAAATACATGATCTACGTGATTGATAGTTGGTATTTAGCAGTCATGAAAGTATGCTTTATTTATTTTGAAGAACTACTCAAATAGTGATTTTGTCAGACAGCATACACCTCACCAAATATTGGTCCTACCCAAGTTTCAGACTTCTAATCTCAAAATTCTAAATTTCGAGATACTACAGTTAATTCGGAAAGTATTCATACCCCTTGACTTTTTCCACATTTTGTTACATTACAGCCTTTTCCTAAAATGGATTAAAATGTTGTTGTTTTTCTCATCAATCTATACACAATAACCCATAATGACAAAGCAAAAACAGGTGTTTGGAATTTTTTGCTAATTTATTAAAGATTTTGAAAATGATATCTAATTTGCATAAGTATTCAGACCCTTTACTCAGTACTTTGTTGAAGCACATTTTCAGCAATTCCAGCCTCAAGTCTTCTTGGGTATGATGATACAACAGTGGCACACCTGTATTTGGGGAGTTTCTCCCATTCTTCTCTGCAGATCTCAAGCTCTGTCAGGTCTCTTGAGAGATGTTCGATCGGGTTCAAGTCCGAGCTCTGGCTGGACCACTCAAGGACATTCAGAGACGTGTCCCAAAGCCACTCCTGTGTTGTCTTGGCTGTGTATTTAGGGTCGTTGTCCTGTTGGTAGGTGAACCTTTGCCCCAGTCAGGTCATGAGTGCTTTGGAGCAGGTTTTCATCAAGGATCTCTCTGTACTTTGCTCCGTTCATCTTTCCCTTGACACCTGACTAGTCTCCCAGTCCCTGCCGCTGAAAAACCTCCCCACAACATGATGCTGCCAACACCATGCTTCACCATATTGATGGTGCCAGGTTTCCTTCAGAGGTGACGCTTGGCATTCAGGCCAAAGAGTTCAATCTTAGTTTCGTCAGACCAGAGAATCTTGTTTCTCATGGTCTGAGAGTCCTTTAGGTGTCTTTTGGCAAACTCCAAGCGGGCTGTCATGTGCCTTTTACTGAGGAGGGGCTTCCGTCTGGCCACTCTACGATAAAGGCCTGATTGATGGAGTGCTGCAGAGTTGGTTGTCCTTCTGGAAGGTTCTCCCATCTCCACAGAGGAGTTCTGTCAGAGTGACCATCGGGTTCTTGATCACCTCGCTGACTAAGGCCCTTCTCCCCCGATTGCTCAGTTTGGTGGTTCCAATCCTCTTCCATTTAAGAATGATGGAGGCCACTGTGTTCTTGGACACCTTCAATGCTGCAAAAATATGATCTGTGCCTCGACACAATCCTGTCTCAGAGCTCTACGTACAATTCCTTCAACCTCATGGCTTGGATTTTGCACTGTCAACTGTGGGAACTTATATAGACAGGTGTGTGCCTTTCCAAACCATGTCCAATCAATTGAATTTACCACAGGTGGACTCCAATCAAGTTGTAGAAACAACTGAAGGATGATCAATAGAAACAGGATGGACCTGAGCTCAATTTCGAGTCTAATAGCAAAGGGTCTGAATACTTATGTAAAAAGGTGTTTTTTTTATGTATCTTTAATAAATTAATACATCTCGTTCATTCTCTTAAATTGTGACTTCTTTACTATTATTCTACAATGTAGAAAATAATAAAAATTAAGACAAACCCTGGAATGAGTAGGTGTGTCCAAACTTTTGAGTGGTACTGTATATTAATTGATGTTCATCATACATTTGCTAAAGCGATAAAATGGAGATGAGATGAAAAATACACTATATCCTATGGATAACTAGCAACGTTTCTAAAGCTTAGCTCTGGATGAGTAAACTCGTGTGGGGTCATTTGTTTACATTTCGAAAAAACATAATTCCACTTTGACATTATGGGGTATTGTCTGTAGGTCAGGCTGTAAGACAACTACATGTAGAAACAGTCAAGGGTTCTGAATACACTGCTTCTCACATGTAATGGTCCACGTGAAGGACCACGTGAAGGACCACGTAAAGGACCACGTGAAGGACCACGTAAAGGACCACGTGAAGGACCACGTAAAGGACCACGTGAAGGACCACGTAAAGGACCACGTAAAGGACCACGTAAAGGACCACGTAAAGGACCACGTGAAGGACCACGTGAAGGACCACGTGAAGGACCACGTAAAGGACCACGTAAAGGACCACGTAAAGGACCACGTAAAGGACCACGTAAAGGACCACGTAAAGGACCACGTAAAGGACCACGTAAAGGACCACGTGAAGGACCACGTGAAGGACCACTATGTGAATAACTATTTTTGTTTCCGTATGACAAGAACATAAAATAAAGTTATGTGTAAATATAAGGCTTGTCAACAACAGTTTGAATAGACTGTCACAAACGGATTCTGAAGTCATGTTTTTTTTTGTTGATCAACTGAAATACATGAAAAAGGGAAATGAAGATCAACAGTATAACTTTCTGAGCAAATGGATCATTTCAAGTAGCATTGTTTGCATCATAGGCCTGTACAGTATATTTTTCACTTAACAGTTTCTTTACCATTATCTCTGGGACCCTTTTGACGGTTAACTGAGGGTTACCTTCAATGCCACATCAGGATGGTAACAAAAACCAAATTGTTTTGCCCAACAGAACTTTGCCACTACCTGTTGATGACCTGTTGGGGATTTCTATGCAAGTTATCTTCTAATTTTATTGTCTTCAATTAAACAGAGCAAAAAAAACAGTAGACTCGATCATGAAATGTGTACCTTCGAAACAGTTTTTGAGACTTCGTACCAACATAAATGTCTGTTAATGTTCAATGTTAATGACTCTGGAGCTTAAATAGGGCTATTAACTTCAAAAGCAAAATGACACAGAATCCTGTTGGCCTATTTATGGCACACATTTAAAATGTTGCCAAATTATCTGATAAAGAATAGCCTTTTGCTTTCCGATGCTGTAAAAAAAAAAAGAGATTCAGAATAGAACACTCTAGAAAGCATAGCCTATACCAAACAGATGTGTCATGCTGTGGATGGGAACAAGTCAAACAGGCATATTTCGGGAATCGTCTCCCAGCAGCAAACATTCTCCTCTTGGGGGCGCTCTTTAACCCAACCCTCCTTGTCCTTCCTATCCCTAACCAGTGCTTGGAACCATACCAGTCACGCCACCCATATCTTCACCTCTAACCAAGGGCCTCGGAAAGCTAACTAGAGAAATGGCAAGGCCCCACTCGTTGCTTGTGGCCATGTTCCAGACCGAGTACGTTGCAGATGCATGCCTGGAATGTAGTCGGCATGGAACATGACCTGTGTATTAGTCATCACATGGTAACAGTGGGCAGGGCCTTGGTCGGCTGTAGTCTGCTTGTGTAATGTCTACACATATCAATGACTATTACTGAGGGACAAACACTGGAGCAAGTACATCAGGATCAGTTCAGAACTCACATTTCCACACAATTTGTTCCACTGAAGCAACACTGACCATTATACTAAAATGTGCAATAAAAGCAAGCTGGTTGCAATCATGTCAAATTGTGAGGAAATGTCAGTACACAGTAGCTATGGGAGGGTGAAGGGTAAAACAGACCTTTTCAAACAGAAATGCCACACATTATATCATTCCTCTGTCATTGCACTGCCAAATATGGGGGGAAAACAAGTCTAAATTGCAGTGTTCTCCAAGATGATGCCTTATCTACATTGCTAATCTCTTCTATTTGTCTACTTTAAAGGATGGTATTTATTTCAGTTGATTTCAATATATTTAATCTTGTTTGGACATGCAAATCAGGACCTGGGCATCAGCCTTGATCAAATACACCCATCTTGCCTATCACCATAAAGGTGGTCTCCCCCCTCCCCACAACCGCACTATTCACATAGGCCACTTTGCCAGCATGGAAGCTGATGGAGTCCGGAGACCTGCTGGGTATGAAATCACCCCCTAACACCATTAGAGATATCCCACCAATCAGACACCATAGGCCTGAGACAGGCAACAGCCATTTCAACACATGCCATTTTCATCCAATTAAGCTGAGGCGAGGTGGAATGCTGCATTTTAGACAAGAACAGAGGAGGGACTGGTCATTTCCTGCTTCTTCAGTTCATAGCAGAGGGAGAGAGAACAGAGAGACACATTGAGAGCATCTCATAACAGATGGATTGCAGGGAAAGATATTACTGGAGAAAGAATTCAAGTAAATGGCCTCAATTTGGACACATTTCCCCCTTTTACTTAAATTGCTGCTGAGCATTCTGCAGCCGTAACCATAGAGCCTCTCGGTCATCTGACTGGAATCCCAAAATAAAAGCCAGTGTCCTTTAGATAACACCCATCACTCAAGCCAGATCAGTGGCCGGTCACTCCCTGTGTTTGTGTTTAGGCCTCTCCAGAGACCAACGTCCATTCTCCTCCTCCTGCTGGAACGTCCATTCTCCTCCTCCTGCTGGAAATACCCTCTGGGCCACAACAATAGAGAAGGGCCTCAAGAAAAGAGGAGAAAGAAAAGAGAGGGAGAGAAGAGACTGAGGGGTGGGGATTAGGAGAGAGGAGGAGTACAATACAGAGTAAAAAGTGGACAGAGGACAGAGCCACTGCAGTGAAGTGGTCAGAGCCACTGCAGTGAAGTGGTCAGAGCCATTGCTTTCAGTAGTACGGGTGCAGAACAGGGGGACAGAGACTTGAAGGGCTGCTAAGAGCTTCTACCACATTTGGTGTTAGGGGGGACATGATGGGCACACTGCCATGGAGGAGGGGGTAGCCTATTTTCTACTTCCACTAATTAACTTCTCATCACCCAACTAGGACTGGGGAAGTGTGGCTAGTTGGGGGGGCTTGGGGGATCAGGCGGCAAAGGGAGGAAGTCCTCCAAGGTGAGCGAGGCACACTTGAGAAGAGCTATCTGTTGTATAAATCACCTCCATGTCTTGTGCCTTTTATGGAGCTGTGTCGTGCCAATACGCAAACACCTAAGTAGAGGGCAAAAAAAGATGTTCCTTCCTAGAGACAAAGGTATTTTATGGCAACACTAGCCCATTCCACAGCTACGTGCGTTCCCTTCTAGTCGAGTCATTGTGAAACAAAAGGTTGTGTGGGTAATTCCCTATTCACACCGGGTGAGTAGTGTTGTGCTCCTCAGTGTCCACTCTGACTCACATGGTCGTATTGATGGCTGTCTGGGCCTTCCTGATAGGTTGCTGACAGCTCTGGCCCTGAGGATGGGGTTGAGGAGGGCCTCTCTCTGCTGCCTTTGTGATAGAAATTAGGCCCTACAGGTAGTGTTGGGTCCTCTATCAACAAAGCCATTGTTTGCTGTACGCCAACCGCCGCTGTGCAAAGCCCCAACCTGCCCACAAACTGCTGATGTCACCGAGCAGAAGACGAAGGGCTATCACCACCGTCCTCCACCCCAACGTCCCAGGGGAATTCTCTGATGTGTCTTTCCATATCTCTCTCCAAGTCTATATCCGAGCTACGCACATACAGCTATGTACACTGAGAGACAGGTAAATTGATAGGGACTTCCGCTGACACCTCCCAAGCCACATAAAGTGCATTCTTAGGGTGAGAGTCAGAGAGAAGAGAGTGAACAACACCCCAGTCTATGTTGTGTACAGGCCAAGTCTAAACTGAACCTGCAGAGGGGGAGGAAACTATATCTGCATTTCTCTCTCTCTTTCTTTCTCTCTCTCTCTCTCTCTCTCTTTCTCTCTCTCTCTCTCTCTCTTGCGAGAAGAGGAAATGGTGGTCAGAAAAAAAAATGGAATTAGAAAAAAGAGTATTGAATAAGACTATACATCATTACAGATGTCATGTATTGTAGATACAGCTGTAGAATGCAACACAATACTTTGGTTAGTGCATTACACACTAACCACACCATAATAGCACATTCACCTGCCTGAGAGATCACTTATACCTCAAACCCTGATTTGAATATTCCTTGTTTGCCATTAAGTCATCAAACAACACTAAGCCTATATTTGTGGATGTCAATATAGCAGGAGAATGACAAAGAGAGCAGTTCTGGCCTTTATCTTGTGGCAGACGAACGAGGGCCTATCAGCTTGGAAGAAGAGAAGCCTTGTCATTATGCAATTGTAATTCCCTCTGAGATATCCTTTGATAGGCTTTTTCCACTCCCTTGTCCCCTATCAATCTTTTTCCAATTACCTGTCTTGTCTCCCCTTAATTTATCATAATCGTTGCCTTGGTAACTGGTTGCATCCACCATTGGGTTTGGGCCATTGTTCGATGTAATTATGCGCCAAAAGGGGATTCTTTGAGACAGGGGACACAGACGTATACAAAGAGAGCAGGGATGTGGTGGAGGGCGATAGAGGCTGAGGTGGTTCCAAGTACTTGTTCTAACAATGTTTAGGTAGAAATGGAATACATGGAGAAAAAAATATTATTTTTTTGGTCATTCAATTGTATCAATATCACAATCGAACACTGCAAGGAATAGTGTCCTGACAGAACAAATATGAAGGGAGGATTATGGAAGAGCTGTGCAAGCGGGCACACACACACACACACACACACACACACACAAACACAAGCAGAGCATTAGATGGTGTCCTGTCTCTGTGGTGGGCTGTCATCCTGTTATCTTTCCCTCTATGCACTCGACTGGACCGTAGCAGGCATGCTGGGAGTCCTGTCATTACTTACTCTCATACCTGCTGTTTGCTCTGTCTAAGAACACACCAACAAACATACACTGTGTTTACCCAAAACCTCCTCCTGTATCACTGTCATCTCTTATCATTGCCGTGGAAAGAGCTGTCATCGTTTTCCCCATTCAAACGCCACAAAATGTGTGATCTCCCTCATTAACTATCACCGTCCAGCCTGTGCTAAAACATTATCTTCCTTATACAAGGATGGCTCATACGTAGTATCTGTGGGTGTTTGCCCACAAGGAGCATAGACGGACTGCTGGGGGCCACCCATGATGGAAGAACCTTTCGGATTCCCTTTTCACACCCTTCACACAGCTCTCAGCTGGACTCCAGAACTGGCCCTCTTTAAGATAGAAAGAGGCTTTATAGATCCCTGTGAGCTTCGAAGCACAATGAGGCCAGGCAATCTCATCTCCACTGACTGACAAAACAGCTCCTTGGCCAGGAGCCTCAAAGAGACACGACCTCCTCAAAGAAAAGAGAAGTGAGAGAAAAGGGAGAGAGAAAAGAGAGAGAAGGGACAACAGCAGCCTCCAGAAGTGTCCCTGTCCCTGTAGGGGAATAAGGTGAGGGGCCAGGGCCTCAAAACACACACACACAATTGCATATTCTGCCTTTTGTGTGTGTGTGAGACATTGTCAGCTAGTGAAAAACTTTCAGAAACTTTATATTTCATCACAAATAGTCATGGGGTGGCATGTAGGGAGGAGAGGAGCTGACCAATGCCTGACCACAGACATTGAGTTGCTAATCATCCTCATGCCAATCTCCTTTTATTTCTATTTTTTTGTAAAAGTCGTACCTCTCTCTTCACGAAGAGGCCTGTCTGATTCTGATCCCTCTCACCCTTGAGATGCATTTATATATTTTTAAGGTCTGGAAAGGATCCCAAGGACATCTATGCTCTTCATCACTGATGAAGAATAATACCTCGACTTTCACAGTTTTATGTAAAATATTTATGGGAAAGGCTGGCTGAAAAATTCAATGGGGGAAAATCCAGAATAGTATTAGAGTGACTTCAAATATAGATGAACATATTTATTTTTCATGTACACAGACTGACTAAAAAGGTGTTTGATTAAAAGTAAAACAACTGTAAATTCACGATTCCCTATTCCCTATTCACCTAGTTAGTCCTGGGTGACTAAAATGACAATTTAAAAAAAGTTTTTAAAAAGTATATCATTGTGACAAGCCAAGGCAATGTTATGAATCTCCCAAACACACACAGCCTCATTTTGTGTGTACAGTTTGTGAATTCCCATTGTATGAATTATTCATAACAATGTTAATTGGAGCAAATACCACTCAGTCACTCAGTCTGGGTTTAATCGAGCATTGATAATGTTTGTCACTGTCTCTAAATGAGGACTGCATGATTGATCAGAGACACTTGCTGATTTAAACTTCATTATTGGAGATAATATGTATACTTATTCAGGGCTTTCTGATTATGTACAATGCTTATTTTTACCAGTTTCTGATTATGTACAATGCTTATTTTTACCAGTTTCTGATCATGTACCATGCTTATTTTTACCCGTTTCTGATTATGTACCATGCTTATTTTTACCAGTGTTTTCAGTTTTCTGTCACGACTTCCACCGAAGTCGGTCCCTCTCCTTGTTCGGGCGGTGTTCGGTGGTCGACGTCACCGACCTTCTAGCCATCACTGATCCATTTTTCATTTTCCATTGGTTTTGTCTTGTCTTCCTTCACACCTGGGTCCCAATCCCATCAATAACATGTTGTGTATTTAACCCTCTGTTTCCCCTCATGTCCTTGTCGGAGATTGTTTTATTGTATGTTTATGTATTGGTGCGCGACAGGTTTTGTACCCACTTTTTATTATTTTGTCATTTTGGTTTTGGAGTTTTGTGAAGCACTGATTAAACAACTCCGTTTATACCAAGTTCGAATCTCCTGCGCCTGACTTCCCTGCCACCAACACCCACCCATTACATTTTCGAAGAAAAGAGTGCACAAGAGGTCGTCCTAAATCATCCGTGTATTAGTCTGCTAAAGAGGTTTTAGACTACATACTGTAGGTTATTTTTTACATTGGTAGTTACTCACGCCACATACGGTATTGACTATAATGTGCCAGTTGTATATACAATATGAGTATTTTACATACGGTGCATTCAGAAGGTATTCAGACCCCTTCACTTTTTTCCCACATTTTGTTACGTTACAGCCTTATTCTAAAGGCTGTAACGTGTATTCAATATTTGTTTTCACTAATCAATCTAGACACAATACCCCATAATGACAAAGCGAAAACAGGGTTTTAGAAATGTTTATTTTATTTACATAAGTATTCAGACCCTTTGATATGAGACTCTAAATTGAGCTCAAGTGCATTCTGTTTCCATTGATCATCCTTGTGATGTTTCTACAACTTGATTTGAGTCCATCTGTGGTAAATTCAATTGATTGGACATGATTTGGAAAGGCACACACCTGTCTACAGTTGAAGTCGGAAGTTTACGTACACTTAGATTGGAGTCATTAAAACTCGTTTTTCAACCACTCCACAAATTCTATATAAGGCCCCAGAGTTGACAGTGCAAGTCAGAGCAAAAACCAAGCCATAAGGTCAAAGGAATTGTTTGTAGACCGCCGACACAGGATTGTGTCGAGGTACAGATCTGGGGAAGGGTACCAAAAGAATTATGTAGCATTGAAGGTCCCCAAGAACACAGTGGCATCTGTCATTCTTAAATGGAAAGGGTTTGGAACCACCAAGACTCTTCCTAGAGCTGGCTGCCTGGCCAAACTGAGCAATCGGGCATTGGTCAGAGATGTGACCAACAACCTGATGGTCACTCTGACAGAGCTCCAGAGTTCCTCTGTGGAGATAAAGGGGGAACTTTCCAGAAGGACAACCATCTCTGCAGCACTCCATCAATCAGGCCTTTATGGTAGAGTGGCCCTACGGAAGCCACTCCTCAGTAAAAGGCACATGATAGCCCGCTTGGGAGTTTGCCAGAAGGCACCTAAAGGACTCTCTGGTATGATGAAACCAAGATTGAACTCTTTGGCCTGAATGCCAAGCGCCACGTCTGGAGGAAACCTAGTACCATCCCTACAGTGATGCATGGTGGTGGCAGCATCATGCTGTGGGGATGTTTTTCAGCGGCAGGGACTGGGAGACTAGTCAGGTGTCAAGGGAAAGATGAACGGAGCAAAGTACAGAGAGATCCTTGATGAAAACCTGCTCCAAAGCACTCAGGACTGGGGCAAAGGTTCACCTTCCAACAGGACAACAACCCGAAATACACAGCCAAGACACTACAGGAGTGGCTTTAGGACAAGTCTCTGATTGTCCTTGAGTGGTCCAGCCAGAACTCCAGCCCTCCAGCCAGAGCTTGGACTTGAACCCGATCGAACATCTCTGGAGAGATGTAAAAATAGCTGTGCAGCGACGCTCCCCATCCAACCTGCAGAGAAAAATGGGAGAAACTCCCCAAATACATTTGTGCCAAGCTTGTAGAGTCAAACCCAAGAAGAGTTGAGGCTGTAATCGTTGCCAAAGGTGCTTCAACAAAGTACTGAGTAAAGGGTCTGTGAATACTTATGTAAATGTTATATTTCATTTTTTGTTGTTGTTATATCCTGTTTTTGCTTTGTCATTATGGGGTATTGTGTGTAGATTGATGAAGGGGGAAAAAACTATTGAATAAATGTTAGAATAAAGCTGTAACGTAACTAAATGTGGAAACAGTGAAGGGGTCTGAACACTTTTCAAATGCACTGTATCTTGGTGAATATTATTATGGATATTATTTAATTAATTTAAATGTTTGAATATATGTCCTCTTCTCAGTTCTGGCATATTTGTAAATGTTTGTGAATATGGCCTGTCAATTCACCAGATCTGACACCCAGTGAGTATTTGCTGCCTTGGAAACATTGACATTTATTCTAGAAGTAAATGGTGTACATTTGATTTGCAAGTCAGTGCTTGTAATACATCTTAAAGAAAGATACTTATTAGTAAAATAGGTCTATACAGCATAGGCAGGGATTTACTGGAGGGAAGTTTTCACTACTTGGATGTGTTCATTTTATTTCCATAATGTCATGTTTATTTCAAAACATTCTTTATGATTTATTGGACACTAATGTGGTTATTTTGGTTGTCATTCATAATTTGAATATATAGGCTAAGGTTGAATTTGAGGTGAGCATGATGTGTCTGTCTTGTTGCAGACTGCACACACAGAGCCACCTCTTCCTATACACCAACCAAACCAACAGGCAGACTACGTGCTGCGTCCGGTTTATGAACTCAGTCAGAGTGTCAGTTTACTGTTGAGAGTTAGAAAAGTATAAATACACAGGGTGCAAGTTCGGAATTTGCTAGTGCATCAGCAGTTGTCCAGTTGTTATGCTAGTCACCCAATTAGCAAATGTCAGCTAATTATTTAAAATTGCTAGGTTAGGTAGTCTAGCCAGCTATCTAAATCTTGTAGTAGGCCTATTCATTACCAAATTACCAACCGCCATACAGGGCATGTGCTCAGGGGCCCTAAACCTCCAGGGGGCCCCCATTGCTTTTGTAGTCACTCTCAAACAGATATCATATGAACATGGCATTAATCATGGCAAAATGTGTAGAATTGCAGGAAATTAGCTTCAAAACTTTCTCACCATGGAATAAATGATAGAATCTCGCCTAGGGCCCCCAGAAGGCTAGAGGCGGCACTGCACACACACACACACACACACACACACACACGCACGCACGCACGCACGCACACACACACACACACACACACCAAGAGGCCAGTAGCGGTGGCGCGTTGTCAGTGCAGTATCGCGATTGGGGAGTGTTTGTTATTGGTGGTGACGTATACACCCCCTCAACCCCACTCCCTCCTCTCCGGTTGTGCAGTGTCTCATTTGTGCAATTCTGAAGCTGGTCGTCTGTTCTCAGTGTTTATCTGGACGTCATGGCGGAGGGACGTGGAGAGCTACCGCCTCAGCCGCCACTTCATCTATCTTTACCCCCGGCCAGCAAGCGACCGTGCTTGCGCCCGGCTCCTCGAGGGCCTGGTCCGGGGCCTGGTCCGGGTTTTCCGAACTCTCGGTTTCGCTGCCCGGAATCTCTGTTGGACTGTGCCGCGAAGGCTGTAGCGGAGAAATGGGCCTTTGAGAGGGTGGAGGAGCGCTTCGAGCGGATCCCAGAGCCCGTACAGCGCCGTATAGTCTACTGGTCCTTTCCGAGGAACGAAAGGGAAATATGTATGTATTCGTCGTTTCAGTGCCGCGTCGCAGGCGAAGAGGGTCCGGCGGTGGGCACAGTGGCTCCCGCTGGATCCGGGTCTGTCCCTGGAGGGGTTACCAATACGACGGCCGCCGCCGGGGCAGCTGGCACCGGAGATGGACTGCCTTTCCGCCGAGGCATACGACTTTTGGAGACTGGTTGTGTGGAAAATGTCTTACAAGTCGGTAAGTGGAACAAAAGCAGCACTTTGCCCTTGTCCCTCTTCTCCTCTTAAACAGCTTTTCACATGAATCTGTACCAGCTAACTCGGTCAAGGAAGGGTCGGATGGCTTCTAGGAATTATAAGTTTTTCCATACAAACAAAAGTATTGAAAACCTGGTCTATGTTGATGCAATTTTAGCATACGCCAATATTAATTTGGTTCGGTTCGAATTAAGTGAGCAGAATGATCTACATTCGATTTGCAAATTCAGATGTCTGGCTAGGCTACTCTGTTTCAGTAGAAAGCAGGATATGTTGGTCTGTATCGGTTTAGCTGTTAATAAATTAAAGGGCTGTCAGTTGAGGAGCCTTTATTGTAGCCGTTTGTTAAAATGTGACTGGTTTTAACCTCACGAACTGAGACAAAGTATAATTTCCATAGCCTCAATATAGCACTGACTCGCTTCACATTACGTTGAGTCGATTGAGCCGACCCAGCTATGTGTTGGCAACATTTAGCACTTTTTTCCGTCGTCTAGGGCTACAGTATGGAAGGCTACGCTTTCCGTGCGCCGGACTGGCCGCTGAGGGGATCTAACACACGCGAATAAAATGGATCTCCATTAGTCAGTTTTACATTTTTATTATTTTACAACTCGATTGTGTCTTTTTGATAGATAAAGGGTAGTTTGTGTTAGACAAAGGCGGTTATTGGTTATCTTATTATAATTAAACCAACGTAAGCCGCTTTGATCCAAATCCTATATCTTTTGTTTATTTGCTAGTTGGACAAGACAAAGGACTCGTATCCAATCTAGTATGGACATTTTTTTTGTGCTATGTTAACCAAGCATCGAACGCAAGTTTAGAAGTATTAAAATAGATCCGGATGCCTTAAATTTTACCAAATCATATTAGTGCTGGGAAAATGTGTCTCAGGGTAGCTCCTCTGCTACACAATAGCTTTCCAGTTGAGATTATCAATATCCGTCTCGCATTTCCAATGCGATCACTGCAAAATAGCCACCACTGAGGGTTATTTTCGACCAAGGGACAATTCAGCGGCTCCTCTCTCCAATTGTTTTATTCATGCGTCTGCCTCCATAAAATGTTAGACTTATCAAATCCTCATTATCTAAACCAATGGAGGGTTTGATTAACTTTTGTTTGGGGCTAGGGCGAAGAGCCAGATAAACATGTGGGTTTACAGATCCCGACAACTGGGAACGGAATAGGCCTAGAACACGTTTTTATAGGTTACAGCAAAGACTGGGCTATTGGCCTATGTGGAAATGCTTTGATTTCATATTGTTTCTGTACAATATTACTTGAAAATAATAAAGCACACCATATTCAATTCTAAAAACATTATGATAAATCCCAAAGTTCAGTAAGGCATAAGGAAATATGATAGCATGTAGAAATATAAAATCCACATGAATTATGCAGATATGTGTCTGACGAGAGACAGTCAATTTGTGAACTCAAGTGATTTCGCTATGGAAATGTGTGGCTGAGTATGAAAATACAACCAACATCAGCACAGTGGAGTCTGAGTTGTCCCTTGAAATATAAGCTATAATGTGCCTCAAAAGAGACACTTACCAGTGTTAGCCGTAAATAATGTATTTTTCCTCCGGGTCAATACAGGCCTGTGTTTACCTTTTTATGAGCAAAATGGAAAGCAGGTAAATGTTCACATATGGGTCCCTGAGATTTCTATAAAGTAGAAATGAAATCTTTTTCTGCCATTTTTTTGTGTGCATCTTGTATTTCCAATCCTATATTTGTCTAAAAAAGACTATGGTACATTAACTTTGTTTACACCACCAAGCCTTTCTACAAAGTGCATACATTCCTATGGTATAAACCAGCTACAGATGAGGGTTGCTTGTGCCTTCAAAATATTTAGGATAGTTTTCTACTTGCTCTCTGTGACTGCCAGAACTAACCAGCTCCCTGTATCTTAACCATGCTGTGGGTCTCCTGGCATGTGATTTTTAATTTAGAGGGTTCTGCCTGGTGCTCCAGGCCTGCAAAGCAGATGGGATGTTTACAAACTAACAGCTTATATGAAGCGGTGGAGAAACCCAGGAACATGTCATCTTTGGGAATGCAGCCCGTTTATGTTCTACCTTTTGGTATACTCCGTGAGTCTAGATTCGACGACTGGCACGTCTTCCTTGCTTGTTTGATAGTTCAGACAGAACATTCCACTCCTAGTCATCCAAAACCTTGTTACCTGCCTTGAGACATTTAGCCAACTGTCAGAACAGGACAGGAGCAGGCCTGTTGCTAGCTCTCGCTCTCTCTCTCTCTCTCTCCATTGCCTCATGTCTGGATGGGCCCACCACTTCTTTTCACCAGAATTGTAATTCACATGCTGCAACAGTAAGCCCAAAAGTCCTTAGTCAGCGCTTTTTATTTGTGTCGATGGGGGCAAACTCATCTGCAGTCAGGACAGTTAGCATGCAGTGGCTCATAAATACATTCAGTGTTTGGATTTTTAAAATTAATTAGTATAACTGCGTAATCAGTTGAAAGACAAGAATACCAGTTTGGCCCAGATATATGCCTTTGTCTGGTGTGCTTAACTCTAAAGTCCCGTATTGCATGTGAACTCATCACATTGCACATATTAGCCTGTGCTCATAATCTACTCAGGGCTTTAGTCATAATTAGAATAATCAAAGCTGGTTGTGTGTTTGTGTATAATCCCCCACACATGCCTAGCAGTCTCCTCATCACCAGGCAGAATCTTATAAAGTCCTCAGAGAGGAGGTTCCAGCTTTGAGTCAGGCTTCAGGATTATTGGGTCATGCTTTGTTACCCAGCTGTAGAAAAAGCCCTTGTTCACAGAAGGGGGAGTAGGAGGGTCTGTGTGTGTGGTGGGGGGGATTGTTATAAACATGGTCCTCTCTCTACCTCACCACGTTGTTTCATAAAGCCGTAATAGGTCCCCCTCTTTGAAGCTTCACCGATTTCCACTAGAGACGAAGCCATGCTTATGCTGGATTATGCAATTTAGCTCTTGAGATTCCTGTGACAATGTTTGGGGGGGGGGGTTCAAGTCATGTGGGGCTTCTGCTATGAAGAGAGGGTTTAAGGGTGACAGCCTAGCGGTTAAGACTGTTGGGCCTGTTGGGTTTGAATCCCTGAGCAGACTAGGTGAAAAACAATCTGTATGTGCCCTTGAGCAAGGCACTTAACCCTAATTGCTCCTGTAAGTCGCTCTGGATAAGAGTTTCTGCTAGATGACTAAAGTGTAAGTAAAAGGAAGTGATTGAGCTCAGCCAGGTCCATTCCTAGTCATCGATGATGTACCTCAGCCATGACTCAAACAGGAGTCACCCACTTCTTGGATTTTTGTGTGGCAGGGTGCGGGCTGAGTACGATCATGTCTTTTTGTTTTTCCATCTTGGCATCTCATTTGTAACACCTGTATTGTGGAAGGCATTTTTGTGTGTTTTTGGTGTTTCGTTAGAAATGACACATGGCAAAATAAGTTGTTTATACTAGATGATGCCATGTTAATGCTGTGGGTAGACGGCTGTTTAACTGTCTGTCTCTCTCCTCTCATTCTGTTACATTTGGGCTCTTCTACTTCCCTACTACAAAATGAAAACTACCCATTCGCTAATGACTAACCCATAGTGTCTAGTCTACATTATAAAATGGATATGTATCGTTAGTAAATCTGTGCATCTGCTAATGGACTTTACTTAGGCTATTTGTTTTTGATGCAGACCCCTTCTATTTATTTTCGTGCCCTTACTGTATGTTTTCCCAAACTCAAGTGAGTTTGGAGCTTGTTTCTTGGCTCGATTTTCTTGGCTCGATTTGAGGCAGATATTAATTTGTTGCTCCTCATGTCACTACTCATAGTTAGCCTTATCCAGCTAATTTTCAAATGTTGCTATGGAACAGCCAAACAACAGAAGTGATGGATTCGACTTCCACTTTACTTCCCTACTGCAGCCCGCCGGTGGCAAACTTGCCTCAAGATGCTGGAGTAAATTATTAGGAGTCAATTTATAGAGCATAAAAGTAAAGTAAACATGTATAAGTGTAACGATAGGCTATGTAGCCTATAGTTTAACTATAAAACCTTTGTGAGTATTAACACTAGAGGAGAGTTTGTTGTTCTACAGTCCTACTCCTGTCAATCAACCAGTGGTGTAAAGTACTTAAGTAAAAAATACTTGAAAGTACTACTTATATAGGCCATCCAATGTATTCGGTGCATGTGACAAATAAAATGTGATTTGATTTAAGTTGTTTTTGGGGGCGTATCTGTGCTTTACTTGACTATTTATATTTTTGATAACGTTTACTTTTACTTCACCACATCCCTAAAAAATTATGTACTTTTTACTCCATACATTTTCCCTGACACCCAAAAGTACTCATTACATTTTGGATGCTTAGCAGGACAGGAAAATTGTCTAATTTACACACTTATCATGCATGATAACATCCCAGGTCATCCCTACTGCCTCTGATCTGGCGGACTCACTTAACACATGCTTTGTAAATTATGTCTGACTGTTGGAGCGTGCCCCTGGCTATCCGTAAAAATAATAATTATAATTATGCCGTCTGGTTTGCTTTATATAAGGAATTTGAAATTATTTACACGTACTTTTGATACTTAAGTATATTTAAAACCAAATACTTTTAGATTTTTACTCGAGTAGTATTTTACTGGGTGCCTCACTTCTACTTGAGTCATTTTCTATCATGGTATCTTTACTTTTACTCAAGTATACTTTTTCCACCATTGCAATCATCTGATCAACATATCCTACTGCATGCTGCCTATTAATAAAGTGGTAACAAGTCCATTCAGTGTGTGTTTTTTGTCATATTGACAACTGATAATAATAGGCTACTTCAATGTACATGTGTAGGCCAAATGAAAAATAATATAGCACATATTTTACAGCATGTCAATATTGCCTCGTTGCTCAAATGGTTTGCGAGTGATTTCCATTTTTCTAATGGTTGTCAAGTCCTTTGGGTCTTGTTTTACTGTGCTCATCTCTCTGTCTGTCCTGTGCAACTGTTTGCAAATGGCAATGCATCAGTAAAACAATGTTATCATAACTGGCCAAAAGTGATCACACCAATGCACTTTCTCTCTTAAACTTTCCCTGACAGTTAATTTTCTGTAGGCCTGTTTTACATTCTGCTCCACTATCAGGGCCGGCCCCAGGGGGCCTGGCCCGCCCTACCGGACCCCCTTGCCCGTCCAAATAAATATAGAAATATTTATTATTTATTTGACCGAGACGCATGCCGACAAAGATTCTCAGATTTAAGCATCCAAGTGAGCGAAACAGTGCCCCTCTGTCTCAGTATGTGTAGACCACAGGAGGTTGGTGGCACCTGAATTGGTTAGGACAGGGTTGTGGTAATGGCTGGATTGGTATAAGTGGAATGGTATCAAACACAATAAACATGGTTTCCATGTGTTTGATGCCATTCCATTCCTTCCGCTCCAACCATTATGAGCTGCCCTCCCTTTCTCAGCCTCCACTGGTGTAGACCATGTATTGTATCTGATGCTGTCTGGGCAAAAAGAGTATGGCATGTCATACCTTTTCTGGCCAGACAGCATCAGATACATGGGCCACTTATAGTAAGACAAAGGGGTGCTGTTTTGCTCTCCAGTTTCAGCTGAGAGGAAGAAATGAAGCGAGAGAACCCACTTTTGCCAAAATCTGCTCTGAACAAGCACAATGCGTTTCTAATATGCAGACCTAACCTTGTCGCCTGCATTCTCGACTTTGGACCAACGACTCACGTTGTTAGGGAGGAGACATGATCACCTTATCATTGTATACAGATCTCTGGTTTCAGACACTTGCAAAGTAAAAAGGAACGTTGGCTGGTGAACAATGCACTGTTCGGATGCCGGCTTCCCCTATAGTGTATTGATGTTTTGCCAAAATGTATATAATAATTACTTACTAAAATCCTTCAAAATACTTTACCAGAGAGTTTGAATTGGCCACAGAGGACCATTTAGCTTATTTAAAAAAATGTGGATTGTTTCAAATCACAACTGCATATGCCTATTTGTCAAGCCAGCTTTATGGTCAACGCACGTGGTAATAGGCCTAGTTGATTATTGAGTTGCATCTGTCAGGAAAAAGCATCTCAAATGTGTGAAGATAATGTATGTGGAGTATAATTTGAAATGTTAAATTCATGCACGTGCATGCGTGGTCCTGTGGAAAAAAACGGGCCTGCTTATAGAAATCAACTCTCCCAACTGATTTTGTTCTGGCTCTGTCCACTATTGATTAGCCCTAGGCCTACATTTTTAGATGAGAAAATGATTATTTCTACCTGGGCTACAAAAACACAGTGCAATGAGAAATGTATTATTGTTAACAAGTGAGTACACAATTATTGTCTATAGGCTGTAAACTGCTAGCCTGGCTGACTCGCAACCCACGTGACCACAGCGAGGCGGTTGTTAGCAAGACTAGTAAACTGCAGTGATCTAGGCTAATTTAAATAACCGCTCAAACATCCTGTTTTGTTTCATGCCGAAATAACTGCATAGACTACAGCCTAGGCCTGATTCTACAACTATTTGGATCAGTTTGGGTCTATTCTCGATAGTTTAGAAGGTCCTGAATGGTACATTAGCAGCCCACTCATGGTGTATTTAGTCAGGATGTAGCCTTTCAGTGTTTAGATAGGCAGCCTACTATAGGCTTCTCCTTTCCAACTCCCCGCCCCTCGTTAATGCTGTAGCCTATTTTACATTCCGCAAGCAAGAGTGCATTTGTCCTCCAATAGGTTCTCGGTGAATAAAATATGTGGAAATAAGTGTCCAACCAGCTTTTGTACTCTATTTTTTCCTGGGACTGCACACGATTTAAGAGGAATAGCCTAGGCGGCGGAGAGGCCAGTTGTGTAATTGCGCAACAGAACAATGACGACAGACAGACTCGAGACGTATAGCGTAACTGGCTGACTACGCCGCTCGCGTTGTGAGCGTTGCAAAATAAATTTAAGAAATCTATGTTATTCAATTATTGCACCCACACTGCTCGCGTGAGCCGACGAGCGTCTGTGTTGCCAAGGGCTAAAATAGAAATCAGTTCTATTTCTGACACAGTTCATGCTGCAAGTCCTGTCTCTCCCATCTCCTCATTGGTTTATGGTATAACCAATGAGGAGATGGCACGTGGGTGACTGAAAGACGAACAAGGTTGAACAAAGTTGACAATTGCAATATAAAGTCAGGAGAAGAAAAAGCCTGGAAGGAAGAGAGATGACTAGAAACGATTCAGTTGACCGTTTTATGTGTGTATTAATTGGCGGAGTAGAGGACCGTGTGCATTTCAGGTAAAATAACAACTCAATGTTTATATCCCAGGACAAATTAGCTAGCATCAGCAAGCTAGCTAAATAGGACAAATTAGCTAGCAAGTGCAAGCTAACTAGCTAAATTGCCATAAATGTTTAATGTTTTTCGACCTGTCCCCAAATGAATATAATTGGTTCAGAGTTTGTTTTGATATTTTAACCTGTGTGTTGTGATCACGTTTGGTGTGGGGGGACAAAATATATTTATGCACGATGGTGCACGCGCACAGCCGGTTTGGGTTCCATGTAAGTTAGAAGCGTATGCCCATTAACCCATCCATTTATAAAGAGAATATATCGTGTTAATTTACACTGTGGGGGAAAAAAGTGATCAGATAGGCTACCTATGATTTCGTTATGTCAGCTCCAGTCCCCGGACACGCAGCTCAAAAAGCTACTGTATTGATTCTGTTTTTTAGGGACAATAAATGTATCCTACCTAGGCTACAACAACACAATGCAATGCAGAATGTTATTGTTTTCAAGGGAGTACAAAACTCTAGTCTGTAAACCACAGGGAATAGCCTATGTCATTTGAATAACTGCTCATAAGCCCGGTGTTTTGAATGCATATTAATTTAGAAATAACTGCATCAGGGCTTCCGGTGACGTAACGTAGGAAATGGCTGCCTAGTTTTTCGTACTGCACATCGGTCTGTATTTCCCCCCCTAAATTTGACAATTTACTCTGAGCATTAGGCAAAAGGGGAAAATAGGAAAAGGTTGCGGAGCTACAACAACAGCCCGTAACAAGACAGTAGAAGATATAATCGTCGATGAACCCGAAATAGCTAATGCTAGCGCAATTTTTTTTACTTATTTTCCACCATAATTTGCAAATAAATTCATAAAAAAATCCTACAATGTGATTTTTCTGGATTTTTCCCCTCATTTTGTCTGTCATAGTTGAAGTGTACCTATGATGAAAATTACAGGCCTCATCTTTTTAAGTGAGAGAACTTGCACAATTGGTGGCTGACTAAATACTTTTTTGCCCCACTGTATATTAGCTAAGGATTAATGACACATTGACAACGGGGCGACAGAAGGGAATATCAAGGGGAGTATTCATGATATGCAAGCATGACCAATATAGTTTTCACTTGTAATTAACCGATGTGTATAAGCGACAAAATAGGCGCCCTTATTATTTTCGGTTCCACCAGGTCTTGTTTGTGACTACGTCACGCATTTTCATATCTGAGCGAGGGGCCCGTTCTGCGGACAGGCTCATCCCCTCAAACCCCAGAGGCAAGAGACAGTCCTCTGACATGGGAGTCCTAAAACCAAAGTATTTTCCTACTTTGGTTTACTTTATTATCGTTCTTGATTTGTCGTTCATTTTTAGGCTCATGATAAGCAGGCAGATATGGTGCACAGTTTTTTTTATTTATATCGATGCATCATGGGGAATTTAATGTCATAAGTCTCAATGTAAACGGACTGGGGAGTGACATCAAGAGAAGTAAGGTCATAAGTCTCAATGTAAACGGACTGGGGAGTGCCATCAAGAGAAGTAATGGTCTTCTACGGGAATGTGTTTGATTTAATTGCCACAGAAACCACTGGCACTCTTATCTGTGGAGGGGACTTTAACGCAATTCTAAACTCAAAACTGGACAGCACAAACCAAAATAGGAAAATGAGCCTAGTTGCCAAAAAGATCAATAGGATACTGCAGGATCTAGGACTGCTCGATGTATGGCGTGACACACACAAGACCAATAAGTAATATACTTTTTACTCAGCCCGCCACACTGAATACTCCAGGTTAGACTACTTTTTTATGTACAGTGCAGATAGACACAGGCTTAAGGATTGTAGGATCGGGCAGAGCGACTTATCAGATCATAATGGAGTTTACTTAACTTTTCACCTTGATAGCAAACCAAGAAATACTATATTGAGACTTAATACAAGCATGCTGAATGATCCAGCATTCAAGGAATCAATAAAGACAGAATTTAACATCTATCTGGAGAATAATGATAATGGGAAAGTATCTCCTGCTATATTGTGGGATGCAGCTAATGTGGTTATTAGAGGGAAGATCATAGCCACATCATCTCTCAAGAAAAAGATTAAAGCACATAAACTGCTGAATGCTGAAATTACAGGAAACCCTAAGAAACTTAGAACGATCTCATAGTCAATACAAAGACCCTCTTATATTACGAGAGATTCAAAAGGTAAAACAGGAAATTACCCAGATTTATAGAGAAGAATTAGAGAAAAAGCTTAGGTTCCTGAAACAACGATATTATGAAGCAAGCTCAAAGGAAACCAAATTACTAGCATGGAGACTCACGAAATAACAAGCACAGAATACCATTTTCAAAATTAAAGACCCCAAAACAAAAAAGATCACATGCAAATGAGATGAAATACAGAATGCATTTGAATCATATTACACAAATCTGTACAAGCAACCAGAGAAGGCAGATGCACAGACAATAGAGCACTTTTTGAACTTACTTGATCTCCCGTCAATTGGGACAGAGCAAAATGATAGACTAACTTTAGAAATATCCACAGAAGAAATTAATAAAGCAAAATCTCAACAAAAAGTCAACAAGTCTCCAGCCACTGATGGCTTCCCTTCAGAATGGTTCAAGACCTTCAGAGAACAATTAGCACCTCTACTTAAGGCCTGTTTTAACTGGACTCTGAAGGAGGGGGGTCTCCCACCGTCTTGGAGAGAGGCCATCATATCTGTAATCCCAAAAGAGGGTAAAGATGAGAAAGAATGCAGTTCATATAGACTTATCGCAATTCTTAACACAGATTATAAACTATATGCATCAATAATAGCCAAATGAATGGAGAACATAATCCCAGAATTGATTGACGGAGATCAAACTGGTTTCATACAAAATAGGCAGACACAGGACAATATAAGGAGAACACTACATGTCATGGACCACATTACTCAGAATAAGACAAGTGCAATATTAATCAGCCTAGATGCAGAAAAATAATTTGTTTCAGTGGGATGGGATTACCTATTCCAAGTTATGGAAAGATTTGGTTTCAACAAAGAAGTGATACAGTGCATCAAAACACTGTATTCATGTCCGACCGCTAGAATAAAGATAAATGGAAATTTGACACGAACGATAAAATTAGAGTGAGGGGCAAGACAAGGCTGTAATCTTTCACCCACGCTCTTCTCCTTGTACCTCGAACCATTAGCACAGGCAATAAGACAGGACCCAACCTTAGAGGGAATAATAAGAGACAGTGAACATAAGATATGTATGTATGCTGATGACGTTCTGTTATTCCTTAAAGACCCAGGCTCAAGTGTACCTAGATTGATGGATGTTTAACAAACATTTGGAACATATTCATGTGCTTAACGTACACAAGACCCAGGCCCTAGTATATAATTATACCCCACAGGAAGAGCTGAAGAGTAGGTATAACTTCACCTGGACCTCTTCATCCATTAAATATCTTGGAGTGTATCTACCAGAAGATACACCCACACTTTATTGCCTGAATTACGATCACATTAACAAGAAAATATATGATGACCTAGACAGGTGGAATTCACTTCCCTTAGATCTTAGTGGTAGAATTGAAACCATCAAAATGAACATCCTGCCAAGGTTACTGTATTTGTTCCAATCACTGCCCATAGAAATCCCACCTAAACAGTTTAGGGAATGGGATAAATGGATATCAATGTTTATCTGGAACAGTAAAAGACCAATAACTAGATATACAACATTACAGTTACCAAAAAACTGTGGGGGTATGGCCTTACCAAACCTAAAATATTATTATGTGTCAGCCCAATTGAGACCTCTGGTGTGTTGGTGCAATTCAGAATACGAATCCAAATGGAAGACTACTTTGACAGAGATACCCATACAGTCAGTTTTGGGAAATGAGGACGTGGTAAAATAAATATACAATAGACAAAATCAGTGGATTAATTTCTCTCTGAAGACATGGTTTAGGGTAGATAAACAAAATAATTTAGAGAGCTCAAACTGCTGAGTTGGCCCGCATACGACCCCAGCTTCATCCCTGCAACTCAGGACAGCAGGTTTAAACAATGGACGCAGAAAGGCATCACATCATTCAGTACAATTATAAGGAATGGGATAACTTCCAGAAAACATGGCTTGGATAAACAAGATTTTTACAGATGGAGAGAATGCGGTCTTTTGCACTTGACACTATTTCTTAAAAAAAAAAAAAAAAATTTTTTACCCCCTTTTTCTCCCCAATTTCGTGGTATCCAATTGTTGTAGTAGCTACTATCTTGTCTCATTTCTACAACTCCCGTACGGGCTCGGGAGAGACGAAGGCTGAATGTCATGCGTCCTCCGATACACAACCCAACCAGCCGTACTGCTTCTTAACACAGCGCGCATCCAACCCGGAAGCCAGCCGCACCAATGTGTCGGAGGCTACACCATGCACCTGGCACCCTTGGCTATCGCGCACTGCGCCCGGGCCGCCACAGGAGTCGCTGGTGCGCGATGAGACAAGGAGATCCCTACCGACCAATCCCTCCCTAACCCGGACGACGCTAGGCCAATTGTGCGTCGCCCCACGGACCTCCCGGTCGCGGCCGGTTACGACAGAGCTATGGACTCTGATGGCACAGCTGGCGCTGCAGTACAGCACCCTTAACCACTGCGCCACCCGGGAGGCCCCGACACTATTTCTTAAGTGAGATAAAAGTGACTGACCCTCGAGCAGCTCAAATCAAATCAAATCAAATTTTATTTGTCACATACACATGGTTAGCAGATGTTAATGCGAGTGTAGCGAAATGCTTGTGCTTCTAGTTCCGACAATGCAGTAATAACAAGTAATCTAACTAACAATTCCAAAACTACTGTCTTGTACACAGTGTAAGGGGATAAAGAATATGTACATAAGGATATATGAATGAGTGATGGTACAGAGCAGCATAGGCAAGATACAGTAGATGGTATCGAGTACAGTATGTACAAATGAGATGAGTATGTAAACAAAGTGGCATAGTTTAAAGTGGCTAGTGATACATGTATTACATAAGGATACAGTCGATGATATAGAGTACAGTATATACGTATGCATATGAGATGAATAATGTAGGGTAAGTAACATTATATAAGGTAGCATTGTTTAAAGTGGCTAGTGATATATTTACATCATTTCCCATCAATTCCCATGATTAAAGTGGCTGGAGTTGAGTCAGTATGTTGGCAGCAGCCACTCAATGTTAGTGGTGGCTGTTTAACAGTCTGATGGCCTTGAGATAGAAGCTGTTTTTCAGTCTCTCGGTCCCAGCTTTGATGCACCTGTACTGACCTCGCCTTCTGGATGATAGCGGGGTGAACAGGCAGTGGCTCGGGTGGTTGATGTCCTTGATGATCTTTATGGCCTTCCTGTGACATCGGGTGGTGTAGGTGTCCTGGAGGGCAGGTAGTTTGCCCCCGGTGATGCGTTGTGCAGACCTCACTACCCTCTGGAGAGCCTTACGGTTGAGGGCGGTGCAGTTGCCATACCAGGCGGTGATACAGCCCGCCAGGATGCTCTCGATTGTGCATCTGTAGAAGTTTGTGAGTGCTTTTGGTGACAAGCCGAATTTCTTCAGCCTCCTGAGGTTGAAGAGGCGCTGCTGTGCCTTCTTCACGATGCTGTCTGTGTGAGTGGACCAATTCAGTTTGTCTGTGATGTGTATGCCGAGGAACTTAAAACTTGCTACCCTCTCCACTACTGTTCCATCGATGTGGATAGGGGGGTGTTCCCTCTGCTGTTTCCTGAAGTCCACAATCATCTCCTTAGTTTTGTTGACGTTGAGTGTGAGGTTATTTTCCTGACACCACACTCCGAGGGCCCTCACCTCCTCCCTGTAGGCCGTCTCGTCGTTGTTGGTAATCAAGCCTACCACTGTTGTGTCGTCCGCAAACTTGATGATTGAGTTGGAGGCGTGCGTGGCCACGCAGTCGTGGGTGAACAGGGAGTACAGGAGAGGGCTCAGAACGCACCCTTGTGGGGCCCCAGTGTTGAGGATCAGCGGGGAGGAGATGTTGTTGCCTACCCTCACCACCTGGGGGCGGCCCGTCAGGAAGTCCAGTACCCAGTTGCACAGGGCGGGGTCGAGACCCAGGGTCTCGAGCTTGATGACGAGCTTGGAGGGTACTATGGTGTTGAATGCCGAGCTGTAGTCGATGAACAGCATTCTCACATAGGTATTCCTCTTGTCCAGATGGGTTAGGGCAGTGTGCAGTGTGGTTGAGATTGCATCGTCTGTGGACCTATTTGGGCGGTAAGCAAATTGGAGTGGGTCTAGGGTGTCAGGTAGGGTGGAGGTGATATGGTCCTTGACTAGTCTCTCAAAGCACTTCATGATGACGGATGTGAGTGCTACGGGGCGGTAGTCGTTTAGCTCAGTTACCTTAGCTTTCTTGGGAACAGGAACAATGGTGGCCCTCTTGAAGCATGTGGGAACAGCAGACTGGTATAGGGATTGATTGAATATGTCCGTAAACACACCGGCCAGCTGGTCTGCGCATGCTCTGAGGGCGCGGCTGGGGATGCCGTCTGGGCCTGCAGCCTTGCGAGGGTTAACACGTTTAAATGTCTTACTCACCTCGGCTGCAGTGAAGGAGAGACCGCATGTTTTCGTTGCAGGCCGTGTCAGTGGCACTGTATTGTCCTCAAAGCGGGCAAAAAAGTTATTTAGTCTGCCTGGGAGCAAGACATCCTGGTCCGTGACTGGGCTGGATTTCTTCCTGTAGTCCGTGATTGACTGTAGACCCTGCCACATGCCTCTTGTGTCTGAGCCGTTGAATTGAGATTCTACTTTGTCTCTGTACTGGCGCTTAGCTTGTTTGATAGCCTTGCGGAGGGAATAGCTTCACTGTTTGTATTCGGTCATGTTACCAGACCCCTTGCCCTGATTAAAAGCAGTGGTTCGCGCTTTCAGTTTCACACGAATGCTGCCATCAATCCACGGTTTCTGGTTAGGGAATGTTTTAATCGTTGCTATGGGAACGACATCTTCAACGCACGTTCTAATGAACTCGCACACCGAATCAGCGTATTCGTCAATGTTGTTATCTGACGCAATACGAAACATCTCCCAGTCCACGTGATGGAAGCAGTCTTGGAGTGTGGAGTCAGCTTGGTCGGACCAGCGTTGGACAGACCTCAGCGTGGGAGCCTCTTGTTTTAGTTTCTGTCTGTAGGCAGGGATCAACAAAATGGAGTCGTGGTCAGCTTTTCCGAAAGGGGGGCGGGGCAGGGCCTTATATGCGTCGCGGAAGTTAGAGTAACCTAAATTAATCCAAGTATTCACTAACGCATACAACTTGGGGAGTAACAAAAAAAACTATTTCAAATCTCTACTTGGGTATTCAATCCTCAAAGAAACATTCTACAAACTATATTAAAAAGAAATGGGAGGAGGAACTTAACAACCTCTTGTAACTAGGGGGCACTATTTTTAATTTTGGAAAAATAACGTTCCCAAAGTAAACCGCCTATTTCTCAGGACCAGATGCTAGAATATGCATATAATTGACAGCGAATGTTTCCAAAACTGTCAAGATATTGTCTGTGAGTACAACAGAACTGATATTGCAGGCGAAACCCTGAGGAAAATCCAATCAGGAAGTGCCTCTTATTTTGAAACCGTTGTGTTCCTATGCACCCCTATTGGCCATTGGAAGGGATATCAACCAGGTTCCTTTTTCTACGTATTCCCTAAGGTGTCTACAGCATTTTGACATAGTTTCACGCCTTTATGTTGAAGAATGAGCGTAAACGACTACATTTTGCGTAAGTGGCCAGCTGAGGGCTCTCAGCGTGATTCCTGCGTAAAAGACAGAGGTAGTCATTTTTCCTCTCACTCCTACTGAAAAGCTAATTGTCCCGGTTGATATATTATCGAATAAATATTTGAAAAACACCTTGAGGATTGATTATAAAAAACGTTTGCCATGTTTCTGTCGATATTATGGATATAATTTGGAATGTTTTTCGGCGTTGTCATGACCACTATTTCCGGTGGATTTCTCAACATAAGGTGACCAACAAACGGAGGTATTTTGGGTATAAAAATAATCTTTATGGAACAAAAGGAACATTTGCTGTCTAACTGGGAGTCTCGTCAGTGAAAACATCCGAAGATCATCAAAGGTAAACGGTTAATTTGATTGCTTTTCTGATTTTCGTGACCGAGCTTCCTGCTGCTAGCTGGACATAATGCTATGCTAGGCTATCGATAAACTTGCACAAATGCTTGTCTTGCTTTGGCTGTAAAGCATAATTTCAAAATCTTAGATGACAGGGTGATTAACAAAAGGCTAAGCTGTGTTTCACTATATTTCACTTGTGATTTCATGAATACGAATATTTTCTAGTAATATTTTTTGACCGTTGCGCTATGCTAATTAGTGTAGTTGATGACAATTCTCCCGCATCCGGGATGGGTAAGTTTCAAGAGGTTTTAACATTGAAATAACTGATGAAACATGGTTGAACATATTAGACTCAACAAAGCTCCACCAACTCAAGGTCATGGAGAGAATTCTGTTGGAAGAATGTTATACGTTTCTTCATAACACCTAAACTGAAATCAAAACAGACTATCTCACTACACCCTTGTTGGAGAGAATGCGGTCTATTGAGGGGGGACCACTCTCATATCTTTTGCACTTGACCCGCAATCGAAATTTACTGGGGAGAAATAAGATCTAACATTGGAAAAATAATGGGATTTGACATAGAACAAACATTCATTTCTTTGTACATGGAAATACCTGATAACTTACACAATAGAGAAAAGTACCTCTTGACTGTCCTACTGGCAGCCAGTAAAAAGGCTATCACTAGGAAATGTCTACAATTGTGTTCCTACAATAAAAACAAAGTATATATATAAAAAAGAAAAAACTGCATCTAGCCTGCCTAATTGGGGAGTCATTTGGATCAGTTATGGTTCTTTTTATCGTCAATTTAGCCTTCAAGGTCCAGGCACTTTAGCAGGCCAGTAATATGGTTTATTTTCTCAGGATCTATCAGATAACAGAAACATGCTAATGCAGGGATTTCTAGTGGCACGCATATGAATTATGACAATGTGAGTGTGCAGAGGAAGTTGTTGCATAGTTTCCATGTTATGAAAGCGTTCGAGAATGAGGTGGATATTTCTGAAGGTCTTTGTCTTAAGAGTGGTTACTCTCATTGTTGTCTTTGTATTCTAGGTCAAATATTACTCAGAACCTATACAAGTTTTTAAAAAGGGACCACTAATTCTGCTCCGTCTCTCATCGCCCAGACAGACAATATTTAATCAAGACAATTAATTCCATGCCTGCAAGCCTTAAAGAAAATCAGTCAAACAGATCTTCTCTTCACACTTATTAGAACTCTCAGGTTTGAAGGGCACAGCCATTAAAATCCCTTTCTGTTTCTATCAAAGGAGAGAAATTAATTTGGTCAGGGGAAGGGAGAGGTGGGGAGGGGGGGGGCTTAAGTATGCAAAAGGATTAATCAGGGGAGAGTACAAAATGCTCCTTCTGATAAAGCAAGGTGAACACATACGCACGCACGCACGCACACACACACACACAGGCTCTATAGTTGCTAGGCCAACACAATGTTGCTGTGAAGTTGTGGGAATGTGTTATATAAGCTTTAGTGACTGACCCTGAGGACAGACCATGTAAAGAAGAGCCATGCTGACTGACTGACTGTATAGCCATGCTTCTTCCTCTCATGTGCCACATGTATTCAGATCTAGTCCCCAGTTACTGCTGCTTGTTTTCATGTTTACACTGGAACAAGATGATAACCAGCTACAGCACCATTCACATTCCACCCCTCTCATATAACATGTGTTGTCTGTAGGGGTTTCATAACAATGATTTACCTTTGGTTCGGTGCATTCTCAAATGTTGAAAATCAATGTGACTTTGCCCCCTTGCATTTGTTGCACGCCTCCTGCCCAGCAATACCCTCTGATTGCTTGACTTTATCAGTAATACACACTGCTCAGCCCAGATCCCACACGTTTACAGACCTGATTTGTGGAAGAATATGCTCCTTGTTCTACAGGGAGATAATGGGTTTATTCATTCCACTGATCTATCACTGATCTCTAGCTTCCACCATATTGATAGGTTGGGCCCAGTGGTAATGTTTAGGTTCCTCCTCCTCTCCATTCCCTGGCTGGCGCAGAGGGCCCCATGCTCATACCCGCTGGTGTGTCATGTGCGTCAGTCACTAACCATTCCGCCTTTTATTCGTGTTTTTATTGGAGCTAACAGCTTTCCGCGCACACATACACTGTTCCCTGCTCAAACCAACAACACAGGGTCAAGGAGAATGACTGCAAATGTTAGTTCCTATTGAAGCCATCATGCATCAGTGGTGAGTTATCCTGTTAGTCCTCATTCCAGCAGGTATATATTATACAGTTGTTATCACAAGCTGCTGCTACTGCAATGTGACTTATTGTGGCCAGCTTGGAGATTATTATTACAGAGTTAATACTGATGTTGGAGTGGGATTGACGTCTGTGGGTGGCCTTTCACCATTTCTTTGGATTCCTCATGTCTTACTCATTGTTTCAAAAAACGTTTGGACCAAATCGGATGTTAGGTACTATATTTATAGGAATCCATTAAATGTAAAATGATCGATTTGGGTGCAATACTTTTAACTTAATTTCTAAGAGATCAAATTTATATTTCAACAAAATAATGTATTGCAGGAATGCTAATCTTATCTGTTCCTAACCACAGAAACAATTTCAGAACAATCTGGGATGGTGTCGGTCGAAATCCTCTTTCTTGTGCTTTTAGAGGTTGAACGACTCTAAAAAGATTTGTCATGGGTCCTCCTCGGGTCCTGAAAAATGTCTACAGCTGCACCATTGAGAGCATGCATCACAGGTTGGTATGGCAACTGCTTGGCATCCAACCGCAAGGTGCTACAGAAGGTAATGTGGACGATCGAGAAAATCACTGGGGCCAAGCTCCAGAGGAAAGCCCTAAAAATGGTCAAAGACTCCAGCCACCCAAGTCGTAAACTGTTATCTCTGCTACTGCATTCCAATCAGTACCGAGGTACCAAGTCTGGAACCAACAGGACCCTGAACAGCTTTTACCCCGACGCCATAATGCTGCTAAATAGTTAGTCTATCTATTTTGTTAACAATCTGCATTGACCCTTTTTGTACAACCTTTTTTTGACTCATCATGCTGCTGCTACTGTTTACAATCGGTCATTTTATTCCTAGCTATATGTACACATCTACCACAATGATCTCATACCCCCGCACATTAACACGGTACTGGTACCCCTTGTATATAGCCATGTTATTGTTACTTTTCTATTGTTTTGCCATCTTCTTTCTCCTTGCAACGTTGGGAAGTTTCCGTAAGCATTTCACTGTTCGCTGTTTACCAAGAATGTGACAAATAAGATGTCATTTGATTTGAAATGCAAAAATATCACCAGGGGTAATAAAAAGGCCATGGAAAGAGAAGGCAAATCAGCCCAAGGAATGGAAAAAGTGATTGAGAGTAGGGAGAGATCATCAATCAACCCATATCCTGGGCTACTAAAGGATTGTGTGAAGCCAAGCAAAAACTCCTCCGACTTCCCTTCTGTCAAAGTCTTCAAATTTAGAGAGTGGCATCGTCACTGGCCATGTAACATAAAACTTGGAGAGGAGGAAATGCAGCCACAGAGCAACCAGCCTCTCCCATACAAGCCTTTTATCCAGCTGAGTTTCTGTGTGCTGGGAGTTGTGGCCAGTTCGCATGGAAACTTAATTTTCTCCATCTGGACTGCAGGGAAGGCTAATGTGTTGAAGAAGGGGTCAAATATCCTGCCAGAGGGTAGAAACAGGAGAAAGGGAGAGACAAAGAAAGAATGAGAGTGAGGCCTCTGTGGCAGTCAGCTATGTGTGAAACATTATGCACATTTCTAATGGGGAGACTCAGATTGTTGTTAAGATGTTTTGGCTATGTATAAATCCTCTTTTATACAGTAGATGCTCTTCTTTTTACTTGCTTGTCAAGTGACCAGTCTGGAATTGATCAAATACAATTGTATTTGTCACACGTGCCAAATACAACAGATGTAGGTAGACCTTACAGTGAAACGCTTACTTATAAGCCCTTAACCAACAATGCAGTTTAAAGAAAAATAAGTGTCTGGTAAAAATAAAGCTGGAGGAAGTAAGAAATAAAAATAAGAAATTAAAGAGCAGCAGTAAAATAACATTAGTGTGGCTATATACAGGGTGTACTGGTACAGAGTCAATGTGCAGGGGCACAGGTTAATTGAGGTAATATGTACAGTTGAAGTCGGAAATGTACATACATTTCAACTCACTTTTTCATAGTTGCTGACATTTAATCCTGGTAAAAATTCCCTGTTTTTAGGTCAGTTAGGATCATCACTTTATTTTAAGAATGTGAAATGTCAGAATAATAGTAGAGATTTATTTCAGCTTGTATTTCTTTCATCACATTCCCAGTGGGTCAGAAGTTTACATACACTCAATTAGTATTTGGTAGCATTGCCTTTAAATTGTTTAACTTGGGTCAAACGTTTAGGATAGTCTTCCACAAGCTTCCCATAATAAGTTGGGTGAATTTTGGACCATTCCCCCTGACAGAGCTGGTGTAACTGAGTCAGGTTTGTAGGCCTCCTTGCTCGCGCACACATTTTTCAGTTCTGCCCACACATTTTCTATGGGATTGAGGTCAGGGCGTTGTGATGGCCACTCCAACACCTCGACTTTGTTGTCCTAAAGCCATTTTGCCACAACTTTGGAAGTATGCTTGGGAACATTGTCCATTTAGAAGACCCCTTTGCGACCAAGCTTTAACTTCCTGACTGATGTCTTGAGATGTTGCTTCAATATATCCATACAATTTTCCTCTCTCATGATTCCATTTATTTTGTGAAGTGCACCAGTCCATCCTGCAGCAAGGCACAACATGCTGCCACCCTCGTGCTTTACTGTTGGGATGGTGTTCTTCGGCTTGCAAGCCTCCCCCTTTTCGCTCCAAACATAACGATGGTCATTATGACCAAACTGTTCCATTTTTGTTTCATCAGACCAGAGGACATTTCTCCAAAAAGTACGATTTTTGTCCCCATGTGCAGTTGCAACCGTAATCTGGCTTTTTTTATGGCTGTTTTGGAGCAGTGGCTTCTTCCTTGCTGAGTGACCTTTCAGGTTATGTCGATATAGGACTCGTTTTACTGTGGATATAGATACTTTTGTACTTGTTTCCTCCAGAATCTTCACAAGGTCCTTAGCTCTTGTTCTGGGATGGATTTGCACTTTTCGTACCAAAGTACGTTCATCTCTAGGAGGAGAACGCTCTCCTTCCTGAGCGGTATGATGGCTGCCTGGTCCCACGCTGTTTATACTTGCGTACTATTGTTTGTACAGGTGAAGGTGGTACCTTCAGGCGTTTGGAAATTGCTCCCAAGGACGAACCAGACTTGTGGAGGTCTACAATTCTTTTTCAGAGTTCTTGGCTGATTTATTTTGATTTTCCCATGATGTCAAGCAAAGAGGCACTGAGTTTGAAAGTAGGCCTTGAAATACATCCACAGGTACACCTCCAATTGACTCAAATGATGTCAATTAGCCTATCAGAAGCTTCTAAAGCCATGACCTAATTTTCTTGAATTTTCCAAGCTGTTTAAAGGCACAGTCAACTTAGTGTATGTAAACTTCTGACCCAC
Source organism: Oncorhynchus mykiss (assembly GCF_013265735.2). NCBI lineage: Eukaryota > Metazoa > Chordata > Actinopteri > Salmoniformes > Salmonidae > Oncorhynchus > Oncorhynchus mykiss. The sequence goes on from NC_048572.1 coordinate 64,454,775, forward strand.
TGGAATTGTGAAACAGTGAAATAATCTGTCTGTAAACAATTATTGGAAAAATTACTTGTCATGCACAAAGTAGATGTCCAAACCAACTTGCCAATCCCTGTAGTTTGTTAAGAAGAAATTTGTGCAGTGGTTGAAAACGGGTTTTAATGACTCCAACCTACTTGTATGTAAACTCCCAACTTCAACTGTACATGTAGGTAGAGTTAAAGTGACTATGAATAGATAATAAACAGAGTAGCAGCAGCGTAAAAGAGGGGTCTGGGTAGCCTTATGATTAGCTGTTCAGGAGTCTTATGGCTTGGGGGTAGAAGCTGTTAAGAAGCCTTTTGGACCTAGACTTGGCGCTCCAGTACTGCTTGTCGTGCGGTAGCAGAGAACAGTCTATGACTATGGTGGCTGGAGTCTTTCACAATTTTTAGGGCCTTCCTCTGACCGCCTGGTATAGAGGTCCTGGATGGCAGGAAGATTGGCCCCAGTGATGTACTGGGCTGTAAGCACAACCCTCTGTAGTGTCTTGCAGTCGGAGGCCGAGCAGTTGCCATACCAGGCAGTGACGCAACCAGTCAGGATGCTCTCGATGGTGCAGCTGTTGAACGTTTTGAGGATCTGAGGACCCATGCCAAATCTTTTTAGTTACCTTGAAGGGGGAATAGGCTTTGTCGTACCATCTTCATGGCTGTCTTGGTGTGTTTGGACCATGCTAGTGTGTTGGTAATGTGGACACCAGCTCTCAACCTGCTCCACTACAGCCCTGTCGATGAGAATGGGGGCATGCTTGGTCTTCCTGTAGTTCACGATGAGCTCCTCTTGTCTTGCTCACATTGAGGAGAGGTTGTTGTCCTGGCACCACACTGCCAGGTCTCTGACCTCCTCCCTATATGCTGTGTCATCATTGTCCGTGATCAGGCCTACGACTGTGTCATCTGCAAACTTAATGATGGTGTTGGAGTTGTGCCTGGCCATGCAGTTATGGGTGAACAGGGAGTACAGGAGGGGACTGAGCGCACACACCCCTGATTCCCTGTGTTGAGGATCAGCGTGGCAGATGTGTTGTTACCTACACTTACCACCCGGGGGTGGCCCGTCAGGAAGTCCCAGGATCCAGTTGCAGAGGGAGGTGTTTAGTCCCAGGGTCCTGAGCTTTGAGGGCACTATGGTGTTAAAAGCTTAGCTGTAGTCATTGAATAGCATTCTCACGTAGGTGTTCCATTTGTCCAGGTGGGAAAGGGCAGTGTGGAGTGCAATAGACATTGCATCATCTGTGGATCTGTTGGGGCGGTATGAAAATTGGAGTGTGTCTCTAGGGTTTCTGGGATATGGTGTCGATGTGAGCCATGACAGCCTTTCAAAGCACTTTATGGCTACAGACGTGAGTGCTATGGGTCAGTAGTCATTTAGACAGGTTAAATCAAATCGCATTTATATATATAGCCCTTCGTACATCAGCTGATATCTCAAAGTGCTGTACAGAAACCCAGCCTAAAACCCCAAACGGCAAGCAATGCAGGTGTAGAAGCACGGTGGCTAGGAAAAACTCAGTAGAAAGGCCAAAACCTAGGAAGAAACCTAGAGAAGAACCAGGCTATGTGGGGTGGCCAGTCCTCTTCTGGCTGTGCCGGGTGGAGATTATAACAGAACATGGTCAAGATGTTCAAATGTTCATAAATGACCAGCATGGTCGAATAATAATAATCACAGGCAGAACAGTTGAAACTGGAGCAGCAGCACGGCCAGGTGGACTGGGGACAGTAAGGAGTCATCATGTCAGGTAGTCCTGAGGCATGGTCCTAGGGCTCAGGTCCCCCGAGAGAGAGAGAAAGAGAGAGAGAGAATTAGACAGAGCATACTTACATTCACACAGGACACCAGATAGGACAGGAGAAGTACTCCAGATATAACAAACTGACACTAGCCCCCCAACACATAAACTACTGCAGCATAAATACTGGAGGCTGAGACGGGAGGGGTCAGGAGACACTGTGGCCCCATCCGATGACACCCCCGGACAGGGCCAAACAGGAAGGATATAACCCCACTTACTTTGCCAAAGCACAGCCCCCACACCACTAGAGGGATATCTTCAACCACCAACTTACCATCCTGAGAAAAGGCTGAGTATAGCCCACGAAGATCTCTGCCAAGGGGAGGCACCAACCCAGACAGGAAGATCACATCAGTGACTCAACCCACTCAAGTGACGCACCCCTCCTAGGGACTGTATGAAAGAGCCCTAGTAAGCCAGTGACTCAGCCCCTGTAATAGGGTTAGAGGTAGAGAATCCCAGTGGAAAGAGGGGAACCGGCCAGGTAGAGACAGCAAGGGCGGTTCGTTGCTCTAGAACCTTTCCGTTCACCTTCACACTCCTGGGCCAGACTACACTCAATCATATGACCCACTGAAGAGATGAGTCTTCAGTGACGACTTAAAGGTTGAGACCGAGTTTGCGACTCTCACATGGGTAGGCAGACCATTCCATAAAAATGGAGCTCTATAGGAGAAAGCCCTGCCTCCAGCTGTTTGCTTAGAAATTCTAGGGACAATTAAGAGGCCTGCGTCTTGTGATCGTAGCGTACGGCAGGACCAAATCAGAGAGATAGGTAAGAGCAAGCCCAAAGGTTACCTTTGTGTTCGTGGGCACAGGGACTATGGTGGTCTGCTAGAAACATGTTGGTATTACAGACTCAATCAGGGAAAGGTTGAAAATATCAGTGAAGATACTTGCCAGCTGGTCAGTCTGTGCTCCGTACACGTCCTGGTAATCCGTCTGGCCCTGCGGCCTTGAATGTTGACCTGTTTAAAGGTCTTACTCACATCGGCTGTGGAGAGCGTGATCACCGTCGTCCGGATCACCGAGGGATCATTTTGATGCGTTGCACTTTAAGATCCTTTCTTCATTTTATTGACCAAAAAATGTCATTTCTCTTCAGACAATATTTTTGTGTTTCGTTGAATTAATGGGCTGTTTTAGCAGCTCTGAATATTGATGCAAACTAAACGATTCAACCACAGCACGTCTCTACTATAACATTCATGGTATGGCCACAAAGTGGAGGTCAAATTTGCGCACATTTTGTTCTTCCGAAGCCACCTGATGACCTTTTTTCTGTCAGGGATATGTCCTGTAATTGCTGTCCATATAAATGAGTATCTCCCAGTCTCCGTACTGCTCTAGAGACTAAGGTTCCGCCCCGAATGGGACCCTATACTCTATAGTGCACTACTTTGTACCATAGTGCACTATGTAGTGAGTAGTGTGCCATTTGGGGTGCAGCCTGGGATGAGGTAGAGATTGCAAGATGAGCATCAAGGATTTTCTAAGCCAATTAGATTTGGCCTTTTAACTCTGTCCATTATAGCTGTGTTTGGTCACCATTGTTTGTTCTGTGTCGAACAGCAAATGTCAATGTCACAGACCTAGGGCCATTACAGTGGTAACTCTTCAACCTTTCCATAGAAATGAAACAATCTCCCCCCGGACCTGAAAGGCAATGGGTAATGCTATTTGTAGTCATTTGAACAGATATTGGTCAGAAGGTCCGTTTCACTTAGTAGTAACCGGCAGTTACTATTGCAATGGTCACGTGTTGCACAGGAGGCCTTGCCAATGGGCTGCTGTTACTATAAGCAAGACAGTAACTACAGCCTATATAGCTCCTTATTGTGGAGCACACTAGCATGACGTTCTGTTAAGCCATTTCCAGTTGTCATGGAAAATGTCTATTAGCTTCTTCAGCGTTACAATTGCTGATAGTTAAGCGAGCGGGAATGAAGAAGACTGGATTCCACCTCTGTTTTCTTGTGTTTCAATGGTAATTTGTCCAAGCCGACTGTGTCCTGTCTGAGTTCATAGGTGTTCGTGTGAGTGAGGTCTTATTATTGTCATAGAGCATTAGGGTCTGCTAGCAACTCTATTTCTAAACACAAAGAAGCAGAAACACCACAGCCGATACATGCCCACACCTGTCCATGAACAAATACGCAGTAACTTTACGCCAGCATCGCTCAATTGTCAGTTATTAGGCCTACACCAGAGACGGGGGAGTGAATATCTAGCTCCAAGTTATTCAAAGCAGTTAAAACCCGTCCTTGTTTTTGCATTGAAAAATTGTACTCCCTGTTAAATATTGAGAGCCTCCTCAAGCTAAAGCCTGGCTAAGTAGAAATGGTGCATAATTGTATTGTGGGGCTGCTACTCATTACTCAGGCTTGTCTATGAAATGAACACAATATAAATACCAATTGCTCTGGTCTCCTCTCCTCTCTCTCTCCTTCTGCCTACCGGCTCTCTTTTTCAATATGGGCTAATGACAGGGCTGCGTTTCCCTGCAGTGGTTCTGCTGATACGGCCCATTAGGCACTTGGTTCTCACAGCCAGGCAGCTGAATGAACAGATGACTGCAGGAAAAAGGGGTGGAGGGTAGAGGAGGAGGGGTAAGGGGAAAAATAACTGAAAGGCAAATATGAAAGGCAGAGTAAATAAGCAACCTGTCACCTCCCCCACCAGTGGTGACAAAAAAAGCTACGGCACCCCGGCGAAGGAAGCTGGCGTCAGAGACACCTCATTAGTCTCCCACAACCCTGACTGACACACTGCATGCCACGGAGAGAGGGAGATGGGGCACGCAAACATGCACAGAGCGAGAGGGGACACAGACAGAACAGCCAGTACGCCTCTTGCCCTACCCTGCAACATGATTAATGTGGGCAACAGCCGCGAGGCTGTGGGCTGTGTCTGAACCCCTAGCCCCCACGCTCTCTTTCACAGCCCCCTAACCTCAAGCTGCACCTCCTCCTCCCCTCCAACGTCCCAGCTTTCCCCGGTCTCTCGGCTGACTAACAAAGGTGGTGCCACTGAAGACGCAGTATGGAATTGTAATCCAATATGGCCTCTGACTGCAGCCTAGCTGACCTGCATTGAAAGGAGACGGACGTGGAACTCACTGGTTGTGTCTGAATGGCACCCTATCCCCTACACAGTGCACATATATGGTTCTGGTCAAAAGTAGTGCACTTTAATAGGCAAAAAGGTGCAATTTCAGAAACAGCCATTGGCTTGGCTCTTTTCACCTCTTGTTCCCCCCACAAATACTGTGAAACCAAACCACAAGGTTGGCTGTTTAAGTTGAGCTCAGGAAGTATAGTGACTCCTCTGGACATTTATAAATGGTACTGGTATTCCCCTGTCATTATACCGAACTGGTACTTGAGAACATTCCCCCCCTGCTCCCAATGTGTATCTAGTTTCCTGTCCTTCACTTTACACTGCATTTCCAGAGTGTCTGCACTGTACAGACGTCATATATGTGGAGTAAGGGGATAGACAACCATGGAAAGCCCTGGTCTGCCTGCCCAGCGCTGCTGAAGGCCAGAGGTGAATGGGAGGCTACCCACCCGGGTGAGTGTATGTTTGAATGGAGAGATTCTGGTAGATGTCATGGTCTAACATGACCAGGCTGCCCCCCCCCCCCCCCCCCCCCCACCACCAGATGATACTGGTGTTTTATAAGCATGGTTGTAAAAACATTATACTTCATACACCTCGGACCCTAGTTGTTAGTTGACTGGTAAGGTTTAGGCCTAGTAGAAATGTGCTAAGCCTGTTGTATACAATACTGACCGTCTCTGGTCTCATGATGTCAGAAGTGCTGAGCAAGCCTGGCCACAACGACAGACTAGCCAATCATTCATCAGCTACACTCCACAGGCGCTTATTTAAATTAGAAATATGGATTTTCGTGGGTAATAACTACCATTAGTAGTTACTCACAGCTGTAGAAACATTTCAACAATGAGGCCACGCAACCATTTTAATCAACGGTGCCATGTGAGTGCTGAGCGTCCTGTTTGTGTTTCGGGGCGTGTAAGTAGCTAGCTAAATACATTGGTCCAATTTGTTCCGTTGACACTGTTGCTGTGGTGGGTTTGAGGGTAGAAGAGAAGCGATATCTTCTTATCTGACTCCCCCCTTCCCCATCTCGTTTCATCCCCATGCAGTCCCAAACTCCATTCCTCCACCACCACTTTTGATTTTAAATTCACATTTTTACTTAGTTTAATTTTGCCTCAAGAGGGAGATGGGCGCGCTAAGCACTTTTTGTGCTGCGGCAGCAGAAAGAAGCAGCCAGTGTGCGTCTGGAAAATGTAAATCAGTGTTGAAAGTGTTGTGCGTTATCTTGGGGATGAAACTGCCTGCTGCAACAATAGGATTAAAGCACAACGGATGAAAGAAGCAATTAAACATTATCTGATAAGATTACCCCAGAAAGGCATTTATTTCTGAAGTTCCACCTCTTCTTATAAGGCGTTCCACATCCTCTTGAGCCATAGTGGTAGTGGGGAGAGCTTCTGACAGGTAAGACGAATGTCTTGATGAAAGGACCAGGCTGTGAGCTCTGGAACATATTTCATACAATAGTAATGCAGTGATCAAGAGAATAGATGAATGTAAATTCACACACCAATCATTTACCCTTTCTCTGAGTTCCTCTGATGCTGTTGGAGGCCAGATCAGAACCTTCAATGCTAGTGTGTGTGTGCCACTGTTTGCGTTTGTTTTAGAATTGTTCTGCAATCGCTTACCTTTATGTCCAAGTGAAAAACCATTATTTTGACTTAAATGTGATATTAGTCCTCATGGAATCCTATACAGAGAACACTTCAGAATGATACTTTTCTTTGGCCGTACACATTTTGGTTTTCATCAACAGTAAATGGTGGATTACCCTAGAGCCACACAATGGCTGGCTAATGAAAGGCTGTGGCCTTGCTCATCACACACACACACACACACACTCACACACTCCTAAACCTGGCTGAAAACAGGTGTTCCTCCATGACCGATCGTGGCTGCATTGGGCTGGGGAGAAGAGTTTTCACACTGAAGGGGGGGGGGGAAAAACAATTTTAGCTAATATTCATGACCGCTACCTTTCATCGTTTTTCATTTCTTGATTCCGGGGGCTGTGAAAAGAAAGGAGGAAAAAGAGGGGGGGAAAGAAACCTCAGCAAGTAAATCAGCGGGTGATTGAAGAGGCCTTTCCTGGATAATTCCGTTTGATTGGAGACTCAGGCTCTCATTACTAGCCCAGCCAAACAGGGAGAGGAGAAGGAAGGCCCATGCCTAAATGCCCGGCAGACCGCTTCTCTCTCTCGCTCTGCTATACCTGGCTGCCCTCACCCTGGCCCCTTTGTCCTCTCCTTGGCTTCCTCCCCTCATCACCACTTTATTCTGTCCATCAGGACTGGGCTCTGATATTAGAGTTAGCAGGAATACACTTCCGGATGTATCCCGATGGTAGAGCTCACCGCGGGCACAATAGTTGCAGTTAGAGTTGATTTTAAGGGTTTGTTTTCAGTTCTTTCCTGCTTTCAGAATGAAATGTTTCCATATTTTGTTCGGTGAACAGCATTTTGACCATCTTAACGGAAGCCATGCATGTTGAAGTGTGACTTTCTCTGTGGTTGTCTGGTGATTTCGTCTCACCTGGTGCTTACTTAATCTGTTTCTCCATCTACTTTTGTCACACAAACCCATACACTTGAGGAAACAGTCTATTATGCTCCATTTTGAGTAGATTATCTCTTCATCACATTCAACTTGCATTAACATGCTCAACAACAAACAAAACAACAGCACTCTGCATATCTAGTTATGGCTAATCCAGTCTTAATTTAGTGTGGTGTCCTTTTGTGTATCAGAACAGTCATCCTCCAATGGCAACTGCTGTGCACTAGTGCCTCTAGGCTGGTCCAGTATTGCAGCTGAAATAGCTGTGATGACTGAGGCTTTGAAAGTTAAGTTGTGCCGTGCTATCCACTCCTGGAACCCAAGCAGTCATGCTGGGAACTCCCCCAGGGAACTCAGTCTGGGGTCAATAGTGGAGCTTTGTGGGAAACCTTGAACTATCATCAGACCTTCTCAATTGTCAAGTCCCGCCCCTTCCTTCCTTCCTGGGTTTCTGTCAAGTCCAACATATTTGGGCCAGCCAGCCAAACACCTAGCTAACTGCGGTACTAACCTTGCCTTTTCTTTGAACAAATGTAGTTATTGCTACTGGAAACAGCCTAGTGAAATAGAAGAGTGTTTGTCTGTTGCTAGGTGCTTTTGCTAGGCCACTATTAGTGAAAAGAGGCCTGTCCTGCTACTACTAGCCTTGGCTATGTGATTCAAGGCTTAAAGAATGCATTTGACATAGACTACAACCAGCTCATACAGTTGAAGTTGGAAGTTTGCATACACCGTAGCCAAAAACATTTAAACTTAGTTTTTCATAGTTCCTGACATTTTATCCTCGTAAAAATTATCTGTCTTAGGTCAGTTAGGATCACCACTTTATTTTAAGAATGTGAAATGTCAGAATAATAGTAGAGTGATTTATTTCAGCTTTTGATTTCTTTCATCACATTCCCAGTGGTTCAAAAGTTTCCAGACACTCAGTCAGTATTTGGTAGCATTGCCTTTAAATTCTTTAACTTGGGTGAAACGTTTCGGCTAGTCTTCCACAAGCTTCCCACGATAAGTTGGGTGAATTTTGGCCCATTCCTCCTGACAGAGCTGGTGTAACTGAGTCAGGTTTGTAGGCCTCCTTGCTCGCACATACTTTATCAGTTCTGCCCAAACATTTTCTACGGGATTGAGGTCAAGGCTTTGTGATGGCCACTCCATTACCTTGACTTTGTGGCAAAACGGCTTTAGGACAACAATCTTGGAAGTATGCTTGGGATCATTGTCCATTTAGAAGACCCATTTGCGACCAAGCTTTACTTCCTGACTGATGTCTTGAGATGTTGCTTCAATATATCTACATAATTTTCCTCCTTCATTATGCCTTTTATTTTGTGAAGTGAACCAGTCCCTCCTGCAGCAAAGCACTCCCACAACATGATGCTGCCACCCCCGTGTTCACGCTGGGATGGTGTTCTTCGGCTTGCAAGCTGCCCCTTTTTCCTGATGGTCATTATGGCCAAATAGTTATATTTTTGTTTCATCATACCAGAGGACATTTCTCCAAAAAGTTACGATCTTTGTCCCCATGTGCAGTTGCAAACCGTAGTCTGGCTTTTTTATTGCGGTTTTGGAGCAGTGGCTTCTTCCTTGCTGAGCATCCTTTCAGGTTATGTCGATATAGGACTTGTTTTACTGTGGATATAGATACTTTTGTACCTGTTTCCTCCAGAATCTTCACAAGGTCCTTTGCTGTTGTTCTGTGATTGATTTGCACTTTTCACACTGAAGTACGTTCATCTCTAGGAGACAGAACGTGTCTCCTTCCTGAGCGGAATGACGGCTGCGTGGTCCCACGCTGTTTATACTTGCGTACTATTGTTTGTACAGATGAAGGTGGTACCTTCAGGCATTTGGAAATTACTCCCAAGGATTAACCAGACTTGTGGAGGTCTACAATCTTTTTTTCAGAGTTCTTGGCTGATTTATTTTGATTTTCCCATGATGTCAAGCAAAGAGGCACTGAGTTTGAAGGTAGGCCTTGAAATACATCCACAGGTACACCTCCAATTGACTCAGGCTAATTGACATCATTTATCAGACGCTTCTAAAGCCATGACCCAATTTTCTTGAATTTTCCAAGCTGTTTAAAGGCACAGTCAACTTAGTGTATGTAAACTTCTGACCCACTGGAATTGTGATATAGTGAAATAATCTGTCTGTAAACAATTGTTGGAAAAATTACTTGTGTCATGCACAAAGTAGATGTCCTAACCGACTTGCCAAAACTATAGTTTGTTAGCATGACATTTGTGGAGTGGTTGAAAAACAAGATTGAATGACTCCAACCTAAGTGTATGTAAACTTCTGACTTCAACTGTATCTCCATTCAGTACCACTGTCTGACCGTGGACACTCGTCCAGGAGGCTATATCTGAGCTTGAAGTAAGACAAAGCTAATGTGTGAGTTAATCTCTCAACCTCTTTTATTCCTAGTAGTCTTCCTGGTCATGTTTGTCTAGGGAAAAGGGGTTTTCCCTGCCTGTCTCCCCGCTCTCCCTCGGGTCCTCGCTTCCAATAGAGGTTAAAGCCGCCTCAAATGGTGCACATGTGTGATAAACACTCCCCGAGCTTTGAAGTCAATTGAGCTCCTACAATGGCCTTCTGCTTCTCAAATTCCCCCAGTTTGAAAACCGAGAAACCACTTTTGTACACCAGGCAGCCTTTGTGCCAGCCCCTAGTTCAAAGTATGTAGTTTCACTCCAGTTATGGAAGACTGGATTCCTATTATAGTAATGTCTATGGTTTACATCATGCAGTTCCTTCAGATAGGATTCATTCCCCTGGACTTATTTCACATTTTGTTGTTACAGCCTAAATTAAATAGCTTTGTTTCTCACCCATCTACACACACTACCCCATAATGACAGTCAAAACATGGTTTTGCAAATGTATTGAAAAATAAAATATCTCCTTTACGTAAATGTTCACCCCCCTGAGTCAATACTTTGTAGAAACACCTTTGGTAGTGATTACAGCGGTGAGTGTTTCCGGGTAAGTCACCAAGAGCTTTCCACACCTGGATTGTGCAACATTTGCCCACTTTTTATTATTTTCTAAATTCTTCAAGCTGTCAAATTAGTTGTTGATCGTTGTTAGACAACCATTTTCAGATCTTATCATAGATTTTCAAGTATACTGAGCACAAATATAAACGCAACATGTAAAGTGCTGGTCCCATTGTTTCATGAACTGAAATGTAAGATCCCAGAAATGTTCCATACTCACAAAAAGCTTTTTTGTTTGCACAAATTTCTTTACATCCCTGTTAGTGAGCATTTCTAATTTTCCAAGATAATCCATCCACATGACCGGTGTGGCATATCAAGAAGGTCATTAAACAGCATGATCATTACACATGTCTCACAACCGCAGAACACGTGTAAGGCCCCTGAGTGGCGCAGCAGTCTAAGGCACTGCATCTCAGTGCTAGAGGCGTCACTACAGACACCCTGGTTCAAATCCAGGCTGTATCACAACCGGCCAAGATTGGGAGTCCCATAGGGCGGCGCACAATTGGCCCAGCATCATCCGGGTTTGGCCGGTGTAGGCAGTCATTGTAAATAAGAATTTGTTCTTAACTGACTTGCCTAGTTAAATAAAACTAAAGGAATTAAAAAATGGTGTTGTGTGGGTGAGCGGTTTGCTGATGTCAACATTGAACAGAGTGCCCCATCGTGTGGTTATGGTATGGGCAGGCATAAGCTACGGACAACGAACACCATTGCATTTTATTGATGGCAATTTGAATGGACAGAGTCACCCTGACGAGATCCTGAGGCCCATTGTTGTGTCATTCATCCACCACCATCACCTCATGTTTCAACATTTATAATGCACGGCCCTATGTTGTAAAGATCTGTGCACCATTCCTGGGAGCGTACGTCCACGGCCTGCATACTCACCAGACATCTCACTCCTTGAGCCTTTTTGGGATGCTCTGGATCGATGTGTACTACAGCGTATTCCAGTTCCCTCCAATGTCCAGCAACTTCGCACAGCCATTGAAGAGGAGTGGGACAACATTCCACAGGCCACAATCAACAGCCTGATCAACTCTGTGCGAAGGAGATGTCGTGCTGCATGAGGCAAATGGTGGTCACACCAGATACTGATTTGGTTTTCTGATCCACGCCCCCACCTTTAAAAAAAGGACCAACAGATGCAGATCTGTATTCCCAGTCATGTGAAATCCATAGATTAGGGCTTAATGAAGGTATTTCAATTGACAGATTTTTCCTTATAAACTGTAACTCAGTAAAATCTTTGAAATTGTTGCATATTGCATTTTTGTTCAATATACATTTTAAGTCAACTGTATCACAGCCACTCAGGATCATAAACTGTAACTCCAGTGTAGATTTAGCCTCGTGTTTTTAGTTTTATTGTCCTCGTGAAAGGTGAATTAATCTCCCAGTGTCTGGTGGAAAGCCGACTGAACCAGGTTTTCCTGTAGGTTTTTGCTGTGCTTAGCTCCATTGCGTTTAATTTTTTTTATCCTGAAAAACTCCCCAGTCCTTAAGATTTACAAGCATACCCATAACATGATGCAGCCACCACTATGCTTGAAAATATGGAGAGTGGTACTCAGTAATGCGTTCTATTGAATTTGCCCCAAACATAAAACGTTTTATTCTGGACAAAATGGGAATTGCTTTGTCACATTTTTTTTTCAATATTACATTAGTGCCTTGTTGCAAACAGGATGCATGTTTAGTTTTTTTGTTTTTTGAATTTTACCCCTTTTTGTCCCCAATTTCGTGGTATCCAATTGTTAGTAGCTACTAACTTGTCTCATCGCTCCAACTCCCGTACGGGCTCGGGAGAGACGAAGGTTGAAAGTCATGCGTCCTCCGATACACAACCCAACCAAGCCACACTGCTTCTTAACACAGCGGCATCCAACCCGGAAGCCAGCCGCACCAATGTGTCGGAGGAAACACCGTGCACCTGGCGACCTGGTCAGCATGCACTGCGCCCGGCCCACCACAGGAGTCGCTGGTGCGCGTTTAGACAAGGATATCCCTACCGGCCAAACCCTCCCTAACCCGGACGATGCTAGGCCAATTGTGCGTCGCCCCACGGACCTCCCGGTCGCGGCCGGCACAGCTGCCGCTGCAGTACAGCGCCCTTAACCACTGTGCCCCCGGGAGGCCCAGGATGCATGTTTTGGAATATTTTTTTATTCGGAACAGGCTTCCTTTTCACTCTGTCAATTAGGTTAGTATTATTGAGTAACTACAATGTTTTTGATCCATCTTCAGCTTTCATTTAACTCAACTGTTTTAAAGTCACCATTGGCCGTGTGGTGAAATCCTCTACGGCAACTGAGTTAGGAAGGACGCCTGTATCTTTGTAGTGACTGGATGTATTGATACACCATCCAATGTGTAATTAATAACTTCACTATACTCAACGGGATATTCAATTTCTGCTTCTTTTTTAATATTTTTTTTATCCATCTACCAATAGGTGCCTTTCTTTGCGAGGCATTGGAAAACCTCCCTGTGGTTGAGTCTGGTTTGAAATTCACTGCTCAACTGGGTGACCTTACAGATAATTCTGTGTGGGTTACAGAGATGAGGTATTTATTAAAAAACCATGTTAAACACTTATTGCACACAGAGTCCATGCAACTTATTATGTGACTTGTTAAGCACATTTTTACTCCTGAACTTTTCATTGAATTTTATTTAACCTTTTATTTAACTAGGCAAGTCAGTTATGAACAAATTCGTATTTACAATGACTGCCAAACCCTAACCCGGACGACGCTGGGCCAATTGTGTGCCGCCCTATGGGACTCCCAATCACGGCCGGTTGTGATACAGCCTGGAATCGAACCAGGGTCTGTAGTGACGTCTCTAGCACTGAGATGCAGTGACTTAGAACACTGTTCCACTCAGGAGCCCGATTTTAAAACGTAATTAGGCTTGTAATAAGAAAGTGGTTGAATACTTATTAACTCGACATTTTAGCTTTTAATTTTTTATTAATTTGTTAGCATTTCTAATAAACATAATTCCACTTTGGCATTGTGTGTAGTCCAGTAAAACAACATCTCAATTTAATCAATTTTAAATTCAGGCTGTAACACAACAAATATGTGGGAAAAGTCAAGGGGTGTGAATAGTTTCAGAAGGCACTGTAAGTGAATGTTCAACCCCAGCTGCCCATTTACTAACTGACCTTAGTAAATACTGCTAGGCTAATTTCCACCCCCATCAGCGGTAGTAAACCCCAGTCTCCATTTGCTGACAAGACCAGGGCACATGTGTGCGCCATCGTCCGCGTGCGCCATCGCACTCATGTTGATGTTGTCCATCCACACCAGACGTGATCAGGACACGCATGATGAAATATCAAAAAGAACTCTGAACCAACTATATTCATTTGGGGACAGGTCGAATTCCATGAAACACTCATGACCATTTAGCTAGCTTGCTGCTGCTAGCTAATTTGTCCTGGGGTATACACATTGGGTTGATATTTTACCTGAAATGCACAAGGTCCTCTAATCCGACAGTTAATCCACAGATAAAAGGGTAAACTGAGTTTGTTTCTAGTAATCTCTCCTCTTTAAAGCTTCTTCTTCTTTGGACTTTAAATTGCAGTTGGCAACCACATTGAAGGAGCATTACCACCACCAACTGGACTGGAGTTTAGACCTCATTTCATCTTTCAATCACCCATGTGGGTAGAGCGTGAGCAGTTTGGATGAAATGATTGAATAACCTGTATGTGTAAATGTATTTTGCGGTCAGCATGTTAGGCTACTGTGGTTTCTCGATATGAATATTGTGGATTTTTAGAAACAAAACCACACTGGCAGTATTAATATCTGCAGAGCTCCCCTCAGCCTCCCCTCCCTGCCTAGCCTGCATTATTAACGAGCCCTCTACCAATTAAAATGGATGAAACTGCTCTTGAGGATATTTGATCAGGTAAGATCTCTGATTAGCATATCTGATGGATCTGCCTTCACACACTGATTAGAACCTTCCCAAAGGCCCCGGGGCCACTTTAAAGGAACAACTCCTGCACAAATTAGACTTAAACCTAAAGCACACTGGGTTGCTGACTAGCCTAGACGCCCATGACTTTTGAGTCTGTGACACCCAAACCCCCGGGCCCACTTAGCCCAGCACCACTGCTGCCTCCTCCCCTTTTGTGATGAAGCTGGCTTTTCATTCATTTCTTATTTGGATGTGTATAACAGGATTAGTCGTCTTTGTATTTGGGAGCCAGTGTAAAGAGAGGCGCTCCCCTCCTCCTACTGTAACAGTGAAGCTCCCTCCCACAGACAATGGTTGAGACATTGGGTTTGCGTGCGTATGTGTGTAGCTGCTAAATGAGGCCAGGAACACAGTCCCAGTGCTAGGAGATAAGGAGGGATCTCCTGTGTATATGTGCAGGCCAGATGGGACCTGCGCTGCCAACCACGATATAAACTCTTCTTTCGTCACGGGTGTGGGAGGAGACGAGCTTACTCTTTGGGCCAAGTCCAATCATTCTTGCATGGCTTGGATACTAGCTTTCTGGGCTTGCCAGCTCCAACGCATACATTTGGGATGAAGTACGTCAGTCTCTGCTTGTGGCTGGTTAGCCACAAGTTCAAAGAATAGGCCTACCCAGTAGACATACCGGGGACTGATAATGTAATTAACGCTATGCATCCCAAATAGACATGTAATGTCCCCTATTTTTGGAGGGTGATTTGCACTTCCAGGACTAAAGCTTATTCTTAGACATTGGACCGTTCTAAGAAGGCCTACTTAGATTCTCAGTCTATGGGCTGAGGTGCAGAAGAGCTCAGCAGTAGGTAGGATAATCCTCCTCCAAAGCTATATGTCAATACTTGTCAGTCTAGTGGTCTGACCATTACTCACCATCTGTCTGTCTGTCTGTCTGTCTGTTCAGAGGGGGAGAGAGGATAAGGTGTGTAGCACATCTAAACTGGTTGGGCCTGTGGCGTGATTTCATTTTTTTCTCCCTAGAATATGAGTGTGTAGGTCTGTGTCTTAAGTGTGAGAGCCAGGGTTGAGCTGATTGCAGCAGATAGAGCCGCTCTGTAGTCTACTATCCCACATGCCTCTAATCTAGCTCTGTGTGCTGCTGGCCAGGTCTGGCAGGCAGCTGTAGCTAGCCCTTGTGTGGTTTTGATGTCAGCACATCTGAAGTGTCAGATACTGCAGAGGCTAATGAAACCCAGTTCGACGAGTGCTACCGCTGCCTGCTCCCTGCCTCCCAATGCCTGGCACGGGGGGGAAAGAGTAGCCAATTAATAGCTACTGCAACAACTTGTTACTGGAGGAGGCTAACTGACTGTCTGCCATGGTGCCTGGTGGAGAGATTGGCTGAGATGATCTTTACTGCGTTTTCACAAAGGAGTTTGGGTCAAAATACTGAAAACATTGGGTTCTGCTGCAAGGTACTTTTAGAACGGTGTACGCTGCACTGTACGTTGTTATTCTATTGTATTTCCTCTTTCAGTTTGTTGTTCCTATTCCAGTCGTGGCCTGTCAGTGTCATGGCCTTATTGGTTCTCTGTAGAGGAGCTGTGTTGCCAGCCGTCCCCTATAGCCCACCAGAGAGCAACCCTTAACCTCCGACTAGTGATGATTGAATTGCCCTCACCCCCTGATACACAACAGACTAGAACACTGCTTCTTGCCCCTTTCTCTCCCTCTCTACATTTTTCTTCTTCTTTGTTTTGTAATGCCGGATCTTGGCTCAGTGCCCAGTTTCATCCATTGATGTCTCTCTCTCCCTCCCTACTCTGCTCTGTTTTCTCCCTCTGTTTCAGCAAAGTCCAAACTCTCCTCTCGCTGTTGCTGTGGCGAGGGAGGCAGCATACCACTTTGGAATGCAAGCATGCACATTCCTACACACACACACACACGCCCAGGAGACATCCACCCACCACCCACCCAACCAGTGCCCTGGCAGCTCTGTAGGTCATTGTGTTTGGCACGTGGCCCTGGGTAGGGGGGTGTCCCACCACCCTGCATCCCCTCTACCCCCTGCCTGACTCTACTGGTCCCTGTCAGACAGCTCCTGCTGAGTAAGGAACGGAGCATCTCTTTTGTTCTCTGTCTGTAGTCAGACTAAATAGATAGGCAGCTACTGTTGCTGCTACAACCATGCCCATCATTTTCTATTCTGGAGGGCTGTGGGGGGGAGGGGGCAGGAGAAAGATGAAACAATCACTTTTCATTACCACACTCCTCCATACCCCATGTGGTGTGGTAGTTCAGACTGTCTATATCTCCCCCTTAAACAAATTCCATTTTTTCTTTCCTACCCATAAGTCAATATCTTTTTTTGCGAAATAGCAGATGTTTAATCTAGTTGTGGGATCAACCTTTTCTCCCTCATTTCACATAGTAACCCTACCCTGGCTCTCCTCTCCAGGCAATATGTCTGAACAGACAGAAAATCTGTTCAAGGTGGAGCTTCCTGGCATTCGTTACCCCGCAGCATGAAGTTGTTTCATAATCTACATTCACGACCACATTCGTGAGCATAGTCCTCTACTGTGTGTGTGTGGTGCGTTTAATTGCCTGGTGCTGGTAGTAGTGTGTAGTACTATTAGCTGTGTTTTGTTGTGTTTACTGGAGTGGCCAGTGTTTGTCTAACTGCCGGCCAGGTCCTAGTCTGAGGTTTAAAAACATACATTTTTGAACAAAGGGGCAGCTAGTCAGCCCAGAGCCCAAACGAAAGCCTTTGTTTTGACTTCCTCTTATTCATTCACTTGGGTAAAGAAAAAACATGTATAATTGAAAAACATCCTCACTTCTCACAAGGAAGGAAAATAAGAAAAGGTTTATTTGAGCGAGGACCCTTTTGAAAAGCAGGGCATTTATGTACCTGGAGAGTTGTTGCTGTATTGCCCAGCTAACTCAATCAAGGACGGACGGTGACGTGTGCCAAGTCAGGCGGGTCCAGCTGGCGCTTGCCCATGCTTTTGTTTTACCATGCTCAGTATTCAGTCCACGGCAAACATTGTTGTTAGCGTTCACTGTCTTTTTGTGATGGCAACGACCTTGATGTGAGGAGGGAAGGAGGGACTGGGAGGAGGTGAACCGAACAGCCTGTATTGTAACTAAGCCATGTTGATGAGATGAGCCACTGTGGTTTAAGGCACCGGAAGGAAACCACATTGCTGCTGCCTGAAGCTGGTGAAGGTTATTACTAGTTACTAGTCCTCAGACAGCTTAAGTATTTGAAAAAGAGGATGACGACTAGTAATAGCCTAACCTTTCAATAACATGAAAGTCCTCAGCCTTTCTGATGCCACTTCCTTTGGGGCGGGGCTTATGTCTGTGTGACACTGGCTGGAAAACATCTCCATCCACCGCAGTATGATTGCTATGGGTCTTTAAGCACGGAAGGTTATTGCATGCTAAAGAGACAAACTTTTCTCCTGTCATTCTGTCTGTTTAATTATTCAGTGGAGAGGAGGCGGGTTCAAGCCAACTCAGAGGAGTTGTTTGGTTGGCCGTCTCTCTGTGCAGTGTCCTCTGGTAGGCGAGACTCTTTAACCAGTCTGGAGTGCTGCTTTATGAATATTCACCCCAGCATCCCTGGTGACCAAGGCACTGTTTTAAATCTACATAATTTGTCTTTAAGTGCCTTTCAGACGGCTTTTTCCTTTCTGTTGCTCTCCGGAAAAGGAGCCATGCTTATTAATCAAGCTCTCTTTGTGAGAGAAGGCCGAGGCTCGTCCAAAAGCTACTCAAACGCTCCCACTGGATGAAGCCAAAGGCCATTTTTAAAGCACTTGTATCAATGTCCATTCTCTTCACGTACAGTTTAAATTAGATACTTTTTAGCCATGTAGTGTATGGGCATTAATATGGAGTTGGTTCCCCCTTTGCTGCTATAACAGCCTTCATTCTTCTGGGAAGGTTTTCCACTAGATGTTGGAACATTGCTGTGGGGACATGCTTCCATTCAGCCACAAGAGCATTAGTGAGGTCGGACACTGATGCTGTGGTGTAAAAATACTTAGGTATCTTTACTATTTATATTTTTGGCTTTTACTTCACTACATTTCTAAACAGAATGATGTACTTTTTACTCCATGCATTTTTCCCTGACACCCACAAGCACTTGTTCCATTTTCAATGCTTAGCAGGACAGGAAAGAGAACATCCCTGGTCACCCTACTGCCTCCGATCTGGAGGACTCTCTAAACACAAAATACTTAATTTGGCTATCTGTAAAAAAAAAAAAATAACATTGTGCTGTCTGAACTTCTTATTATAAGCCATTTGAAATTATTTTTGACTTTTGATACTTAAGTATATTTAAAACCAAATACTTTCAGTCTTTTTTTTACTCAAGTAGTATTTTTCTTGGTGACTTTAACTTGAGTCATTTTCTATGAAGGTGTCTTTACTTTTACTCAAGTATGACAATTGGGTACTTTCTTCACCACTTCACTGATGTTGGGTGATTAGGCCTGGCTTGCAGTCGGCGTTCCAGTTCATCTCAAAGGTGTTGGATGGGATTGAGGTCAGGGTTCTGTGCAGGCCAGTCAAGTTCTTCCACATTGATCTTGACAAACCATTTCTGTATGTACCTCGCTTTGTACACGGAGGCATTGTCATGCTGAAACAGGAAAGGGCCTTCCCCAAACTGTTACGACAAAGTTGGAAGAACAGATTCGCCTAGCCTAAACCATAACAAACAGCGCCAGACCATTATTCCTCCTCCACCAACCTTCAGTTGGCACTATGCATTGGGACAGGTAGCGTTCTCCTGGCATCCCCGAAAACCCAGATTTGTCCGTTGAACTGCCAAATGGTGACGTGTGATTTATCACTCCAGAGAACGTGTTTCCACTGCTCCAGAGTCCAGCCTTACACCACTCCAGCCGACGCTTGTTATTGCACATGGTGATCGTAGGCTTGTATGCAGCTGCTCGGCCATGGGAAACCATTTCACAAAGCTCCCGACAAACAGTTATTGTGCTGACGTTGCTTCCAGAGGCAGTTTGGAACTCGGTAGTGAGTGTTGCAATGGAGAACAGATGATTTTTATGTGCTAAGCACTTCAGCCCTCAGCGGCCCTGTTCTGTGAGTTTGTGTGGCCTATAACTTCACGGCTGAGCCGTTGTTGCTCCTAGACATTTCCACTTCACAATAACAGTGCTTCCAGTTGACCGGAGCAGCTCTAGCAGGGCAGAAAGTTGCCAAACTGACTTGGAAAGGTGACATTCTATGACTCTACCACTTTGACACTCACTGAGCTCTTCAGTACAGACCATTCTACTGCCAATGTGTGTCTAATTTTATACCTCTGTCAGCAATGGGTGTGACTGAAATAATAGCCAAATCCATTAATTTGAAGGGGTGTCCACATACTTTTGTGTACATTGGAGTACGGGTGGAGAGAATGGAGAATGTTAGGTGCTGGATGTGTATAGTGCAGTGCATATTTGAATTACTCAAATGATAAAAGGCACTTGTTCTAGCTTTTCTAATGATGTCCCTCCCCTCCCCTCCCCTCCCCTCCCCTCCCTGCAGCATGATACACACTGCTCAGCTCTTGGATTTCAACACTGGCCATGCTTGTTTTTACTGGCACCCATTGTCTATACATCCAGAATTGTAAAGCTTGCATTATTGTTGGTTTAGTCTGAAGTTGTCCTTCTCCACTGGCCTATTGTTTTTTGGGGTGTGCCTATCAATACAGGCATCACAGCCTTAATGGGCACTGAATGCATACCACCCCCTGACTCTCGATCTGCCACCCCTGATGACATGGCCTCTGTCTGCCGTGAATGGAGTGCCATGGAAAGGCTCTATTTACCCATAGACCGCCTACAAAGCAGAGGCGCCCTATGTGGAAAGGAGGACAGAGAACGAAAGAGTAAGAACCTAGACAACATACCACCCAACACTTGTATCATGGCTCAGGCTCACGAGCTCTGTGGGTGTTGTGAGGCTCCTTGTCCATGTCTCATGGATTTTTGTTCACAATGTTTTCTGAATGTTGGGTCAGTATGAAAATGGGGAAATCGAAGGACAGATTCCACAGGACTTTGTAGATGGACACAAAGGTAGACAGAGAATTCTGTCTCCATGCAGGCTAGTTTCTACTAATGACCGTCCCTCTGTCTGGATGGAATTTGGTACTTTAGAATGTGGGTCCATTGAGTGGGCTGGCTTTATGTGTCTCTCAGCGCTTGCCTTAGAGGGGCTGTCACTGGTGAGCTGCTCTTTTCAGAGTGTCAGGGCCATGTGAATGAATCATGGCTGTCTAGGGATAGGGCCTTTTCTTTGTAAACATAGCAGAGCCAAACTGCATTGTGGTATTGTTTACTGAGCCTTTTATTCTGCTGCATGCGCATGTGTGAACGCTTGACATTATTTGGTGCGGGCCTGAATGAGCTGATGTCCCCCAGGTTATTGAGCTGACTTGTTTTTTGGGCTCGCTGTTCTCATTTTTACATTGTGGACTCCGTGTTTTCTGCCGAAGAGAGACTGATATTTCACTTACTGAAACTGGCGACATATCAACGAGATGTAAGGTCGGTTAAGTGACTGCGGAATTACTGTTGGAATGTTTCACCGCAGTGCTAGGTAACCGTGGGGGATTGTGTTCCGAGCGCCATCAATATCCTTTGGCACCGCATATCTTATTTCTGTCCTTCTCTTCCTCTTCCTCCTCCTTCTCTTTCTTTGCCATGCAGCATCTCAGTGGCAGCAGCAGTGGTTTCCAAGGCCCTGCTTCCAAGCTGACGCCTGCTAACCGCTGTTTAGGCTTTGTGGGCAACAATGGCAGGCCAGGCCTCTGCCTGAGGCCTAGACAGACCCGGCGAGAACAAAGGGTCCCTGTGAATCCTGGGGCCCAGTGGGCAGCCGGTGCAGGGGGAATAAAGCAGGTCACAGTGAGATTAAGACTGCACTGTGTGCATGTGGAGGGGAGCGAGGAGCGAGCCCATCATTGGGCTTTTTTCAGGGTGCGTGCCAGCTCACAAGGCAAGGCAGTCCCCTGAAAGAAAGAAAGAAAGAAAGAAAGAAAGGAAGGAAGGGAGGGGTGAAAGAAGACGGCCTAGAGAAGGGGGCAGACAATGGAGGGGTTTGAGTTGGAGGGGGAATAAGGAGAGGAGTGGTAATTAGAGATGCCGCCATTACATTGCCTCGCTTCTGCTGATCTGAAGCCTGTCTTTACAGAACACAACTCACCTTCAAGGTCCCAGGCAGCATCATAATGCATGCAAGACAAAGCTTCACATCAAGCTCCATCCTTTGTTTTCAGGCCCTCTGGTTTTGTCATTGTCCATATGCTATGCTTGGCTTGATGAGCATTTTATGAAGTCGACCAGAAGCCCAATTGCGGATCGGAGACTGCTAGCTTGTTATTGGACCAATGGAGATGTCATCTCACCTCAGTCATACATCTTAACTGCTGTGTCATTTATGGCCGTTGTTGTGCGAGATAAATGGTTTGGCGGGTGAGGATGAGGTTGGAGTCTCGACAATCTCCCGGTATATTTAGACTTTCTAAGCTTCTTATAAGGTTCTTGTCCTTCCTTGAAGTTTACTTCTGTTTGTTTCCATCTGAGACTGGTTTACAACTCAAGGAAACTAACTTTTGTTAGAAATGGAGATGATAAAACTGAGTGTATAAAACATTAGAAACACCAGTTATTTCCATGACATACACTGACCAGGTGAAAACTATCATCCCTTGTTGATGTTAAATCCACTTCAATCAGTGTAGAGGAGATGGGTTCAATTATGATTTTTAAGTCATGAGACAATTGAGACATGGATTGTGTATGTGTGCCACTCAGTGTGAATAGGCAAGACAAAATACTCAAGTGCCTTTGAATGGGGTATGGTAGTAGGTGCCAGGCGCACCGGTTTGAGTGTGTCAAGAACTGCAACACATCATTGCGCAACTCAATGTTAGGAAGGTGTTTGTTATTTTTTTTTGCTCTGTGTATTTGCGCAACAAATGTTTTGCTTTGTCAACAGAACAAATGTTAACTTCAGAGCCTGTTTCTGTCTTTAGTCACTTGCCATTCTTTGCACATTTTCACATCGTTGATGGCAATGTTTTGCTTTTGTGAGTTTTATGAAATATAAGCCTCTTAATGCTCAGTTATCTAGTTCTGCAGACCGTGCTTCAAGAACAAACATGCCTCAAAAGAGGCATTGTGCCGCTCTGACTGCTCCTTGTCAATCACAACAAGATGGCGGCAGATGGTTTCGTGCGTGCTTGCATAGTAAACAGGAATCCTTACATTTTTAAGGGCACGCATGACAGAAGGCCAACATGCCTTAAAAGATGAGCGATCCAGTGTTAGATGGGTGCTTTAGGGGCCATTCTGTAGAGACTGGAGAGACTGGAGAGACTAGAGGCGGTTGACATGAGCATCGTGGCAGGGTAGTGTTGCGGGGCTGAGCTGGCCTGATCTATCAGTAATTGGGGGATAAATGCGGCTTTGTGACCTTTTGGGAGCTGTCAGCTTCTCTTCTGCACCGTAGCTGCCCCTCAGCTAACCGCGGCTCCGTCCCTCCACACACAAGGCCAAGGCACAATGCGAGGTACGCAAACAAAGGATCTCCATCTTTTTTTTGTTCTTTTTTTTTGGCCTTGGGTAAGATGTTTGCTCACACACACACAGGAGGAAGGAGAAGGCTGGCCAGCTTTCTGTACACACCACCAAGGCCCTGTAAGTGCTGTACTGTGCATTGATTGGAATAACCCAGGTGTTTGTTTCCGAGGAACATTGGATAAACTGAATTTTTCCCCCCCATTTGCTCTCTGATTGCACAGCGCCATTCAAGGGGAATTGAATTTACCTCCAACACACAAGGAACCTTCACTGTTGTTGCCCCGCTAAAATGTCTTAACTTGGTTGGGGAAAGGGGATTGAATATATGCTTTCTCAACTCTGTATTTTGTATGGCAGGCATGACCTTGAACTTTGCTTGCTCTTTTTTTTAATTATTATTCTTTTTTAAAATGTACCTTTATTTAACTAGGCAAGTCAGTTAAGAACAAATTCTTATTTTCAATGGCGGCTTCAGGAACAGTGGGTTAACTGCCTTGTTCAGGGGCAGAGTGACAGATTTTTACCTTGTCAGCTGAGGGATTCGATCTTACAACCTTTCGTTTACAAGTCCAACGCTCTAACCACTAGGCTACCCTGCCTCCCTCTCGCTCTCATATTTCTCTCCTGCCTGCATCTCTGAATGATCAGCAGTAGAATAGACTTCAGCCAGGTCTGGTTTGCATCATGTGCTGAACGATTGTTCTGATCTTCCCCTGTGCTGCGTTGCTAGCTAATGCTAATGCTACCAACCCAAGGACTAGCCGACAAGCTTAATACACATCAAGGTAATTGGTAATTGGCTGAGACATCTTATCTTAGATTTCCATAGACATCATTGCCTGTGTTTTAAGGGACGCCCAGTGAAAGGGAGTTGATTAAAAAAAAATCCCTCCCCTGTTCCATGCCATATAATTGCAGCGAGTCAGAAATAAATTGAATGTGATCATGATAAAATTTTAATATTAACCTTTAATTTGAACAGGGTGCCATTGAGACCAAGTCTCTCTCTCTCTTTTTTCAATGAGCCCTGCACAATACAAACACACACATCAACACAAAATACTTCAATTACAAAACATGATCATAAAACACACACACACACACACACATCATCTTCCCTTCCAGTAGAGCATTCCCCACATGGCTCCCAGTGCTGGGGCCATGATGGTGCTGTTGGGAAACCGCAAATGAATCAATCAGGCCTTTATCTGATCAGCGGAGCCGGGGCCTTGTGTGATGCTGAATGTACATATACATGCGTGTTGTGTGGAGATGGACTGGGGTGGCTGTGGCTGTGTTAGGGGTGGCTGTGTTAGCAGGGGTGGCTGTGTTAACCTCCTTGCTGCTGGAACAGATGGAGGGTGGGCTGGGGTAAGCTGGGCTGGGGCTGGGGTAGGCTGGGTAGAGAGAGGGGGGTTCTAGGCTGTACTGTGTGTGCTGTGTTGGCCCTGCCCCAGCTCCCTGTCTGCCTGCCTGCTTGCCATACAGATCTCCAGCTCAGCCTCCACGGCTGATTAGAGGTTAATGGTTTGAGAGTGGGGAGGGACTGCCCTCTGATTGGTTGGCAGGTCCCGCGTGGGAGGGTCGGCGGAGTGGCAGATGGTGCAGACCCAGTGAGTGGAGCGGTGAGGGAGGGAGCACATATATATGAATGGTGGTATTACTAATGTTGTATGTTAGATAGTGGTGTAATAATGTTATCCACTGTTTTATTGTTTTTGCCTTTAATTAGTTTGGACCCCAGGAAGAGTTGACTTGGCAGCAGCTGATGAGGATCCTTAATAAGTACAAATGAGGGGGTTCTCTCTCTCTCCCTCATCTCTTTCGTTCCCATCCTCGCTCACCTGCTATGGAAGGCCTACGCGTATAACCTCACCGCTGCATCCAGCGAGCAGACAGATGGTTGGTGGAGGAGTCTAAAAGCCCAGGCTGAGGGAGCTACATTAGCAGCATCCCCCTCAGATTAATTATGACTATTAGACACTGCAGTGTACGGATCAATGAGCTGATCTCCGCCGTCTCAATGTCTTACTGCCTAACTCCGCCTCGTCCTACTCAGACATATCACGACTCGTTTTACCTATAGAGGCTTAAACCAAGTCGCTTGAGATGGATGGATGGATAGTATAAAGTGTAGAGTAAGATTAATGAAAGGAACCCCCTCCCTCCCCTGGCTCAGTCATATTGTTCATGTAGCATCTATATGCAGGCTGCATCCTTCAAGCTCCTCCCCCACGTCACAGCTCTTCCCCAGGGGCAGACAGCCATGTGCTTCTGCTCAGGATCAAATCAGCTTTGTGGGGCTGGCAGCGCTCCCAGAACCATACATTAATTTATCTGTTTAGGGGCTTTACCCACCCGGCCCCTCGATTACAACAGAACCGAATAACCAAAGATAAGAAATGCTATATCTAACTGTGTTGCTGTGATGGTTTTGCATATCGCTGTCATAATGAACAAAGCCAGTGTGGTGAGAAGGGTAGGGACGTCTATCGTGTGATATCACAGCCCCAGTAGTGTTCTGGCAAAGAGAAAAGGGAGGTTCAGGGAGCTGGTGATTTACACTGCAGTGTCAAGAGCCTCTTACTGTAGTTAGTGCTGCAGTGACTAGGGCGGGCGCCACGCTAATTCATCTGCACTCTGCTACCCCTGGCCCGGTCTCTGACGCAAGCCTCACCTGTTTTTCTGTAGCCACTTCTCTCTCCGTGCTGTTTTGGTCCGACCCGCACAAGCTTGTATACGTTACACATTATGCCACATGGTCCCTCCTCCCCCTCACCTCTTCCTGCTCCTCGTCCTCCCTCCCCAACCTCCAAAATCAGCTGTCCTCTTCTATGCCTGGCTGGCCATGGCATCCTGCTGGGACTCTTCAAGGAGCCAATTGATAGTTGCTGCGGAGTGACAGTCTGACCCATATTAGCAGTGGCAGTGTGTTGATTACTACTGACCGACCGACCGACCGATGCAGCAGTGTCTTGCCTTGTGACTGAACTGTCACCTACACTCCTTTTGCTGATGACTCCCAGACCCTCCTCAGCGCGCGCACACACAGACACACAGACACACACAGACACACAGACACACACACACAGACACACAGACACACACACACAGACACACACACACACACACCTCATCTAGGAGAGCATCAGTGTTTACAGGGTCTGGGCCAGGTACAGGCAGGACACATACACACACACCTCATCTAGAAGAGCATCAGTATTTACAGGGTCTGGGCCAGGTACCGACAGGACACATACACACACCTCATCTAGAAGAGCATCAGTATTTACAGGGTCTGGGCCAGGTACAGGCAGGACACATACACACACACCTCATCTAGAAGAGCATCAGTATTTACAGGGTCTGGGCCAGGTACAGGCAGGACACATACACACACACCTCATCTAGAAGAGCATCAGTATTTACAGGGTCTGGGCCAGGTACAGACAGGACACATACACACACACACCTCATCTAGAAGAGCATCAGTATTTACAGGGTCTGGGCCAGGTACAGGCAGGACACATACACACACACACCTCATCTAGGAGAGCATCAGTATTTACAGGGTCTGGGCCAGGTACAGACAGGACACATACACACACACACCTCATCTAGGAGAGCATCAGTATTTACAGGGTCTGGGCCAGGTACAGACAGGACACATACAAACACCTCATCTAGAAGAGCATCAGTATTTACAGGGTCTGGGCCAGGTACAGGCAGGACACATACACACAGTGCAGAAGGAAGGAGGATTGAAAGAAGAGGGGGATTCCATTTCTCTGAGCTTCTAGAGACGGACCATAAAGAAAAGAGCAGTGGAAAGGGACGGCAGGATCACATTCAGCATCGTGGCCGGCCAACAAAAGACGAGCCGAGGGGGCGGGGGTTGGGGTGGCTGGGTTGAAACGGCGAGGAGGACCCTTCACGTCCATCAGCGGCAGATGCCTGGTTCTCTACTGAAGGGAGAAGTGTGAAAGGAGATGAGGAGCCACCCTACCTGCCCCTCATAACCCCAGCAGCAGGCTGTGGCACTACAGCAACTGTCAGATTCAGACACACTGCAGAACAGAGATGGGGCCTCCTAGTCATCACCCCCAGCACGGGCCCCTTACTGCAGTCTGCACCCACTCTGCATACACTGACTGACCACAGAGGTGAGAGAGGCCTCTGGGTCTAACTAATGACTCTGTGGAAGACCTGCATAGGTGGAACATTGTAGCGGTACTCTACTTATTGTTGTCAGGCCTTGTTTTTTTTTCTAGTTAAAGAGACCTCTTGATATGATTCTAAACCCCATACACGTCTCTTCTTGTGCAACTGCCAAAGACAGTGATGGCCGTCAGCAGTATTCCATGTACGTGTTCCAGTTCATAAGATCACGTTTGTTCTGTAAACAAAACCTTTCAGTGCAGCAGTTCTTTCCTCTCATCAGCTCTCTGGGGGCTAGATCCCATCTCTTCAGAGCTGTGAGACAGAGAATTAAAACGCATTAGTCACCTCCTCTCGCTTCTCAGTGTTGTCCACTCCGACGTCGACCACTTCGATTGCTCACCGTTACATCAAACAGAGCTGCCATAGAGGAGCATGGTGATGACCTGTAACAGAGCTGCCATAGAGGAGGAGCATTGTGATGAGCTGTAACAGAGCTGCCATAGAGGAGGAGCATGGTGATAAGCTGTAACAGAGCTGCCATAGAGGAGGAGCATGGTGATGAGCTGTAACAGAGCTGCCATAGAGGAGGAGCATGGTGATGAG
Organism: Oncorhynchus mykiss; assembly: GCF_013265735.2. Taxonomy (NCBI): domain Eukaryota; kingdom Metazoa; phylum Chordata; class Actinopteri; order Salmoniformes; family Salmonidae; genus Oncorhynchus; species Oncorhynchus mykiss. Next base: position 64,482,620 of record NC_048572.1, read on the forward strand.
CTGTAACAGAGCTGCCATAGAGGAGGAGCATGGTGATGAGCTGTAACAGAGCTGCCATAGAGGAGGAGCATGGTGATGAGCTGTAACAGAGCTGCCATAGAGGAGGAGCATGGTGATGAGCTGCCATAGAGGAGCATGGTGATGAGCTGTAACAGAGCTGCCATAGAGGAGCATGGTGATGAGCTGTAACAGAGCTGCCATAGAGGAGCATGGTGATGAGCTGTAACAGAGCTGCCATAGAGGAGGAGCATGGTGATGAGCTGTAACAGAGCTGCCATAGAGGAGGAGCATGGTGATGAGCTGTAACAGAGCTGCCATAGAGGAGCATGGTGATGAGCTGCCATAGAGGAGCATGGTGATGAGCTGTAACAGAGCTGCCATAGAGGAGCATGGTGATGAGCTGTAACAGAGCTGCCATAGAGGAGGAGCATGGTGATGAGCTGTAACAGAGCTGCCATAGAGGAGGAGCATGGTGATGAGCTGTAACAGAGCTGCCATAGAGGAGGCGCATGGTGATGAGCTGCCATAGAGGAGCATGGTGATGAGCTGTAACAGAGCTGCCATAGAGGAGCATGGTGATGAGTTGTAACAGAGCTGCCATAGAGGAGCATGGTGATGAGCTGTAAGTAACAGAGTTGCCATAGAGGAGCATGGTGATGAGCTGTAACAGAGCTGCCATAGAGGAGCATGATGATGAGCTGTAAGTAACAGAGTTGCCATAGAGGAGCATGGTGATGAGCTGTAACAGAGCTGCCATAGAGGAGCATGGTGATGAGCTGTAACAGAGCTGCCATAGAAGAGGAGCATGGTGATGAGCTGCCGTAGAGGAGCATGGTGATGAGCTGTAACAGAGCTGCCATAGAGGAGCATGGTGATGAGCTGCCATAGAGGAGCATGGTGATGAGCTGTAACAGAGCTGCCATAGAGGAGCATGGTGACGAGCTGTAACAGAGCTGCCATAGAGGAGTATGGTGATGAGCTGTAACAGAGCTGCCATAGAGGAGGAGCATGGTGATGAGCTTTAACAGAGCTGCCATAGAGGAGCATGGTGATGAGCTTTAACAGAGCTGCGATAGAGGAGCATGGTGATGAGCTGTAACAGAGCTGCCATAGAGGAGCATGATGATGAGCTGTAAGTAACTGAGTTGCCATAGAGGAGCATTGTGATGAGCTGTAACAGAGCTGCCATAGAGGAGCATGGTGTTGAGCTGCCATAGAGGAGCATGGTGATGAGCTGTAACAGAGCTGCCATAGAGGAGCATGGTGATGAGTTGTAACAGAGCTGCCATAGAGGAACATGGTGATGAGCTGTAACAGAGCTGCCATGAGGAAAGCAAAGTCCTGTTAGTAACGGAGATGACTACGTTTTTCCCCCTCAGTCTCTGCTGGGTTCATTAGGATTGTTGGAATGTTTCAGCATAGATTTATAATATTATTAGGTAGGTTAAGGAGATGACATAAGTGTGCTGTAGGTCTGCTGTGAAATAACTCAAATCCAACATGAGAACCATCATTCTCCAGTTGAGTCTATTCATCTGCTGAAAAATGCAGATAATCAGAAAGAATAGTGTCCCAAATCTTTACTCGTTCACTACTTTGTTCCCTTGTTTCTGTCACACTGATATACGGCACCAGTTTTACAAGACTGCCTTCGAAATGGACAAGAGCATACTTGTACAGTACAAGATTTGATTGCCAATGCCTCGAAGAAAAATGTACGCGGTAAACACAAGTCCGCCATTTTCTCCGCCGTGTGGTTTCAATGCATCGTTGTCTTTCACAAAATTCACTTTGAACTTTGCATTGTGCTGCGAGTAATTTGCGACACATAGGGGTAGCCCCTTTGCTTTCCTTTTCTTTTATCAAAATGAAAACAGACATCACCATAAACTCCCCTTAATCAGATGGGCCTGTGGTTTTGGCTCTGCCTGAAAGGGCTTGGCAGTAAATTGGACGTTGGATTTCTTTCCCCGGAGAAAAAAAAAAAGAACTGGGTAAGAGGGGGGGCTAGTTTCTCAGAAGAACTCGTCTGGAAAAGCCTTTTGTGGGATTTGGCAAGAGAACGGCAGGCTTTACTCATGCTTATGAGGCACCCCTGTCTCACTACTCTAACCCTAGAATGAAGTGTGTGTGTGTGTGTGTGTGTTAGGCATTCCAGGTCTGTTACAGTTCACTCGCTATGATAGCAGTGATCTTCTGAAGCCAGACAGACAGGAACCCATTTGGCGTTAATTAGCTTAGCCTCGACTTGCTGAGCTCACTAAGTTATTTATATATATATATATAAAATCCTCAATGGTGTGTGTAGTGTACCCTCTGTCCTGTGTGTACTATGGGTAGTCATGTATGTTACCATAGCCATGCAGCCAGTGAGCATAGAAATTAAATGAGTAGAGTGTGTTTAAGGTCAGAACATACCCCCGAAGTGTGTGTGTGACTGTAGCAAGCCTGGTTGCTATGGTTTAGTGTGGTACTGTGATATAGTAATCCATCTCTGTTCTCCCAGCCCCCTCTCTGGGCCTCCCTCCATCATTAATAATTTACCAGTCAAAGTGAGCTGCCAGACTTTCTATCAGACACACACTTCCCTTCTCCTGCTGCATGCGCTCCCCTTCTCCCCTCCCTTTGGCCCTCACAGACCGAATGACTGACTTCAAGCCACAAATATGTCACCAGCCAGCAGGCAGGAGCATTTCCTTTTGAACAGCTGTTTCATGTGGTCCAGACGTATTTAACTAGTATCAGCTTTCTACTTCACTATCTTATCTACTCCCTTTTTGTAGTTAACTAATAAGATAATCCGTTTCTTTTCGAGTCCCTTTATGAACTATAATCTGCCCTCTCTGTTTGTATTATTCTAAGACCATTGCGTTACGTGGCTTGGACTTCTGCCGTCCCGTGAACTGATTGTGATACTGCTACCTCAATCCCAGAGTGCTTTGGGGTAGATAGTTATCCTTTACAAAGAGAGCACCAATGAAAAAAAACTATCACATAGTGCTACGCAGGATGCTTTCTATGGGTTTGTGGGTATGTTGCCAGAAAGGTTTGATAACCCCTTCATTGCTCATGTGACTTTTTTTTAGGGTGCTGAGTCACAACTGTCCTTCATCTGAACTAAAGGGGAAGGTGTGAAATCACAGCCGTCATTTAAATGTTGATCAAGTCTGCTGACACCAGTCTTCTCTCTCTGTCTCTCCAGGTTTCCACCTCAGTGGCACGGTCATGGAGCCCGCCTCCCAGTCGGAGCCTGAGGTCACCCACAAGGTGGCCATCAGCTTCGACCGCTGCAAGATCACCTCGGTCACCTGTGGCTGCGGCAACCGCGACATCTTCTACTGCGCCCATGTGGTGGCCCTGTCCCTGTACCGCATCAGGAAGCCAGAGCAGGTCAAGCTGCGGCTGCCCATCTCAGAGACCCTGTTCCAGATGAACAGAGACCAGCTACAGAAGCTGGTGCAGTACCTCATCACAGCCCACCACACAGAGGTGCTGCCCACCGCCCAGAAACTGGCCGACGAGATCCTCTCATCCAACTCTGAGATCAACCAGGTCCACGGTAAGAAAGACACATGTTGTTGGACATAACATAAGGTCCCTCTGTTCACATTTAGCACCGGTGTGTAGACCTAGAACGCCAGGGTCTCAGAGCTGTTAGGACCTACAAGTCACAAGATGGCCACATATTGTGCTTCAAAACAGAGCCTCTGCCAATCCCTTACACTCCTTAGTTTCTACTTCAATCATCCTCTGGTGGGCTTGAACAGCAAGGTGGGCCCAGTCTACCAAAAGCAGCAGCGAGGACTCCGAGGCTTCAAACAGCCTGTATGATGACTGAGTCTCCCAGCCTGCTGGTGCTTTGCATTTCTGAAAGTCTGAAAAATAGTAAAATGAAGAAAGTCAGTCAGACCAACGTTCTAACGTTACGAACTACTCTAGCCTGGCATGACCCCCCCCCCCCCCTGTTATCCTTCTAGTCTGGAAAACAGAGGACCTCTGCAGTCTGCCATCTCTCCACATCACTCTCTAAATATTTACCCACCCCAGCCTCTTAACAAAGAAGTCCATCTCCCAGTTTCCAGGTTGTTTGCTGTGGGGAGTCAGTGCTATGAGTTGGGGCTTTGATTGTGGAATGTGAGCGTTTGGATGCAACAGTGCCTTGGCAGGACTTCAGTTGGTAGTTCTAGGCAGATCAAATGGGTGTTGGGGTTACCTATATGACGCCACCACACCTAGGGTTCACCCTCTGTTCCTGTTCTTTAGGTGTTTGCTTAATTAGAAAAATGTTTAACAAAATCCTGGTTTGATGTCTTATGAGGTTAGTTTTGAGACAGGATTGATATAAGGCATGTTTTTGGAGCCTAGCTTCTGGTTATGTTTAATTAGTCTTTGGTCTGACATTGCCTTTCTGTGTGTCTTCCCAGGGGCCCCGGACCCCACGGCAGGGGCCAGCATCGATGACGACAACTGCTGGCACCTGGACGAGGAGCAGGTCAGGGAGCAGGTCAAACTGTTCCTGTCCCAGGGAGGGTACTACGGCTCCGGGAAGCAGCTCAACTCCATGTTCGCCAAGGTACGGCTGTCTGTCTGTCTCTGTCTGAACATTCAGTATCAAAATCAATCCCGGATGGGGCTTCCCGAAGTGGTCTGAGGCACTGCATCGCAGTGCTGGCTGTGCCACTAGAGATTCTGGGTTTGAGTCCAGGCTCTGTCGCAGCCGGCCGCAACTGGGAGAACCATGGGGCGGCGCACATTTGGCCCAGCATCGTCCGGGTTAGGGGAGGGTTTCGCCGGCAGGGATGTCCTTGTCCCATCGCGCACTAGTGACTCCTGTGGTGGGCCAGGCGCAGTGCACGCTGACACGGTTGCCAGGTATACAACGTTTCTTCCGACACATTGGTGCTACTGGCTTCTGGGTTAAGCGGGCATTGAGTCAAGAAAGCAATGTGACTTGGCTGGATTGTGTTTCAGAGGCCCGCACGGCTCTCGACCTTTGCCTCCGTACGGGAGTTGCAGCGATGAGACAAGACTCTCTAACTACCAATTGGATACCACGAAATTGGGGAGAAGAAGGGGTAAAAGAAACAAACATATCACTGTATATTACTGTCAATTAATGTTTTCTGTAGGTGCGGGAGATGCTGCGGATGCGTGACTCTAACGGTGCCAGGATGTTGACCCTAATCACTGAACAATTCATGGCCGACCCTCGCCTCGCTCTGTGGCGGCAGCAGGGGACAGGCATGACGGACAAGTGCCGGCAGCTATGGGACGAATTGGGTAAGTCCCTCTCACTTTCTTAAATGTACAGTGTAGAGGTCCAATTCACACAGAACACAGTTCTAGATGATTATGAGTGGCTATTAGCCCCTATGTTCTGCATTATAATGCATTGCAGAAGGCTATACATGCATACATAATGCATTATGAAGAGGGTATTCATAGAAATGGTAACTGACCAACTGTCTTATTGCTGCTTGGATATTATTGATTTGCTTCCGTTTTAAAACCTTGTCCAAAGCACTGTGGGTACTGGCAGGTCCTGAAACACAGCTGGGAAATCTTGCTACTCAAAGAGCATTTCCAAACGGAATGTGGCCTCACCACTTCGATCAGCACAGCTGTGTAACTATTACCTAACTGTAAAGCCACCATGGTACATGTGATGTGAGGTATCTTTCTCGTGTGTGTGTGTGTGTGCACTGCGACCTGCCCGTTAAATCCCCACACGTGTGGCCATATCAGTGGGTCAGTCGGTGGCTGTGCAGCAGTACATACATCATGGCCAAGCACTCCCCTCGATTGGGATTGCATGAAAAAGGGCTGGGATCAATGGGGTTTTCAGCCTCCCTGGTATTGATCGGGGCATTTTTAAAGGGGTCGATGACTGCAAACTACACATCCTGAGGAAGTTCATTGGAGAGCAACAGCAGAGCAGAGAGAGGTTTGCTGTGCCCCTCCGCATGATAAACCCCGGCTCAGGGGTTATGTTTAGTTACCGGGGAGCGACAGGACAGGGCTCTCTGATTGGCTAGGGCTGCCACAGGCTGTCAGCATGATCACCAAAGTGCCCAATCAAAGGTGGTGGTGGTGTTGGAGGGTTTAAAGCGACCGTGCTGCACTAATGGTTGTCGGTGTGATCAGGACTGAGCACCCTAACAAAGTGCTCTGAAACAAGGGTTTAAAAGGAAGCAAACAGAAGGGGGTAAATTCTGGTCATGTATTACTTGGTGATGGGGGTAGTGAAAGGAACTGAACTAGTTTACCCCTCACATTCCTTAGGCTATACTAAATACCTGTCACATGTCCAAATATACCCTGGGCCTTTTGTAACCCAGGAGGACTGTGCTGGATTAAACATGCTTTCTGTATTGTATAGTTCCTCCCTCCTCCATACCCAAATATACATTAACAAAGGATAATTAACTGCTGTTATGGCTCCTTCTCCAGACCCAAGTGGTCAAACAATGGTTATTGACCTTTGCCCCCTGACTTGTGTCCTTTTCCAGGTGCCCTGTGGGTGTGCATCGTGCTGAACCCGCACTGTAAGAGCGAGGAGAAGAGCGGCTGGCTGAAGCAGCTGAAGAAGTGGGGCGACATGGACATCTGTCCCCTGGAGGACGGCAACTACGGCAGTGAGTTGCCCAACATTACCAACGCTCTACCACAGAGCAACCTCGCCCAGGGTCAGTCGCAGTCTGGAGCAGTAACACACACTGGTATACCTACACATAGAGTACTCACACTGGGCCTGTACACTTCCACTTGAGTTACAGCTACATCCCTTCCCTGACCCAAACCATGGTTCTGATGCACTGTTTTTGTTGTCTTCAGATTTGGTTGTCTCTAGTAAAAGTAGTTCAACTCAAAATATCACTAATAAAAGGTATTTTTTTGCACTGTGCTCTGTCCCCCTCCCTGTGTGTCCCCCTCCAGACTCCCTGGCCCGGCCCAGACGGACCGTGTTCACGCGGGCCATGGAGGCCTGTGATCTCCACTGGCAGGACAGCCACCTGCAGAGGATCATCAGCTGTGACTACTACATGTCCCCAGCCTACCAGAGAGAGGGAGAGAGTCTGCTCTTCAACCCCCAGGGCCTGCCTCTATGGCTAGGTGAGAACTACACAACCAGATTCAATCTGGTCTGCACAGTACACAGTCTTAGCACTAGATGTTATATCAATTCCAGATGCTATTGGAAGGCCCTCTCAGTATATGTTTTTAAACCATATACACAGACACACGCACATACAATCTCACACACACACAAACAGGCCCAGCTCCCGGCAGTTTAAGCTCTGTGCCATGATAGTGATCCGTTTGTTCAGTGCCAGTTCTTGGGTTTGGGGCTCAAATGTTAGTCTCTGAACACCACCACTGTTTAGTGGTCTAAGCCTCCTGTAAATCCACTTCCACTGAATCCTGTAGCTGGAGTAAGCAAGTTCTGGGGGAAGATTTGTCCTCATTATGCAACGTAAGCCTGGGTATCAGAGTCGTGGGTTTCTTTCTGCTGAGGCTGCATCCTGCCTGTCAGCCTGCCGGGACATTGTGTTGTGCTCAGCCCGTGTCATGTGATTTGTGCCGTAGATCACGTCCCCACGGCATGCGCGCGGGTCGATGCCCTGCGTTCCCATGGTTACCCCCGCGAGGCACTGCGGTTGGGCGTGGCCATCATCAACACCCTCCGGCTGCAGCAGCACCGCCAGCTGGACATCTACAAGCACCAAAAGAAAGGTAGCGCCCCCTGTCTGCCTGGAGACAGTTCACTGTTCTCATTAGGTGAGCCTCTGGGCCATACGTAACAGAATTAAGGCATTTTATAATACAATGTGCAGTATGTTGGTGTCATCTTGTTGTGTAGCCTATTATTGGGGCCCTACATTTTTATATGGTTAGGAAAATATCCTAGCCCTACATAACCTGAATACTGTTCTACTTTTGTTCATGTGATAAGATGTATAGTATGATGCGGTCTGATCTTGTTCCTGTGTGTGTCAGAGCTGCTCCAGAAGGGGATGACCAGCACTACTAACCTCGAGGGCTGGGTGGGACACCCCCTGGATCCCATCGGCTGTCTGTTCACCACCCTCACTGAGACCTGCCGGGTAGAGGACGACAACGCAATGGACACTGGAGGTACGCATCTGGCCAGGCCCGGGCCTACCCAGGCAATGTTTACATTCCACTTCAATCGAACTGGTCAACATGGTGTCAGTCCAGCAACCACAACTGATCACCCATACAGTACAGTCCCATACAATTTGGCCAAGTAAACCAGCAACCATTTCACTCAACTTAAACCAAACTGGTCAAATTTTTTTATTTTGTCCCAAAACTAATCAATTGCAAAGTCACCCATTCAGTCCAGTCCTGGTCTGTCACCCTCCTCATGGTCCTCTTGTAAGCAGCCCTGAGATGAATGGCTGTGTTGCAGAAAGGTCATCCAGCCTACACAGTGGTGGAAAATGGATCAAGTCCAACAACATTTGCAGTCCATACATTCTTTAGCCCAGCCAAACAGAGAGCAGGGATTTGATACGACCTATTGTGACAAACCTACAGGGAGGCATTGTGTGCCGGAACAATCCTGGCGAGTGGTATGGTGATTTGGGTGGGCAGAGGGTGAGAGTGTGTTAGGGTGAGAGTGTGTTAGGGTGAGAGTGTGTTAGGGTGAGAGTGTGTTAGGGTGAGAGTGTGTTAGGGTGAGAGTGTGTTAGGGTGAGAGTGTGTTAGGGTGAGAGTGTGTTAGGGTGAGAGTGTGTTAGGGTGAGAGTGTGTTAGGGTGAGAGTGTGTTAGGGTGAGAGTGTGTTAGGGTGAGAGTGTGTTAGGGTGAGAGTGTGTTAGGGAGAGAGTGTGCTAGGGAGAGAGTGTGCTAGGGAGAGAGTGTGCTAGGGAGAGAGTGTGCTAGGGAGAGAGTGTGCTAGGGAGAGAGTGTGCTAGGGAGAGAGTGTGCTAGGGAGAGAGTGTGCTAGGGAGAGAGTGTGCTAGGGAGAGAGTGTGCTAGGGAGAGAGTGTGCTAGGGAGAGAGTGTGCTAGGGAGAGAGTGTGCTAGGGAGAGAGTGTGCTAGGGAGAGAGTGTGCTAGGGAGAGAGTGTGCTAGGGAGAGAGTGTGCTAGGGAGAGAGTGTGCTAGGGAGAGAGTGTGCTAGGGAGAGAGTGTGCTAGGGAGAGAGTGTGCTAGAGTGAGTGAGTGTTAGAGAGAGAGAGAGTGTGAGTGTTAGAGAGAGAGAGAGTGTGAGTGTTAGAGAGAGAGAGAGTGTGAGTGTTAGAGAGAGAGAGAGTGTGAGTGTTAGAGAGAGAGAGAGTGTGAGTGTTAGAGAGAGAGAGAGAGAGAGAGAGAGAGAGTGTGAGTGTTAGAGAGAGAGAGAGTGTGAGTGTTAGAGAGAGGGAGCGAGGAAGTGTGTGGCTTATGGCTTATAGGGCCGTCATCATCACAGTCCTTTGTTTGGTTCTGGTGAGTAGCTGGAAACATCTGGTTTGGAGGCCGGACTTAACTTGAATTCTGACCAATCAGGGAGCAGCTGTCCCCAGTCTTTACACATCAGCAGAGCCTGAGCCATAACAGTGGAGGGAGGGAAACATGGAGGCTAACTACTGTGGTTGCCGTATGAGAACAAACTCTGGTCGCCCGGGATTCCACATGGTTAAATCCACCTTGGCACTGACCTCACACAACACATGCCAAAAAACCTAGAAGCCCAAGGCTTATGTCCACTCATATCAAACCTCCTTCACATCTAGTTAGCAACTCCTATGGACAAATAAGTTCTAAAGCATATATCCAGTGTTGCCTAAAACGTGTTTGTATATTTTTTTGAAGTAGATGGGTACAGTACATAAAGGGGTACAGTACATATACAGCGTAAATGGGTCAGACCTACATGTAATTCGAGAGGTCAAATATTTCCAGAGGCATGACAACAAAGCGGCGTGTTATTGAAAAGCTCCTGGACGCTCCATTGGTGACTAGAGGTTGTTTTGATCCAGCGGCATGAAGGGAAAATCACTGATATTCTCTCCCCTCCCCCTGTAATAAACAGGATTGTCGTAGGGGGGAGGGATAATTTGCCAGGGTGATTTAAGCGTAAGCCGGCCGTGGGTTGGATCTTAGTTCCTGTCAGCAGATGTTAGTGTTTTTCTGGGACCTCAGGGACACCTCTGGTGCTGCCTGGCATCCACAGCTGCCTTGGGGGGGGGGAAGTGGAGCTAGGGAGAGGTTCCTGTAGATGTGGCCACGATCTGCTCCTCGTTGCGACACACCTTGTCCTGGGCATAGAGGCCTTCAGGCATCACACGCTGCTGCCCCAGAGAGAGGTTCCTGTAGATGTGGAGCTAGAGAGGTTCCTGTAGATGTGGAGCTAGAGAGAGGTTCCTGTAGATGTGGAGCTAGAGAGAGGTTCCTGTAGATGTGGAGCTAGAGAGAGGTTCCTGTAGATGTGGAGCTAGAGAGAGGTTCCTGTAGATGTGGAGCTAGAGAGAGGTTCCTGTCTGTGGCAGCTGCTTTCCACACCCAGCACCTTTCAGGCAACAAAAAAAAAAGTGATACCAGACAGCCGTTTTGGATTAGTGTTAGATTCTAGCAATGTCTCATAACCCTGCTAGATCATTGTTGCAATTGACAATTGGTTCTAATTGACCTAAAAGTTTGAAAAAAGGTTTAGTAGAATGAAGTCTCACTTCCATGACCATCCGTATAAACTAAAAACCTCTCTCTTCAGACTCTGGAGAGCCCAAGCCGCCTGTGTACCATCATGTGCCCGTGTGGGGTTGCCCGGATGGCGGGGAGTCCTACCTGGCACTGGCCCTGGAGGTGGCGCTGATGGGCATGGGGCAGCAGCGTGTGATGCCTGAAGGTCTCTATGCCCAGGACAAGGTGTGTCGGAACGAGGAGCAGATCGTGGCCAAGCTGCAGGAGATGGAGCTGGATGATCTGCTGGTCCAGACGCTGAGAAAACAGGCTATCCTCCTACTGGAAGGTATGAAGGCTATTTGTATTGTATTATATTATTGTCCTCCACTCGTCTCATTTTATTGTCTATCTTCTCTGTTGCCTTCACTCTCCCTCACTCTTTGTCTCACTTATCCTCCCTCGCTGTCTCACTTATCCTCCCTCGCTGTCTCACTTATCCTCCCTCGCTGTCTCACTTATCCTCCCTCGCTGTCTCACTTATCCTCCCTCGCTGTCTCACTTATCCTCCCTCGCTGTCTCACTTATCCTCCCTCGCTGTCTCACTTATCCTCCCTCGTGGTCTCACCTATCCTCACTCGCGGTCTCACCTATCCTCCCTCGCGGTCTCACCTATCCTCCCTCGGTGTCTCACTTATCCTCCCTCGTGGTCTCACCTATCCTCCCTCGCGGTCTCACCTATCCTCACTCGTGGTCTCACCTATCCTCCCTCGCGGTCTCACCTATCCTCCCTCGCGGTCTCACCTATCCTCCCTCGGTGTCTCACTCATCCTCCCTCTGTGTCTCACTCATCCTCCCTCGCTGTCTCACTATCCTCCCTCGCTGTCTCACTTATCCTCCCTCGGTGTCTCACCTATCCTCCCTCGGTGTCTCACTTGTCCTCCCTCGCGGTCTCACTTGTCCTCCCTCGCGGTCTCACTTGTCCTCCCTCGCGGTCTCACTTGTCCTCCCTCGCGGTCTCACTTGTCCTCCCTCGCGGTCTCACTTGTCCTCCCTCGCGGTCTCACTTGTCCTCCCTCGCGGTCTCACTTGTCCTCCCTCGCGGTCTCACTTGTCCTCCCTCGCGGTCTCACTTGTCCTCCCTCGCGGTCTCACTTGTCCTCCCTCGCGGTCTCACTTGTCCTCCCTCGCGGTCTCACTTGTCCTCCCTCGCTGTCTCACCTGTCCTCCCTCGCTGTCTCACCTATCCTCCCTCGCTGTCTCACTATCCTCCCTCGCTGTCTCACTATCCTCCCTCGCTGTCTCATTATCCTCCCTCGCTGTCTCATTAATCCTCCCTCGCTGTCTCACTTATCCTCCCTCGCTGTCCCGTTCTATTCGTTCACCCTCCATATCTCTATCTGCCCTGCTTGCTGCTCTCACTCTATTTCTTCCTTCCTCTCTCTCTCCTTCCGCCTCTCCCTCCCTGCCTCTATCTCGTTTCATGCCACCCTTTCTCTTTAGCTGTCCCATCCCTCTCTCCCACCTGGCTCCCCTCCACTGGTCCTGCCTCGCAACACCCAGCTGAAAATGGATCTCAACCCTGGCCTTTTAACACGGTCCAACCCCCTTTCTCCTGCTTCCCCATGCTAGCTATGCTATAGCCCTCCCCCATCTGGGGCTTTAGGGAATGTTAGCGGTGTAATCCTAGAGCAGACATCTGTCGCTGCTAGGGAGGAGAGATTTGGTTAATACCCAATGGGCAGTGAGTGTATGGTTTGCTGTCTGCTCTGTCGCCCCCATCAGGTTGGGAGAGGTATAACCTAATATTGCTTTTATTCACTGCTCTACTTTGAGCCATTAGCTGTTTATACTGGTATACTTTGAATATTCATCAAAAAACTGAGCCAAATCATAAGTGTGTGTGGCTGGACTCCAAGATATGAATGACGGTGACAATTCTGATGTACTTTGTGACAACTCTCTGTCTGTGTGTTCAGGGGGTCCGTTCAGTGGCCTGGGTGAAGTCATCCACAGGGAAAGCGTTCCCATGCACACCTTTGCCAAGTACCTGTTCTCAGCCCTGCTTCCCCATGACACAGACCTGGCCTACAAACTAGCACTGCGGGCCATGAGGTAAGATCCCCCAACCTACATTCATATCCAACCCTATTCAGGCTCATTGCTCTGTTTCAAGCACCTGTATGTGTCTCTGGCATTCAAAACCATTTAGCTATTACAAAAAGAACACACCATTTTACTATTAACACTTAGAAACGTATCATGTTTTATTGTCAACATAATGTGATGCGTCTATCTGGCTGTGTCACAGTGCCAGAGTCCGAGACATTCAAACCAGTAGATAGTGATAGCGCTGACGTCATCCACATGAAGTCCTATGGAAAACTCCCGAGGGCGCATGAAGTCGGAATGGTTTGAATTTGACTGTAACTAGCAAAGAGTCATTGTCGACGTAGTCGTTTTAATCCTGCCGGAGTCGACAGGGAGCCTCCTCGTAGCCTGCCTGGCCCGTGATTGGTCTGTGTCAGCACGTGGTCCTGTGTGACGACACATGTAGTAGTCAGAGGGGATAACTATTTAATGAAATATCTCCATTTGTAGCAACTTCACCATGGGCATCAAACTTAATCATATATTTTAGAGCCCAAAACTGGCGTCAAAAAATGATTTTATTTGGGCCGTTCTGGCGATCATCATTTATATAGGCTTTTTATGGCAGACCAGGGCTTTTGGCACTGCTAGGTTGCTATGCATTAGCCGACCAGCCGAGCTCATGACTTCACACACCAGACCGGACACTGGGGGCTCCCTCCCTCTACTTGTATCTATATATTGAGAGGCTGGATGATGAATCCCTATGACTGAATAATCCCCATCTGTACTGCGGTATGATTATCCTGCTGAGATTCCTCAGGGTCCTGGCTAATACACAATCCATAACGGGGCTTAGGGCTGCACACAAGCACACACGTGCAAGCTCGGATGTACACACATTCGTGCATATGTAGACATGGGGGGGGGGGGGAGACCTCCAATGCAGCTATACAGACTGGTGTGTGTTTCAGAGACCTCTAATGCAGCTATACAGACTGGTGTGTGTTTCAGAGACCTCTAATGCAGCTATACAGACTTGAGATGGGACGAGGCAGTGTAATAATGCTGTAGGCTTGGAAACATTTTTTACAGTTCAATTTTGAATAGAAAATGTTTTCTTTATCATAATAACTCATCTCATCACTCTCCGTCTCTCTGTGTGTATCCTCTAGGCTCCCTGTGTTAGAGTCGACTGGTCCCTCGGGAGACTTGGGTCACCCCCACCATGGCATCAGCATGGTGCCCAGCCGCTACCCGCGCTGGTTCACCCTAGGCCACCTGGAGTCTCAGCAGTGTGAGCTGGCCTCCACCATGCTCACCGCAGCCAAAGGTCAGCTCAGCTCTAGTTACAACAATGCGCACACACACCCAAAACATTTAACCACGCCACTACCAGATAAACACTCCCAAGGACTTGTCCACCACTACAGAACACCACAGTACACATACTAACTGTTGTTTGTACCTCCAGGAGATATGTTGAGATTGCGGACGGTGCTGGAGGCCATCCAGAAGAACATCCACTCCTCCTCCCTCATCTTCAAACTGGCCCAGGATGCTTTCAAGATCGCCACTCCGGCTGACAACCCCCCAGACATCACCCTGCTCAATGTAGCTCTGGAGCTGGGCCTGCAGGTACTGATGGCTAGATGGATAGTAAGCAGTGTGTGACATTGAAAAAATGTGCTGGTGAGTGTTGAATTACTGTGCACCCTGCCTTGTCTGACGTGTTTCAACATGTCTCTCTCTCTGCAGGTAATGAGGATGACTCTGTCTACTCTGAACTGGAGACGCAGGGAGATGGTGCGCTGGCTGGTCACCTGTGCCACAGAGGTGGGTCTACGAGCGCTGGTGAGCATCCTCCAGAGCTGGTACACCCTGTTCACCCCCACCGAGGCCACCAGCATCGTCGCAGCCACCGTCATGTCCCACAACACCATCCTGCGCCTCAGCCTGGACTATCCCCAGAGAGAGGAGTTGGCTAGCTGCGCCCGGACGCTGGCCCTGCAGTGTGCCATGAAGGACCCCCAGAACTGCGCCCTCTCGGCCCTCACGCTCTGCGAGAAGGACCACATCGCCTTCGAGACGGCCTACCAGATCGTCATCGACGCCGCCTCCACAGGCATGACGTACTCTCAGCTGTTCACCATCGCCCGCTACATGGAGCACCGCGGCTACCCACTCCGAGCCTTCAAGCTGGCCTCGCTGGCCATGACCCACCTCAACCTGGCTTACAACCAGGACACCCACCCGGCCATCAACGACGTGCTCTGGGCCTGCGCCCTGTCCCACTCGCTGGGCAAGAACGAGCTGGCCGCCATCATCCCCCTGGTGGTGAAGAGCGTGCACTGCGCCACCGTGCTCTCGGACATCCTGCGTCGCTGCACCATGACGGCCCCGGGCCTGGCCGGTATCCCCGGGCGACGGAACTCTGGGAAGCTCATGTCCACGGACAAGGCTCCGCTCCGGCAGCTGCTGGACGCCACTATCAGCGCCTACATCAACACAACCCACTCCCGGCTCACTCACATCAGCCCCAGACACTACGGAGAATTCATAGAGTTCCTCAGTAAGGCCAGAGAGACCTTCCTACTGGCCCAGGACGGACACATCCAGTTTGCCCAGTTTATAGACAACCTCAAACAGATCTACAAGGGCAAGAAGAAACTCATGATGTTGGTACGGGAACGCTTCGGCTGACCCCTGGGGTTCCCCCAACAGGACAGGCAATATGGGGAACACCTTTTTATTTCCAATTAATCATGTATTTAAGTTTTCATTTCCATTTATTTTGTCATTTACGTGTCAAATACTATATTTGTCCGTGGGGGGGGGGGGGGGGGGGGGGGGGGTTGTCAGTTTTTTCTTCTTCTTGTGAGCGACAACCAATATTTGTTGGCAATGTTACTCTGCTAGGTAAAGACTGCAGAGGGGGGTTTTTGTCTGAATACAAAAACGTTTGAAAAAGATTATGATAATGATGAAAAAACATTGAGGTGGCAAATAATGAAAAACCAAATGATGTATAGGGTATTTTGAGCCAGGGAATGATGTCTGCTGTGGTGAGATACGAGTGGTTTTTGAAGGAAAGAAAACCTGTCATTCCAAAAAACACTGACGCACATAGTGTTGACTTACTGTTATACCTCGATCGTATTCCAAGGGTCAGCTTTAAACTTTTCCTGTTAAAAGGCCTCATGTGTGGAGGAGGTGGAATGCTGAACTTGGATGTGTCAGGTCCAGGAGCCAAGCCTAAATATGCCAGACTCATCAGGTACATACAGAGTCCTCCTCACATATCTCTCACATATTCTCTACCACCTTTCCTGAGTGTAGCCTGATCCATTTGTCTGGTATCTCCTATTTCTAGTGAAGGTACCATTCAAAAAGAGACCGATGTACAGAGAGAGAGAGAGAGAGAGAGACCGGTTGCGGCAGATTGGTATTTGGATTCGATCACAGAAAGATGGATTGACTGGCCTGAGAGTGATACTGCCACTGTGGGTTTGGGTCTGTGAGGAGTGGCTTGTGTTGTCAGAGTTTGGGTTTATAACATGTGGAAATACCATTGCTGAAAAACATCTTGTATCTTTCAAAGCAAAACGTGTATGAACGTGTACTTTTTGACAACATGCCTTGGTGTAGCCGGTTGGGGTTAGTATTCCACATACAAGCCTAACCAGAACTATCAACCTCTCAGACCCTGTGGGGAAAGTTTTATATTAGCCATAGTATTATTGTTATACAAGCACTTCACAAATGTCATGTACTCTCGACACCATTCTGTCTGCTTGAGCAATTATTTATCGATCGTTAGAATCATCTGTGTGTGAATGAGTACTAGGAATACAAACAGCATAGCTATATTTAACATGCA
Source organism: Oncorhynchus mykiss (assembly GCF_013265735.2). Classification (NCBI taxonomy): domain Eukaryota; kingdom Metazoa; phylum Chordata; class Actinopteri; order Salmoniformes; family Salmonidae; genus Oncorhynchus; species Oncorhynchus mykiss. The sequence continues at coordinate 64,499,218 of NC_048572.1, forward strand.
CAAATAGGAATATTAGACACAAACATTTGAGGATAAATGTTGAGGCTATGAAAAGCGTTCCATGTCAGCTTCCACATTCCAGGTGACCTCGGGCCACAGAAGTCCACCGTCTGTCTGGCGTAGTGCAGTAAAGAAACGACGACAGAAAAGAGAAAAGAGATGCTCAACTCAGTTCTCAGGGAATCACTTAAAGAAACAAAAACAACAAAAAAAAAGTAGTAGCATAAGCATTTAAGATATTGTAAATATGAAAGTGTCAATTAAGAAAATTGTAAAGTTATAATTATTTATGATAACTGTGTGTTTTTGTTTTTGTGGGATACTTGAATGTGTTGTGGGCTGGGAATGTGAGGGCAGTTAGATGAAAATACATTTCTCAGGTGCTCCTGTGTACATTTCTCTGAATTTTGAGTCGGTTTTTTTTTTTATTTGTATGTTTTGTTTAGTTTTTGCAGTGTTTTCTAAGAGGAAGCATGTTATTTCGAAATTAGAAAAGCAGGCATACCATTATGAAAAGAAAGCAACCTGACTATGCAGAAACCACTTGGTGGTTTGGTCCCCTTCTCTGGAGTCACCCAGACGAATGTCTGAGGGGGGCTCGCCACTATCCTAAAGAGAACAGACGAGGCAAGACACGGCATGTTTGTATTTGTAAGTAGCCTGCACATGCTGCAAATTGGGACGGACGTTGCCTTTGACCAATTTAATGTACAATTTCTCTCTTTGGACTTAAGCCTTTAGTGTCTTCTCAAAGTACCCGTGTCAGCACTTGACATGGTAACGAGAGTTTAAGGAGAACAATGGTCCAAAATAAATGAAAATAAAAACCCTGCATGCCCCACGCAAAATAAGGAACTGGCAGAGAATATGAGTGGGGGAGTCTGTTTTGCCAACCCCTATCGTCCTCCCTTGTATTTCTTCATGCTTTTAAGCCTATTCAGTTCACTTCACCTGAACGACCATGGCCATGCTCTTAACCATTCTCTACAACCCCTACGGAGCAGTTGACTTATTCTGCTCCTTCCTTCCATCCATCGCTGGTCTTTATTCCTTCTCTTTTAAAAAGATTTAGTTAACTTCCTCCCAAACGTTAGTCACAGGATTCAGTAAGACTGCAGCACTGCCTGTACCAGTGCCATATGCACCACGACATAACACCTGCTTTCCAAACCAACCTACCAACCTACGGCAGCCTCCTCTGTTTTGTCATTCACTTAGCTGCCACAAATATTAACCACTACTTGAATCTGAGATTTGTGAGTTACAACGAGTGGACAAAACAAGATTGCAGTTTAATGTCAACCTGCCTGTTATATACACACGTCAAACAGCAAGCATTTTCTGTCGCTGAAGTAGTTGGTTCTACGGCATTGCAAAAAAAGTAGGAGGGAAACTCCTCTGGCTTTTAATTTCTCTCTCCCATACTCTGTGTCTGTGTTAACTGTACCAGTGTTTTGACCTGTCACTAGAATTTAGAAGGAAGTAATAATAATCACTGGTAGATTGTTCACTAGTTCATCTACGGTTTGATTCTTTTTTTATTTAAGGGAAAGTGTTTGTTGCCTCTTTGTGCTACTGATTTATAAAAAATAAAAAAAGGTATCCAGTATTTGTTGCCACAGAAGTATAGTTTATCAACAGTTTGTGCAACCTCTTGAGCTAATGTCTATAAAACAATTTATTACTATTTATGTAACGCTACTACCATTTTATATCATTTGTGTTGGAATCTCAGTGCTTTTCTATGAATAAAGTGTGAAACACGTATATTGACTCCTGCTACTTTCTAAAAACTGTCTTCTCTCACTTTAGGTGCCACTCTATTCCTGTCGGTGTAGTTGTGATTTCTCCTCTAATAAGACTCTATCTCATTGCAATTCTCATTCATTAGGGCATTCATGGAGCTAAACCTGTGAATCAGGTCATAAAGAATCCTAAGTGTGTGTGAGAGGCAGGCAGCACGTCTCCAGCCCAGATTGATTGCCTCTCTAAATGAGCTTATTAATTATCGCAGCAGACAGCTCTCAACTGTCCGATTCCCATTCTGTTCTTAATAGAACACCACCTCAATTTGTTCTGTTACCTCCTACACATGGGATTGGACTGACAGTGAATTCTATGAATCGGTTTTGGGATTCAGTGGTGACCAAAAACCGGAATATATGTTGGCTGATATTGAATGTGCTGTACGTGCTTGTTGACTGACAGGTTGGTTTAGCTCTAATTTTATCCTGGGTTAAAGGTAGGGGTGTTTTTTTTGCTGCTGCTGTACGAGCCAATCTGTTACAACTGTAAACACCATGAAAACCAAATGTCAGAGTGATTGGTACGCTGGGTGGTGATGCTGTCAACAAGCCCAATACTCTTCGGACCTGCTTGTACAAACTACACGGCTTCTCCCCTGGCCTATCCATGGGGGAGTGCTTCACAGATGGGCTCTGTCATTGTGTTTTGGACAGGGAGCACAGAGTTTGCCTGCTGAAATATGGATGGCGGCTGGGCCCAGCCCCCCTCCCCCTCCCCCTCTGCTCCACTGGGGAGTGTTTGTGCTCCTGTAGAGGGGGGTGATTTAGCTGAAGTGACATGTAGGGAAGAGACAGACGAGTAATTGGCTCCCCCACCTTGCTGTGTGGTTCCTGTGTCGGCTGCTGAGGCTGTCAGCTGGGGGAAAGAGTGGAGAGAACAGGCATCGATGTGAGACGAATGCTGGGATGCACCAGATTGCTTATGTGGTCCTGAAGGCAGGTGCTTCGTTCGAACACTAGGGTTGCGCTGTATGTTTATTAGTAGACAATTGGTCAGTCGAACCCCAGCAAGGACCAACAGGTGGAGGAAATTCCTCCGGTGGCCAAGTCCACCTCCAAATTGGCACAAACTCATGCTCCGAGAGCACTCTGACTGTCTACGTACTGTTTGGCAGGTGAGTCTTAAGTTCTCTCTCTCTCTCTTGGATGGTAGGTTGTGCTGTCAGCATTAACAAACATCTCGTTCTTCAGGGAGCTGATTTGGAGAGCTTTGTCCTGCCGCTCTGGCTTTCTAACATCCCTCAGTAATTGGGGTGTGTGAGAGGCTGGGTGGGGTGAAGGAGGGATCAGGGAGGAAGGCGCTTGGGGGAGAGCTAATGAAAAGGAGTAACTGCAGTGGCCTTATGATTCTATCCATTCCAAATGATTCTTTCTTTGGATCATATTGGATTGAATCCTTTATTGAGAAATGCTTGGGTGTGGGGACTGGGGAGATGAATGACTGTGGTCTTAGCTATGGAACAATAGAGATGATGGTGATAGATGAGTCAAGGCTGGACCACAGGGAGTTAGGCTCCCTCTAGTATCTGTGTCATCCAGCTCCACCATCATTTGGCTCCATGTTAACTAGCGATAATGTGACAGGAACAAACAGCACATTACTCTCTGACCAAGTTGGGGACTGACAAGCATATTTCTTTCAACACCCACTTTGTGTAATGGCACAACTCATACAGTGTGAATATATTACAAAGATGAATGTTTACAAGGGACAGTGACCTTAACACAATGACATGTCAGTGGCTTTCTAAAGCACAGGTCACAAGATGGAATCCAGACAAAGGCTGCGTAATGACAGTGCCAATATCACATTCCCACAAAATATTGTCTTCACTTTTTCCATAGTGGCTACAGTATGAAACATTGGAGCCAGCCAGCGACTCCTCACCGAGAAGTCTGATGTGGGCTTCTCCATTGCCCTATGTTAATATTTCAAATCAATCACAGTCTACGGCAGCCCATACGATAAAGCACTGATGATGCCAGTCCCTGACAAATGATGTACAGCCTGCTGTCTCCAGGAGCAGATTGGATTTTCAGGCCTGCTGATTTGCTGAGAGATTGTGCCTGAGACCCCCACAATCCAGCCCCTTGGTCCTCTATGTAAGGAGGCCTTGAGTTTTTTTTTAAGCACCAGATTCATTGTTGCATTTAAAAAATAATGCCTGAAAAGCCCATGACGTAACGCATGCACATGGGGAGAAACAAGAAAACATAGCCTTGCTCTACTTGGTCCTTAAACAGCGAAGTGTAAAATGATAGCACTGATCAGCAAATTAATTGTTTTTTATGTTGATTTTGTTTTCTTCACATTGGCTGACAGGGAACAGCACCTCACAACACAAAGTCGGGTTAATCCTGCATTGTCACAACAACTTGCCGTTTGGGTCCAGCTGAAAAGGAGTGTGCCACCGCCGCGGCTTGAGGGTCAGACATCAAGCCAATCAGGAGACTCCTAGGCAGAGCTACTTCCTCTATCAATGTTTCACACAGCAAATCAAGGAGCATCCGTGAAGGACAACAAACCAAAACATGATGCATTTTTGTGGAATCCTATGCCCACAATTCCAACAACAAAAACAACTGGATTTGTACCACTACTTATCTCTAGTGCTTTTAGCTTCCTTTCAGAGAAAAACACCCATTGGGATTAACTGTCTTTATTCCTCATGTAAATATCAGTCTGTAATGATAATAATTTCCTTTTAAACCAAAATAAGTAATAAAATTAAGCCATTTTTTATATGCATGTTTAAAATGGAAACAAATGAAGCCTGGATAGATTTGTTCTGGAAATGGTTTAAAAAAAAATCATGTACAGTGTGCCAACCATACCCATCCCCGACTCCCAGCCCCTCACTACATCCCCGACTCCCAGCCCCTCACTACATCTCCGACTCTCAGCCCCTCACTACATCCCCGACTCTCAGCCCCTCACTACATCCCCGACTCTCAGCCCCTCACTACATCCGACTCTCAGCCCCTCACTACATCCCCGACTCCCAGCCCCTCACTACATCCCCGACTCCCAGCCCCTCACTACATCCCCGACTCCCAGCCCCTCACTACATCCCCGACTCCCAGCCCCTCACTACATCCCCGACTCCCAGCCCCTCACTACATCCCCGACTCCCAGCCCCTCACTACATCCCGACTCTCAGCCCCTCACTACATCCCCGACTCCCAGCCCCTCACTACATCCCCGACTCCCAGCCCCTCACTACATCCCCGACTCCCAGCCCCTCACTACATCCCCGACTCCCAGCCCCTCACTACATCCGACTCTCAGCCCCTCACTACATCCCCGACTCCCAGCCCCTCACTACAGTCGTGGCCAAAAGTTTTGAGAATGACACAAATATACATTTTCACAAAGTCTGCTGCCTCAGTGTCTTCAGATATTTTTGTCAGATGTTACTATGGAATAGTGAAGTATAATTACAAGCATTTCAAAAGATTTGGACAATTACATGAAGTTAATGCAAAGAGTCAATATTTGCCGTGTTGACCCTTCTTTTTCAAGACCTCTGCAATCCGTCCTGGCATGCTGTCAATTAACTTCTGGGCCACATCCTGACTGATGGCAGCCCATTCTTGCATAATCAATGCTTGGAGTTTGTCAGAATTTGTGGGTTTTTGTTTGTCCACCCGCCTCTTGAGGATTGACCACAAGTTCTCAATGGGATTAAGGTCTGGGGAGTTTCCTGGCCATGGACTCAAAATATCGATGTTTTGTTCCCCAAGTCACTTGGTTATCACTTTTGCCTTATGGCAAGGTGCTCCATTATGCTGGAAACGGCATTGTTCGTCACCAAGCTTTTCCTGGATGGTTGGGGGAAGTTGCTCTCGGAGGATGTGTTGGTACCATTCTTTATTCATGGCTGTGTTCTTAGGCAAAATTGTGAGTGAGCCCACTCCCTTGGCTGAGAAGCAACCCCACACATGAATGGTCTCAAGATGCTTTACTGTTGGCATGACACAGGACTGATGGTAGCACTCACCTCGTCTTCTCCGGACAAGCTTTTTTCCGGATGCCCCAAACAATCGGAAAGGGGATTCATAGAAAATTACTTTACCCCAGTCCTCAGCAGTCCAATCCCTGTACCTTTTGCAGAATATCAGTCTGCCCCTGATGTTTTTCCTGGAGAGATGTGGCTTCTTTGCTGCCCTTCTTGACACCAGGCCATCCTCCAAAAGTCTTGATGATCCGATAAATGGTTGATTTAGGTGCAATCTTACTGGCAGCAATATCCTTGCCTGTGAAGCCCTTTTTGTGCAAAGCAATGATGACGGCACATGTTTCCTTGCAGGTAACCATGGTTGACAGAGGAAGAACAATGATTCCAAGCACCACCCTCCTTTTGAAGCTTCCAGTCTGTTATTCGAACTCAATCAGCATGACAGAGTGATCTCCAGCCTTGTCCTCATCAACACTCACACCTGTGTTAACAAGAAAATCACTGACATGATGTCAGCTGGTATTTTTGTGGCAGGGCTGAAATGCAGTGGATTTTTTTTTTTTAGGATTCAGTTCATTTGCATGGCAAAGAGGGACTTGCAATTCATCTGATCATTCTTCATAACATTCTGGAGTATATGCAAATTGCCATCATACAAACTGAGGCAGCAGACTGAAAATGTATATTTGTGTCATTCTCAAAACTTTTGGCCACGACTGTACATCTCATTTGTCATTTAAGAGTTTCCCCTGATAATCTCAAGCACCAGTGGTATAGTGGTAGATGTGTGGACATAGGATTGCGAATTCATCTCAAATTGGGAGCTTCCCTTGAGAGCTTTGGTGAACTGCAGAGGTCCAAATCTATGGAGCACAACAAGCTGAACCAACAGTCCTGGATGAAGGCTTTTGACTGAATAAAAACAAAGAGCGAAATAAACACAAGTGCTTATGCTTTAGTACATTTGTCACAGTCAAACAACAGTGTTGGCCATGAGACCAACACACAACCTTTCAAGATAATCACATTAAACCCTTCATGTTGTTGTAAGATGAAGTACCTGATGAAAAAACGGAGCAGAGGTACACATAGGAAATATTACAAGGTCGTGCACTACGTTTTTCTTTTGTCCAAGGATTATCTATAGAATATAACCAAAATATGATTTATAATAGAAAAATCACACACTACCGTTCAAAAGTTTGGGGTCACTTAAATGTCCTCGTTTTTGAAAGAAAAGCACATTTTTTGTCCATTAAAATAACAGCAAATTGATCAGAAATACAGTGTAGACATTGTTCATGTTGTAAATGACTATTGTAACTGGAAACGGCTGATTGTTTGTGGAATAGCGTAAGTCTGGATTTGTCCTGGGATAACATACTTGATAAGACCTGTTGGTAGATTGGATTTCTGTGAATACATGATACATTGTCTCTATAAACCAATGCAATGTTGCTTAGTTCTTTGGGCGCTGCTCTCTGCTAGTATGATGACTGTGGTCAATGTTGCCTGGTGACGGGGGTGTTACTTGAGATTGAGGTGGCGAGAGTGAGTGTGGACAGCTTCTACAAAGGCACCCACATTCTCTGGGTCCATGTCAGGGTACAGCCCGTGGCCCAGGTTGGCTATGTACCCTCTGGTCCCAAAGCCTTCCAGCATCTTCTTCACTATCTCTGATATACGCTCCTGTAGAAACAGAGACAAATGAGCATCACTTTTGAAAGTGTGCCGTATAAGTAAGAGCAGCGAGGTTAGCAAGTGCCTGGCTCAAGAACACAATGGTTGCTGGGTCATGTGCTTGTACTCAAACATCTCTCTGTACCATGTGTTTTCTTTTGTCAATATTCTAGATGTATTTTTTAAATAATATAATAAAATCATTTTCGGAATGGTCAAACGTTTTCAGTGTAAACTTAAACGACTAAAACCAGATATGAAGTACGTAGAAAGGATAATGGACTTATATAGCTTTAAAACTGTCAAATGTTCTCTTCGCCCCATGGCAAAAAGTGTAAAATTGCAGGAAATTAGCTTTAAAAAAGCAAGAAGTTTGTCTGCGGCAAAGAGGAGGGCCCTTAAATGTTCAGTTGGAGACTGCACCATTGGCCACGCCCACCACCTAAGCCCCATTTTGATCCAGAAAAAAACCCAGTGCTTACCTTGGGGGCATAGAGTGCACAGGGGTCCATGTTCCCCTGGAGACTAACCTTTCCTCCCGTCCGCTCTCTGAAATCACAGAGACAATAGGCTCGTTAGGAAGAGTTAATTTACGAGGTGTTCAGTGGACAAAGCCAGGCATCCCCATTTTTATTGTTGACAGGATAAACTTGTGAATCCAATACAATTTAAACATATGACACAAAACGTCTTTTGCAAACGTTGGCTCGGCCATTGACTGTCTAGGAAGCTAACTCTCTGGGAATGATTCATAATCATCAATTGCTTTCTGTGAAAAGGGTTCATGTCCATTACCGTGCTGAGCGTGGATCGATGGTCCAATCCAAACCAACAACCTCATAGTGGGACTGAGAGAGGTCCTCCAGACCATAGTGGCCGTCCTTGGCAAACACAATCTGGAACAGAACATACAGGACACGGGGGGGTTACAGAATGGTCCAGGGAACTTAAAAGACACACCCGTGAAAAACAAAAATTACAAAACAATTGTGAAATATTTAATTATGAGCAGTGTTGTACAGGTTAAAAAAAATACTTCAGGTTGGCGTGAAAAGAAAAGTAACTGTTTCATTGCGTTTTTCGGCAAAAAACTGGGTTAACTTGCATTTACCCGCCACTACACTGCTGATTCTGAGACCTACGACATGCTATATAATGATTCAAGGCATAAAAAAAACCTCTAATGCATTTCTGGCTATTTAAGATGCCGCCTGTAGAGAAAAATCTGACTATATAGTGCCATCTACTGGTGAAATATCACATCACACTGGCCAACATATCTCACCGCAATAACGGCAAGCCTTTTATAAGGACAACGTAGGAGATGATAAACAAAAGCTTGTCTTGAAAATCTAGTGAAATAAAATAAACAAAATGGAGGTCTGTGTTGATGTGTGAATGACAGTCTGTGTGGGCTCACCATGGGGACATCCTGGCCTGACTCCTTCAGCTGGTCCTTGACCTTACGGGCGATGTCTCGGAGGTAGGGCAGGGAGAACTCCTGGAACTCCACTGGGCCCAGACAGCCAGCATGGGACTCAAACACCTGCAAAGCCTGGGTAAACACAGGGATGGATCTACATAGCACTACACTGAGTGTACAAAACATTAGGAACACCTACTCTTTCCATGACAGACTGACCAGGTGAATCCAGGTGAAAGCTATGATCCCTTATTGATGTCACTTGTTATATCCACATCAATCAGTGTAGATGAAGAGGAGGAGACGGGTCAAAGAAGGATTTTTAAGCCTTGAGACGACAGACATGGATTGTGTGTGTATGCCATTCCGAGGGTGAATGGCAATGACAAAATATGTGACTGCCTTTGAACGGGGTATGGTAGTAGGTGCCAGGCACACCGGTTTGAGTGTGTTAAAAAGTGCCACACTGCTGGGTTTTTCACACTCAACAGCTTCCTCAAGAATGGTCCACCACCCAAAGGACATCCAGCCAACTTGACACAACTGTTGGAAGCATTGGAGTCAACATGGGCCAGCATCCCTGTGGAACGCTTTCAACACCTTGTACAGTCCATGCCCTAACGAACTGAGGCTGGGGGAATCAACGCAATAGGACGGTGTTCATAATGTTTGGTACACTCAGTGTATGTCTTTTGTATAATGTGCCTATGCCAGGGGCCCTATAAGAGACCTGCATTAATAAAAATCAACATTCTATCAGTTCCTAGATATTGAGCTATCAAATAATTAATGGTCTGGCAAGTGTAACGTCTTCTCCTTGTCCAATTAAGTGCTGTAAATAAAATGATCTACCCTCTATTCACCTGATAATTTTCCCATGTGCAAGAACTCTTAGCTAGCAGTGCACCTGAAGATAAACTGTAGTAAGATACAGCTGGAACTCAATCTCCCATGATGCCTAGCTTACCTGTGCCCCAGCAGCCACTTGTCCCAGCAGGTACACTACGATGACATCTGTCAGCATCTTTAGCAGCTTGTGGCTGGCCTCAGGGTGGCGGTACAGCCAGCGCTTAGCCTTGGAGTGGGTTGTTGAGCCTCCCCCCTCAATCATATAGGCCATTAGGGTCCACTACAAGGGAAAACAGATGATGATATGGGACACTTTACCGAAGCCACTAGTCAAAGAACACCAAAATACAACAAAAAAATGTCTTCTGACGATTGAAGCAACCAATAGATTATTTATTGAAAAGTGTTCTCTCTCTCTCTGTATATGTGTGTGTGTGTGTGTGTGTGTGTGTGTGTGTGTGTGATCTCACCGGGGCACCAGTGAAGCCGATCAGAGGGACCTTGCCATCCAGTTTGTGGCGTGTCAATGTGATGGCCTTGAAGACATAGCCCAGCTCCTTGTTGACGTCCACCTTGGGCTGCAGGAGCAGCAGGTCCTCTGGCTCCTTTAGGGGCTCTGGGAACGTAGGGCCCTTTCCTGCCACCATCTGGACATCCATACCCATGGCCTGGTAGCAGGAACACACATACACCCAGACATTCATTGGGCAGTTCCATTCCTCATACTGTATCTGAGTTATGTGCTTCCTCCTCTCCACATACTACACAAAGAGATTACCTTCTTTAATGAGGAGGAAGAGGAAGAACACTTGTAATTGAAGTGAGTAAAGATCTTTGTCAGACAAGGACTACTCTTACCTGTGGGATAACCAGGATATCTGAGAAGATGATGGCAGCATCAAATGGGAAACGTCTCAATGGCTGTGAGAAGACCCCAAAAAATAATAGGTGAACGTTATCAATCAAGGCTAAGATGTTTTGTAGATCGTTTTATACCTGTACTGCTTAGCTACCTGGAGAGTGAGTTCGCAGCAGGCTGCAGGTGACCGACAAGTTTCAAAGAAGTCCTTCCCAGCTCTGAACTCACGGAACTCTACAAACAGACACGTCAATACCAGCAACTCATTAAAGGATGGATGGGTCCACTCAAACAATAACAACCTACTCAACCTACTTTGATTTAGGGCTAGTGCTTGTTAATGTTAGGCTCTTATGTCAGTGAAGTGAATATGAGGGTGTCGTGAGGCCCACCTGGCAGGTAGCGTCCAGCCTGTCTCATACACCACACAGGCACATGATTGGTCTCCTGGCCATGGCATGCACGGAGGAATGCATCATTCTTCAACTTAGGGAAGTCTTTGGGGCTAAAAAAACAAAATATCATGTCAAAGATGGAATGAGACATTGTCAAAGCAATGTAAACAGAACATGAAGTTTTCCCCCTCCCAACCCACCCATTCACTCAAACAGGTAGATAGGTAGGTACAGACACATTTAGTTAGTAATATTCTTCACCACTTTAACAATGAGGTCATATTCTTATCAGAGGCAAGGCCTACTCCTCCCCTTATCCTAGCTATCGTGTTGGCCACCCACTATAGAGTGCTGTAGGAGCATGTGATCTAAAAAGATAAGTCCCCCCTCTCTGTTATCAGCTGCACATTGTGAAACGGTTGAATGAAATTATGCAGGTTCTCTCTTTCTCATGCAACTTCACAGTAACACTGTCAAAAATGCTTTATGTACCAAGCCTAACCCCGAACAATACTTCAATGTGACATGCTGCAAGTCTTCATCGTGTTCCTTTAGTGACTGAGGCAAAGTTGCCTGGATCAGTTAGCTGTTAATGGTGGGTAGCTAACTAGCTAGCTTCTTAGCACACAATTAAAAAAAGAACTAGCTAGCTACAATCAAGCATGAGAAGAACACAAGCAACACTGCATGCACTTGAATGTCGACGTAATAGATAGATAGCTAATGGTTCAGTGTTTTGTAACGCTTCCAATAAAATGTATATTATTCTATACAAGCTAAATGGTAAGCTAGCTAGTCGGCTAACGATTGCTTGCTTTAGAGTAGCTAAGTATACAGAATATACGTACAGTATTAGATCGTCATTTTCCATGATGGGACAGATGATACAATGGTTGAGAAAGTGTAGAAATTATGTTTACGTGTCCTAGATGTCAGTGGCACAATGCTGCCTGCTTCTTAACTATCATCCAGAATGTTGTACAACTAAAATTATGTCACACCCCTCGGCTACAGGGCGCGGCCATCTTTAGAAAGTCATGTGACCACTATGGTTACGTCTAAACTTTTTGCCTCGCGAACCTCGAATTTTGTATGTTGCGCACTGTGATATCGGTAGTTGTCCGTTTATAAGATCTTTTGATTGATACTTTTCATGTTTTGTAAGTCAATTCACTGACTCAAATTATCTGATTTTAAATCAGATCTCACATCGCATGGAGAAGTGAATTCATTGAAAAGCGCTAGTACAAAAAGAGGACATGGAACGCCACTTGTCTTGTCTGAAGATAAATAGTTGATGGCATATAATATAATTTCTAGTGCTGATGACACTTTTCAAATAACTTAAAATAGGCCAAGATTATAAAACATCTGCAAATAAGTATTTTTATTGATACAGATCATTTGCATTTATTCAGGTTAATACAATCACGTGATGTCACACGTCAATATCTCATTGCAAAAAAAACAAAAATACAACAAATATACATGAAATAAATCATTAGTCTCATTATTTCTGTAATTCAGAAAATAACCCAAAAGATCAGCTGCTAAAATAAATCAATGTACCTTGAAATACAAAGAAAAATAGAAATGTAATAGATGAAAAGGTAAGCATCTGTACTGGTAAAATGTGTGATTGAATTCAACATGGCAAACAGATATGGCTAAAGTGATAATAAATACGTGGTAGAATGTCTATCTATTTTGTGCTGTTCAATGTGATATTCTACAGGTTTGATCAGAGTCAGTCAACAGTAAGCCATTTGTTATTCGATCATTTTCCGTGAAATGCTGAAATGCACAAGCAGGTCTATACTTCAATATGAAGTTGAGTTCATAGATTCATCTTTAGCTTGCCTAACAAATAAACAAGCAGTCAACTTGTCCGACAATATCTCTACTTCCGCTGAATAGCTGATATTGTTGCTGGTGGATTGACTATTTCATAATGAAACTAGCACATTGGCAGATTTTTGTACATCCCAAATGACACCCTATCCCCTACATAGTGCACTACTTTTGGCCAGAGCCCTATTGGGACTCAACCATTGACTTCCTAGGGCTGCTGTTGGTACTGGCCCTCTGTGGCAGTGTAAAAGTCATCTAGGACACTCTGGATGTAGTCAAATGTAGGCCTGTCATCTGGCTTGCTCTTCCAACAACTGGTCATTATGTCATAGAGCTCGTTGGGACAGTTCTCAGGGCGGGGCATTCTATAACCTCTCTGCACTGAAGTCATCACCTCACCATTACTCATCCCTTGAAAAAGGAAAAAGGGAACAGAAAGATTCAGTGAGACGAAGCAGATACTCTGAAATGCAGGTCGACCCAAATTGAAAAAAAGCAAATGTGACCAATTCTTATTTCTGTGGGGAAAATGGTTGATCAATAGCGGGAAAAATACAAATAAAAAATACAAATAAAGTCAGCAGGTATTTGGTATTTCCTAACGCATCACAATAAATACCATCAAACCAAATACAGGGTCCTTCTGGAGAATACCACTCAATGATCTCATGCAATATCTGTCATTAACCAGCAGATGGCGATAAATATATATTAACGCCTATTATTCCGTTAATTCAAACTCTATATTTGGCATCATATCGTGGGGAAATCAGGCTTGAGTAGCTAGTCTTAAATATAAAAGTATTGTGTGTGTTTATGTGTATAAGGTTGCATGTAATTACCTGGGTAAGGTATTTTTCCATAGGTAATGATTTCATACAGGAGGACTCCAAAGGACCACATGTCTGATTTGATAGTGAAGGATCCATAGTTGATGGCCTCTGGTGCTGTCCACTTGATGGGAAACTTTGCACCTGTAATGGGCAAACACTCACATATTCAGAGGACGGAATAGTTTGACACTTATCTGCCTAACCAACCAAGGTACAATTATATACACTAGTACATGTTTGGACTGCTGACAGAAGCATTCTTGTACAAAGCAATATGCAATGATAACCAGTTTGCTTCGAGCATGTTTACATTGCTGAAATGTACCTCTACTTCCTCATTGGCATAACAAAAAACAAACACACTATGCAAAGCCTGATCCAAGTCCCTTAGATAAACATCAACATCATGTCCCTCAGCGGTACTGGTCTCTACAGATACGATCTTACAAAATATACACAATTACACTACTGAAATAACTCTAGAGAGCAACAGGGAATTTCTCTATACTGTCTTGCTCAGCCAAAGATGTGACACTAGACAAATCGTTTTGGGAAAAACTCATGATGCATAATTAATCAGTCATGAATGTTATCACATGAATCACACATATGTATAACAGTATGGCCAAAGTACAGTATTAATATTGTACTAACTAATTATAGCATGCACAGACGGAAGGCTCACCCTCTCTGGCTGTGTACTGGTCATCTTCTATAACTCTAGCAAGGCCAAAGTCAGCTATTTTACACAGCAAACTCTCAGACACCAGGACATTGGCTGTTCTCAGGTCACGGTGGATGTAGTTCTTCTTCTCAATGTAAGCCATTCCCTCCGCAATCTGAAAATTGATGAAAGTTCCCCTCAGAGATTAATAAAGTACCTAAAGTACCTATCTATCTGAGATGAAACTCAATTCAGCATTCGACCCAAATTAGTAAAACCTTCCGACTGACTTGTGTCGTTTCGTTCCCATAAAACAGTACTGAAAATGCTCAATAACTAGACTTCTCTCCTGACAAAAATTCAGTATGGCAAATGTGCAATGCTGCACAACATGCACCACATGACCAAAAGTCTGTGGACACCTGCTCGTCAAACATCTCATTCCCCGTTCTGCCAGTCACATTCTCTTAAAGTTCCCCAAAGCACATACATCCCTGGGTCGCTCCTCTTTTCAGTTCGCTGCAACTAGTGACTGGCACGAGCTGCAAAAAACACTCAAACTGGACTGTTTTTTTCTCCATCTCTTCATTCAAAGACTCAATCGTGGACACTCTTACTGACTGTTGTGGCTGCTTCGCGTGATATATTGTTGCCTCTACCTTCTTTCCATTTGTGCTGTTGTCTCTGCCCAATAATGTTTCTACCATGTTTTGTGCTGCTACCATGTTGTTCTGCTGCCATGTTGGGTTGCTACCATGCTGTGTTTTCATGTGTTGCTGCCATGCTATGTTGTTGTCTTAGGTCTCGCTTTATGTAGTGTTGCGGTGTCTCTCTTGTCGTGATGTGTGTTTTGTCCTATATATATTTTTTTAAATAAAAAAAATGAATCCCTGTCCACGCAAGAGGCTTTTTACCTCTTGGTAGACCACCACTGTAAATAATAATTTGTTCTTAACTGACTTGCCTAGTTAAATAATGGTTTTACTTATATCTATAACATTCTCCACTCTTCTGGGGACTTTTTCTGCTAGATGTTGGAACATTTCTGCGGGGACTTGCTTCCATTAAGCCACCAGCCGATGCTAGGCATTGTATATGGTGATCTTAGGCTTGTGTGTGGCTGCTCGGCCATGGAAACCTATTTCATGAAGCTCCCGACGAACAGTTATTGTGCTGACGTTGCTTCCAGTGGCAGTTTGGAACTCGGTAGTGAGTGTTACAACCGAGGACAGGTGATTTTTACGCGCTACAAACTTCAGCACTCTGTGGTCCCGTTCCGTGAGCTTGTGAGGCACTTCGCGGCTGAGCCTTTGTTGCTCTTAGACGTTTCCACTTCGCAATAACAGCACTTACAGTTGACCGGGGCAGCTCTAGCAGGGCAGAATTCTGATGACTGACTTGTTGGAAAGGTGGCATCCTATGACGGTGCCATGTTGAAAGTCTCTGAGCTCTTCAGTAAGGCCATTCTACTGCCAATGTGTGTCTATGGAGATTGCATGGCTGTGTGCTCGATTTGATACACCTGTCAGCAACGGGTGTGGCTGAAATAGCCGAATCCACTCATTTGAAGGGATGTCCACATACCTTTGTATACATAGTGTAGTTAAGGTTTGTATTTTACCTCTTGGTAGAATTGAATTAGCTACCAACCATTTGACTTGGTTATTACTAAACAGGTTTAAGTGAGCTGGCTGAGTCCATTCTGGGAAAGAGTTGATCTGGTAATCAGACAATTGTTTCATTTCCCCAACTGCATCCTCTTTCACTTTGTCTAACACGTTGTGCAACTGTGGCTAGATGCAGTTTTCCCAAGCCTGAACTGACCACACCTCTCCGTCAATCCACAAAGACCTGATTAAAGTTCATTAGGAATTTCTTTTGAACTAATTAGTATCTCAAGTGTACTGACCTACATGGGATGAGGTGTATTCCGTTCAAAATGTGTGACCTTTTTTTAGGTAGTTTACTTCTTTGGGGAGGCATGTTATCAATGGTACCATATGAATCATCATTTTGTGTATTGAATGTTTAGTTGAATCACATTTCTTATACTTCCATGAGACGCATACTTTAATAGGCGTGTTTGAGGCACCACTGGATGGTCTTCACTTGTCACTTCTATGTTCTTAGTTTGTTGCAACTCATTTGGAAAGTGCGTCACCAAATAGTATTTAGTTGCTATTCCTCTTTCTGGTTTACCAATGGAAAAACTGACATCATCATCTATTTCTTAAGTGGAAATGTCTGTAAAGTTGAGCAATAATCTTAATCCTTGTGACATATAGAGACGTAAGAAGAACATGCATTACCTGTGCAGAGAAATCGATGAGCTTAGGTAGCTGAACTTTGCAGCCTACCTCACTTTTTAGGAAATCTAAGAGGCTACCTAAAAAAAGGAAATAAACAAAATGGAGGAATAGAAACCAAACCAATGAAAATGTGCAGAGGTGACTTACAGAACACTTATATAACTTATGTAACATCAAATGGTGTGTATTGATGAAAACATGTCGGCAAAATGATTAGGAATTGGACTTGAAGGGTGTTTTACCATTGGACATGTACTCTGTGATGATGTAGATAGGCTCGACCTTGGTGACGACGGCGTAGAGGCGCACCAGTCTGTCGTGTTGCAGGGTCTTCATCAGGTTAGCCTCCTCCATGAAGGCCTCAGCTGACATGGTGCCTGGCTTCAGTGTCTTCACTGCCACCTTAGTCGTGTTGTTGTAGAACGCTGCAACAAGGAGGGATTTACACAGTATGAAGTATTTAAAAATGTCTTCTGACCTCTAGGGCTACCTACTGTATTTTTTTGTCTTTTTATTTGAATGACATTTTGATTGGAAGATTTCACATAAACAGGTGACAGTCATTGCATGCAGTTTCACACGATTAAGCAACAAGGGAACCAATGGCAGTGACATAGAGTAGTGAAGCGCAGTTCATACTCAATAAATAGAACGAAGGAATTAAGCTGTAACAGTTCAGAAAAAAACTGTTTGTTTGAGAGAGCTAAAAGTAGACAGCAGGAGCCTTGAGACAGATACATTTTCATGTTTCAGCTTCACTGCCCTCTGAACAAACATCAACTGTAAGACGCCTCAGGGGAATGATGATAGAACTGCTAGAGAGACCATTGATTCAAAACAATAACTCTAAGTGTACGCCCCAAATGACAGCATATTCCCAATATAGTGTATTACTTTTGACCAGGGCCCATAGAGCTTTGGTCAAAAGTAGTGCACTATGTAGGGAATATGGTGCTATTTGGAATGCACATAATAAAATACAAGCTAGGGAGTTTCTCTGTATATATTACTGATTAACAAGTGGAGTTTCAGTACAAGTTTGAGCATTTTGAACCCTCCGTCCAGAATAGCATTTCTTTATCACACAAGTCTCCAACAATTGTATTGTTTCCACTGTGCTAGCTGAACAAGCACTGAACTTCATCCTAATCTAAGCATCTTAATTCCTCGTTTTCATAGAGAAGAGGGGACTAAACTCTACAGAGACATAACAAATGCAAAGAGGTGAATGAGAGGAAACAGGACTGTCGACAGCTCCATCTGGCTGGCTGGCTCACTGTGCCATAGGAAAAGCCCTTAAAGCCAATGAGTTCAGAGAAAACAAAGGAAACATCTTGAGCGCCGTACAGGAGCCCCACAGTCCATTTGGATATTTGCAAAGATGGCAACTTCCTGCAATTCATCAAGGCTGAGGTGCGGGAAGGGAGGACTTGAATAATAACAAAATCCAATGCAAATTCGAAGTCAGACATACTCACATTTCCTCTACAGATGCCTCTGATAACAGCACCAACAGTTCCTTGTACCAGTCCCATCCCTCCACTCTCTATGGCTGCTCACAATCTCATAGAGACAGTAGGATCAACATTTGACTGTCTGTCTGTCTCAGCTGCCCTAACCCTGATACAATTACACCACACTAAAGTGATACCATTCAAAAACAATGGAGAATTCTGACCAAAGGTCTGCCATGACTCATGCATCCACTTACATTACAATAAAGATAACTTACTAATTTGGGATATCTGATAATCACCACTACTATGTTCTTGGTGAAATTACACACAGTCACATACTGTACAACAGTGGTTCCTAACCAGTGGTACTAGGACCCCTGGGGGTACTTGGCCTATCCACAGGGGGTACACAGGAAGACTCAAGAGACCATAGGCCTACTGATAAAATGTACATGAGGGGGTACCTCAGGGGTACTCCAGGCAGAGCAAAATCACGTTGGTGGTACAGTAACCGAAAAAGGTTGGGAACCACTGCTGTACACTTACACACACATACATAACACACTCCTCCAACAGACAGGGAGCATCTTTCGTTGACTCACCCATCCAAACTTCACCAAATTGTCCGGCTCCTAGTTTCTTCACCATCTTGATGGACTCCTTGGAGATCTCCCAGGCATCTTTGTCCCATGGCTTCTGAGCTTTGGGTTTATCACAGGCCTTCTCCAGCTTTCGACAGAGACCATCCGATTGTTCTGGCAAGCACACAACAAACCAATGTTGAGACATAGCAGAGTGACATTACTATATTCTTTAGACAATATATTCTTAATTTACTTTTAGTGAATAGAGAAGTTGAAAGTTTAAATCTGAAAGAAGCCAAGAAGAGTTTATGGACATAATTGGTCAAAGTGAAGAGTGACCAAGCAATGATTTTGCTCTGCCTGGAGTACCCCTGAGGTACCTCCTCATGTACATTTTATCAGTAGGCCGGTGGACTAGTAACCGGAAGGTTGCAAGTTCAAACCCCCGAGCTGACAAGGTACAAATCTGTCGTTCTGCCCCTGAACAGGCAGTTAACCCACTGTTCCTAGGCCGTCATTGAAAATAAGAGTTTGTTCTTAACTGACTTGCCTAGTTAAATACATTTTTTTAAGTTTGTGTCATATTACAGGTGGGCTCCAATACAGTGGTACTCACTGTGATAATGTTTTATCATGCTACCAATGTCAGGGAATGTGATTTTAGGAGAGATGTAGAAGCCTCCGTTATCCAGCATCCGGATCTTATAATGTTTCACAGCGTCCGTCCCTTGGGCATCCACATCTCTGATAGACATGGAATAACTTCCTGATGAAGAGAAAAAAACATCGTAATTATACTCATATATTCAGACATCCAAATACAATAGAGTGATTCATGGACCATCTATTTTCCTTAGAAAGACTTAGTTTCTCCAGTGGGTCCTTACCCTTTGATGTCTCACTCTCACGAATGAGGTAAGATCCTGCTCTGTTTGCAGGCGCCAAAAGTTGTCTCTCTGCGTCCTTCCTTGTAATATCCTTAAAAAACCATCTACACAGAACAGAAAAACAATACTATAGTGACACAAATTAGAAATCCAATCTTCCCCTGAAATGAACGGAAAATAACAGCTACAGGATGTGCATCTATTAACAGTGAATAGAAAACCTTGTTGGCTCTGAGAGAAATGTGTAAAAGTAATTGTGATGTCAACACTCACTCCTCTGTCTCCATGGTATTGGCCTCAGCAACATAATTGGAGGGTATGAACCCTTCTTTCTTAGAGGTCAGAGACTGAGCCTTCCACCATTCACCATGCCTGAGAACAGTTTTGATTCATATGATGTCAATAAAGGGGCACAACAAGAATATTCAATGATGACACTTTTATCTTTGTAGAAAATGCTTGAACAAGCAATATTCCTCTTAGTCCTACATTGGATTGGTTTATGTATAAAATCACTCAAACACACTCAAATATGGAGAACAGGCACTTACTCTTCAAGAACCTTAAGCCTTTCCCCCTTCTTGAATCCCAAATCGTCTTTGTGTTTTGCATCATATGGGTATAGTGCAATAACTATTTTACCAGACTCAGATTGCTCTGTGTGAGATAAGAGGGACAGTGGGAACATTTGTCTGCAATCAAATAGTATTGGAATAATGCACTGCACAATGCACTGCAGAAGAAATGGAACCACCATACAATATTTGCTCTGCATGAAATATTACTGTAATAATGTGCAATAAAGAAATACAGCAAGCATACCTTCCATTTTCATGAATACCTGACCAGGCAGGAGACCTCCAGGAGGTGAGTTACTCTGTATCAAGAGATGATTTCAAATCACTACTCTGAACAGTAGTTTTCCAAAAGTTGTTATGGTTTCATTGTGCTAATCTATGAACAGTAGTTTGGATCAAAGGATAATCTAAAGTGAACATATGAAATAGAGAGAGAGAGAGAGAGAGAGAGAGAGAGAGAGAGAGAGAGAGAGAGAGAGAGAGGGCTGGAAATTGACATTTGTGCTATTGGGTCCATTTAAATAAAAACATTGATAATTTGGTAACTTTTTCAATTTTCAAAGATTCATTAATAACACACTTGAACCATTTGTGTCAATTGTTTCCAGGTCAGGGATTTTTTTGCAGTACATTAGTAATCACTCACTACAAGAATAATCACTACGAAAGAAATACTGTTTCCACTGACAGTACTACTTACTGTAGCATTTGGTTTACTGGAGGTGGGATCTCTCACATATACAGTTTGGTCAGGACGTACTGGCCGTTGGTTCTTGCCATCAAGCACACTCCCATTTAGACCGTCATTTAGCTTGGATTTTTTACAACCCATGTTGTCTGTTGGGAAAGACACAGAAGTTAACTTTTTTTCCATTGGTTAAAACCACAGATGGGCACATAGAATTTTGAGCAAAGCTTGCTTTTCATCATTTCAATATTCCAACAAAATGGCCATGAAGGAATGAGTGGCGAGAAACGTAACCCAGATGATTACCAAGAAACAATATCAAACATAGATAAACAGTGTGGCTGTGTGTGTGAGACCTACTGTACACATGACCACTGTTCATAAACACAAATGACTTATTAATACATACAGTAGCTAAGAAGTCCTGATAAATGTAATGGCTTGGGTCTATGTCATAATGACAGTGCACAACAGAGTTGATAATTAATCAAAGTGCACTGATCAGGATTCAACTGTGCCTATTTATTTGCCTTAACATTAACAGCACTGCAACCTAACACAGATCAAACCTCACTCGCTAATTTAACGTTTATATATTCACAAACATTAACAGTGTTTGTACATGGTCAAGTCCTGATAAGTCCTGATTTAAGTCCTGATTTGTTCGGCTTGGAAATTAAAAAGGGCTTCATATTCAGACCATGTACACATATCTGAGAAACAAGCCTGTAGGCACTGACTATGGATATTTGAGTTAGGCTCTTTCTGTCTCAACAGCTGGGATCAGTTAGACATGATAGCTCAGGGGAGTTGAGGTCTTTACTGTACTACACTACAACACCACTTGATTCAGCGGGGATTGAAAATTAAGTTACATCTCAAAATAGAAGAGAGTGGGTATTTATATATTTACAACCAGCAGTGGTTGTACATCAGTATCTTTCTCTCTCTCTCTCACACACGCTCTTTCTCACACACACACACACACACACACACATACACACACACACACACACACACACACACACACACACACACACACACACACACACACACACACACACACACACACACACACACACACACACACACACACACACAGACACACAGACACACACACACACATACACACACACACACACACACACACACACACACACACACACACACACATGTGCGTGGAGTTTGGAGCAGCAGTGGTTGAGTATAACAACAATACTGTGAAGGTAACAATCTTAGATCTGTACATGCTTTTCTATGTACAGTACATTAATACCATAGACATACGATACAAGCTGCGGTTTGTAACCTACCGGCAGGAAACAGGGTTGTACAGCTGGTTCACTGATATCAGGGGCAACACATGATTTCCTGTGTCAAAACACATTTACTCACTCCAATGACACTCCCATGACACTCCAATGCTCAGTGTCCAGGAGAATTCTCCAATGATTTCAGTTATAAGTTACAGATATCGTCTTATATCAAGAGCTACAAAATAATTGAATGAACACAGTAGGCCTATCGTTTGATCTTAAACCAGTGGGTCACTAAAACTGAGGGAGGGAAAACATGTATTTGTTATTAACTATTCCAGTCAAAATTAAAATTGATTTTATCAGAGTGTGAGGTGTTTTTCTTCCTTTGCTGTTTCCTCAAACTTTGGATCCCTATAAAAATATTGATCCGTTTTTCTTTCTGGCCAACTAACAGCTTAAAGGCACACCATTAATTTGTCTTAGTCTTTTATTTAATTTACCCCAAATGGAAACAAGTTCAGAAACTATACTGAACAAAAATATAAATGCAACATGCAGCAATTTCACAGATTTGACTGAGTTACAATTCATAGAAGGAAATCAGTATATTTAAATAAACTTATTAGGCCCTAATCTATGGATTTCATATGACTCGGCAAGGGCACAGCCATGGGTGGGCCTGGGAGGGCATAGGCCCACCCACTTGGGAGCCAAGCCCAGCCAATCAGAATTAGTTTTTCCCCACAAAAGAGCTTTATTACAGACCGAAATAATCCTCAGCACCCCCTCAGACTATACCGCAGGTGAAGAAGCCGGATGTGGAGGTCCTGGGCTGACGTGGTTACACGTGGTCTGGGTTGAGAGAAATAAGCTTTTTGTGCATGTGGAACATTTCTAGGATCTTTTATTTCAGCTCAGGAAACATGGGACCAACACTTTACATGTTGCGTTTATATAATGGACGTCTGATTGTGAACCATAGCATTTGGTTGTACTAATGCACTGTTGTTGGATGATATGGGCAATGCATTAGACCATTAAGCAAGATATCTGTGATAAGAAGAACGCATTCAACTCCTCTAGTGCTCTCTATCAAACGCTGAAAAACAACCCCAACCCCGTTGGGTCCTTTGGATCTCAGGCTCTGGTTGTCACAAGTGTTGAGGCTGATTTGCCTGGTTATTAATATGACAGCCAGGAAATGGCTGCAGACAGCGTAGAAGAAGACAAATACAGAGGATATGTGCTACTGTGGCTTCGGTACACTTCCTCATTTGACCAGCCACTGTCTTTTGTCAGAAAAGTGAAAAACCCTCTGCATGTATTTCTGTCTGGTGTTATTTAGGTCAAGGAATATTCCATTTTTTATATGAGTTAAGTTGGTTAAACAATGCAGAAAATGCAATTCCATTTAATAATGTTGAATACATAAAAACACACTTAGACCATGCCTCATACACTTTAGAGGGCACAGCCCGTGTGGGCGTGCACACGACAGGAATGTCCATCACACCATTGTGAAGTGTGAGCGGGGTGGTGATAGGAACCTATTGCATAGAAGTCTCCCACCGCAGACTTGTTGCCTCGGACAATGTATCAACGCTACTGGGATCAGGTTTACGAGACAAGCTGCATAGTGCAGTCTAGTTGAAATTCTCTATTTAAAACACATACTTTGCGGTAATAATATGTCCACGCTTAAAACATCCCAAATTGAAAATACAGGCTACGCCAAGTTTGTACACACACCAATTTCTTTAGACAAAGGTTTCAGAACAATTTAAACTTGCGCACTAAACTATGTGGATCGTATCACGATTTTTTTAAACAGAAAATGTGGACTATTTTGCCAAATAAACGGACTAGCCTAGTGTCTATAGAAATAAAAATGAAGTCATGCTTGATTTAAAAAAAAAACAGCTAGGCTATATTATAGAGGTGCAATGCCATAATGTAGGCTAGACTTACCTGTCAAATTTCACTAGTTATAGATGCGTTTTAGCCAAATAAAGAAAAATAGTTGTAATCCGTAACTTTCGTATGTCTTGCTCTTCATTAGAGCCGAGAATGGACTGTCATAGACTGTTACATTCACCGAACAGAATGAGGAAATTCATATGTTAAATTGTCGGGATTTTTTTTGTTACTGTAACTTCCTGGTACAATGTTCATTCGTCCAAAGTATTTGCATAATAGCGCACAACTGAACACATTTGAGTGTCCAACATCTTCAAACATCATGCTAATTACACAGGTAATTTGAGGTCAAAGTCATATATTTACTACATACCCTTTAACCTTACACTTGATTATTTGTTATATAATGTCAGAGGCACTACAATTTATGAAGTGGACAGAGGTGACATTGTGGAACTACTGCCTGTGTGTTGTTATTAGTGAGAAGCAGTATGATGAAGAGTCAGCCAAAACAATATATTTATTTCCCAAAAAGATATTAGAAATAGGGATGTGGCCATGTGTCTCTTGCAATTCTGCAGGGGCCAATATATTTTTTCAAGCTAAAAAATAGACAAAAAAACAAACAATCTAGTGACATCATAAGACATACTAAATAATATAATAGCTGTCTGAAAAACATGATAGTGTGATATGTGATTTTTATTGTCTGCTTAGATACGCATGCACTCTTCTTCGGTAGGCAGGCCCAGACCACTGGGCACACACTGGTTGAATCAACGTTACTTCCACTTCATTTCAATTAAATTACGTTGAACCAATGTGGACTAGATGTTGAATTGACATCTATGCCCAGTGGGAGGCTTCGGTGTCAGTGTCATAGAGATATCCTAATAGCTATCAACACATCAGCTCAACTGATGCAGAATCAATAGGGTTTAACTGTTGGCCAGGCTGCAACCAGCAGGTCTGGTCACTGCCGTGATGCAGGGTGCCTGCCCAGCAGGTGCTGAGCTCACTAAGAGAGAGAGAGCCACATATCTTGACCCAAGCATCACTGAGGCCAACTTCAACAGGTCCTCATTCAGCTGACTGTCTATTTGCTGAAGCCTGATGACTATGTCATATTTTCCAAGCACTGACTATGCTGATAAATACTTTGTTGAGGGAAAATGTACTTGATACAATTTTTACGTGTTGCCTCATCTAGCTATCTTAAGATGAATGCACTAATTGTAAATCACTCTGGATACGAGTGTCTGCTAAATGACTCAAATGTATATCCAGTGTGTAGCTAACATGTAAACGAAAATGTCCACACAAAAAAAAAGCCAATGTTGAGAACAGTGCAAAGTAAGATGGCATGGTTAGCTTTAATACAACAACAGATCATCCAAGAAAATGTGTTCTTCGATCAAAATATACAGTAAAACATGTATCACTGCAAAACTGCCAAGGCTATTCTTGACAGAGTAGCCAGCACGTCTTCAAAATAGAAGAACTATTCTGGGCAATGACATGTAAGCTTCCATTTGGCTAGACCACACTGGTCTGACAGTAACAGTTAAGGCCAAACACAGAGCCAGACTCCCCTAGACTCTGGTTATAGAGAATGAAACAGACAAAGAACTAGACTCACTAACTCTAATATAAAATAAATAGGGGCCTAGTGCCATTATCTAATGTCAAGTAGTATCAATTGATCAACTGATGACTTGGGCCAATGTAGCTAGCTCTATATACAGTGGCAAGAAAAAGTAGAGTTCGGCCCTAAATTGGTCATAAAATGTGATCATATCTTCATCCAAGTCACAACAATAGACAAACACAGTCTGCTTAAACTAATAACACACAAACAATTATACATTTTCATGTCTTTATTGAACACACCGTGTAAACATTCACAGTGCAAAAAGTATGTGAACCCTTGGATTTAATATTTTCTTTATTTCACCTTTATTTAGCCAGGTAGGCCAGTTAAGAACAAGTTCTCATTTACAACTGCGAACTGGCCAAGATAAAGCAAAGCGACACAAACAACAACACAGAGTTACACATGGAATAAACAAACGTATAACACAATAGAAACATAGAAATTAACACTGGAGTGATAGATGTGCAGAAGATGATGTGCAAGTAGAAATACTGGTGTGCAAAAGAGCAAAAAAGTAAATAAAAACAATATGGGGTTGAGGTCGGTAGATTGGATGGGCTATTTACAGATGGGCCGTGTACAGCTGCAGCGATCGGTTAGCTGCTCAGATACTGTAGCTGTTGTTTAAAGTTAGTGAGGGAAATATAAGTCTCCAACTTCAGCAATTTTTGCAATTCGCTCCAGTCATTGGCAGCAGAGAACTGGGGCGGCAGGGTAGCCTAGTGTTGGACTAGTAACCGAAAGGTTGCAAGTTCGAATCCCCGAGCTGACAAGGTACAAATCTGTCGTTCTGCCCCTGTTCCTAGGCCGTCATTGAAAATAAGAATTTGTTCTTAACTGACTTGCCTAAATAAATAAAAAAAACTGGAAGGAAAGGCAGCCAAAGGAGGTGTTGGCTTTGGGGATGACCAGTGAGATATACCTGCTGGAGAGCGTGCTATGGGTGGGTGTTGTTATCGTGAGCTGAGATAAGGCAGAGCATTACCTAGCAAAGACTTATAGATGACCTGGAGCCAGTGGGTCTGGCGACCAATATGTAGCGAGAGCATACATAGGGCTTTGGTAACAAAATAGATGACACATAGACTGCATCCAGTTTGCTGAGTAGTGTTGGAGGCTATTTGTAAATGACATCGGCAAAGTTGAGGATCGGTAGGATAGTCAGTTTTACAAGGGTATGTTTGGCGGCGTGAGTGAAGGCTTTGTTGCGAAATGGGAAGTCGAATCTAGATTTAATTTTGGATTGGAGATGTTTAATATGAGTCTGGAAGGAGAGTTTATAGTCTAGCCAGACACCTAGGTATTTGTAGTTGTCCACATATTCTAAGTCAGAACCGTCCAGAGTAGTGATGCTAGTAGGGCGGGCGGGTGCGTGCAGCGATCGTTTGAAAAGCATGCATTTAGTTTTATTAGCGTTAAATAACTGGTTGACCATCCTTTGGCAGCAATAACCTCAACCAAACGCTTTCTGTAGTTGCGGATTCAGACCTGTACAACGGTCAGGAGGAATTTTGGACCACTCCTCTTTACAAAACTGTTTCAGTTCATCAATATTCTTGGGATGTCTGGTGTGAACTGCTCTCGAGGTCATGCCACAGCATCTCAATTGGGTTGAGGTCAGGTGTATTTTCTTCAGTTGAAGTGTTGTTTAGTGTTTTACGTATCGTAGACTCATCAACAGAGACGTTAGCATGTTCCAGAGATTTCTGTAAGTCTAGTTGACACCTCATTGAGCATTCTGCACTGTGCTCTTGCAGTCATCTTTGCAGGACCTCGACTCCTAGGGAGAGTAGCAACAGTGCTGAACTTTCTCCATTTATAGACAATTTGTCTTACCGTGGACTGATGAACATCAAGGATTTTAGAGATACTTTTGTATCCCTTCCCAGCTTTATGCATGTCTTCTGAGATCTATTTTGTTTGAGGCATGGGTCACATCAGGCAATGCTTCTTGTGAACAGCAAATTCAAATTTTATGAATATTTTTTATAGAGCAGGACAGCTCTAACCAACATCTCCAATCTCGTCTCATTGATTGGACTCCAGGTTAGCTGACTCCTGACTCCAATTAGCTTTTGGAGAAGTCATTAGCCTAGGGGTTCACCTAATTTTTCCAACCTACACTGTGAATGTTTCAATTCCATATAGACAAGAAAAATACAATAATGTGTGTTATAGTTGTAGTTGAAGATCAGATCAAATTTTAGGACCAATTTATGCAGAAATCCAGGTAATTCCAAAGGGTTCACATACTTTTTCTATGTTCAGTATACTTCTTATCTTCTAATAACAGCAAACACGGACTTAGCTTTTTATAGTAGTAGATATGCAATAAAAGGCTATAGCTAGATCTCCCACTGCTAAGTAACCAGGTCAATGTGTTACCAAATAGGTGATGGCCTGCTTTGTTACACTGCTGATAAAATACATGATGGTGGCAGAATACAATATCAATGAGGTCTACAGTATGAGGCCTGTTCCTGCTCTGGGAGCCTGTGATCTGACAGTGTGAACACATACAGCCCCAGGCCACTGGATAGCACAGAGCACAGAAATGGGAAGTCATCTAAATAAAGCAGAAGTATGGGTATTCCCAAGAACACGTTCAGTACAGGCTCAGCAGGGCAGGCTGACGCCTGGCATCATCAGCTCTGACTACAGCGAAGACCCATTTCTCCACACTTCAGCCAAACTATGCACTTGCACACTACCCGTCATGGATTGAAAAGCAATGGATTGGTGTAAGCATTGTCTGGAGGGACAAAAAGAGAATAGAGAAGGCAGGAGCACGGGAAAAACACAGTGGTTGACTTGGACATACAAGACAAACTGGCACAGAGAGACAGGAAACACAGGGATAAATACACTGGGGAAAAAAGTGACACCTGAAGGGGGTGGAGACAATCAAGGACAAGTGACACTTGTTCATATAACCTACCTGATACATGTCTGCATTAAGTGGCAGGAAGTACACAATATTATCGGATATCATTTTGGACAACCTGAAAATGTCAAAAGTATTAACAGTTAAGGAAAACAACTGTGTCTGTTAGAGGGCATTTCAAGTCTTATAATAGAATGCTACAATGCGTGTAAATAGTAAATACTAGTGAAATTTAAAAGATAGCTAACTTACTTTGTCAAGCAAAGAACAGCGCACCAACAAAACCAACAGTGCATCCCAAGTTCCTGCCTTTACATTCACTCCTAGCTAGTTAGCCTTCATACTGCTTGCCCTGTCACTGTCTGTCTCTGCCACTCTGCCTCTCTGCGTGCCAGAAGAGGAAAGAACTTATCCCAGCCATGAAAGCGGCCAGAGCAAGAGGGGGCATTTCTTACATACGCTATGACAGGCTCATTGTCCACCCTCCCTCCCAAAAAGCCTGGAATGGATGAGAGCCAAGCCTATGGGTTCGTAGCTTCAACCCTGCAGCACACTCTTAACACACACACCAACTGATTCATGGACTGCTGAATGTATACTTTTTCTCTTGCTTTGACTGCTCTTTTTCATATTATATCTATCTCAGATAAGCTACCCAGGAAAGGGCTGAAAATAGCCCATATTAATATATTTCGCCTTAGAAATAAGGTTCATGAAATCAATAACTCGCTAACATTCATACACTACACGATCAAAAGTATGTGGACACATACTTGTCGAACATCTCATTCCAAAATCATGAGCATTATTATGGAGTAGCCCCACCCCACTGTGCTGCTAGAACAGCCTCCACTCTTCTGGAAAGGCTTTACACTGCATGTTGAAATATTGCTACAGGGACTTCCTTCTATTCAGCCACAAGAGCATTAGTGAGGTCGGGCACTGATGTTGGGCAATTAGGCCTGGCTCGCAGTCGGCGTTCCAATTCATCCCAAAGGTGTTCGATGGGGTAAAGGTCAGTGTGCAGGCTAGTCAAGTTCTTCCACACCAATCTCGACAAACCATTTCTGTATGGACCGCTTTCTGCACGGGGGCATTGTCATGCTGAAACAGGAAAGGGCCTTCTCCAAACTGTCGCTTTAAAGTTGAAAGCTAAGAACTGTCTAGAATGTAGTGTTAAGATTCCCCTTCACTGGAACTAAGGGGCCAGCCCAAACAATGAAAAACAGCCCCAGACCATTATTCCTCTTCCACCAAACTTTACACTTGGGGCAGGTAATGTTCTCCTGGCATCCGCCAAACTGATTCATCTCTCTCGAGAACGCATTTCTACTGCTCCAGAGTCCAATGGAGGTGAGCTTTACACCACTATAGCCGACACTTGGCATTGTGTATGGTGATCTTAGGCTTGTGTGCGGCTACTCTGCCATGGAAACCTATATCATGAAGCTCCCGATGAACAGTTCTTGTGCTGATGTTGCTTCCAGAGGCAGTTTGGAATTCGGTAGGGAGTGTTGCAACCGAGGTCAGACAATTTTTACCACTTTGCCTACCACTTTGCAGCTGAGCCGTTGTTGCTCCTAGACATTTCCACTTCACAATAACAACACTTACCATTGACGGGGCAGCTCTAGCAGGGCAGAAATTTGACAAACTGACTTGTTGGAAAGGTGCCATCCTATGACAGTGCCCAGTTGAAAGTCACTGAGCTCTTTAGTACGGGCCATTCTACTGCCAATGTTCGTCTATGGAGATTGCATGGCCGTGTGCTCGATTTTATACACCTGTCTGCAACAGGTGTGGCTGAATCCACTAATCTGAAGGGCTGTCCACATACCTTTGTATATATAGTGTATATTATATAGTGTATATTAGCCACTTCTGAGACTCAATTCAATATTTAATTTGATGACAAAGCAGCAGCAATACAAGGATATAACATCTATAGAAAATACAGGAATGCTTATGGGGAAGGTGTTGCTGAATATATTCAGAGCCATATCCCTGTAATGCTTAGAGAAGATCTTATGTAAAGTGTTATTGAAGTGTTGTGGTTGCAGGTTCACCTGGCACATCTAAAGCTTTTTATTTTGCGGTGTTGCTATAGGCCAGTGCTCACATTCAGTATCTAAATAATGTGTGTGAAATGCTTGATCGTGTATGCGATGTAAACAGAAAGGTCTACTTTCTTGGGGACCTGAATATTGACTGGTTTTCATCTGTAACCAGTGCCTGTAACCTGGTTCAGGTTAGTAAGCAACCTACCAGGGTGTTTACAGACACTACAGGAACAAGATCATCCACATGTATTGATCACATTTTTACTAATACTGTAGAACTTTGTTCTAAAGCTGTATCCATACCCATTGGATGCAGTGATCACAATATAGCGGCTATATCCAGGAGAGCCAACGTTCCAAAAGCTGGGCCTAAAATAGTGTATAATTAGCTGTGACTCTTATGTGGATGATATTTGTTGGTCTGATGTGATTAATAAGGAGCACCCAGACGCTGCACTGAATGAAGTTATGGAATTACTTCTTCCAATTATTGATAAACATGCACCTGTTAAGAAACTGACTGTTAGAACTGTTAAGGCTCCATGGATTGATGAGGAATTTTAAAAACTGTACGGTTGAAAGAGATGGGGCAAAAGGAGTGGCTAGTAAGTCTGTCTGCACATCTGACTGGCTGACTTACTGCAAATGGAGAAATAATGTGTCTGAACTCAACAAAAAGAAGAAGAAACTGTATTATGAAGCCAAGATCAATGATATAAAGATTGATGGGAGAAAAAAAAATATTGGAGTACTTTAAATTAAATTATGGGCACAAAGACAAATTCAACTCCATCTTTCATTGAATCAGATGACTTACTCATCACAAAATCATTTGATGTTGCCAATTATTTTAACGATTACTTCATTGGCAAAGTGGGCAAACCTAAGCAGAAAATGCCAACAAACAGTGAGCCATCGTACTCATGCATAAAAAAAAACCATATAATCAAAAGAAAAGCATTGTAAGTTTGAATTTTGTAAAGTTAGTGGAAAAATTATGAATAAATGACAAACCTCATGGAATTGACAACTTAGATGGAAAGCTACTGGGGGATGGTAGGGTTACCCACTCCTATCTGTCATATCTTTAATCTGAGTCTAGAGGGAAGCCAAAGT
The DNA here is from genome assembly GCF_013265735.2 of Oncorhynchus mykiss. Taxonomy (NCBI): domain Eukaryota; kingdom Metazoa; phylum Chordata; class Actinopteri; order Salmoniformes; family Salmonidae; genus Oncorhynchus; species Oncorhynchus mykiss. Next base: position 64,530,929 of record NC_048572.1, read on the forward strand.
CATTCCACTACCCAAGAGTGGTAAAGCTCCCTTCACTGGTTCTAACAGCAGACCTATCAGCTTGGTACCAGCTCTTGGCAAACAGTTGGAAAAAACTGTGTTTGACCAAATACTATGCTATTTCTCTGTAAACAAATTAATAACAGACTTTCAGCATGCTTATAGAGTAGGGCACTCAACATGTGCTGCACTGACACAAATGACTGATGATTGGCTGAAACAAATTGATAATAAGATGATTGTGGGCGCTAGCTGTACTGTTAGATTTCAGAGCAGCCTTCGATATTATTTACCATAACCGGTTGTTGAGAAAACTAATGTGTTAGTTAGTTTTCTCAACCTCAGCCATATCATGGATTCAGAGCTTTCTTTAATGTAAGCTTCTTTAAAATGTCAAACATGCAAAGTGTGGTGTACCGCAGGGCAGCTCTGTTGGCCCTCTACTCTTTTCTATTTTTACCAATGACCTGCCACTGGCATTAAACAAAGTATGCCATGTATACTGATGTTTCAACAACATACGCATCAGCAACCACAGCTAATGAAGTCACTGAAACCATTAACAAAATGTTGCATATAGTTTTGGAATGGGTGGCCAGTTATAAACTAGTCCTGAACATCTCTAAAACTAAGAGCATTGTATTTGGTACAGCTATTTCTATACGTTTTAGACCTCAGCTATCTCTGGTAATGAATGGTGTGGCTGTTAAACAAGTTGAAGAGACTAAATAACTTGGTGTAACGTTAGATTGTAAACTGTCATGGTCAAAACATATAGATTCAATGGTGGGGGAGTAGTCTGTCCGTAATTAAGAGATGCTCTGCTTTTTTGAAACCACACTCCACAAAGCAAGTCCTGCAGGCTCCGGTTTTATCTTATCTTGATTATTGTCCAGTACTATTGTCAGGTTCTGCAAAAAAAGACCTAGTTAAGCTGCAGCTGACCCAGAATACAGAGGCATGTCTTGCTCTTCATCTGCCCGGGTCTCTACCGCTCTGCCCTGGCCTCAACCACTCTGCCCTGTTCTCAAAAGCCCTGCCTCGGTCTCTACCGCTCTGCCTCTACCTCTACCTCTACCCTGCCCTGCCCGGAGTGCTAGAGTCTGGCCCATTGCCTGACTATAAAAGCCTGAGAGCAGCTATAACGAGAGGAAAAAAGGATATCCATCTGCAGCCATCATGCTCTTGATATCGAAGACGTCTGCGCTGAGGTAGTCTGAACACCACATTCCCCCTAAGACATGGTTCCAGCTTTAGGAAGTCTCCCTGCACAAAGTCGATGTGCTCGGCCACCTCATAGACCTGGGCGTTGTGCTGGGCCAGAGCCAGACGCACTGGGTCGATGTCAATGGCTAGCACTACAAGGTGGAAGGGACAGGGAGGACAGAGAGTCAGACACACAGGGAGTACCACTCAGGACAATAACTTTTAACCTATAGGATATAACAAGGGCCCAGAGATTTTCCTGGTCACATCACAGGGTCAGGAAAAACTCTCGCCCTATCTATAAAGACAAATGCAGATACAGTATAAGCAAAAATATCTAACGTTTATATCAAACATTGATGTACCTCTCTTCACAGTGAGGACAAACTGGATGGCATTGCCTCCCACTCCACAGAAGGTGTCTATGAGTGGAAACTGTGGTCGGCTATCTTCTCTGGTGGATGGAGAACCAGGCCTCTGTACATACACAGACAGACAGACAGACGGGCAGACGGGCGGACACATTTTCACACAGACGGACGGACAGACAGACAGACAGACAGAGAGAGACAATTAATATATATTCTAATTTCTCTAATTTTACTATAATACAAGGCAAATTAAGTGCATTTTAATACTCACATTTTAATAAATCAGAATTTGGGGGGTTTTGCAAAGAGAAATACTGTAGGTGTCCCCATTGCCCAGCATAGCCACCAGGGGTCAGACAAGTGTCAAATGGTTTTGTTCAAACTGCCATTCTGATATTCAAGCCAAGTCCAGAAATATAATATATAATCTAGTTGATTTATTTTGTGAGCTCATGAAGTCATGCTAGTGCCATGCGCAACTTCACCAAAAGAACCAAAACACTATCAGTGAGAGTTATATTTCAAAACAGCTGTCATTCACAACATTTTACTGCAGGCAAAATACTAATATTAGGCCTGCTGGAATATAAAGTAGATGTGGGTTTGCCATCACGCCAGGAAAAGCCTAGTTATGATTATACTATACAAGACAACACAAAAAGTATTCAAGAAGTATGCTGTGGATATTGAGATATATTAGACTATGTGGAGAGACTGGGATGCTTCATAGACCACGTCCTCCTGTCTCCCCTCAGAGACCCCTAGACCATCTGCCATCGTTCTCTAACCGAGTCTAGCAGTCATTGCTATTTTCTGTTCCGCTGCTTGTTTTCACAGCCTCCTCAGAGAATAAACACCTGTTAAGGCAAACAATGATGGGAGTGGTCTCTACTTGTTTTTAGTGCTTCACGTCTCTCACTCTTTTATTATGCCTTCCTTCCCTCCATCCTGAGAAAAGTGACTGAGGAGAGGACTAACTTTACTGGGGCTCAAGGGAGGGTCCAAACAAAACATTGAGCTCATGCATTCCCCTAATGTCTATTGGCGACTAGTTAGCGTTGTATTCTCAAACAGATCTTGAAGGGAAGACAACATCATGTCGGAAGTTTTAAAACCGAGCTACATCACTTCAGTCCCAGAAGACTAGACTACCCCTCTTCACAATCTGCTATCTATCATTAGCCAGGCACTGCTACACATGATGAAGCTGTACAGGCACTCTCTCAGACTTTACTCCTATGACTAATTGAGCAATAGACACCATAGGAATCTGATAGGAGTAGGTTGTAATCTGCAGTGGGTTTCAGCCATGCTACGGTATGTGTCCAGGCTCTTCTCTGTTGACATGAATAATTGAATAGTTATGAAGGCTCTGATCTCGTTTTCAAACAGAATTCAGAATGCTCTGTGAAAGACTTCTTATTTGAGCTAGGTAGACTAAAGACATATTAGTCATAATACTTTGGAGAATAGGGAGATTCGGAAGGATGAGATAGACCCTCTGATAACCAATAAACTCTTTCCCAGATAGGTTGGAGAAGGCCGTCAGTGAGGTATAAACTGAGCTTTTAAAAAAATAACTTTTAGAACCCTACTAACAGTAGGTGGGGATGCTATACCTCTGCTTAGAACTATAAGTATAAATACAAGAAATCTAAAATAACTTATATCCAGCTCAGGGCTCCAACAGAATAACCATATATCCACCTTTAAACAATCCTTGCTGCTTTGTTCTGTTCAATCTGCAGCCTCCTAATTTCACTTGCTGATAAATTTCCCCAGACCACAGAACAGTAGTTTACCTGATTCCCAATTAGTGCTTGGGTTGTTTGCCTAAGAATCTTTCCTGATAAATATTTAGCTATCTTTCTGATCATGCATACCTTGGTTTTATTCATGTTCAAAACAAGTTTGTTCAGGCAAACCCACTCCCTGATATTTCCCAGATCTACTTGTAGAGCTTGCTGAACCTGTTGAATTAATTGTCTTGCTGTATAAAATTGTAGCATTATCTGGAAATATAGTAGGTTGAGTTTCAGATAAGGCATAAGCAAGGTCGTTGGTATATATTAAGTAAAGAATTGTCCCAAGGCAGCTGCCCTGCGGTATTCCACAGTTAAAAGCATGAGGGGAAGAAAACAACCCATTGATATAGGTGGACTGTTTCCTGACAGTTTGATATTACTGTACCCAATTCCATGCTGCCTCCTTAAAAACATAATGCGATAATTCTGTCAAAAGTATTTAATGATCCACTAAATCAAATGCTGCACTAAAATCTAAAAATAGTACACCCACAAACCTGCCATTATTCATAGCATTAAGCCACTGGTCAGTCATGTCAACCAATGCAGTGGTAGTGGAACTTTTTTTGCAATAAGCATGCTTATTGGCTGTAATCCGATCATTCTTTTCCATGTACTCCCATATTTGTCTACTTACAATACCCTCCAATATCTTACTGAGTGAAGGGAGTAGACTATAGTCAGGAGTGATGGGTTCTTTGCTGTCTTTCGGAATAGGACACAGTTTAGCATGCTTCCATACATTTGTAAATGTCCCCTTTTCCAGTTACCAATTAAATATATATTTCAGTGGAGCTGCAATCTGGGGAGCTGCACAGCGAAGTAAAAAATTGTCCATAAGATCATAACCTGTAGATTTACCATTGGGTAATGACTTCAATAGGTTTAACACCTCTACTGACACCATTTGTAGACTAAAAGAGCAGGTGTTTTTGCTCATGATATGATCATCAATCCATTGGACAGTTGCTTGTTTGGGAGAATGGGTGTTTACATTATCGCTCAGTAAATTAATTTTCTTTGTAAAAAAAAAAATCTGCAAAATGATTGGCAATGTCAGCTGGTTTTGTTATTGTTCTCCCATCAACCTCCACACTAGATGGACATGATGAGATAGATGTTCCAAGTAGGCCCTTAACTGTATTCCATACCTACAATCAATAAAAATGTTTTTGTAAAATAATGTTTTTTTCTTACGATTTAATTTAACTGCATAATTACATAGTATTCTATAATTCTGTTAATCAATTTCTAGTTTAGATTTGGCTGCTAAGACTTTTGCCATATTATTTGAGAAAATGCCTCAGCCAGTTAATCATCAATCCATGGAGATGGACGAGCCCCAACAGTACTCTTTCTTACTGGGGCATGATGGTCCATTACCTCAGTGAGCAAATCAATAAAACATTCTTTAGCGTGATTTAAATCATCCTCTAGATAACTCAGCTCCCAGGGTACAGCGGCCAAATCATTTTGAAATAGCTCATGATTAAATGTTTTAAAATTTCTTTTGACCATAGTTATGGTCACAATATTATGGTCTGTCCAGCCCACTGAAATTGATCTGGCTTTTAAGCATTGCAATAGTATATTACAGAATATCACATCAATGCATGTGTCTGAACGATGACCCAACTTAGTTGATGATCTAGTAGTATAATGAATCATTTGTTTCAAACCACAGCTCTCGGAATATATCATTAATTTAGTTCTATTTGAATTATTATGATCCTTCCAATGTATATTAAAATCACCCAATATAAATACATCTCTGTTACTATTTGTGGCCTGGTCAAACACAGTGCATAAGTCATCCAGATAGGACACCTTAGAGCTCGGAGATCTATACACACATCCTACCAATATGGGTGCCTGGTGAGGCAGATGTACTTGAGCCCATAGTGCCTCTATTTGACCTACATTAAGGTCATCCCTCCTCTTAAAAGGTATATGATTCTGAATGTACAGTGCTACAACCCCACCATTCCTATTCCTGTCCCTTCTCAGTAGACTATATCCATGATTCCTGTCCCTTCTCAGTAGACTATATCCATGATTCCTGTCCCTTCTCAGTAGACTATATCCATGATTCCTGTCCCTTCTCAGTAGACTATATCCATGATTCCTGTCCCTTCTCAGTAGACTATATCCATGATTCCTGTCCCTTCTCAGTAGACTATATCCATGATTCCTGTCCCTTCTCAGTAGACTATATCCATGATTCCTGTCCCTTCTCAGTAGACTATATCCATGATTCCTGTCCCTTCTCAGTAGACTATATCCATGATTCCTGTCCCTTCTCAGTAGACTATATCCATGATTCCTGTCCCTTCTCAGTAGACTATATCCATGATTCCTGTCCCTTCTCAGTAGACTATATCCATGATTCCTGTCCCTTCTCAGTAGACTATATCCATGATTCCTGTCCCTTCTCAGTAGACTATATCCATGATTCCTGTCCCTTCTCAGTAGACTATATCCATGGATGTTCATTTTCCCATCATTTACAGATGCATCCAAATGCGTTTCGGTCAAAGCTATAATATGAATATTATTTATGTTGACCAAGTTAAAAAACCTCATGTATTTTGTTAGGAAGGCTACATACATTAACCTGAGCTATATGCAACCCTTTCCTTGTCAAGTGGAGATCCATAGAGCATGTATTCATTATGGTTGAAGTTGTAATGATACACTATAACACACAAACTCAGATTTAAATAATGGATTAAAATAGCCAGGGAGTTACTCTAGAGTCCCAATACAGTTGGATTAAAATAGCCAGGGAGTTACTCTAGAGTCCCAATACAGTTGGATTAAAATAGCCAGGGAGTTACTCTAGAGTCCCAATACAGTTGGATTAAAATAGCCAGGGAGTTACTCTAGAGTCCCAATACAGTTGGATTAAAATAGCCAGGGAGTTACTCTAGAGTCCTGATACAGTTGCCTGTTGATATAAAGTTTATCCATCACCAAGGAGACTTGTTGATTCCGGGAACGCTTTTCCTTCATGATGGGATATCCGTGGGGAAGTGATCATTCATTCCAAAATCTGTGTTTCTGAGTTTTCTGCCCCAGCCCTTCACCATTTCCTTTTGCTTACAATGTTCAAAACATGCAATAGCCCGTGGCCTTTTCCCAGAGGCCTTACTCATTCTATGGACTCTGGAGACAGTGACATTACGCACAACATCAGTGGGCAGTTTTAGTTGAGTTGACATAAAGTCTCAGACAGTGTCCTCACAGACTCTGCTGTTGTCATTCTCTGGCATCCCTGAAAATATTAGTTTCCCCATATTGATCGACACTGTACATCAAGCAATGTTTCCTTAAGTTGTTTGTTCTCCCTTTGCACCACCTCCACCTTGCAATGAATAGAGTCTACACTACCTTTCAGCGCTGTGTTCTCTTTCCTTAGATCATCAATCTGACGTTTGCTGAATTCTAGACTGGCACATAATGCATTGATGTCCTCTCGTAACATATCCAAGATATCAAGTTTGGCAAGCCTTTTATTGATGGATTTCAACAAGTCAACATCCATATCCGTAAACCACTCCCCACTCACGCCCTCTTGCTTGTGGATGGTTTTATGCCATCGTTGATACCGCTTGGCCAACTTGGCTTTGGTTTGTTGATTGGGTTTATTGTCCTTAACAGTGTTTGAATCCTCAGAAACCAGCGACATGTTTCTTTGAGTATCTCTTGTCAATGAATCGTTCAAGCTCTTCAATGGATTCTCAATCATCCAGCGTGTTTACAGGAAGAGTAAAACAATGGATGTATCTTTCTGGATCTGTACAGGCCGTCGGTAGATACACCCCCCCAAAAAAATATTTTACGATTGTGTACTCACTAGGACTGTTATATTGAAAAGTTCCTGCAAACAATTAACCAATGGAGAGAAGAGCCAAATCGAGCACAGCTCCCGGGGAGGGGAAACTGACAGGTGGGCAGATGCACTCGGAACAGAACCCGTGACACCTGTTTCAGCTGCAAAGAGAGAGTAAAGGAAGGAGAGACTCGAGAGTCATGAAAGAGTTGCTCTGCTGGGAGACAGGGAGAGAGCCTGATGCTGTCATGTCATGTGACACAGGGTGAGGTGTGCTTCACCGGCGTCAGCACTTCTCCCTACAGACAGGAAGCGGAGTGCCCTGTCTGCCAGCCAGCAAATCCATGCACTCACTACACCACCATCTCAACCTCCCTGCCTCTCTTTCCCTCTGCTTCTCTGAAAACAACATGATGTTAGACTTCAAGAGCAGCCAAACTGTAGCTTTTACCTTGGACATAACAGCCATTTGTTTCTCAACTGGAGAGAAAGATAACATTCAGTCACCTTGAGGCAAATCCTTTTCTTTTCAGAATAAAGTGCATTCCTGAATCACATTTGACAACACTCCATTTGGGCTGCACGAATAGAAGTGGTTGGGAGACCACAATAGTTGTTCTCAAACTAGAGAAATATTAACACGTTAATAACAATAATAACGTAAAGTCGTTCCAAAATACCACTAACCCTTTCTGCTTGAGCCTGTATGAAGAAATCGGTTGTGTTTCCTGAAGTGTGTGTGTGTGTTCTGTTTGCTCTGTGACTCAACTTGTTCCAATTTGATGCCCTCATCGAACCAGAAGAAGAGCCGGTAGCGCTGGGCCCAGTACTTAGCCAGCTCAGGCTCCACTGCAATCTCAGCTGGCATCACTCCACATTTCTCTGTTTTCTTGGTATTATTGTTCTTCTTTTCCTTCCCAGTAGCCTCTGGAAATAGGTAGTGCAAAAGTTGTACAAGACTTCTACAATCAAACAAGAAATACACTAACGTAGATCTGACATGAATTGTTTATGAAGAAACCCCGGGTTAGAAAAAGGTCTAAACCGGCTGTTGACGCAAACTCACCTGTGTTATTGTGTTCAGGTGCTCCGGGAACTAAGTAGTCTGGTATGTCCAGTGAGTACACCTCTCTTCTGAATTGAATCTCATCATCCTCTTCATCTTCTATTCTGGTGAAGAGGTTCTGATGAGAGGGTTGCTCAGTACTATCCAACTCCAGAGGGGTATTCCTCTCTGAACTTTCTGGAGGAACCTCTGAACCTGAAGACAGATCAGGACATGTGATCTGCAAGTACAAGACACAAGCATGAGCAATAAACACTACATCAACAGAGAAGCATGACAAGTTTGACAACAAAATAATACTTTACAATAGGCTTAATCCGTGCTGAAGTCATTTCTACTGGGCCTGCTGGATGATGGAGCCATTTGCTGCAGACAGTAAAAACAGCAAGTCTTGCCCAGAAGATCAATTCAGTGAGCTCATACAGAGAGATGAGTGGAAAAGCACAGCATTTAAGACCTCCCACAGTGTGACACTACTTTATAATGTCTCAACTCAGTGTCAACTCAGTAGAAACACACGGATATCTACTTCAATGGTGGGGGAACCTATAACTGTAGGTAAAGAGAGTCATTAAGTTTCTCCTTGAAGTGCTGTTTGTGCACACTCTAGTACTTTGACAAGTTTCCATTTCTTTGGGATAAAACAAATCCAGCACAGTCAGCAAACAGAGAAAAGCAGCATTTCCTAGCTTCTCTATTATGGTGTGAATAAGCATCTGAGTTTATAGCAACCAACTGAACCCTCTGAAGGTCAGCTAGTGATGTGAACTTCCTACATCAGCCGTCCAAAGGTAGTCTTACCAATGAAATGTGACTGACTCAAATAAGCGGATGATACATGAACTTTAAACAGCACGGCTACCCTTGAACCAGTGCAGTGTGCCGGCGCATTGTAAATAAATTCAGTCGGACGAAAACAGTGGCTGCACGTTTAAAGAGATGCAGTGTGTCAGAGGAGGGCAGCACTGACAGGGAGGGGTTGGGGGGATAGGAGGGGCTCCTGTGGAGTCTTGGCTGCTCTCCCATTCTCTCCTCTGCCAGCGGACACTGAGTGAACACTGAGGCTGAGGCTACAGGCAGCAGAGTTAGACATGATGCAGACCTCTCTGACAAAGCTTCCCCCGGTGTCAACCACAGCACATCCTCCTCCTCACCACACTCATCCACTTGCTAGTCAGAAGCTGCTATGAACTGTGGGTGTGTGCTATAACTACCCAGCTACCACCCAGTTACTCAACCCTGCGGCCCTATATACATACATGGAATCACTGGTCACTTTAATGTTTACATACTGCTTTACTCATCTCATATGTACAGTGCCTTGCGAAAGTATTCGGCCCTCTTGAACTTTGCGACCTTTTGCCACATTTCAGGCTTCAAACATAAAGATATAAAACTGTATTTTTTTGTGAAGAATCAACAACAAGTGGGACACAATCATGAAGTGGAACGACATTTATTGGATATTTCAAACTTTTTTAACAAATTAAAAACTGAAAAATTGGGCGTGCAAAATTATTCAGCCCCTTTACTTTCAGTGCAGCAAACTCTCTCCAGAAGTTCAGTGAGGATCTCTGAATGATCCAATGTTGACCTAAATGACTAATGATGATAAATACAATCCACCTGTGTGTAATCAAGTCTCCGTATAAATGCACCTGCACTGTGATAGTCTCAGAGGTCCGTTAAAAGCGCAGAGAGCATCAGGAAGAACAAGGAACACACCAGGCAGGTACGAGATACTGTTGTGAAGAAGTTTAAAGCCGGATTTGGATACAAAAATATTTCCCAAGCTTTAAACATCCCAAGGAGCACTGTGCAAGCGATAATATTGAAATGGAAGGAGTATCAGACCACTGCAAATCTACCAAGACCTGGCCGTCCCTCTAAACTTTCAGCTCATACAAGGAGAAGACTGATCAGAGATGCAGCCAAGAGGCCCATGATCACTCTGGATGAACTGCAGAGATCTACAGCTGAGGTGGGAGACTCTGTCCATAGGACAACAATCAGTCGTATATTGCACAAATCTGGCCTTTATGGAAGAGTGGCAAGAAGAAAGCCATTTCTTAAAGATATCCATAAAAAGTGTCGTTTAAAGTTTGCCACAAGCCACCTGGGAGACACACCAAACATTTGGAAGAAGGTGCTCTGGTCAGATGAAACCAAATTTGAACTTTTTGGCAACAATGCAAAACGTTATGTTTGGCGTAAAAGCAACACAGCTGAACACACCATCCCCACTGTCAAACATGGTGGTGGCAGCATCATGGTTTGGGCCTGCTTTTCTTCAGCAGGGACAGGGAAGATGGTTAAAATTGATGGGAAGATGGATGGAGCCAAATACAGGACCATTCTGGAAGAAAACCTGATGGAGTCTGCAAAAGACCTGAGACTGGGACGGAGATTTGTCTTCCAACAAGACAATGATCCAAAACATAAAGCAAAATCTACAATGGAATGGTTCAAAAATAAACATATCCAGGTGTTAGAATGGCCAAGTCAAAGTCCAGACCTGAATCCAATCGAGAATCTGTGGAAAGAACTGAAAACTGCTGTTCACAAATGCTCTCCATCCAATCTCACTGAGCTCGAGCTGTTTTGCAAGTAGGAATGGGAAAAAATGTCAGACTCTCGATGTGCAAAACTAATAGAGACATACCCCAAGCGACTTACAGCTGTAATCGCAGGAAAAGATGGCGCTACAAAGTATTAACTTAAGGGGGCTGAATAATTTTGCACGCCCAATTTTTCAGTTTTTGATTTGTTAAGAAAGTTTGAAATATCCAATAAATGTCGTTCCACTTCATGATTGTGTCCCACTTGTTGTTGATTCTTCACAAAAAAATACAGTTTTATCTTTATGTTTGAAGCCTGAAATGTGGCAAAAGGTCGCTGAATACTTTCGCAAGGCACTGTATATACTGTATTATATTCTACTGTATTTTAGTCAATGCCACTCCAACATTGCTCGTCCTAATCTTTATATATTTCTTAACTACGTTATTTTACTTCAGATTTGTGAGCATTGTTGTGAATTGTTAAATACTGCTGCAGTGTTGGAGCTAGGAACGCAAGCATTTTGCTACACCCGCAATAACATCTGCTAAATATGTGTATGTGACCAATACAATTTGATTTGATTTGATTAAAAGGGAGGGTGACTATTGGTATTGCTATCAAAAATAATTTCAGAATAATTGGTCAAATGTTTACAGGGCTTACTTTTTGAAAGGTCTTGCTCAGCTTGGGCTCTGTGATATCTCCCTCTTCAGTAAAGAAGGTGTGCTGGTTGATGTGGCAGGATGCTCTCCTACCGCCACGTCGCTTCCTATTCCTCCCAGCCTTCCCACCCTGGTGGTGCCTGGGGCTTAAACTTCAGCACACTCTCAAACCTAATACGCCAAAACATGAAAAGAGATTGATTATGTGAGATTGTCCTCTTAGAATATCATACAGATAACTGGTCTCTGTTCGAAATGGCACCCTATTCCCTACATACTGTAAAAGTGCACTACTTTTTGACCAGGCTGGTCAAAGGTTGTGCACTATATAGAGAATAGGGTTCCATTTGGGATGTAGCCCAAGTCTCATGTAGTAATGGTCACGTACATGGGGTCGTGGCTGCACTTTAATCACAGTTTATCCCAGGCTTCCTCTACAGACATCTGAGGGTTCTCCTCCACCTCCAGTTCATGACTGTGTCAATCAATAGATCAGTAGACATCATTAGCCTAACAAACAATCACAATGATTGAACAAGGCTACATCCCAAATGGCACCCTATTCCCTATTAATGTACTACTTTTGACCAGAGCCCTATGGGGTGCCATTCGGGGGGGGGGCATGCAGAACAATTTTGTTAAATTTCACAAATAATTGTGTAGGCTTAATCATATATCAGTCCCCAATACCAGCCTTTGGGTTGGAATGGACCATGTGATTCTTACTGATTTACATCTATACAGATTCTACAGAATCTATTTACAGAATCCTTGGTTAATTGAAACACGATGGAGTGTTTATCATTGGACATAAACATCTCCTTAGATCAAACTGAAATTGAAAAAGACAGTGGATAAGCACTTTCATTCCTTCCCCAGGCTGACACTTTTACATTCAATGCATAATAGTCAATATTTCAAACTTTTACAGCTTGAACCATAGTCCAATTCAAACCCATAGGAAAAAATGTGTCAGTCACTGTCAGCATATGGCAGCCAATTGAAGCAGTGATATTCAGTAATACTATATTGGTTGAGCAATAGAGGACAATACTGAAAAATGCAGCAAGGTATGGATATATGCATAAATGATGTCATGTAGCTTACCTCCACTTTACTTTTGCAATTCTTCTATGTGACGTTTCATCACCTTCACTATTAGATGCTCTTCTCTCACTTGATCCATTGTTATTTTTCCGGGAACACCCATCCTGTGTCTGGAGGGAAGAAAGGTGTACATTCATTTATCCCTTCAACATTACATTCTACATTCATGTTTTCTGATCAAAAGGATAAAAACAGGGAAAAGGAAGTTGGCATGTGGTATAAAACATTGCTACAAAGCCAGATAAAAACAGATATACTATGCCATATAAATGAGGGCAGTGTCGTGTTGTATGGGATCAGTCACGGACAGGATGGAAAATCCCAGAGGAGAGGGAGAGTCAGGCAGTGGTGCGCGCCACTGTTCTCTATGACAAGAAGAGCCATTAAAAATGCATGGGCCTGTGTCACATGGTCCTTTCATTCAAAAGGAACACATATTTTGATAAATACTCTGACAGAATCAATGCACAGTTTGGAAAAAGCCCAGAATTACAAGGACTAAAATACGTTTTTAAAAACGAGGTCTGTTGGACATAAAGTCATTTTGAGTAGAACATTGGGCTGCCTGGCTACTCTAATGACATTGTTAGGTTCTTGATATTACCATTTGGGAGATAGCAATCATTGCTATGTCAATATAGTTTCAGTCTCCTCAACGATACAGAATAGTTGATTAAACTGAGAAACAGAAAAGGCATGTATATAGGTTGGTGGGGGGACTCACCTCTTGACTCAGTGGGCTTAGTGTTTGAGGAGGCAGCTCTTTTGCGATTACCACCATCACCCAGGTTTATCATCATTTCCACTGACATGGTCTGCTTGCTATTGGCCATAATCACACTGGTCAGCTACCACTGACAAAAGTCTGTCCAATCAGATCGATCACTTCACTAGTGCCCGCCTGACTTCACTTCAGCCCTCCTCCAAACTCTGACTCCCCTGGGTCACGACAGGGAGTCGGCTCTCCATCGGCGCTGCTTGACTAGTCAATGACTATTGCCAATGCTTACAGTGCCTTGCGAAAGTATTCGGCCCCCTTGAACTTTGCGACCTTTTGCCACATTTCAGGCTTCAAACATAAAGATATAAAACTGTATTTTTTTTGTGAAGAATCAACAACAAGTGGGACACAATCATGAAGTGGAACGACATTTATTGGATATTTCAAACTTTAACAAATCAAAAACTGAAAAATTGGGCGTGCAAAATTATTCAGCCCCCTTAGGTTAATACTTTGTAGCGCCACCTTTTGCTGCGATTACAGCTGTAAGTCGCTTGGGGTATGTCTCTATCAGTTTTGCACATCGAGAGACTGACATTTTTTCCCATTCCTCCTTGCAAAACAGCTCGAGCTCAGTGAGGTTGGATGGAGAGCATTTGTGAACAGCAGTTTTCAGTTCTTTCCACAGATTCTCGATTGGATTCAGGTCTGGACTTTGACTTGGCCATTCTAACACCTGGATATGTTTATTTTTGAACCATTCCATTGTAGATTTTGCTTTATGTTTTGGATCATTGTCTTGTTGGAAGACAAATCTCCGTCCCAGTCTCAGGTCTTTTGCAGACTCCATCAGGTTTTCTTCCAGAAAGGTCCTGTATTTGGCTCCATCCATCTTCCCATCCATTTTAACCATCTTCCCTGTCCCTGCTGAAGAAAAGCAGGCCCAAACCATGATGCTGCCACCACCATGTTTGACAGTGGGGATGGTGTGTTCAGCTGCGTTGCTTTTACGCCAAACATAACGTTTTGCATTGTTGCCAAAAAGTTCAATTTTGGTTTCATCTGACCAGAGCACCTTCTTCCACATGTTTGGTGTGTCTCCCAGGTGGCTTGTGGCAAACTTTAAACAACACTTTTTATGGATATCTTTAAGAAATGGCTTTCCTCTTGCCACTCTTCCATAAAGGCCAGATTTGTGCAATATACGACTGATTGTTGTCCTATGGACAGAGTCTCCCACCTCAGCTGTAGATCTCTGCAGTTCATCCAGAGTGATCATGGGCCTCTTGGCTGCATCTCTGATCAGTCTTCTCCTTGTATGAGCTGAAAGTTTAGAGGGACGGCCAGGTCTTGGTAGATTTGCAGTGGTTTGATACTCCTTCCATTTCAATATTATCGCTTGCACAGTGCTCCTTGGGACGTTTAAAGCTTGGGAAATCTTTTTGTATCCAAATCCGGCTTTAAACTTCTTCACAACAGTATCTCGGACCTGCCTGGTGTGTTCCTTGTTCTTCATGATGCTCTCTGCGCTTTTAACGGACCTCTGAGACTATCACAGTGCAGGTGCATTTATACGGAGACTTGATTACACACAGGTGGATTGTATTTATCATCATTAGTCATTTAGGTCAACATTGGATCATTCAGAGATCCTCACTGAACTTCTGGAGAGTTTGCTGCACTGAAAGTAAAGGGGCTGAATAATTTTGCACACCCAATTTTTCAGTTTTTTATTTGTTAAAAAGGTTTGAAATATCCAATAAATGTCGTTCCACTTCATGATTGTGTCCCACTTGTTGTTGATTCTTCACAAAAAAATACAGTTTTATATCTTTATGTTTGAAGCCTGAAATGTGGCAAAAGGTCGCAAAGTTAAAGGGGGCCGAATACTTTCGCAAGGCACTGTATATAAATGTGTCTTTTTCAAAGCAGGATATGAAATCCATGGTATGGAGAAGATTCCCGATGAAGGAGCAGCTCTTATAGTCTATTATCATGGGGCTATTCCTGTTGACTATTATTACTTTCTGGCAAAGGTCCTCATTCAAAAGGGACGGATTGTTCACTCAGTCGCTGATTACTTTCTGTTCAAAGTTCCAGGTAAGATCTTCACAGTTCCATTTCCCAGTATCTAAATATAAAAGTGAGATGTTACATTCAGCCCTCTGTAGTTGATCAGTAAAGTGTATAGCCTATAGTTGCCATAGTCCATTCTTACTACATGAGCCACTTAGACCCTAAAAGCAGGACCTTTTATTGTTCTCTGTAGGGTTCAAGCTGCTGTTGGAGGTGTTCAGTGTCATCCACGGACCCCAGGAGGAGTGTGTGAAGGCCCTAAAAAGTGGCCACCTCCTGGGCATCTCACCTGGAGGGGTGAGGGAAGCCCTCCTCAGTGACGAGACCTATCAACTGCTCTGGGGGAAGAGAAAGGGCTTTGCACAAGTGGCTATCGATTCCAAAGTGGTACATATGGGTTTTTGTCTTCTGTCTTTGTTCTCACAGGATGTGTCCCAAATGGCACCCTATTCCCTATATAGTGCACTACTTTTGCCTGGGAGGGTGGAGGTTCTGCTTTTCCTCCTGGCCCCTCACTGAGATCAAATCAAATGCAACCTTGGTGCTTTCAACAGTGGAATCATAATTCTCCACCTGGAGTGAAGGTGGATCTTCTTCATCCAGATTCTCAGGAGCTGCTTCCCAGTGGATGGCATTCTTCCTCATCAACTTTCTCCCCTTCAAGAGAGAGAGCATCGGAGCAACATTATCTTTTTTCTTTCTTTTAGGTGGACTCTATGGTGACGGACAGACATAGGCAATGTTTACTTGCTACTACGTACAGCTCTTTTCTGTGCAGAGGAACTTATGAACTCCACAGGCAGTCCCATGCTTGCCTTAAGTTGGGCTTCTTCATCGATCGGTCCATCCTCCTCTTCAGCCTCTTCATCTTCTGACAGCTCTTCTCCATGCTCATCCTCTGCCTCTGAGAGTGCAACAATAGGCAGAGTTACAGACAAAATCTTCAGTTTTCAAAGCTTGTGAAAAAGTCATCAAAATGCATGTCAATGTCAATCATTAAAAGGTGTGAGGTATGTCCAATGATCTATACCAATTTACGATCCCTACACACCGGGAGAAATAGAAGATAGTGAAAAGTGAAAACAGTGCAACACAGTTGACATTGAGTGTTGTACTTGTTGTGAGCTAACTTACTTACTGTACAAAAGCTCTTTAGCACAATCAATGTATCGTCCCATGGTCATCTCCAGCCAAGCTCATTTGGCAAAAAAATAATGTCGACAACCACATTCGATCTTCCATTATCAATCATCATGTGGTTCACACTTGCTATCTGATCAAATCCAGACATAAAATATACAAGCTAGCTAACATAAAGCCTATTCTACTGGAGTTCATTCCACACAAGTTGTTTTGCCTCGATGACATTCGTTCCTGCTTGTGTCACATGAATAAGGAACCGGTTGAACAAAGAAGAAAATAATCTGTCATTTTCCTGCTATCGACTTTCCAAAGGGATCAAACCAGTGCTAAAAAAGTATGTAATTATTTCATTAGAATATAGTATTGTTATTTATGCAATAACTAGTATAGATGTCCATGCAGTAGCTGTACTAACGTTAGCTCGTTATGCATTGATGTCAATGCTAACGTAATTGAGGTCATTCAGTCTCAAGAACTAGCTAACGTTACCACAGACAGATGTATATCTTTGTACCTACTGTGTAAATTAAACGTTTGCTAGGTAATCGAGGGAAATGCGATTCATAACGAGCAGCTTTTTCATTACTGTGTCTAGTTTGCTAAGATGTCTAGTTTTAAATTGGACTTTAAAGTTGTAGCTCACTAGCTAGTATGCTATTCGCTAGCTAGTTATTACAGCGCGTTAACGAGTGGCGTCAAGACAGTACAAGGCTAACGTAGCTAGCTAACTCAGCTGTCACAAGGGGTGAATGCATGGCATTTACTTTCATTTCTCTTTAGAGTCTGGCCCTGGAATGATCTGTCCCCAGTATTATTTACGCTGGAAGAATAAAAGGTTTGTGACGTATTTACCCTTTGAAGAACTTATAGCTAGCTAGCTACATTTTATAATTTTTAATTCAGTGATGCTGCAAATACCATTTAATTACTTGCTATTTGGGTTGTTTATCAAATAGCTGAACTTCATCTAGCTAATTGTTCATTTATGCATGCTGATGTCATAATTTGCATATTAACCAGCATGTGTAAAACATGCTCTCATTGTATTTTGGTTTACTTTAATGTATTGCTATTTTACATTAGTCCTCTTCTCTCCATTCTATACTCCAGGCCTGCCCATTGGCAGATGGTGTCCTCATTCGACTTGGCTTCCTTTGGGAGAGGCTAACTGTGGCAGGCAGGCAGTATGTCAAATGGGAACGAGTCCTGCATGTTTGGTGATAGAGATGATTTTCTAGCCTGCCTCTGTCACACATTTGAGGAATGGTCAGGACTAGGACCACTGGAAGACTATCTGAGCTATCTGGAGTACCTGGCCTGGGTTTTCACCCCTCTGGTTGTCGTTTTCATCTTGCCCTTCCTCATTGTGATCTTCCTCTACCTTTCCATCCTCTTCCTCCATGTGTACAAACACAAGAACCAGCTCAGGGAGGCCTACTCCAACAACCTGTGGGATGGGGCTAGAAAAACGCTGGCAACGTTATGGGATGGCCACGGGTTCATCTGGCATGGTATTTATACAAGTGGCGAAGTGGTCTAAGGCATCACTACAGACCCTGGTTTGATTCCAGGCTGTATCACAACCTGCCGTGATTTGGAGTCCCATAGGGCGGCGCACAATTGGCCCAGCGTCGTCCGGTTTCAGATTTGGCCGGGGTAGGCCGTCATTGTAAATAAGAATTTGTTCTTAACTGAATTGCCTAGTTAAATAAATAAACACAAATTATACGTGTGTGTATATGTCAGGGGATGTTGCAGGGTGTTTGTTTATTGCTTGTTTACCTCCGCTTTACCATGACAATGACTATTGCCAATGCTTATATAAATGTGTCTTTTTCAAAACAGGATATGAAATCCATGGTATGGAGAAGATTCCCGATGAAGGAGCAGCTCTTATAGTCTATTATCATGGGGCTATTCCCATTGACTATTATTACTTTCTGGCAAAGGTCCTCATTCAAAAGGGACGGATTGTTCACTCAGTCGCTGATTACTTTCTGTTCAAAGTTCCAGGTAAGATCTTCACAGTTCCATTTCCCAGTATCTAAATATAAAAGTGAGATGTTACATTCAGCCCTCTGTAGTTGATCAGTAAAGTGTATAGCCTATAGTTGCCGTAGTCCATTCTTACTACATGAGCCACTTAGACCCTAAAAGCAGGACCTTTTATTGTTCTCTGTAGGGTTCAAGCTGCTGTTGGAGGTGTTCAGTGTCATCCACGGGCCCCAGGAGGAGTGTGTGAAGGCCCTAAAAAGTGGCCACCTCCTGGGCATCTCACCTGGAGGCGTGAGGGAAGCCCTCCTCAGTGACGAGACCTATCCACTGGTCTGGGGGAAGAGAAAGGGCTTTGCACAAGTGGCTATCGATTCCAAAGTGGTACATATGGGTTTTGGTCGTCTGTCTTTGTTCTCACAGGATGTGTCCCAAATGGCACCCTATTCCCTATATAGTGCACTACTTTTGACTGGAGCCCTATAGGGAATAGAATGCCATTTTGGGACAGACAGTACATGTCACTTCTTACTCTCACACAGGAGCATAACTTTATCTGAAATCCTCTTAGATATTTAATGTCTTCTTTACATTTTTCAGCCAATAATTCCGATGTTTACTCAAAACGTCAGGGAAGGATTCCGATCTCTCGGAGGATTAAGTATGTATGCTTAACTATTAATTTTAATTGCAGTGTAACTTATTTTATTTTAACTTTATTATAGCTCAAATTAACATGAACACTTTATATTTCTCAGGCTTTTTCAGATGGTCGTATGAAAAGTTCCGCGTGCCGATGGCCCCTGTTTATGGGGGTTTTCCTGTGAAGTTTCGTACATACCTAGGCAACCCCATCCCATACGACCATAACATTAGTGCAGCAGAATTAGCTGAAAAGGTAAGTCATTATGCAACTGTAATTTAATGGTTACTTACTGTCTGACATGTAGTGCACACAAAAGTCAAATGATTGGGAAAGACGGGGTCAGAGAATTTTCCTTTTCTGATTTGCAGACACAGCAAGCAGTTCAAGCACTCATTGACAGACACCAAATAATTCCTGGGAATGTCCTTCGAGCATTACTAGAGCGATTCCACAGCAGGCGTAAAGACAAATAAATATCCTTTTGAATAGCCTTTTGTTAGTTAAATGAAGCAGTTACTTGTTTTTAAGACAAACTGTTAAGAGTATTATCAGGTGATCAACTGAATGTTTAACTGATTCCCGGTTTCTGTTATTTCACTATATTAGTACTTTTTACACTCAATTTGTCACAAACCAAGTACAGAAAATAAGGTAAATTGTAAAGGTGTCATAGCCTACAACTGTAATTATAATGGTTAATGTCAAATGTGCAAATTGAAGACATTTGTGCATTGTTGTATGATCCCACAATTGATTTGCACAAGTTGTTCAAAGTTCCACTGGCAACAATTTCAATTTAAGAGGCCTTTCTTTTGCTTAACAACTGCAAATATTGGAACAATATAGCAATTGATTTACATGGAACAATATAGGTATGGAGACTGGGCTGTTTAATTTTCTTTCATCTGTGTACAATGTTTGACTTTTGATTGAAATTATTATATAATTTCTTTATTTTGGGGATTTTGTACATTGTATTATGTAGGTATGTACTGTAGGCTATGCACTTTTAAAACCTATTGAGGTCATTGTCAGTGTGATTCAAGATGGAAATTATTTGTAATGTTACAATAAACATGTTTTAATGTGTTTTTCTGGTTACAAGTAATTCCTTTAAAAATACTCTTTATACACTGAACAAATTTAAACAACATATGAAGTGTTGGTCCCATGAACTGCAATAAAATAAAACATGTTCTATATGTACAAATAAATACAAAAATGTACAACCCTGTTAGTGAGCATTTCTTATTTGCCAAGGCAATCTATCCACCTGACAGGTGTGGCATACCAAGAAGCTGATAAATAGCATGGTCATTACACAGATGCACCTAAAGGCCACTCTAAAATGTGCTGTTTTGTCACAAAACCCAATGCCTCAGGTGTCAATTGGCATGCTGACTGCAAGAATGTCCACCAGAACTATTAATTTCTCTACCATAAGCTGCCTCCAACCTCTTTTAGAGTTTGGCAGTTCATCCAACCAACCTCACAACCGCAGACCACATGTGTAGTGGTGTGGGTCAGCGGTTTGCTGATGTCAACGTGAACAGAGTGCCCGGTGGTGGTGTGGTTATGGTATGAGCAGGCATAAGCTACGGACAACAAACACAATTGCATTTTAATGCACAGAAATACCATGATGAGATCCTGAAGCACATTGTGAGGCCCATTTTTTTAAGGTGTCTGACCAACAGATGCATATCTGTATTTCCAGTCATGTGAAATCCATTGATTAGGAACAAATTAATTGATTTCAATTGACTGATTTCCTGTAAGTCAGTAAAATCTTTGAAATTCTTGCATGTTGCGTTTTATATTTTTGTTCAGTACTCTTAAATGCAAATGGCGCCACAGACAGTATTTGGGAAGTGGTTTCAAACAATATACATTTTTCTTTAATAAAACCTCTGGGTAACTTTTCTGCGCTAGTGTTTTTCAGGATTGTAATGTTTCAATAAGACTGATCAAGTAATTATTTCTGGCATATACAGTATATCACAAAAGTGAGTACACCCCTCACATTTTTGTAAATATTTGAGTATATCTTTTCATGTGACAACACTGAAGAAATGACACTTTGCTACAATGTAAAGTAGTGAGTGTACAGCTTGTATAACAGTGTAAATTTGCTGTCCCCTCAAAATAACTCAACACACAGCCATTAATGTCTAAACCGCTGGCAACAAAAGTGAGTACGCACCTAAGTGAAAATCTCCAAATTGGGCCCAATTAGCCATTTTCCCTCCCAGGTGTCATGTGACTCGTTAGTGTTACAAGGTCTCAGGTGTGAATGGGGAGCAGGTGTGTTAAATTCGGTGTCATCGCTCTCACACTCCCTCATACTGACTGGTCACTGGAAGTTCAACATGGCACCTCATGGCAAAGAACTCTCTGAGGATCTGAAAAAAAATATTTTTTGCTCTACATTAAGATGGCCTGGGCTATAAGAAGATTGCCAAGACCCTGAAACTGAGCTGCGGTTTAACTGAACAGGTTCCACTCAGAACAGGCCTCGCCATGGTCGACCAAAGAAGTTGAGTGCACGTGCTCAGCGTCATATCCAGAGGTTGTATTTGGGAAATAGACGTATAAGTGCTGCCAGCATTGCTGCAGAAGTTGAAGGGGTGGGGGTCAGCCTGTCAGTGTTCAGACCATACGTCGTACACTGTATCAAATTGGTCTGCATGGCTGTCATCCCAGAAGGAAGCATCTTCTAAAGATGATGCACAAGAAAGCCCTCAAACAGTTTGCTGAAGACAAGCAGACTAAGGACATGGATTACTGGAACCATGTCCTGTGGTCTGATGAGACCAAGATAAACTTATTTGGTTCAGATGGTGTCAAGTTTCACTTAGGGGCGTACTCACTTTTGTTGCCAGCGGTTTAGACATTAATGGCTGTGTGTTGAGTTATTTTGAGGGGACAGCAAATTTACACTGTTATACAAGCTGTACACTCACTACTTTACTTACATTGTAGCAAAGTGTCATTTCTTCAGTGTTGTCACATGAAAAGATGTACTCAAATATTTACAAACATTTGAGTGGTGTACTCACTTTTGTGATATACTGTAAGTCAAATGTAACTAATGTTTAAGTTCACTGTAATGTGTAGCCTATGCTAAAACCCACTTAGTGTATTTTTTTGTACTAACCTGTCGAATAAAAACACTGCTCACTGATGCCAATCCAAAGGTGAGAATTACCTAATATTTCCAATAAAGAATAATGGGATTTCTTCAATGGCTTTTGGGGATATTTCTCAGCAGACAAACTCCATAACACTCACATCTCACAGTGATGAGCAACACCACAGACTCCATAACACTTACATCTCACAGTGATGAGCAACACCACAAACTCCATAACACTTACATCTCAGGCCTGCAGAGATCTGAGTTATGGAACATTGTTGGTATCCACATCACATATTGTACAGCTTATTTCAGTCCAGTACTGTCTAGTTATGAGGCTTTGACACCTGTACAGCTCTCCCTGTCTGTCCTGATATCCTGTTCACCTATTCGCCTCTGGTGGGCTGCAGTGGCCACTGGTTGTGTCCCAAATGGCACCCTCATCCATGTAGTGCAGTACTTTTGGCTAGGGCCCATAGGGTCTGGTCAAAAGTAGTACACTAAATAGGGAATAAGGTGCTATTTGGGACACATACATTGTCAGTGGATACAGCCTCTTCAATAATGAATGAAGAGGTAAATTGCACCTATTATCTAGTATGTCATCATGCAGAATGTACATTTTACCCACACCTACCTATTTGCATACTGTATACACACAGTATTCAAAGCCAAGAACTCAATGCACTTAAATGTATCGGTGTGTAAATGTGCTGATCTTTTGTTCATTCACTGCCCATTCTGCAAACACTGCATTATATCAATAACAATGCTGTTGGAAGGCTGTATAACCAGTGGCTCTAGTGAAAATATATGAATCATGGTATAATACATTACCATTATTCCCATATCTTTAGAGTTGCATGCACATAATGTGACAACCTGTGTTACCAAAACATAAATTATCTAAGTGGAGGCTGAAGAAATGGCCACAGTGTACTTTATTAAATTAATTTTGGTACTTTGTGTTGCATTAGAATCAAATAAAAATTTACAAAAATTCAATATATACAAAAATGTCATGTTCTGTTTTTACTGTTCAATTTACAATAACATTAGTTTAATTCTGATTGAATGCAGTTCAAGCACTTCAGACTTTCATTACACAATGCAACTTACTTAAAATACCAATAATTAACAGTTTTTTAGTTTTTTTGCATTTTTGTCATTTAATACATCACATACACCACACTATTTTAATCTGTATTACATCATATGTAACTGCCATCTTGTGGCGGCGACCTCCAGTCAACAGACACCCTTCACAATCAGGACTCTGAGAGGAATGTTCTTTTAACATGTACATTTGCATACATTTATTTACAGTTATATAGTTTTGTTTTTCAATTACTATTGTGATCTTCCATTTGCAACTGAGACACTAAGGACATCTGTACACTATGCGTTAGAAGTTAACAAAATGGAATGACATTCCTATGTTCATTTGTTACTGTGCTTGTACTAATGTTATATTGGCTACAGTAGGGCTGGAATAGTATGATACAATACATCACTGCTATTTGTCTACATTACTAGTATCTAATGTTGATGAATACCTCAGAACAAAACTCAACCCCTAATAATGGATCCAAATCAATACATAATATTAGTAGCTCCTTTTGTTGGAAGTCTTCAGTATGACCTACTACAAGAAGGACAATTCCATTTCCTGGGTCAAGGGTTCTCATTTAAACTGTGAGTTTAATAGGTCTATCTTGCATTGTGGATAATTATATAATAGTATAAGCACAGTAACTGTATAGAAACACATTGCTATTGGGTCGTGAACAGAGAACTTTGATAAACCTAGAGACCTCACACCACTTTGATCATCATAACCACAAAACCAGAGGACAAAAACAAATCCTTATGAGATTGAAATAAATTAAACAAAAGCATAGAAATATTTTCTTAAGGCAAACGAAACAGATATAGGCCTAAGCAGCTTAAATAGTCACAACCATGAATTCCTCTTAAACAATGAAGCGGGTTTGTTGACAAGTGCATTTTCCTGTTGTCTCAGTCTGCTTGCTGATGCACTTACAGTGGTAAACAGAATACCATCCACCATCAAAACACTGAACGCCTTATCATTTGTTTCACATTTGGATTTATGCTCTTGGTAAGAAGATCAGTACAGTATCATGTGTCAATGACGTCAGAGGAGGGTATTCTGTTCAGAAACCAAGTTGAGGTAGGTATATGTACAATTTACACACTTTTTCAGAGATGATGATGAACAATGGTAGTCTGAGATTAATCCCTGGATGTGCTAAAACATGTATTTATTTATTTATATTAAAGAATAATATGCCTTCCTGAAAAGTGTTTCTGTATAGATGGGTTTTACAGATGGTGTAATAATAATTTCATCATTATCACCCATAAGACCAAAGGAGATTTTCCCACTCCGTTGTGACAACAGAGAATGTATTTTTGATGTACTAATAATGACTCTTTTGACCTTTCCTGACCCTCTGCCCTATAAAAGTGACTGACACATATTCATATTTGACCCTAAGCTCAACACTACTTTTTTCTAAAGATAGAAATCGTAGAACATTGGCTAGATTGTAAGTCTCGCACAAGTCTCGTATTTTTACAGTGCCAGTGTATTCATCCCCCTTGGCATTTTTCCTATTTTGTTATATTACAACCTGTAATTGAAATGGAATTTTATTTGTATTTCATGTAATGGACATACACAAAATAGTCCAAATTGGTGAAGTGAAATGAAAAAAATTACTTGTTTAAAAAATTATAAAATATAAAAAAACAGAAAAGTGGTGTGTGCGTATATATTCCCCCCCTTTGCTCACATAATTGGATAAATAAAGTCCACCTGTGTGCAATCTAAGTGTCACATGATCTCAGTATATATACACACACAACTGTTCTGAAAGGCCTCAGAGTCTGCAACGCCACTAAGCAAGGGGCACCATGAAGACCAAGGAGCTCTCCAAACAGGTCAGGGACAAAGTGGGGGAGAGCTACAGATCAGGGTTGGGTTAGAATTTATTTTTCTGAAACTTTGAACATCCCACAGAGCACCATTAAATCCACTATTAAAAAATGGAAAGAATATGGCAGCAAAACAAACCTGCCAAGAGTTGGCTGCCCGCCAAAACTCACAGACAAGGCAAGGAGGGCATTAATCAGAGTGGCAACAAAGACCAAAGATAACCCTGAAGGAACTGCAAAGCTCCACAGCGGAGATTGGAGTATTTATCCATAGGACCACTTTAAGCTGTACACTCCACAGAGCTGGACTTTACGGAAGTGTGGCCAGAAAAAAAAGCCATTGCTTAAAGAAACAAATAAGCAAACACAGTTTGGTGTTCGCCAAAAGGCATGTGGGAAACTCCCCAAACATATGGAAGAAGCTACTCTGGTCAGATTTTGCATTTAGGCCATCAAGGAAAACGCAATGTCTGGCGCAAACACAACACCTCTCATCACTCTGAGAACACCATCCCCACAGTGAAACATGGTGGTGGCAGTATCATGCTGTGGGATGTTTTTCATCAGCAGGGACTGGGAAACTTCTCAGAATTGAAGGAATGATGGATGGCGCTAAATACAGGGAAATTCTTCAGGGAAACCTGTTTCAGTCTTCCAGAGATTTGAGACTGGGACGGAGGTTCACCTTCCAGCAAGACAATGACCCTAAGCATACTGCTAAAGCAACACTCGAGTGGTTTAAGGGGAAACATTTAACTGTCTTGGAATGGCCTAGTCAAAGCCCAGGCCTCAATCCAATTGAGAATCCGTGGTATGACTTAAAGATTGCTGTACACCAGCTGAACATATCCAACTTGAAGGAGCTGGAGTAGTTTTCCTTGAAGAATGGGCAAAAATAATCCCAGTAGCTAGATGTGCCAAATGTATAGAGACATACCCCAAGAGACTTGCACCTGTAATTGCTGCAAAAGGTGGCTCTACAAAGTATTGACTTTGGGGGGGGGGGGGGTGAATAGTTGTGCACACTCAAGTTTTCTGTTTTATTTGTTTGTTTCACAATAAACATATTTTGCATCGTCAAAGTGGTAGGCATGTTGTGTAAATCAAATGATACAAACGTCCCAAAAAACTATTTTAATTCCAGGTTGTAAGGCAACAAAATAGGAAAAATGCCAAGGGGAATGAATACTTTCGCAAGCCACTGTAGAGGTGGTGTACTGGGTGAGTCCAGTGGGTGTTCATTTGGATGGGACTGACAGCAGTTGTTGTATCTGTACATTTTTCGCAATGTACATGAATACTGTGGATATTACTGTATGAGGACACAGTCTCACACACACCACTATTCTGAAAAACAAGACTCGCGTTGTCTATTTGTGGCCGTGACCCCAATAAATCATAAACACTGGGACTCCCACTGAAAATGGAAATAGCAGTTGAAAGCAAATAATGGGATATGAACAAAACATGATAAAATCTCATGTTAACATGGATCAGATTGACTAAAGGAAAGCAACACAAGCTAAAGACGTGCAAGGTGACATTGAGAGAATAATTTACTACATGTTTTATTGATGAGGAGATGGAACCAGGCCAAGTGACCTTCAATGATTCACTAGTTAATGATGAGCAATTCATTTGCCCTCTTAAGTGTATCATCAATAGCAGACCTAAATAGAGAGATCCCAAGATAAAATAGAACAAAAGCACCAGTGTTGTGCCATTCACGATAATTTGCTCATTTCTAAGCCTGTGCTTTCTTGATTTCCCCCTGTGCCATTTGGTTTCTGTCTTCATTGTAAATAAATAAAAATCTGCTTTTTAAAAAATTAACCTTAAAACACAGACAGGTTAATGCAGGGGTGTTAAACTCATTTTGCACCACAGGCTGCATTCAGTCTTCACCAAGGTCCGGAGAGCCACACTTAAAATTGGTTATATTTCCTCGCCATCAAAGTTTGCTGAAAATTGCCGTCTATCCATCGCTTTTGGATTTTTTTATGCTTCCTGACTGTCTAGCTTTTCGGTGGCTGATCTGTGGCATGTTTTACTCGACTCAATTAAATATTCAGAAGTGAATGTTGCTACATATTCAAGAGACTCTCTAAAAACGTTCTTTTTGGTAATACATGCAGAAGCACTGGGTAAAATCATGTCCACAGCTCTGTTTTCTTGGAGTTGAATTCGGTGTAGAGCAGCATAAAGAGACTATAAATGTAAGTCCATTTTCATTTTTACAGTTTCATATTTGTTGTTGTTGTTGTTGCCATTTCTATGTCGATTGAGATTGTTTTTTCTCAGAAATAATTCTACATTTTTTATTCATATTTGTATTTTTTTAAACACTCAAACAGGCCAATCAAACAATTGAAGGGGCTCATCCACACTGAATTCAACTCAGAAGAAGAGCTGTGGACATGATTTTACCCAGTGCTTCTGCATGTATTACCCCCAAAAACTTTTTAGAGAGTTTCTTGAATGTGTAGCGGCATTCACTTCTGAATATTTAATGCAGTTGAGTAAAACATGCCACAGAACAGAAGGGAACAGACATAACTAAGACAATTTGTGTGATGTCGCAACAACAAGGCAAATGATGTGAAAGCAAATTAAACCAAGAATTTCCCACATTCGAACGGATATGAATAATTCAAATAAGACATTTCAACAAAAACAATTCAACAAAAATAAATCTGAGCCATTCAGTAGAGATTTAAAATCTAGCTCTAGTTGAAAACAACAGGCACATCTTTCTGGACTGATCAATGGCCTTTTCTCACTCTCACATTGAATATCATGGTTTCCTTCCCTCAATGTGCTCTGATTAATTCCACAGAAGTTTTGTGCTTGTTTTTTTCCCTCCTCCTTGTCACCCTCTTCTCTCCATAGTTCAAACGAACAAGACATAAAAAAAGAAGCGCTTGTGACCTAGAACTGAAAGAGAAGCTACACACTTTCTTTTTTGTGAAGACACCTTTGCAAGATATTTGAAGATATTTTTTAGATATCACATCCACAGTCATAGTGCCTGGGGCTTAAGTCGGAGCATAAAAGGTGAAATACTTGTTGTTTCCTGCTCAAAAGACCATCTTGACACCATTGATGTT
This sequence comes from Oncorhynchus mykiss, assembly GCF_013265735.2. Classification (NCBI taxonomy): domain Eukaryota; kingdom Metazoa; phylum Chordata; class Actinopteri; order Salmoniformes; family Salmonidae; genus Oncorhynchus; species Oncorhynchus mykiss. The sequence continues at coordinate 64,559,322 of NC_048572.1, forward strand.
GGATGTTGACAGCTACAATGATAGTGGTATACACCCTAGAATTGGTACTGATCTTGTGTTGAGTATAGGCTACAGCAGCCTTTCACACCATAGTGCTGAAGTGCATGTCTCTAGTTCATTGCACGACAATATGTAGCTGCAGACAAACCGACCACTGATTGTAGCATCTACACATACCATCCTGCGCCATGCTTTTCCTCTCTTACAAGCACGCATGAGCGCGCACGCATACACACACACACACACACACACTTCCTCCCACACACACGGATGGCAATACACTTTTACATCAGTTAGGTAAAACGTAAAAAAGAATGCGGCATCTATGATGACAGTAGATCCTGCAGGTGCTTCAGTTATGAGAGTAGTTTGGCTGAAGTGGCTGCTCGTTTGTCTCTTATCCTCTCCTCCTGTCCGTACAGAACAGCACTATGTGGCCCAGCAGACTGATCCTTATCAGCCATATGGACGCATGGCAGCCCAGACCACAGCTGGACGAGGCTGGACTGTAAATAGGAGCTGCCAGGAAGGTTTTCTTGGCATGCCACCTTTTATCCAGGCGAGAACAAAGATGAGGTTTGTCCTTCAGTCTCTCCACAATACACGAACATTCCGGTTTTATTTAGCATATAAACAGCATGATTACCAGGTACAGTACTAAGCTTCTTCAAAGTAAATAGCAGTTCTGCCCTGCCTGAATCTACTAATATCCAGTTACTGGCAGTCACAGCCACAAAATCCAGTAGTTTCAGACCTTTTGGCACTAGGACAACATGGCTGATGAAATCAGATCAGAAGTCATGGGCCAGTACACATGTAAAGTATGACAGACACAAAGCCCTACTCATGTCGCTAATTACATCACGGACTATGCGTGTACTACTTTGTTGCCTGTTTACTTTGAATTAGAAATAACTAGAACCATCCTAAATATGAATCAGGACCATTAACTGACCTTATTATTCTTATTTTTGTTATTCAACACGTCCACTATATCAGGGGATATTACTTGTATCTTATAAATGTAAAGTACATATTTGCAGGTCTAAGATGTTGGTAATAGAAATTAATGTAAATATGAGATATCATAGGTAAACATTAATAACCTGTTGTAACCTGTTACGAACCTTCATAAGGATCTGTTATGAAAGGGCATGATATCATTCATTAGAACACTGCTTTTATTCTGATAGACTATTGGGCTACATTTTTTTTATGTGTATGTGTGCGCAATGGCCTTTTATCAAATAAGAGATTCCCTGACGGACGTAAGTAAAATAAATAAAAAATAAAATACAATAACAACAACATCAACCAAATAAACCCAAAAAGAGGAACTCTGTTTAGAAAACATGAATATATCCCTCCGTCACATCAACTAATAATATGTGTCTATTCTTGCCCATGACAATCAACATCATGGTTCAATGCTAGTATCTAGAGTGAGAGAGAGCTAATAACTTATTATTGCCACAGTCCTGCTGTAAATCCAAGTTGATGGTCATCCTTTGTTACGGTTTTGCATTTCCAAGGATCCAACATCCAAGCATCCAACATCCAGGCAGCAGTGTAGGGCTACAACGTGGTCTCATACTCCAGGCGCTCCTGAACTGTAGTGTCATCTTTGTACTGGAGTCTGGGCGGCGTAGGGGAGCAGTCGATGGCCAGGATGGCCTTGCGTATACTCCTGTCCAATACGTGCCTCTCCCAGGCCGGATAGCGGTTCCGACACAGGTCTATTTTGATGACTGTCTCATCGATGCGTGGGGCACGGGAGGACGGCGTGGAGGGGGCGGTGGGTCTCACCTGAAACACGGGCATGCAGCCGTCCCTCTCTGTGTATTTGCCGTCCCTGCCAATGGTGCCGTCCCCCGATATAAGAGGCACACCACGGTTGGACCTCAACGAGTTGGTGGCCCCCTCAGCGGGCAGCGTGAAGGCAGCCGTGGGGTCGTCCAGCACGAGGCTGGGTGAGCGTCCGAATCGGGGCCCGTTGGGGTGAAAGAAGGCGTAGTACATGAGCATGAAGACGATGCCGGTGAGGAAGCTGCTGAAGATGACACAGAGGGCGGGGACGGCGAAGGCATCGGTGCTCTGAGGGACGCGGTACAGGTACCACAGGGCACTCAGAGCAGTGTTCTCCAGCAGGATCACAAAGTAGTAGATGAAGAGCCGACACCGAGTACGACCCTCCTTCACATTAAACCAACTGAAGATGTAGATGATCCCCACGACCATGTCGAAGACAATCTCCTCCCACTTGGTGATGCAGAACTCGGTCTCACAGTGGACTATCCAGAAGGTCATAATGCACCAGTGGAGGACGATGAAGATACCAAAGTAGAGCTGGAACACGGAGGCGAACAAGGCGAAGGTGATGACCCGGGCGGCAATGGTGAAGAAGTGCCAGCAGAACTGGATGATGACGGCCAGGTAGCTGATTGGCTTCTTATCATCCCGGGAGTCTCGTAGGGCTTTCTGATAGGATGCCAAGGCCCAGGCCAGAGACACCAGGGAGGCAGCCGCTGTCATTCCTACGGAGACACAGAAAGGACAATAAAAACTCATGAGATTCGCAGTCACATTCACAGGTATAACATAATCAGAGAGTATGGTAACTTAAACTGTTATAGACCTATATCCATCCTGCCCTGCCTTTCTAAAGTCTTTGAAAGCCAAGTTAACAAACAGATCACCGACCATTTCGAATCCCACTGTACCTTCTCCGCTATGCAATCTGGTCTCCGAGCTGGTCATGGGTGCACCTCAGCCACACTCAAGGTCCTAAACGATATCATAACCGCCATCGATAAAAGACATTACTGTGCAGCCTTCTTCATTGACCTGGCCAAGGCTTTCGACTCTGTCAATCGCCGCATTCTTATTGGCAGACTCAACAGCCTTGGTTTCTCAAATTACTGACTCGCCTGGTTCACCAACTACTCCTCAGATAGAGTTCAGTGTGTCAAATCGGAGGGCCTGGTGTCCGGACCTCTGGCAGTCTCTATGGGGGTGCCACAGGGTTCAATTCACGGGCCGACTCTTTTCTCCGTGTATCAATGATGTCGCTCTTGCTGCTGGTGATTCTCTGATCCACCTCTACGCAGACGACACCATTCTGTATACTTCTGGCCCTTCTTTGGACACTTAACAAACCTACAGACGGGCTTCAATGCCATACAACACTCCTTCCGTGGCCTCCAACTGCTCTTAAATGCTAGTAAAACTAAATGCATGTTTTTTAACCGATTGCTGCCCGCACCCGCCCGCCTGACTAACATCACTACTCTGGACAGTTCTGAGTTAGAATATGTGGACAACTACAAATACCTAGGTATCTGGTTAGACTGTACACTCACCTTTTAGACTCACATTAAGCATCTCCAGTACAAAATTAAATTTAGAATTGGCTTCCTATTTTGCAACAAAGCCTCCATCACTCATGCTGCCAAACATACCCTTGTAAAACTGACTATCCTACCAATCCTGGACTTCGGCAATGTCATTTACAAAATAGCCTCCAACACTCTACTCAGCAAATTGGATGTAGTCTATCACAGTGCCATCCGTTTTGTTACCAAAGCCCCATATACTACCTACCACTGCGATCTGTATGCTCACGTTGGCTGGCCCTCACTTCATATTCGTCGCCAAACCCACTGGCTCCAGGTCATCTATAAGTCTTTGCTAGGTAAAGCCCTGCCTTATCTCTGGTCACCATAACACCCACCCGTAGTACGCGCTCCAGCAGGTATATTTTACTGGTCATCCCCAAAGCCAACTCCCCCATTAGCTGCCTTTCCTTCCAGTTCTCTGCTGCCAATGACTGGAACGAATTGCAAAAATCACTGGAGACTTATATCTCCCTCACTAACTTTAAGCATCAGTTGTCAGAGCAGCTTACCGATCACTGCACCTGTACATAGCCCATCTGTAAATAGCCCACCTAACTACCACATCCCCATATTGTTATTTATTTTTGCTCTTTGCACCCAGTATCTCTACTTGCACATCATCATCTGCACATCTATCACTCCAGTGTTATTGCTAAATTGTTATTATTTTGCCACTATGGCCTTTTTATTGCCTTACCTCCCTACTCTTACTACATTTGCACACACTGTATAAATATTTTATATCGTGTTATTGACTGTACGTTTGTTTATCCCATGTGTAACTCTGTGTTGTTGTTTTTGTCGCACTGCTTTGCTTTATCTTGGCCAGGTCACAGTTGTAAATGAGAACTTGTTCTCACCTGGCCTACCTGGTTAAATAAAGGTGATTTTTTTTTTTAAATACATTTTTTTTTAACTACATGGGAGTAATGTGTGGAGTTTTTTGTTCCTGTAAGTCTGCTATGATGTGATGACTCTTTAATAGATACTGTACCAGTATGTATAATGTCTCAAATGGATGAGTCACAAGAAATGTGTGAAGAAAAATGATATTCCCAGGAAGTATTTAAAGAAGAACACTTTTCAAAGAGCAACGCAACACCAAACAGAACCGGGAGCCAAACAAAAGTTTTTTTACACCAAAACACAAACACAAGCACATTTGGGAGACAAACAACCCTTCAGGAGGAACTGCATAACATTATATATTCCTCCACTCAGTGACTCTCTGCAGCGCAATTAGCTCAATATGAAACCCATTCTTATCCAAGCTGCCTGTAAAATACAGCAATTCACAGGGCCCACTGGTGGCGTTTAGCTCTGAAATATCTGAACTGAGGGACTGTATTGTTGCTTTGTACTCAGTAAAATCCAGTAAAGATGGCTGTGGTCCAGGGATCCCTGGCTGTATGACACTGGGTTTGACACTGGGTTTCTCTGAGGAGCTGGGTGCCATGGTTCAAGTGCCAAGTGCTCATGGCGCTGGAGTGATCGTCCTCTATCAAGAGTGAGAGGAGACTCTCACTCTCCTGGACTCGATACCTGAGGGAGACAACAGCCTTCACACGCACTTGCATCTACACACACACACACACACACACAATACTTTGGTCTGACTGACAAGTGCAAGAGGCAAAGAGCACAAGTGGACAGTCTGAATTGACTGCATTTTACTATCTTTGTTAAATCCTATTGAATATACTGTATCTACTGTTTATTATTTCTCTGTAACTGCAGGCACTGCAGGATTTTGTTCCAACTAGGCACCACACCTAACCAACTGAGGTAATTGATCAGTTCAGGGCCTAAATTCAACACGCCTGGTCTTCCAAGCATGAAGTGTGAGGGTTGCCTACCCCTGCCCTAGGGATTCAATGGAAACTCTTTAGACTACAATCTGACTGTAAACACTGAAAGTAGGAGCAATAAGGAGGTTCATTGGCAGCCATTCAAGTTCATGTGACCCCTTAATCACATGGAGGAGGACCCCATGAATATTATGGGATACATCCAAAATGGTACCCTATTCCCTATAGCCCTCCAACTCAACTCTGGACCTTGAAGCCAGTTCCACTGTGTTCTTTCATTGTTCCCCTCTAATCAGGGACTGATTTTGACCTGGGACACCAGGTGTGTGCAATTCATTATCATGTAGAACAGAAAACTAGCAGGCTCCGGACCTTTTAGGGTAAGAGTTGAATACCTCTGTCCTATATAGTGCACTACTTTTGACCAAAGCCCTATTGAGCTCTCTGCTGCCAATGACTGGAACGAATTACAAAAATCACTGAAGTTGGAGACTTATATCTCCCTCACTAACTTCAAGCATCGGCTGTCAGAGCAGCCTACCAATCGTTGCAGCTGTACACAGCCCATCTGTACATAGCCCATTCATACAACCAACTACCTACCTCATCCCCATATTTGTTTTTTGTCTATTTCTGCTCTTTGCACACCAGTATTTCTACTTGCACATCCTCATTTGCACATCTATCACACAGTGTTAATTACTAAATTGTAATTACTTCGCCACTATGGCCTATTTATTGCCTTACCTCCTTACTTCGTTTGCACACACTGTATACAGATTTTTCTATTGTGTTATTGACTGTACGTTTGTTTACTGTATGTGTAACTCTGTGTTGTTGTTTTTGTCGCACTGCTTTGCTTTATCTTGGCCAGGTCGCAGTTATAAATGAGAACTTGTTCTAAACTGGCCTGCCTGGTTAAATAAAGTTAAATTAAAACATTTTTAAAAAAAGAGCAGCCCACAATATAGGGAACGGTGATTATACAATGATGCGGTTGGTTGATACATAATGAAGACGGCTTCCTATTAACACAACGAGCAGCAGAATGGGATGTCACCATCCGACCACTAATAAACCATGCTATTCAATCATGTGCAAATGAAAAGTGAGGAACAGTCGTTATTACGGGGCATGACAGCTACTTACTGTTTCCCATGAAGTGAGCCAGAGCCCACTCAGAAAACACACTTGCTCCATTGTTTTATTACATCCGCAAGAGCAAAGAGAGAGTGAAGCAAACTGGGAAATTAATACTGGTCGAGCTGTGCCTCACGACCCCAGTTTATCCAATAGTCTAGCGGCCTGGCTGGGTGGACTAGCTCTTGATCAACCTGTGATCATGTAGTGACTTTAAAGGTTATAATAGATCAGACCACATTTCAAATGGAGATGATCACTATTCATTGCCACGCAGCTCCCTTGGCTCCTCTTATAACAAAGAGTTACTACTGTGAATTACCCACAAAGACATCTGGCAACAAGCTGTGCTCTGTCTGGTGGTAGAGCTGTCCCGGATATTTCCGTTTGACTTTTACCAGAGATGGCTTTGATGATGGGGCACAAAACGAAATCCATACTTGACATTCTCTAGACCAAAGACTGTTGTGGGCAGGATACTTGTCTGTCTAATCTAGATCATGGATGATGATGTGACTGGCTGCTATGGACATTGTTGTCCATGTAGCAACAACCTTATACATAAACCAATTCATTATCCTGGAGCTGGATGAATAAATCCAGCTTCAAAAGTTGAAAATGAAAGCCATCCAAACACCCTTTCAAATGTAAATGAAGATTTGAGATGATAGAGAAAATATAGGACAACTTCAATGCATGTGCATATCAAAGCATCAATATCTTATTTAGAACCTCACTCAAAACTCTATGGCTCCTTGTGGATGGATATGTATCTGGAACCAATGTCAATCCTGTCACCTCACTCAAGGAGTCTTACAGTACAGCAAAGTGTTACCCAATTACCCTTTCTGTAGATACCCTTTGTGTAATGTCTCCCAAATAGTCCCTATGGGCTTAAGTGTAACTGCAGTATATGCATTACTTATCTCCCTGTTCCTGGCTTTTAACACCCAGGACCATTACAGTCAATTGCATTTTGTAATCAGACGTTAACATATGGCTGACTCCTGTGCTTTTTAAATTATTTTCACTTCAAAGTCAAACCGAGTCAGTTTGTTGAGAGAGACGTCCACTCTCTCTTTTCCAGGATGTCAGAACTAGATGGCATGATGTATACAGTAGAAATATGTGTCCTTCTACTTCTGTCTACACAAAAAAAATGCTATCTAGAACCAGCTGTCCCCATAGGAGAGCCCTTCGAAAAACTAGTTTTGGTTCCAGGTAGAACCCTTTTTGGTTTCAAGTAGAAGCCTTTTGGTTGTGGAAAGGGTTCTATCTGGAACCAAAACTAGTTTTTCCAAAGGGCTCTCCTATGGGGACAGCTGAATAACCCTTTTAGGTTCTAGATAGCATGTTTCTGCGTAGACAGAAGTGGAAGAACACAATGATGTTCTGTCATGTTCCTACTTTTTTCTAAGAGTCTATACAATACATTGAGCTGAGAGAATCAGGTCTGTCTGTCTCCTTCTCTTTGTATGCCTATCAATAATATAGCTATGCCTTGAGCAGAGTTTTTTTAATCAACTGTATCTATCTACTATATTGATTGGCCTATCTATTTACACATTTGTATTTGTTTGTCATTGATTAATAACAGTCTTTAACCCAGTTAGATGCAGGCCAGGCCATTAGGTGTTGGGGTGTGATGAAAGGGTTTAATGACTACTGTGTGGAGTGGGCTGATTAACAGGCTGAGGCCAGGAGTGGCAGGGGACTGGGAGGGGGATGCCATTCTTATTCTGGAGCTAGGCCCTGCGTGTGTGTGTTTGTGCACATTTAGTTTAGTGCATGCACGTGAGTGTGTGGGTGTGTGTCTGAGGAAGGAAGCAAAGCCATTCCTCTGCCCACACACACACACACACACACACACACACACACACACACACACACACACACACACACACACACACACACACACACACACACACACACACACACACCTCGAGGAGAAGGAGGAGGGGAGGGAAGCTAGAGGAATCTGCCGGGCTGCCACAGTCCTACTACTGGCTACTGGGTAGTGTGATTTAACTGGTGATGTAATGCTCCTCCTCTCCTCTCACAGAAGCTTCAGTAATTTGGGAAAGGAGGCGGGCTGGGGACCAGGGAGGGGCAGGGTTACATAAACCACAGCAGCATCACTGCAGCACTGGGGCTGCAATGTACCAAATGGCACCCTGTCCCCTATGTAGTGCACTACCTTTAGCCAGACTAGAGCACTATATTAAAGGGAATTGGGGGCCATTTCAGACAGCAAAGGCTTTGGCCAAAAGTACTAACAGGGGACTATATAGTATAGGCACTATGTAGGGAATAGGTTTAAATTTCAGATGTAGCCTGTGTGGAAATATCTGCTTCAGCAGCAGCAGGGTCATTACTGTTGGCAGCACTGGGAAATGGATATTGTGGAAATAAAACGTTGATGAGTGTCTGCTTCCTGGTATACTGTACAGTTGAGATTTTTCAGTGTGAGTGGTTTTCTCCTCATAGACTCATGCCTTTGGCATTGTCCCTGTGTTGCTGACAGTTTCTTTCACTGATTTGTCACTGCTTTTATAAGAAGGCAACATATGGTATTCTCACTGCAAGCAACAGAGCTGGATAACTAACTCTCTGGATAACTCTCTCAGTGATACTTTAAGTCAGTGAGTGAGTGGGTGAGTGAGAGGTGAATGTCTGTGGCCATGGCCGCATGATCAAAATAACACTTTTCTTAACTTCGGGGATTTAAAAAAAACTGCCAGGATTGGCCTTCTAAAATAAAACCAGAACAAGGGGAGAGAGTCAGACATACTGTTGTGGTAAGGAAGAAGACATTACCTCAATGAACTTATCTAGCAGAGAGAGGAATGAAGACAAGTGATTTGAAGAGCACACAGAGAGGGCCTGGGACAGGTCTGAAGCAGCCTTATCAAACCATTAACACAAGCTTATTTGGAAAAGGAGAAAGCAAGCTCTTGTGTAAATACATTTACATTTAAATACATTGCCCAGTTCATCAGATTATAGGATGTATTGTTTTACCTAAATAGTTCAGACAAATGAATGGTGTGTGATATGCCACTGGGTTAAATGGTTTCTTAAATCAACACAGAAGGTATGACTTGACTTGCATTTCATAAAGCTCTCCATATTAGCTCCCTGTGATAGCGCAGTGTGTTGATGCAAACAATCTCTAATTTGTCTTGTTCTTTTCCAATATGAGAGTCACCAAGTCAAATGTGACTGCATATTCAAGCAATAGGTAACCAACAGTGATGTACCCTTGACTTATGACCGAGAGGGATTGCTGAATACCACTTTTTTTTCACTTGGGATAGATATAATTCAGGAAAAGTGCTGCAAGAAATACAGTCAAGCTGAAGAATCGCTCACTTACAGGTGCTGGTTAGATAGGCCTCCTGGAGAATAATCCTTTTCCCAGGAAGGAAGTGTGTCACTCTGACAGAGTGTAAGAGAGGAAAAAGGCTGACGACTGATGGGGTCTGGCTCACTGCTAGTGTGGGCTAAAACCACAGTAGCTATGGCAACTTCACTTAGAGAGAGAGAGAGAGAGTGGTAGGGAAATATAATGAGAACGAATGAGAGAGTGAGTGAGAATATGAGAGAGAGCAAGAGAGAGAGGTGGAGAGGAAGAGATAGAGGGCTCTATTTTTGGCTGGCGTTAAGGACGGCACTAGTGTCAAACGCACATTAGTTTGCAATTTTGTCATGTAAAAACTTGCACACGGGCATTTTCCAGCCCTAACGCCAGGTTCCTCAATATACCTGTCTTACATGAGCTAGCTTGCGCTCAGATGGGCAGGGTGGAAATATTTGAGGTGTGTCCTTGAAAACGTGATCCAAAGTGCTAATTTCAGGCAGCGCTGACAGGGATATTTAAGACCAACCTAAAGCTGGTTTTAGCAGTTACACAGTTGGTTATGGCATGAATTTTGACAGCGGAAACGCATCCTATCCAGCCGTGACGTACACTGCACATGGAACAAGATCAGTGGTGTAAAGTACTTAAGTAAAAATACTTTAAAATTCGACATAAGTTGTTTTTTCGGGGTATCTATACTTTACTATTGATATTTTTGACAACTTTTACTTTTACTTCACCACATTCCTACAGAAAATTATGTACTTTTTATTCCATGCATTTTCCCTGACACACAAAAGTACTCGTTGCATTTTGAATGCTTAGCAGGACAGGAAATAGGTCCAATTCACACACTTATCAAGAGAACATCCCTGGTCATCCCTACAGCCTCTGATCTGGAGGACTCACTAAACACAAATACTTTGTTTGCAAATTATGTGTTAGGTTTCCCATGACTATCCGTAAATACATTTTTAAAAACACAAATTGTGGCATCTGGTTTGCTTAATATGAGGAATCTGAAATGATTCATACTTTTACTTTTGATACTTAAGAATATTTTAGCAATTACATTTACTTTTGTTTATTTAATAAGTATATTTAAAACCAAATACTTGTAGACCTTTACTGAAGTAGTATTTTACTGGGTGACTTTTACTTGAGTCATTTTCTATTAAGGTATCTTTACTTTTACTCAAGTATGACAATTGGGTACTTTTTCCACCACTGAACAAGAGTGACCTAATGTGCTTTTGGTGCCTGTATACTTCCTTTTTAGAAACATTAAAAAAACAAGGCTTTTTTTGTCTGCCCATTGCAATTTTCAACTAGTCAAGACTGTCGATAACAGGTTTGGCTCCTGAGACTACTTGGAAATAAATCTTAAATCACCAAAGCAAATCACCGGCATTCTCTTTTTATCTAAGCATTGTAGTCAGGCCCACATTATTTTAACCACGCAGGTCCCGTTTTGGATGTGTGTGAAACTCTCCATAGTCTGCGTTGTTTTAATATTATGCCGACATGGAGAAATGACGGTGCCTGTAAGTGTGACATAGCCTATTAAAACAAGTTGTTGTTTTGTTTAGAATTTGATTAGAATTATTCACCTCTTTTTACGCCTTATCAATAATTAATTTAATCTTGCTTATTGACAATGTTTGGTATGTCCACGCTCAGCCATAATGTAATTTACGGTAGGCCTAGCCCCTATAACCAATTCTTCCTTTGGTCGCCTCTCCTTCCAATTCTCTGCTGCCAATGACTGGAACGAACTACAAAAATCTCTGAAACTGGAAACACTTATCTCCCTCACTAGCTTTAAGCACCAGCTGTCAGAGCAGCTCACAGATTACTGCACCTGTAACATAGCCCATCTATAATTTAGCCCAAACAACTACCTCTTTCCCTACTGTATTTATTTTGCTCCTTTGCACCCCATTATTTCTATCTCTCCTTTGCATATTCTTCCACTGCAAATCAACCTTTCCAGTGTTTTACTTGCTATATTGTATTTACTTTGCTACCATGGCCTTTTTTTTACCTTTACCTCCCTTATCTCACCTCACTTGCTCACATTGTATATAGACTTATTTTTCTATTGTATTATTGACTGTAAGTTTGTCTTACTCCATGTGTAACTCTGTGTCGTTGTATGTGTCGAACTGCTTTGCTTTATCTTGGCTAGATCGCAATTGTAAATGAGAACTTGTTCTCAACTTGCCAACCTGGTTAAATAAAGGTGAAATAAATAAAATATCAGTGTGAATGCTATTGAAGCCATGCAATTAGTTAGAACAATGTGGACTGAAAATGGGTTCAAGTTAACATATTTAGCAAAGATAGGTCTACATTTTGTTATTTCATTTCTATAAGTAATTTAACAAACTAACATTGGAATTGAAGTTGATCCCAAGACAATACATAAAAGACTGTAATTACACGTTCTGATTGGCCAGTAAGGGGCAAGACACACCCACAACTTGTTTATTCGTCAAAACCCATCCCGATATTGAACAACCATATTTTCATGTATTTTTAGAAAATTGTTAATGAGCTAAACTGAATGGGGGACTAAAACGGTTAGGTCAAGCCAAGGTTAGCGATGCCATGGGTTTTAGGTGCTCTATAAATCCGCCATAATGTCCTCAAGTCTTGGTGAGCCGAGGATGGGATTTTCAGAGCAATTAACTTTCCCCATCAATCCATCCACATTTCTCTGTCCCATTGTACTATAGCAGCCTGTGAATATCAAATGGAAGAAGAGGAACCTATAAATACACTCTCTCTTTTTCTCCCAAGGCTCCTAGACTCAGAGTAGCTACAGTGATTAACATCCTGCATTATGTGCATTTTCCACTTGTAAATCTTATGCAACTCCCACCGTATGAATAGAATTGTTTTGAAATGATGGCTGGAGAGAGACTGACAAGAGGAAATACAACCGACAGACTACATCCACAGACTCGTCAGCATCCTCTCCATTGTTTTCTCTCCCTCTCAAGCGCATCACACATTTTTCGAAACCCTCCTCACCGCTAACGTCAGAGGAGGTCCAATCTTCTTTAGCACAGCAGAAAGAGCATAAGTGCCTCTAAAGTGCAGCAAATACTCTGCTTTCCGCGGCTCAGCACAGCAGAGGAGAAGGTAGAGCAAAGCAAGGCTATGGAGTTGTGGGGACGATGGACAAGGGGAAGACTTGTGATAGTGTTCAAGCCCACAGCAGACCTGGAAGCTTTCCACTGGCCTAAATGTGGCCAGCCTTCTTCCCCCCCTGCGTGCGTTTGCTTGTGTGTGTCTGTCTGTGTGTCTGTGTGTGTGAGGCATGCGAGGTGTGTGTGTGCCAGCCCAGCCAGTATAATTAAACATGATTCATTGCCCCGGAGAGAGGACCACACTCTTTCTGTACTTAACATTACATTAGGCCTGCATTTCTAAGTGCAGACTTTACATTGATGTGCTTCTGTTCACACTAACAAAGAAGTATTCCACACAGGCCGGGACCACAATAGAACACTTGGGTGGTGGTGTTCTTTTAAACAGCGGTATCCCAACTTGGGAAACCCTAACAGTGCAATGTGACTGATTTACAACAGACAGAGGCAATGAATGGGAATAGTGGGGGATGGAGAGAGTATGTGAAAGTGTGGTTTCAGGAAGTACATTGGATGGCCTGTGTATTTACAGTATGTGTACAGTGGCAGATAGATGAGGTGGGAGAGTGTTAATACAGGGTGTGGTTCCAGCCAGTACCTTGTACGGCCTGCAGTTTGTGGGTCTGGATGATGATGCAGAGCTGCAGGACCAGCTGAGGAGCGCTCTCCAGGAAGGTGGCCAGGAGGTGCAGCATGCTGACGTCAGCAAACTCATACACCATCCTCCAGTAGAACCTCCAGCGGTCATGGTCCCCACTGCGCCGGCTCCGGATGCCCAGGTAGATGGCGTGGAAATACCTGGAACAAAAGGAAACAATACATCCACAAGTCAAATTACAGGACACCTAGTGACCTTGTCAAAAAGTTTGGATACCTTGGCGTCGCAGCTAATGCGCTACCGCTCGACTCCACAGTCGACTCCCTTTGGTTATGCATGTACATAGAGAGTCATATTATATGTGTGTTTATATGTCCCACTCAAATGTTTTTCCTTCATTTCCATATAATCCTATCTAGAATGCATTTCACCAAATCGAACTTCTAAAATTGTGTCTTACAGCTCCTATCCAACAAACTGCATTCAGTAGTAAGAGGGTTTCTGATGTTGTGTTGGGTTATCCTGTGTGTTAGCTATGCCTAAGGATGCACATGAATTTGATGTGAATTATTTAGTGCTGTTGCAGTTGATTCTGTGAATACAGACTTAGTGTGGCTAGAAACAATAAACACAGACAAAGTGATGTCATTGTTACATCACTTCAGCTTGGTATTGTAGCTAGAATAATGATTATGATACATTTAAGTCCCAGGGGGATGTGGTACTGTGTATGGCAGATATACTACGGCTAAGGGCTGTTCTTAGGCACAAAGCAATGCAGAGTGACTGGACAAAGTCCTTAGCCGTGGTATACTGGCCATATATCACAAACCCCTGAGGTGCCATATTATTATAAACTGGCTACCAACGTAATTAGAGCAGTTAAAATACATGTTTTGTCATACGCGTGGTATCAGCCAATCAGCATTCAGGGCTCGAACCTCCCATTTTACAAGTACATTTAACCTGTCATTGCAAATTATGAAACAATTAAAGACCAATTGTTTTCTAAAAGTGGACTTAATTGTTACACAGTGAAAATGTCTCAGGTGGCACTTAAGATTAGTTAACCTCAGCATTGGCAGAAACAGCTATCTGCTTGCTTGTTCTAGGCTGAGTTCCAAATGGCACCCTATTCCATTTATAGTCCACTACTACCCATAGGGCTCTGGTCAAAAGTAGTGAACTATAGGGAAATGGTGACATTTGAGACTCAGAAGCTTCAAGTGGATGGAACATCACTTTTAAGCTGCTAGCTATTCCCAGCTAATTAACTACATCTATATTTACAATGCTAATCTAGCCATTTAAACATAAAGGCTTGAAAGAGCTTATTTCTCAAACATATACTTTTACTGTCAGAGAGAGACATGCGCAGAATTAAGATGAGGCTAGCTATTGACTACAGCTCCACCAATCTATGAAATCCTCACACACACAAAAATAATATGCTCCACTGACAGTCTGGGAAACCGTCCAAACATAACCGGCCAGAATCTACCTGCTCACCACAGGCCTATTTGAATACAACACTGTACACTGCTTCTACTACTCCATTACCTGAGAACATGTTCAGGGGAGGCCGACATGGTGACCAATTAGTGTCTGTGTTTTGGTGCCCCTATAATTTTTGTAGCTCTCTACATTAAGAGCACTGATATTAAACTCATTTTGTCACAAATAACCACATACAAGTGCCACATCTGTAAAGTTAATGTGGAAATTATGGAACTGCAGTTGGATGTATTCGCCAAACTGCTGCTTTCAAACTTCGTGTAGGTGTAAGCTTTGACTGATTATACTTTCCGTCAGGGCCTCATTAAATGTGGATTATATGCAACACCATTTTGAAAGGACTGAGGTTGAACACGTAGATTTTGTTTATACATTTGTACTTATCACAACATCTCATCTGTGATTGTACCACATTTATCACATTTACATTTCCCTAGCAGAAATACTACCACATCTGAACAGTTAGTGTTGCACATTTAAGTGATATGAATTAAAGGTTTCTTAAGAAGAGTTAAACTTTCTATGACTCTGTGTAGGCCTTCAAGTCTCCAGGGTTAGCTAGTGATTATTAGGGTAACTGCACTTCAGAGGTTTCTAAGAATCACATTTCTGCTTTAAAACAGAACACAGTAGACAGGGTCCTTATGAAATTCTGACTTGGGTTACGGTCATTGCTAAAGGTCTAATGACTGAATATGGCCCTAATGAAACGTAGCCAGACTGTTAATTGATTCACCGACTGATCCAACTCCTGTTTTTCCAGGACGCAGCTACTGAGGAGCCCTGAATTTGTCTCCAACAGAGGCCCTGCCTACTGGCACCTGAGTTGTATTAATTTGGTCCCAAACGAAGAAAGAAAAGGACTGGAACAGGGAGCAACTTCCTAAACTTGTACAATAAGAAGCACTTGTTTTCTGTTTTCAATTGATGAACGCTTTAAAAAAAATTGCTAGTGTATCCCAGCACCAGTCCTGCCCCGCGGTGCCAGATGCCCTATTCCCATAGAGTGTCTGGGGTCCTCACGCAGACACATTATCCCCCTGACCCACCTAGGCACACAGCCAAAATACTCACGCTCACAGGCAACAGAGGTAAACCAATAGGATCCGCCCCTTTTCCTCCATTTTCGCCTGAAATGACATACTCAAATCTAACTGCTTGTAGCTCAGGCCCTGAAGCAAGGATATGCATATTCTTGGTACCATTTAAAAGGAAACACTTTGAAGTTTGCGGAAATGTGAAAGGAATGTAGAAGAATATAACACAATAGAACTGGTAAAAGATAATACAAAGAAAAAACCTACCGTTCTTTTGTATTTTTTTGTACCGTCATCTTTGAAATGCAAGAGAAAGACCATAATGTATTATTCCAGCCCAGGTGTAATATACATTTTGGCCACTATATGGCAGCAGTGTATGTGCAAACTTTTAGTCTAATCCAATGAACCATTGTATTTCTGTTCAAAATTTTGTATCAAGACTGCCCAAATGCTTAATTTGTTTATTAATAACTTTTTATGTTCAAAATTGTGCTCCCTTCTCAAACAATAGCATAGTATTATTTCACTGTAATAGCTACTGTAAATTGGAGAGTGCAGTTAGATTAACAATAATTTAAGCTTTCTGCCAATATCAGATATGTCTATGTCCTGGAAAATGTTCTTGTTACTCACAACCTCATGCTGATCGCATTAGCCTACGTTAGCTCAACCGTCCCCTGTATTATGACATGAATGCACTTCAAACCCAAATGCTTAGTCTCAGTCTTCAGCTATCATAAATCTTTGTTTTTAACGGTTGTAGTACTAAGTCAAAATATTCCCAAGTATGGTTTTTGGCACTAATGATTTTATTTTGATGTTTGTACAATCAAATCAAATGTTATTTGTCACATGCTTCGTAAACAACAGGTGTAGACACAGTGAAATTCTTACTTACAGGCACTTCCCAACAATGCAGAGAGAAAGAAAATAGAGAAATACTACAAAAGTAATAACACATAATAATAAAAGTAATAATAAATACACAATCTGTCACGCCCTGACCAGAGAAAGCCCTTGTTTCTCTATGGTGTAGTAGGTCAGGGCGTGACTAGGGGTTATTCTAGTTTATATTTTCTAGGTTGGTGTTTTGTATGATTCCCAATTAAAGGCAGCTGGTAATCGTTGTCTCTAATTGGGGATCAAATTTAAGTAGATATTTTTCCCACATGTGTTTGTGGGATATTATTTTGAGTTTGTGCACTACGTAGTCACGTTCCGTTGTTCGTTTATTTGATTTATGTTTCACTTTAGAATAAATATGTGGAACTCAATATCCGCTGAGCCTTGGTACCGTTCTCACGACAACCATGACACAATCAGTAATGGTAACTTGGCTATATCCCACTTCCGTATTAGCCATGGTAATGGTACTTCCTGCTTGAGTTTTGCTTGTAAGCAGGAATCAGGAGGATAGCGTTATGGTCAGATTTGACATATGGAGGGCGAGGGAGAGCTTTGTATGCCTTTCTGTGTGACGTAAAGGTGATCTAGAGTTGTTTCGCCTCTAGGTGCACAAGTGACATGCTGGGTGAAATTAGATAAGACATTAAAATCTCTGAACACTAGGAGCATCGCATCTAGATGAACATTTTCTAGTTTGCTTATGGCTCTATACAGATCGTTGAGTGTGGTCTTAGTGCCAGCATCGGTCTGTGGAAAATAGACAGCTACAAGAAATATAGATGAAATCCCTCTCTGTAAATAGTATGGTCTACAGCTTATCATGAGTTATTCTTTGTATTTGTTAAAAATATATATATACATTACCAGTCAAAAGTTTGGACACACCTACTCATTCAAGGGTTTTTCTATATTGTAGAATAATAGTGAAGACATAAACTATGAAATAACACATATGAAATCATGTAGTAACCAAAAAAGTGTTAAACAAATCAACATTTATTTTATATTCTAGAATCTTCAAAGTAGCCACACTTTGCCTTGATGACAGCTTTGCACACTCTTGGCATTCTCTCAACCAGCTTCACCTGGAATGCCTTTCCAACAGTCTTGAAGGAGTTCACAGTGGGGCAAAAAAAGTATTTAGCCAGCCACCAATTGTACAAGTTCTCCCACTTAAAAAGATGAGAGAGGCCTGTAATTTTCATCATAGGTACACTTACTTCAACTATGACAGACAAAATGAGAAAAAAAATCCAGAATATCACATTGTAGGATTTTTTATTAATTTATTTGCATATTATGGTGGAAAATAAGTATTTGGTCAATTTAATTTTACCTTTATTTTACTAGGCAAGTCACTTTACACGGATCAGTCTACCTGGTCCCTTTGCAGAAAAACAGCCCCAAAGCATGATGTTTCCACCCCCATGCTTCACAGTAGGTATGGTGTTCTTTGGATGCAACTCAGCATTCTTTGTCCTCCAAACACGACGAGTTTTTACCAAAAAGTTCGATTTTGGTTTCATCTGACCATATGACATTCTCCCAATCTTCTTCTGGATCATCCAAATGCTCTCTAGCAAACTTCAGACGGGCCTGGACATGTACTGGCTTAAGCAGGGGGACACGTCTAGCACTGCAGGATTTGAGTCCCTGGCGGCGTAGTGTGTTACTGATGGTAGGCTTTGTTACTTTGGTCCCAGCTCTCTGCAGGTCATTCACTAGGTCCCCCCGTGTGGTTCTGGGATTTTTGCTCACCGTTCTTGTGATCATTTTGACCCCACGGGGTGAGATCTTGCGTGGAGCCCCAGATCGAGGGAGATTATCAGTGGTCTTGTATGTCTTCCATTTCCTAATAATTGCTCCCACAGTTGATTTCTTCAAACCAAGCTGCTTACCTATTGCAGATTCAGTCTTCCCAGCCTGGTGCAGGTCTACAATTTTATTTCTGGTGTCCTTTGACAGCTCTTTGGTCTTGGCCATAGTGTAGTTTGGAGTGTGACTGTTTGAGTTTGTGGACAGGTGTCTTTTATACTGATAACAAGTTCAAACAGGTGCCATTAATACAGGTAACGAGTGGAGGACAGAGGAGCCTCTTAAAGAAGAAGTTACAGGTCTGCGAGAGCCAGAAATATTGCTTATTTTCCACCACAATTTGCAAATAAATTCATTTAAAAATCCTACAATGTGATTTTCTGGATTTTTTTCTTCTCATTTTGTCTGTCATAGTTGAAGTGTACCTATGATGAAGATTACAGGCCTCTCTCATCTTTTTAAGTGGGAGAACTTGCACAATTGGTGGCTGACTAAATACTTTTTTGCCCCACTGTATGCTGAGCACTTGTTGGTTGCTTTTCCTTCACTCACGGTGGGCACCACCATGCAAAGATCATCCGTTCACCTACTCTGTATCTCGCAAAAACATGGCAGTTGGAACCAAAAATATCAAATTTGGACTCATGAGACCAAAGGACAGATTTCTACTGGTCTAACATACATTGCTCATGTTTCTTGGCCCAAACAAGTCTCTTCTTATTATCGGTGCCATTTAGTTGTGGTTTCTTTGCAGCAATTTGATCATGAAGGCCTGATTCACACATCAGAGGATAATGTTGATGTTGAGATGTGTCTGTTACTTGAACTCTGGGCAGCATTTATTGAGGCTGCAATTTCTAAGGCTAGTAACTCTAATGAACTTATCCTCTGTAGCAGAGGTAACTCAGGGTCTTCTAGTCCTGTGGCAGTCCTCATGAGAGCCAGTTTCAGCATAGCGCTTGATGGTTTTTGTGATTGCACTTGAAGAAACTTTCAAAGTTCTTGAAATTTTCCAAATTGACTAACCTTCATATCTTAAAGTAAATATGGACTGTTGTTTCACTTTGCTTATTTGAGCTGTTCTTGACATAATATGGACTTGGTCTTTTACCAAATAGGGCTATATTCTGTATACCACACCTACCTACAACGCAACTGATTGGCTCAAACGCATTAAGAAGGAAAGATATTCCACAAATTAACTTTTAACAAGGCACACTTGTTAATTGAAATGCATCTCTACCTCACAAAGCTCGTTGAGAGAATGCCAAAAGTGTGCAAAGCTTTCACCAGGGCAAAGGGTGGCTACTTTGAATATTATTTTTGGTTACTACCATGAGGTATTCTAACTACAATGATGAAAATTAAAGGATTATGTTTCACAACTGAGCGTCACATCATTCCTCACAACTAAACAAGTATTTTGTAATATCTAAACTCATGACAAATATCTCCACCAAGCGAACCCATGATGAGTTATCTTAAAACGCAGACACATGCATATTAAGTTCTCTTTTGTCTTTCTCAATGTGCTAAGGCGAAACATCTTCTGAATCTGGGGAAATGCATCACTCTTAGTGACATCATGCTAGTTCATTTCCTCTATTGATTTGATAATGAGGAAGGAGGCCTTTTTCCCCGTCAAGAACTGCGTGCCTCTCCCTTTAGGAAGCCACTCATCATAACCCCTGGCCTGTACTACTGTACAGTAAGGACAGTAAAATGATGGCCATGGAATCAGTACTTGCTTTGGGTTCTCTCTAATTGGAGCATCATCAAAAGATATACTGTTGCGTTATAAATAACCTATAATTCAAGTGGTCCAACCATTGCTTTAGGTACAAGCCAAGCATCGAACTTCCTTTGTCCAGTCGGCAAATATTTTATAGAATAACTAAATGGCTTCTTCCACAAACGTTCTTATTACAGAGATGTGTGGAGAAGAGAACCTCTGTGTCATACAGAATTATTACAACCCTCCATTACTCTTGCATTTATGCCTCTAATTTGCATTAAGTGTGTTCTAGAAGTGCCAGGATAAATGTAAATTATTTTGAATCCTGACCTATTTTTAGATGAGTCGAATCTTGCACGGAAATATAGATCATTTTTTTACTGAGCAATTTGCTGAATAGTATCTTTGGGTCAAACGAAGCAGTTTCTGTTATGGTAATGGATAATTAATTAGACTTAAAGAGAGAGACGATAGGATGAGGGAATTTTAAATAGGAGCCTATGATGTACATTAATTGAAATGATAAGCTGTATATTAGTCCTCTGCTGATACATTAGACTTTAGTATAACAATGTCTGGCATGGAAGCTCTACAAAATCTACATACATGCATGATTATGATAGTGGTAAAGTATTGTGCAAACTACAAGAATATTTCCCTCCTGCCCTGTCAATGATCCAATGACCTATTCATGAATTATCAATCAAAACAGGAATACTCTTACTGGTGTGTGTGTTAGTCAAGGCCCAGGTCTGCACTTGGGAGTCTCAGTGGAATCTTCCTCCTGACCTTCTCAATGAATGGGCTCCAGGCCCTGAACAGCATAATGATGCACTCCACCCCATCCCCTTAACACTGCCATGAAGACCGAACGAACACTAGCCCTCCTCACTCACTGCTTCTCCACATTGTCAAGGCTAATCTGGAGATCATCTCAACAGATTACTGCTCACATGTTCTCTCGATGAAAAGCAAAGCTAATCTTCCAGGTTGATCCAGGACACTACCATGATGAAATACTGTGCAATACCATAGGAGCAAATAGTACTGCAGCACTGAATTAGTGGACATCAGTAGGCTCATTCGTTTGCTATTTCCTTTGAAAACATATCCCGCTCATGGTAACTACCCATTTCATATCGTCCCCAGCACCAAGCCCCCCAGTATGTGAAAAGCTGGGTGTGGCTGGATAACTGGATGGGTAACTGGCCTCTGGATGATGTTAGTCCTGCAGCGGTGAGCCGGGGCTTAGCATGGTGTGGTGATAAATTGCCATTCTAAATGGGATTAGCCAAATGTTGTTGTGCATCCTTCCCTGAAATGGGATTATTTCTACCACTCACCCAATGCCAGTCTGAAGAGTGGCTCAAGAGACGTGCATAGAGCAACAATGCCTGTGGATGGGCCCATAGCTTACTGTACAGTGTACACACAACACGCCTGGCTGAGTAGACACCCATAATACAATACACACAAAGCAGGCCTGCGTCTATGTTTGAGGGCTGAGCTAAGAAACACTGACATTGTCTAAATAGCACCAGACTGAGAAACGTGATGAGGATCAATCTCTCCAGCTTATTTTAAGACTGGCCAATGAAGAGTATTGTAAAGTATACTCCCACTCACTGCCAAAATAGGCAGTTATTTGTTTGATTCATTTCTAGATACTGTGTCTTAGATATGACTCCTTGCTGTGACACAATACAAAACAATCAAGTTATTGTCAGTTCAATGTTTCTATCAGTCCTTGAAACAAACTAAACAATGTCACAAAACACATACACAATTCTCACACATAACAGCACAAATGCTTAATCAAATACTTGTCTGGTCGTTCCAGGTCTCTCATCGGCTTTTAATAACCCTGGTCGTGCTCATTAGGCACCACAAAGGAGGAAACATTTCCAAACCGAGGAGGAGCTACTTGAACTTGTCTAACAAGAAAGCTCATCTTCATTTTCAAAAGGTTTCCTGCTGTCTCGTGCCTAATGAACACGACCCAAGATTGGTGCATCCTATTTGTTACTTTTCATGCTGCTGGCCTGGGGTTCTGGCTCTGTTCTAATGAACACGACCCAAGATTGGTGCATCCTGTTTGTTACTTTTCATGCTACTGGCCTGGGCCTCTGGCTCTGTTCTAATGAACACGACCCAGGTTAGTTCGTCCTGTTTGTTACTTTTCATGCTGCTGGCCTGGGCTTCTGGCTCTGTTCTAATGAACACGACCCAGGTTAGTTCGTCCTGTTTGTTACTTCTCATGCTACTGGCCTGGGCCTCTGGCTCTGTTCTAATGAACACGACCCAGGTTAGTTTGTCCTGTTTGTTACTTCTCATGCTGCTGGCCTGGGCCTCTGGCTCTGTTCTGTTTGCTGTTTCTCTGTGGGTTCTGGGGCCGGTGGCAGTGGCTATTCTGTTCTCTCTCTGTGTGACAGAGCTGTTCTCCCGATGGCTCTATCCTTCATGTCTCACTGGTTCTGGCATCATACTGTAGGGTCCAGCCTCGTCCCCTTCATCACTGTCTAATTTTAATCAATCCCTCCCCAACCATCAGTGGCCCAGTGTTGTTATCACCCACGTTCCCCCGCACATACACACTCCCACTCACAGCTCCAGAAACACACACAGGCACGCACACTTTCTCCCCACCAATATATCTCTCTGCTGCCAAAGCCTCATCTATTCCCCAAGCTCTGGGTCCTGTCAATCACCTCCAAAAGAGCCAGACCAGACTACACTATCTTTTAAAACTTTATACTGTCTGTCTGTCTGTCTGTCTGTCTGTCTGTCTGTCTGTCTGTCTGTCTGTCTGTCTGTCTGTCTGTCTGTCTGTCTGTCTGTGTCTGTGAAATCAAGCCACTCAGACATTTCAACTGGTGATCCCATCTATACAGCACTGTATAGTCAAATATCTAGTTCAGACAGTCTCAAGTATTGAGTGACACTCATCCTTCACAGTTGGAGAGCACTTGACCTGCTAATGGTTGCTGGAGAATGGAACAGTGGAACAAGCCTTTGCTTTTATGGGAGAGACTGAGGTGGTAAGAGCCAGGCTCTGAGGTTGACTGGCAGAGACAGGCTACAAGCCCTGAGAGACAGAAACACCATGGAAGAAAGGAACAGAACAGGCAATGTCCCAAATGGCACCCTATTCGCTATATAGTACAGTACTTTTGACCAAAGCCCTATGGGCCCATGTCCAAAGTAGTGCACTATGAAGGGACTATGGTTTCATTTGGGACGCAGACACAGACTGAGGCTGTAGTGCCGGAACACACCTGATCTTTAAGCGCTCCCTCTGTTGCTAAGCACCACCATCACCATCAGCTGCATGTATGCAATCCTCTCTAGAGGTCTGTGTTTCTATAGTGAATTATACCGTATAGTGGCACGATTTCATGCATCCACTCAGGACCCTCGGGGTAACGCAGCGACAGCAAACACTCATCGTAATTACCAACATGGGCTTGAGTCGAATGGTTTGCAAGGACTATTTCCCTATCGATCTGAATGCCATTTTGACTGGTAAACACAGCAACCACTTTACCTCTACCGTCGTATTCATGAGGATTTTGATACAGCCAGGAGGAGAAGTATGGAGGGAATTTCCATCTCTCACAGTAAATCAAAGCTTCACCGCCACACCACAGTTGACCAACTAAGTCTGCTAATTACTGCCTTTTCCTGCTTCTCATTGTCAATCAGAGAACATCAGAGAGAGACACACTACAACGAGACACACTGCACACTACAACCGTGCTCGTTGAAGTCAATTAGAAGACCAGGGTGAGATCACAACACAGAAATACTGCACCTCTAATACTAATAAACCTTTAAAGCTAAAATCCTTAGGTTCTACATCCATTTTTGGTTGATTCTTGAGGAATATAACTTATAAATGCCTAATAAGCTAAGTTCAACTGTCGTACCCCATCAAAACCCAAAATATACATTTGTTTTACTCCAACGTTTGTAAACAACATAAACATAAACTCAATACATGTTTAAAACTATTTGATACAATGGATGGTCAGTCATTGCATCCATAGCTCTGTCTCTGAATTTGAGAGTGGTTACATTTCTCTAGCCCCATCCCTTAGCTTTTTAGTTAAACTGGGATGGGGACAATGCTTTGTTATTGTTTGAATTAAGGATTATATCTTTAAGGTATGTCTGTCTGTCTCTCTCTGTCTCTCTCTGTGTGTGTGTGTGTGTGTGTGTCCTTCATGGCTCAATCAATGCCACATGGAGCCGGAGCCAGCGTCTCCCCAGCCTGCAGCTCAGCCCAGTCCAGTCCTGCCTCCTTCCCATACATGATGAATGCATCCTGTGCCGCTGCCAAGAGGAACCCAATCAATTGAACCTTGTTATTCAGCAATTATCAAAAGGAGCACTTTTTCTGCATGATGCCCAATGAAAAAGGTCAATGGGATTCACCGCCATAAATAAAACTCTCGCCGGGATATTATTGTGCACTAAATTCTTGACACGGCCATATTTCTTGCATTTACCAGTCACAGCAGACACATAGGTTCCAGGCTTATAGCCATCGACGGTCTGGAGGTAGAATGTCACAGAGAAAACCTTGAGTGATTGACAGCCACACTTGATGTTAAGGATGTACCTGAAGCATAAACTGGACGGTGGAACCAGATGGCTTGTCACTCCAGTCTTTAAATGCAATCCATTAAAATAACACAGTACGTCACCTTCAATTGTTTTCCTCACCTAATAATGGGTTCACTTGGTGGCACTGTATGCCATCCTGTCATTTAAAATCTCATTCACTTTATCAGTGGATGCATATAAGATAAATAAATCCTGCAGTTCTGTGGACTGGACCTCATAGTTCTCAACACTATTCCCACCAGTATTCCAGATCGATAGACTGTTGCGTTTTCATGTTTTGTCCAAATGTGTCTTATCTATAGACAGAAGGACAGCCATCGCAGTATGTGTTCAGGAGGAGGAGGACGAGGACAAGGAGGAGGACAAGAAGGAGGAGGCACTAACCATGAAGCCACAGAGAGCCATGTTGTCAGTCAGAGAGCTGGCTGGGCTGCCTGGTCCTCTGTCAGACTGCTCTGCATGCCAGGACCCACAGATGCTATCACTGCTATGTCACAGCGCATAAACTTCAGTCTACACTGAGCCCTATTCAGAGAGAGTGGCATGTAACTGTTACACTCTCCAGTGAGGCAGATAGAAGCCCAGCCTAGCCTAGCACAGCCCCTCCTAGCCTGAGAATCAGCCGGCATAAAGGGGCTCTGCTGTCAGTGCTTTGCCTCCTGGACACATTGAGTCAACACAGACACACAGACACAGACACAGACACACACACACACACACACACACACACACACACACACACACACACACACACTGCTGTACAAGGCATCCTCCTTTCCAGTTAATGTGTCCCTCATTAGGCACATGGAGAGCCTGTCCCCTCAGGTCAGACTGCTCATAGTGCTGAGTGTGGACTATGGGTGCTTCAGCACAATCGTCATACTGTATGGGCCACATTACCAGACAGTACAGATACTGTACTCTTACACCTGCAAATTTCCCTCCAATACCCTCTCCTCTCCCTCCATGTTATCATCCCAATTAATTAATCCCTGAAACAAAATGGCTGGGTGTGTGAGGTGCAGCGTGCACATGGCATATGCACCCAGAGCAGTGCACACATGAGTAACCTAGAAGATTACATTCAGCCAGTAGTGACATCCAGGCATGTCCAGCAGCCGTAAGCCTCTCTCTCCCGTGGTTCCTCTGAGATTCACCCTCAAGGTGCCAAAGATGTTCCCTCTCTCTCTCCTGTGGCCGTTTGGGCTTGTTCATATTTTCTTGGTTATAGCGGAGTAGATTTGAGACCATTTTATCGCCAGTAAAGATTAGGATTAGAAGATCGGTGAAGATAAGCAAAGATTCCCAGTTGAAATTCATGCAGAGATGGACTCTATACTGAGGCTAGCAAATAGAGGTGTATAATGCCTATGGTCCTGTACAGCCATTAAGTACAACATCATATTATAGTAGGTACAATACACAGGGTTACGTATAGACACCCACAGTTTCCAAAGCATTTATGGCAAACAGGCCTCCCTGAAAATCACTTTTTTTTTGCTGTGCAAGCAATGATTCCTAAGACCAGAGGGCAATTTGTCACTAAAGCAATGTAACAGATGGCCCAAATTTGTAACTGTGATATTGGCTCTATGACAAATAGCTGGGGTATTGAGATCTTTTGGGGCAACCTGCAGAATCTTAGTTTGAAAACAAAAAGAAAAATCCTTGTTTCTTCCATCTTCTTCCCCTTTGCCACTAACTTAATACTGCTTAAAGTTCATTTGAATAGCTTCCGATGGTACTACAATTAACACTATCGCATAGACTAACTCCTCTGCATCCCATGTGGCTTATGAGTAGCTACTGGACTCAAGAGTTGAAAGTTGATAATCACTGAGAGCATCCGTTTCGTGCAGCAGTACATATATCAAAAACATCTGACCCTTAATTATCCAAATTCATCGCATTAACATTTGTTAACTCAATAACAATAACAATAATTATGCATAGAACACCAGTGTTTGAACTACACATAAAACACATGGATGTGAGACTTAAATATAAATACAAACCACATAGGGCCTATAGTACAATATCTTCATGCTTGGTATGCTGCATTTAACATTTAGTGATGTAAGACTATGGATGCAGGGGGTTTTGAGTGCGTGTTTATGGATGGTCAACTGAATAAAAAAAACGCTTATTAAACCCAGATGGATGGACCGGATTCCTCTGCAAATCTGCCTTAACACTCTTTGTAATCCCAGATATGAGATATCAGGCCAATTCATTTCCTCAGGGGGGTAATGATAGAGGTTAGAGACATTTTGGTGCTTGCGCTGCTTTGGCTGGCTGAGGAGGACTTTCATTGAACCAGTACTGTCATAACATAAGATGCAGTGCTGCCCTTTAAACATTAAGTATTGATGTACAATATATCTTGGAAAGGAACACTGGTCTTCATAGACGTCATGCAGGTTGCCGACTACAAGGTGAAATAGCAGAAATCATAATTGGAATATGTGTTGTTAAGTATAATTCATCTTAAAAAGGGCTGACGAAATGCAACCCTAGACAAAGAACAAGCTAAAGTACATACTGTACTTGCTGTGTGGCTAATCTACTATATCATCTATCCAGAGACAAAGAAATTCCATTAATTGTTGAAAGATAAAACATTTCTAATACATTGTATTATTTCCCAGACTTCTCCTGTCCTGGGACAACAAAGGTTGACACAAATGCAATACTGTCTGCGTGATTTCAACCAGTGACACACTGACAATGACACCTTGAAACCAACAATAGAGTGTATTTGCATACATCAGGGTGTGGTGTATGTCCATCCATCAGCTGTGACATAAGATGTGATCGGGGTAGGGTCACCCACGAGGGCTGATCTCATCTGAACGTCATTGTCAATACAATGTAATTACTGTGGTCATAATATGTGTGTTTGCGTGTGTGCGGTTTCGCCTGTGTGTTGGAGAAGCTCACTCAAGAGGATGGGAGGGAGTGATCCCCCTGGAGGATGCTGGTCCGTCTGACCCATTTGGTCATTTCACTGCCCCTCCCCCACCGACCCTTCCCTTTGAGAAGGGTGCAATTGCGGTCTGCAATTCGGGGTGTTCCTGCATGTGGGCATTCTTGCATCTGCAGGAACCCCTCTTTATACTTCTATTGATACATTTTTAAAGCTATGACAGGCAGGAGGCGGGGACGCTCTAGTACAGGAGATGGTGTTTATGCACAATAACATTGAATGCCAGCCGTCGATAAACCCCACAGAAGAAGGGGCAGGGGCGACAATGGTAGCCGCACAATGATAGACAGTGTGCATCGTCCCCGCCTGTCGGGCACTGTTTTCCTGCAGTTCTGTTAAGGACAGCGAGGGCAGGTGTTCGGCAGGCGGGAATGAAGACACTGTGTGCTAGCTTAGCCAGCTAGTCCGGTACACAGGAGGTGGGGATGACACCGTGTGCTAGCTAGATAACTAGCATGCTAGCTAGTACGTGGTGTCCCTAACTAGCTGTGCTAGCGGTAGGCGGGGGTGACAGTGTCCTTCTCGCCCACATGTCTGGCACGGTTTTCTCCAGATAACAGCAGGTGGGAGGCGGGGGCAACACCATGTGCTAGCTAACTTGCAAGCTGACACTCGGTGTCGCTAACTAGCAAGCTAGCTAGTTAGCTAGCACACAGTGTCGCCCCAGCCTCCCAGCTGCTGTGCTAGCGGTAGGCAGGAGTGACACCAATAGACAGTGTCCTTCCGCCCCTGACTGTCGGGCAATGTTTTCCCACAGTTCTGTTAACTATGGTAAGGGCAGGTGTTCAGTAGGTGTAAGCGAAAGACACTCAGATAATAATTATTTCCCTTTTGACCCACATTCAAAAGTGTCACAAGCATGAGGATGTCATGCTCGAGGAGGGATGTGTTCATGCAAATCAAATCAAATGTTATTGGTCACATACAAGTGTTTAGCAGATCTTATTGCGGGTGTAGCAAAATGCTTGTAAACCAATGGGATGATAGAGGGGGAGTGTTCAAAAAGGAACTAATGGGAGAATTCCCACATGCAGAAATGCCCCGAATTGCAGGCTGCAGTTGCACACCATTGTTCCCTCTTCCACCCTTCCCCTCCCCTCTTCCATCTCCCTTCCCCCTCTGTCTCCCCTCCCCGGCCCTTTCCGGCACACAGGCTGGGCTGAGGCCCTCCTCAGGGGGACATTACAACAGCTGTCTGCAACCATCGATCCCAGACGATAATGTCCCAGTCTGGGCACAGGAGGCCCATCACTGCCTGGTCCCCATGCCCAGTGCTACTCCACAAGGTCCATCCATCACAAAGTGACATTGGACACAGCAGCTTAGTCCCATTTGATCAATGAAACTATGGTTTGATTGATACATAATTTACACAACAATGATAAGCATATAGCATGCCAACTAGATCCTTCTTATAAGAATATAGATGAAAAACATTATCAGGGTGAAACACTGATACTGAGTGACAAATTACTGGATTAAGACTATTTGTAATTTTCCTAATTGGTCCCTTTCTGTTCATTATGCCTGTTGTTCAAATGCTCAATTTTCTGTCTAATTTGTAATTTGACTATCAGTCATGTAATAATAAAGGATACTGGACATTTTGTAGAGACAAAGACAAAGGGAATGAAACATTTGGCAAATTAAACGTACCGCTTTTAAGATTTTGCTTTAAAAAAGGTCCATTGCAGCCATCTTTATCTAACTTCAAATCATTTCTGGGTAACAATTAGATACGTCCTTCAGCATTTTTTAAAAACTTTTACTGTTGAAAAGCGACATCCCAAGTATAAATACAGTAAAGTACACACACTTAAGGGTCCAAGAATATTTTTTTGCGCAAAATAATGTTTTTTTTTACACACAACTGCAAAGTTTAAGGAGTAGGGCATTCAAGGAGTTGGTCTGATGGGAAGTCGTAATGTCATTGGCCTCCCCCTTTCTTGAGGAACAATAGAGGAGCAATAGAGAGCAAAAGTGGATAGGCTTGTGCCATGTCATGACTTACCTGGACCACCTATTGAGGTGTACCTTTTGTTAAGTAAATCAGGTGATACATGAGGTGAAAGGGAGACTAGTGTCTCACTTAAAGTGCCTTACTCTGATTATTTTTACCATTTTAATTGAAACAAACAAAAATAGCTTCTTAGCAAAGAGCAATTTCTCAAGCAATAATTTTGCTAGGACTGTCTGGAAGTGGTCTGAGTGGGGAGGGGAAAACTGAAAACTATCTGTTATTGGCCGAAAGGTTTGGAACACTCTTATTGGTCTACTAACTAATTTAATGATGTCATCAGGCAGGCCAAAACTCCATCCCACCAAAGCCTGAAATTTCAGGCTGTCTTTTCAAGCACCTCTTACACTAAAAAAGCATTACCATAATTTTCACAATTTCACAGTATTATTCCAACCTCATAGTGTGGAAATATATATATATATTTCTTGATGTTTCTTTTTTTACTGAGTTTAAGTATATACATAAACTCAGTAAAAAAAGAAACGTCAAGAAACTGTCAACTGCGTTTATTTTCAGCAAACTTAACATGTGTAAATATTTGTATGAACATAAAATTCAACAACTGAGACATAAACTGAACAAGTTTCACAGACATGTGACTAACAGAAATGGAATAATGTCTCCCTGAACAAAGGGGGGGTCAAAATCAAAAGTAACAGTCAGTATCTGGTGTGGCCACCAGCTGCATTAAGTACTGCAGTGCATCTCCTCCTCATGGACTGCACCAGATTTGCCAGTTCTTGCTGTGGGATGTTACCTCACTCTTCCACTAAGGCACCTGCAAGTTCCCGGACATTTCTGGGGGGAATGGCCCTAGCGTTCACCCTCCGATCCAACAGGTCCCAGACGTGCTCGATGGGATTGAGATCCGTGCTCTTCGCTGGCCATGGCAGAACACTGACATTCCTGTCTTGCAGGAAATCACGCACAGAACGAGCAGTATGGCTGGTGGCATTGTCATGCTGGAGGGTCATGTCAGGATGAGCCTGCAGGAAGGGTACCACTTGAGGGAGGAGGATGTCTTCCCTGTAACGCACAGCGTTGAGATTGCCTGCAAGGACAAGCTCAGTCCGATGATGCTGGGACACACCGCCCCAGACCCTCCCCCTCCAAATCGATCCCACTCCAGAGTACAGGCTTCAGTGTAACACTCATTCCTTCGACGATAAACTCAAATCCGACCATCACCCCTGGTGAGACAAAACCGCGACTCGTCAGTGAAGTGCACTTTTTGCCAGTCTTGTCTGGTCCAGCGACGGTGGGTTTGTGCCCATAGGCGACGTTGTTGCCGGTGGTGTCTGGTGAGGACCTGCCTTACAACAGGCCTACAATCCCTCAGTCCAGCCTCTCTCAGCCTATTGCGGACAGTCTGAGCACTGATGGAGGGATTGTGCGTTCCTGGTGTATCTCGGGCAGTTGTTGTTGCCATCCTGTACCTGTCCCGCAGGTGTGATATTCGGATGTACCGATCCTGTGCAGGCGTTGTTACACGAGGTCTGCCACTGTGAGCACGATCAGCTGTCCGTCCTGTCTCCCTGTAGCGCTGTCTTAGGCGTCTCACAGTACGGACATTGTAAATTATTGCCTTTTTTTTTTTTTTTTTTTGCTTTTTTTGCTGAGTTTATAACACAGGAAATCAAGTTTTGACTTCACTGGGCCTTTAACTACCAACTTTTTCTCCCTTGCAGCAGAGATCCCTTGCAGCAGAGCTCTTTCAGTTCCAAATGAATGTAAGGTTACTCTCCGAAATATCATCCATACACTTCATTCTCGATAAAGTATTTGAAAGTTAAATCTGTGAAAAGGAAGGAGATGTCCTTTAGATGGACATAAGGCACTTGGTATTATGTCCTTGGAAGCCCTTTCCCTGGGTTGATTATGCCCAGCCTAACACTAAGTGCCCTTCAGCAGTGCATTGATAAAAATGTGCTATCACCATGGGATCATTTCCGTGGGCAGGCTTGGCACTGTGACAACACTACAAACACTTGCAGTTGGTTGCCAGTTTCGCCAGACAGCTTACATATATACAGTATGTGCATGATATATGAGTGTAGGTTATAGTGACGTGTTTGGTGTTTGCTTTGGAACAAAGATACAAAACAGAACATCAATTGGGCATATGTAGCGAGCGGCGACACTTTCTGGATCAAGATGAATAGATGTGGGTCAGATGATCTGAGATCAGTGGTGGACCGTTGCGGTTAGGTAAACAGTATACAGTGATTAGGAGTACTACAGACCCAGATAAAGGGCCACAGCTACAGTCAGCAAAGCCCCATCCTGACAGGAATAAATATAATTGTGCCCTCCGGTTGAATGCAGCTTGTCTCCCTGTTACAGGTAGAGTTGAAGAACAGAGTTCCCATTGACTTGGCTGGAACACTGTGAGGGCATCACTCGATATCTGTTTATAGCCCAGGATTGTTAGGGAACATTCACCACCTCTCTAACCAATGCTTACTACACACCCAGACCGAAGATGACCAATGGTGCTACCAACACATAGAAAATAGTGATTTTTAGTAAGTGAACAAAACATTCTAAACATTGATTGAGTTATTTTGGAATTAAATCTGAATGTTATATTTGGAGAATACTCTACGACAAAAAGCAAGCTTGCAACCTAACCACTTCTCTTCAAGATTCAGTTCTATTCAGAATATTACTGAAGGTTAACTGAGTTTTTTTTAGCTGTAGCTATAGCGGTGGGTAAAGACGTTCAAGGCAAGCTATTCACAATTCCATAGAGAGATAGAAATAGAGAGAGTAAACATTTCTATAGATGTTCGTCATATACTGAAATATGCAATGTTCTTTTCAGTAAACCACTGAACACTTGAGGCATAAGAGACATGTATTATATCCTTACAAACTTTATTCAGAAAATACATTCCACATACCTCAGCTGTCCCTCATATTTCTCCAAGCAATGTATAAAACACTGTCTGTCATTTAATACGTCCAACAGTCCCCTTGACCAAAACCCTTTGATATCCATTGTCAAATGCAAGGACGTTTACATATCATCAAAGGCAACATAAATAGCTCTCTATGACATCAAAAGGAAATCTGGTGTTTGGGATTCCTCCTAGCCCAAGTCTAATCCCTGACTTGAGATGCATTCGTATCCCTCAAAGTTTGTCACCGCCTCGCCGCACACCGGCTAATAAACGCTGCGTCCCCCCTAAGCCATAAGGAGCATGGGAGAAAATAGTTGTGAGAGAAACTGCATTGTTTGCTGACAGCCATTTGCCACTCATTGTTCACATAGAACAATTTTATCCACAGGAAGGGGGGTAGTAAACAACTTTATTCTACTTCAAAAGTTGAATAAAAAGTACTATTTCTGGCAACCTCACCCCACCGTAAGTCTAGTCATCATGTCTTGTCATTAAGTATGGGAATAAGGCTCAGCTAGTTAACTCTTGAAACTAGGGGGAACTATTTTTATTTTTGGAAAAATAACGTTCCCAAAGTAAACCGCCTATTTCTTAGGAACAGATGCTAGAATATGCATATAATTGACAGCTTAGGATAGAAAACACTCTAATGTTTCCAAAACTGTCAAAATATTGTCTGTGAGTAAAACAGAACTGATATTGCAGGCGAAAGCCTAAGGAAAATCCAATCAGGAAGTGACTCATGTTTTGAAACCGTTGTGTTCCTATGCACCCCTATTGGCCACTGAAAGGGATATCAACCAGATTCCTTTTTCTACGTATTCCCTAAGGTGTCAACAGCAGTGTGACGTAGTTTCACGCCTTTATGTTGAAGAATGAGCGTAAACGACTACATTGCGTAAGTGTCCAGCTGAGGGCTCTCAGAGTGATTCTTGCGTAAAAGACAGAGGTAGTCATTTTTCCCCTCGCTCCTACTGAAAAGCCAATTGTCCCGGTTGATATATTATCTAATAGATATTTGAAAAACACCTTGAGGATTGATTCTAAAAAACGTTTGCCATGTTTCGGCGTTGTCGTGACCGCTATTTCCGGTGGATTTCCCAACATAACGTGAATTTTGGGTATAAAAATAATCTTTATGGAACAAAAGGAACATTTGCTGTTTAACTGGGAGTCTCGTCAGTGAAAACATCTGAAGATCATCAAAGGTGAACGGTTAATTTGATTGCTTTTCTGATTTTCGTGACCAAGCTTCCTGCTGCTAGCTGGACATAATGCTATGCTAGGCTATCGATAAACTTACACAAACGCTTGTCTTGCTTTGGCTGTAAAGCATAATGTAAAGCATCATTTCTAAATCTGAGATGACAGGGTGATTAACAAAAGGCTAAACTGTGTTTCACTATATTTCACTTGTGATTTCATGAATATTCATATTTTCTAGTAATATCTTTTGACCGTTGCGCTATGCTAATTAGTGTAGTTGATGACAATTCTCCCGGATCCGGGATGGGTAGTTCCAAGATTAAGGAATAAGCCTTCTCTCTTCACTGACTCAGCACTCTGTCTGAGTAATTTGCAACAGCTGTTTCATTGTTAGATAAAGAGCTTTGTCCCCTATTTGGTTATTTGGTAAGGGTGATGGTTATATGTGGAACCATAATGACGCAAATTACCCTTTGAGCCCTTCAACAGTTCTTTGCAGATCAGAAAAGGTTTCTTTCATCTTTTAGAGATAGCTAAAATGTAGGGACATACAAATATTTTGGGGCTTAGTCTGCTCACAGCTCTTTTTGTGCAACCGTGAGTGAGAATTTTATTCCAGTTGACCTAATCTGTTGTGTTATGTCATTACATGTTAAACATCACTATGGCCAGTAATGGTGTTTTGTGAAAAGAGACTCACGTAAGACCTTGTGTTTTGAGAAACGACTAAATCAGTGGTTCTCAATTCTATGCTCAGTGAGCCCCAGCCATTCCAGATCTCGTTCCAGTACACTGGATTCAACTTGTGAATGAAAGTAACTGCCCAGTGAACATCTCACTTTCCATATATATATATATATACTGTTAAAGACATGCTATGGAACTTAGGCGACTACTAAGTATTTTTTAAACCTTCCACTTTGGGCTGGATGTGCCAATGTGTAATTCATACATGCATCATCTATGAGCAGAATTACTGTCTTACCTCAATTAGCCATGAAATCACTAGTTTGAAAGCAACGTTTTTCTGGAAAATGTGCTGCGCCCTTTCCCTACATTTTCCCCCACCTGGTCCAGCACCATTGCAATTTGAGTTCAAACAATGAGCTTCAGCACCTCACCATACGAGTGACAGCTAGCAAGATGCACATCATGCACACACAGAAGAGCGAGAGAGAGCGCTATTACATGGTGCACATGGTGCACATATGTAGTACGCAATTTTCAGGGACCACTTTTGGCTCGTGAATGCTGCTTTCAGAACTACTGGCTAAAAAGTATAGAAAAGTACCGGAGAATCCCTTCAATTCATATCCAAATGATGTTGTTGACTTGTCCTATAGTTGTATGTGGCCAAAGCATAAATTGGAGAAGAAAAAAAACACTTCAAAACCCCCACGTTAAACTTGTATCACAAACAGACCATTTAAAAAATGCTTGCTATTTCCTTATAGAACATGTCATCTCCCTGAGGAGCAGCTAGCCAATCTGCGGTCTAGAGGAGGATGAGCTGGCCAATCATCGATCTACTTGTGTTAATATTTTTAATGACTCGTATACGCCCACACACCATTCTATTGTTTTATGTAACCTTTATTTAACTAGGCAAGTCAAACTTGGCACACCTGTATTTTGGGAGTTTCTCCCATTCTTCTCTGCAGATCCTCTCAAGCTCTGTCAGGTTGGATGGGGCGTCACTGCACAGTTATTTTCAGGTCTCACCTAAGATGCTCGATTGGGTTCAAGTCCAGGCTCTGGCTGGGCCACTCAAGGAAATTCAGAAAATTGTCTCGAAGCCACTCCTGCATTGTCTTGGCTGTGTGCTTAGGTTCATTGTCCTGTTGGAAGGTGAACCTTTGCTCTGGAGCAGGTTTTCATCAAGGATCTCTCTATACTTTGCTCCTTTCATCTTTCCCTTGATCCTGACTTGTCTCCCAGGACCTGCCGCTGAAAAACATCCCCACAGCATGATGCTGCCACCAACATTTCCTCCTGATGTAATGCTTGGAATTCAAGCAAAAGAGTTCCATCTTGGTTTCATCAGACCAAAGAATCTTGTTTCTCATGGTCTGAGTGTCCTTTAGGTGCCTCATGGCAAACTCAGAGCGGGCTGTCATGTGCCTTTTCCTGAGAAGTGGCTTCCGTCTGTCCACTCTACCATAAAGGCCTGATTGGTGGAGTGCTGCAGAGATGGTTGTCCTTCTGGAAGGTTCTCACATCTCCACAGAGGAACTCTGGAGTTCTGTCAGAGTGACCATCAGGTTCTTGGTCCCCTCCCTGACCAAGGCCCTTCTCCCCTGATTGCTCAATTTGGTAGGGTGGCCAGCACTAGGAAGAGTCTTCTTGGTTCCAAACTTATTCGATTGAAGGATGGCCCGTGTTCTTGGGGACATATAATGCTGCAGAATATTTTTGGTACCCTTCCCCAGATCTGTGCCCTTCCCCAGATCTCAGAGCTCTACAGACAATTCCTTCAACCTCATGGCTTGGTTTCTACTCTGACATGCACTGTGAACTGTGGGACCTTCCCGAATGCACTGTATATAGCACCAAAAAGGGATCCACTATGATTACAAGCCAAATAAACCTTTTTTTGGTGTGTTTAGCACCATGTTCACAATGAAAACTCTTTCTCATCCATCAAATAAGCACAAGGGCCTATCGATTTACTTAATGCGCATGTCCTTAGTAATGTTTACTGTCACACCCTGATCTTTTTCACCTGTCCTTGTGCTTGTCTCCATCCCCCTCCAGGTGTCGCCCATCTTCCCCATTATCCCGTGTATTTATACCTGTGTTTTCGGTCTGTCTGTGCCAGTTCATCTTGTTTGCCAAGTCAACCAGCATTTTTCTCCTAGCTCCTGTTTTTCCCAGTCCCTGTTTTTCCTCGTCCTCCTGGTACTGACCCTTGCCTGTCCTGACTCTGAGCCCGCCTGCCTGACCATTCTGCCTGCCCCTGACCTCGAGCCTGCCTGCTGCCGCCCTGTGCCGTTTTGGACTCTGAACTGGTTATGAACTCTTGCCTGTCCCCGACTTGCCTTTTGCCTACCTCTTGGACTATAATAAATATATGAGAGCTCAAACCATCTGCCTCCCATGTCTGTATCTGGGTCTCGCCTTGTGTCGTTATAGTTTACTGTGACAGTAGGGGTGAGTGGTTTTAAGGCAGGCATGATGAGGTCAGAATGGTTTGACTTGACAGTGGGGACTGCAGCAGTAGGATTAGCAGGAAGTGAATGTATCAACACCAGAGCCTTGGCCTGAATAATCAAACCCAGAGTTACCTCTGTAGAACTGTCATGGTGAGATTCGGCATGCATCTACACCGCCTGGAGACAAACTCAGAGAACACAATCAACGAGAAGTGACAGCAGCAAACTAGACTACTGCAGCAGCGACAGAGCCCCTGTCACTCGCCTGCTATTGGTTGATAATGGAAGAAGTGTGGTGTGCTAGTTTCTTTCTTTACAGTGGTCCAATCTTACATTTCTATTTTTAGAAATGAGAACTATTTTGTATTTAACAGTTTGATATAATATTGGAAAAGTGTGCATTCACCATCACACACACAAGACACTCAAGGTCAGGGGGATGGTGTCCTGTGAGTGTAGGGTTGACTAGTGAGCCTAAGGTGCCGGGACCCCTGACACTAAAATGGCCCCCCAGGCCCGTGTTTGGTTAGCAGCAAACAGCAGTATCCTGGTTCTGAGGAGAGGACTGACTGACTGCACATCATGGCTCACGCTGCAGCTGTCCTGCTGACAACGCACTGTTCCCTGACCTGGCCTGCACACAGCCATAGTCACACACACAGCAGCCTTGCTCTGACTGAGGACTCAGAGAGTGACAATCTTCAAAACGCACAAAGCACAGGGCCTCTTTAGAGAGCATCTCTGTCACACATACACAAACACCTCATATGTTAGTACAGGTAAAGGATGGAATGACAGAAAGTGTCTGCTTATGAAGTGGCCATGTAAAATCTAGTATCTATTTTCAGTACAAAATATAATATGTAAAACATGCAATACAACAACTGCTTTGCTTTAGGCCATTTCATATATCAGAGGAAGAGCCTTAATATTGTGAGCTTGAAAGTAGTGTGGGTGTTTGATAGCAGTATGTAGGTGATTGTACTCTGTTTCTGTGAAAACATTTTTTTCCTTCAAATTTCTGCCTGTTACCATCAAACAACAGACAGTGTGTGATGACAATCACTGCTGATGTAATTCTATCACCACAAAATACCATTAATGAAGCACATTCTTACATATCAGACATTATTTTTGACATTTGAGTCATTTAGCAGACACTCTTATCCAGAGCGACATACAGTTAGTGCATTCATTTTAAGATAGCTATTGGGGACATCCACATATCACAGGCATAGAAAGTACATTTTTGCATCAGAAAGACACGGAGAGACAGATAGACAGACATACAGACAGACAGGTAGCTAGCTAGCTGTTCACTGCCAGGTTAATTTCTCAACAACATCAGAAATGAAAGAAAGACAGAGAAAAAGCCATTAGTCTCCACCTCTATTGCCATGGAGACCAATAAACTCGGCAGGAGCCTATGTTAAAGACCATAATCTGAGATGCGCAGGACAGAAGCCTGCCAACCGCACCCCTGTAATAATAAAAAAATAAAAAATGATATAGAGATCTGAAGTCTTAATGCAGGCAGTTCATCATAATGTGATACGATTCTGAAGTCATTCATGTGTTTGAAATATTTTAGTCGGTCAGATTTTTTCCAAAGAACACTATTATCACTACATTCGTAAACTGTGAGTATAATGCAGGGATGAAATGATTCGTATTACCGTTTCAAATTTGAATTATCATTAAAACCGTGGTAATGAAACGTGTGTTTTGTTTTGCGTGAAAACATGGCGGAAGGCAGTGAAAGCGCCGGGAGATTTTTGAGCCTTCTAAGAGGACCAAATCTGAAGTGTGGTCGTATTTTTGGTTTTACAAGAGTGCCGAGGGAAACTTAATCGAAGATGGTCACCCTGTCTCCAGAACATGCAAAAACAATCGCTGCGAAAGGGGGCAACACTTCAAATCTCTTGAGTCATATTCGTGATCACCACCCACTACGTTATAGCCTACACAAGGTAAGTTAACTTTTAGCTCAATGCATGATGTGGGGACTTCGGAATGGGGGAAAATGTCATGGTTTGTCTGTCTGACTTGCTAATAGCTTGTCAATAATGTCAACTGAAGCGTTCAGTGTTACCTAGTCTTGTAAAAACACTACACGTTGTTCTGCTGCTGTATGATTGGGTGTCTGCAGACTCTATTCGCCCATTGCACACGATACCCAACCAACATAATTTGTTCATTTAAAATCCAGCAGACGTCGACTTGGTTGTAAAAGTGTTTCAACAGGAGGAACACTATAGACTCCTATAAAAGACTCCTGTATTTATGTAAATTGTCGGGCTCATTGCAATTACTATCACTGTCTTCTTAAGACTCATTTTGTATTTATGTAAATTGTGTGTGTGTGTGTGTGTGTTAATAATAATGTAACATAATAATAATAATAATAATAATACATGTGTTATTCCCTTGTTTACAGAGTGGGCGAGCAGCAGGCAAACCCTGTGATGCTACTGGTCCCTCCTCATCTACAGTTGTGACACAAACACTCGAGCAAACATTTATAAGGCAGGCTGCTTATGCACCCACATCAAAAATGCTCAAGACCTCATTGCAAAGGACATGATGCAATTTCAATTTGTTGAGAGGCCTGGCTTTCTGAGGCTGATGAAGGTTGACGTGCCTCAATACAAAGTCAGTGCTGCTAATTTAATTTGTGGTTTGTTTATTTGATTTGCTTACTTAAGGTTGTGTTCATTTAAATCTGCACTAGGGAAACTTTTACCTCTCATGGCCACATGGTGGCATCTTTAATGGTGACGTTATTATTTTAATGTTTATGCACACACACATTTCATAGTGCTGCTAATGTTCTTTGTTGTTTATTGGTTTTCAATATAAAACTTGGTGAAAGGATTTCAGTGTGTCTATCAGTACTTTTTGAAAATGTTCAGCACATTTTAATAATACTGTGATAATACTGATAGCCGTGATCATTTTGGTCACTATAATCGTCATGTGAAATTTTCATACCGTTTCATCTCTACAAGGGTTAATATACTATGAAGTGGATCTATTCTGTGGTGGCCCATAATCAGAAGTTACTGCACTTATTAATAGATAAAGAAGCTCCTGAAACACGTCATCCTGACTATCTTGTGTCAGCTCTAAGCCAGGGGTATATTCAACATCCAGGTGGTGGAGAAAGATCCTAACGTCCCATCACGTGGTGGGCAGATTGTAGAGGAATGGACCCAGGACTGCCTGGCACGTTGGCCGATACCCAAGCCTCACACACCATAGAGATCCTATAATTCTATAATGCACGCACGCACGTGTGCACACGTGAGACAGATGTTTTCAAATGGAGCCTCTGTGTGCCAATTCAAGACTCTGGCACACACACTCACACACACTCACACCGACATGGAGCCTGGGAGGGCGGGTGCTCATCTTTGAGAGATATGCAACCTGCTGGCCAGCCTGAAGAGCTTGTTGGCACCATGACTGCTCTATTATTGGCTCTACTCTGGGAGGCCATTTCTGAGAAGTAGCTGTAGTAGTTTAAAATCTAATTTTGTCACATGCGCCGAATACAACAGTGAACCTTACAGTGAAATGCTTACTTACAAGCCCTTAACCAACAATGCAGTTCTAAGCAAATCCCTAAAAATCCCTAGCCATTTGATTAGCTGTTCAGGAGTCTTATGGCTTGTGGGTAGGAGCTGTTTAGAAGCATCTTGGACATAGACTTGGCACTAGACTATGACTAGGGTGGCTGCCTGTCTGATGGTTCGTCGGAGGGCATAGCGAGATTTCTTATAAGCTTCCGGGTTAGAGTCCTGCTCCTTGAAAGTGTCAGCTCTACCCTTTAGCTCAGTGCAAATGTTTCCTGTAATCCATGGCTTCTGATTGGGGTATGTACGTGCAGTCACTGTGGATCCTACGTCCTCAATGCACTTATTGATAAAGCCAGTGACTGATGTGGTGTACTCCTCAAAGCCATCGGAAGAATCCCGGAACATATTCCAGTCTGTGATAGCAAAACAGTTCTGTAGTTTAGCATCTGCTTCATCTGACCACTTTTTTATTGGCCGAGTCACTGGTGCTTCCTGCTTTCATTTTTGCTTGTATGCAGGAATCAGGAAGATACGAGTTATGGTCAGATTTGCCAAATGGAGGGCAAGGGAGAGCTTTGCACGCATCTCTGTGTGTGGAGTAAAGGTGGTCTAGACTTTTTTAACCTCTGGTTGCACATTTAACATGCTGGTAGAAATGAGGTAAAACTGATTTAAGTTTCCCTGCATTAAAGTCCCTGTGCACTAGGAGCGCCGCCTCTGGATGAGTGGATGAGTGTTTTCCTTTTGCTTATGGCGGAATACAGCTCATTGAGTGCGGTTTTAGTGCCAGCCTCGGTCTATGGTGGTATGTAGACCGCTACAAAAAATACAGATAAACTCTCTAAGGTAGATAGTGTGGTCTACCGCTTATCATGAGATACTCTACCTCAGGCGAGCAAAACCCTGAGACTTCCTTCAATATCGTACACCAGCTATTGTTTACAAATATGCATAGGCCCCCGCCCTGTGTCTTACCAGAGAATGCTGTTCTGTCCTGCCGATAGAGTGTATAACCAGCAAGCTGTATGTTCTTAATGTCGTCATTCAGCCACGACTTGGTGAAAAATAAGATATTACAGTTTTTAATGTCCCGTTGGTAGGATATACGTTGTTTCAGTTCGTCCCATTTATTTTCCAATGATTCAACGTTAGCTATCAGAACAGAAGGCAAGGGCAGATTAGCCTCTCGTCGCTTGCATACTTGCATACTATTGTTTGTATAGATTTTAAAATATTTTCATTTTCCCATGATGTCAAGCAGAGGCACTGAGTTTGAAGGTAGGCCTTGAAATACAGCCACAGGTACACCTACAATTGACTCAAATGATGTCAATTAGCCTAACAGAAGCTTCTAAAGCCATGACATCATTTTCTGGAATTTTCAAAGCTCTTTAAAGGCACAGTCAACTTAGTGTATGTAAACTTCTGACCCACTGGAATTGTGACACAGTGAATTATAAGTGAAATAATCTGTCTGTAAACAATTGTTGGAAAAATGACTTGTGTCATGCACAAAGTAGATGTCCTAACCGACTTGCCAAAACTTTAGTTTGTTAACAAGAAATTTGTGGAGTGGTTGAAAAATTAATTTTAATGACTTCAACCTAATTGTATGTAAACTTCCGACTTCAACTGTATGTACAAAACAAGTTAAGAACAATGCAAAAAAACAAACAAAGGTTTGTATATAATGGGGATGGTAAATGGAGGGTCTGGAATCTTTGCAGCTTTGGAGCCACCTGGAGCAGAATCAGGCCCCCCTGGGCTTCACGGATGGGCCTCATCGCACTGCACCTCCACTGTGTGTGTGTGTATGTGGGGGGGGGGGGGGGGGGGGGGGGGCTTTATGGGGTAAGGGTCTTCATTTTAATCCAGAGAACAAATGGACAGTGGCAGGTCCATCCAAAACTGGAGGGGGTGGGTTGAGAGGGGAAAACAGAGAAAGAGCGATTCGATAGGCTGAGCATCTGGTTAAATGTTCATCCAAGGTGGACATCCCTCCCTGATGGAGACACTGCTCTCCTCTACTCTCTCTGTGACTCCTTCAGGAACAAGAAGTGCTGTGTTATGCCGTCAGTGGGAGAGCAAATACTTCCTCTGGTGTTCTGATTATAGGAAATAGAGGAAAAAGAAGCACAGGTCTTTATGAAACCTTGTGTGTCATTGGCTGGTGGGGAGATCATTTAAAAAACTGACATGGATGAAAGTGGTAGAGGGGGTGTTGGAGCAGTGTTGTTGATGGAACACTCCAGCCAGGTATCCCCCTGGGAGCCTTGTGCATTATGGGACTTAAAGTGTGTTGCTTGCTCTCGCTCTGTATTGACTGGAGTAGTGGGTTCCAATCCTATACAATCCTTCTACTCCTTGAATGGGGAGTATGTATCAGCTTTAAGTCCCCCATGCTGCTAAAGCCTACAGAATGCCTTCTCTGTAATGGAGGAGCTCAATGGAAGCAAGCTGCTCCACTCATGACCACAGCAATACATTTAGGAGGCTTACTTGTTGGGCCATTCACTGGTATAAGAAGCAGTCTCTCTGAAATGTGGCAGTTTAAGGAAACAGCGTTCCTCTGTGAGGTACGTAGCCCTTAGGAATTTTCCTCTGTTTACCGGGTTATAAATTGAATCAACTTCCATTTTCTTTGTAATTCCTCAAGTTAATATTCAATACACCATATTCAAACAAATATGGTTAAAAACAGAGGTTTAAATTTGTCAGACCTTATTTTGGACATTGAGTCAGAGGTATAATATTGTTTTCACTATTTCCCACAGTTAACTTACAAACGGCATTATACAGAATAACTATTATCTGTTTAATTTCTACACAATCTATGGTTTGATGACTCTCACAGGGGATGTTACGGTCAATCACGCAATCATACTTTATAGTCCACCTTGTAAGACGCAATCAAGCCATACAGAAATGAAATATTAAACTGCCAATAAACCATCAGGAGCATCAAGACCCACTAAAGAGCGCTGTAATGCATCACAAACATTCAGGACCAAGTTGCTCTTTAAGTAGGGATTCTTAATGAAGATCAATATGGAATGCACAGGGTTATACTGCTGTGTCATTAAGTTGCCCCCACTAGGTCAGTCGGTCATGATATGTATTAGCCTCACAGTGAATTTAATAAAAAAGTGGTAGCTAAGTAGGTTTGTCATCATTGTTTTGTCCAAAGGCTGACCATCCCAAAGCAAACAGGACATACATGCAGGAAACTGTAAAAAACAAAAAAAACAGCAACATGCATTTCACAGGGTGTTTCCTAGTAAGACATTCTTTTGGAAGGATGAGGGTCTGCAGTGAATAAATACACGATGTACACAGCGCACCATGGCAGCACTGATTCACTTTGAAGTTGTTTGTTTGTTAAATGAGGCATGTTGCAACATTAATTAAAAGAAAGGCACTCAAACTGCAGTACTGGAAG
This sequence comes from Oncorhynchus mykiss, assembly GCF_013265735.2. NCBI lineage: Eukaryota > Metazoa > Chordata > Actinopteri > Salmoniformes > Salmonidae > Oncorhynchus > Oncorhynchus mykiss. The sequence goes on from NC_048572.1 coordinate 64,603,700, forward strand.
GGAGCGGAAACATCCTGTTTCACTATGGGGCAATTAGGAGAGAGCGACACCAGTTGCCGGGGTGTTTGTTTCCTGATGCTGGGCGGGCAGTGTGAGCCCATCTGGTGTGTGTGGCCTCTCCCTCCCCCCTCTCTCTTTCTCTCCCTCCCAGCACCATCCAACATCACACCACAATACGATACAGGTAGGCAGTCTACTCATCCAGACTAACTAGCCAGCAGGTGTCAACAGGTAAGCATATAGTATGACGTAATCGGAAAACGACTAATTGAAAGTGTAATTGCTGTGGTTTATTTTCAGCTGCCTCAACAGCATTGCATTGCTGAGTTATCCTCTAGAATGGTGTTCTGATGTCATAGCAACAGCTTGTCCCACACTAGGTAAATAAATACATGGTCTACTGGGATTGAGTGGGCAAGTACTAATATACTGCAATGTGTAAGTGAGAGGAAGTAGGTTTGACACAGTAAACACTGTATTTTACACAAAAAAGACCGTTTGTACACCTTTAGGTATACTTCAGTATGTGGGAGGGCATCACATGATCATCATATAATAAGTAGCTTATGTTGCATCATATGATTCAATAAAATAAAATACAATTTTATTAGTCACATGGGCCAAATACAACAGGTGTAGGTAGACCTTAGTGAAATGCTTATTTACGAGCCCCTAACCAACAATGCAGTTTTAAAAAATATGGATAAGAATAAAAGTAACAAGTAATTAAAGAGCAGCAGTAAAATAACAATAGCGAGACTATATACAGTGGCTTGCGAAAGTATTCACCCCCTTGGCATTTTTAACCTGGAATTAAAATTGATTTTTTGGGGGGGGGTTGTATCATTTGATTTACACAACATGTCAACCACTTTGACGATGCAATTTATTTTATTTTATTGTGAAACAAACAAGAAATAAACAAAAAAACAGAACTTGAGCGTCCATAACTATTCCCCCCCCCAAAAGTCAATACTTTGTAGAGACACATTTTGCAGCAATTACAGCTGCAAGTCTCTTGGGGTATGTCTCTATAAGCTTGGCACTGGGATTTTTGCCCATTCTTCAAGGCAAAACTGAGTTGTATGGGTTCTGCTGGTGTACAGAAATCTTTAAGTCCTACCACAGATTCTCAATTGGAATGAGATCTGGGCTTTGACTCAGCCATTCCAAGATATTTAAATGTTTCCTCTCAAACCACTCGAGTGTTGCTTTAGCAGTATGCTTACGGTGATTGTCCTGCTCAAAGGTGAACCTCTGTTCCAGTCTCAAATCTCTGGAAGACTGAAACAGGTTTCCCAGAAGAATTTCCCTGTATTTAGTGCCATCCATCATTCCTTCAATTATGACCAGTTTCCCAGTCCCTGCTGATGAAAAACATCCTCACAGCATAATGCTGCTACCACCATGCTTCACTGTGGGGATAGTGTTCTTGGGGTGATGAGATGTGTTGTGTTTGCACCAGACATTGCGTTTTCCTTGATGGCCAAAATGCTCAATTTTAGCCTCATCTGATCAGAGTACCTCTTCCATATGTTTGGGGAATATCCCACATGCCTTTTGGCAAAGACCAAACGTGTTTGCCTATTTTTTTCTTTGAGCAATTACTTTTTTTCTGGCCACTCTTCCGTGGAGTGTACAGCTTATAGTGGTACTATGGACAGATAATCCAATCTGCGCTGTGGAGTTTTGCAGCTCCTTCAGGGTTATCTTTGGTCTCTTTTATGCCTCTCTGATTAATTCACTCCTTGCCTGGTCTATGAGTTTTGGTGGGCAGCCCTCTCTTAGCAGGTTTGTTGTGCTTCCATATTCTTTCCAATTTTTAATAATGGATTTAATGATGCTCTGTGGGATGTTCAAAGTTTCTGATATTTTTTTATAACCCAACCCTGATCTATACTTCTCCACAACTTTGTTGCTGACCTGTTTGGAGAGCCCCTTGGTCTTCATGGTGCCGCTTACTTGGTGGTGCCCCTTGCTTAGTTGTGTTGCAGACTCTGGGGCCTTTCAGAACAGGTGTATTGAGATCATGTGACAGTTAGATTGCACACAGGTGGGCGTTATTTAACTAATTATGTGACTTCTGAAGGTAATTGGTTGCACCAGATCTTATTTGTGGGCTTCATAGCAAAGGGGGTAAAGACATATGCATGCACCATTTTTACGTTTAATTTTTATTTTTTATTTTTTATGAAACAAGTTTTTTTTTTCATTTCACTTCACCAATTTGGACTATTTTGTGTATATCCATTACATGAAATTTAAATAAAAATCATTTTAAATAACAGGTTGTAATGCAACAAAATAGTAAAAATGCCAAGAGGGATGAATACTTTTGCAAGGCACTGTACCGGGGGGTACTGGGGCACCGGTTAGTTGAGGTAATATGTACATGTAGGTAGAAGAGACAACAGTCTATGACTAGGGTGGCTAGAATAGGTTTTGTCGTGCGCTCTTCACAACTGTCTTGGTGTGCTTGGACCATGTTAGTTTGTTGTTGATGTGGACACCAAGGAACGTGAAGCTGTCAACCTGCTCCTTTCGCTCAGTGCAGATGCTACCCGTAATCTATGGCTTCTGGTTGGGGTATCGTCACTGTGGGGAGAAAGTCATCGATGCACTTATTGATGAAGCCAGTGAATGATGTGGTGTACTCCTCAAAGCCATTGGAATAATCCCGGAGCATATTCCAGTCTGTGCTTGCAAAACAGTCCTGTAGTTTAGCATCTGCTTCATCTGACTACTTTTTTATTGATCGAGTCACTGGTGCTTCCAGCTTTAATTTTTGCTTGTAAGCAGGAATCAGTAGAATAGAATTATGGTCAGATTTGCCAAATGGAGGGCGAGGGAGAGCTTAGTATGCGTCTCTGTGTGTGGAGTAAAGGTGGTCCAGAGTTTTTTTCCCCCTCTGGTTGTACATTTAACATGCTGATTGAAATGAGGTAAAACTGATGTAAGTTTCCATGCATTAAAGTCCCCGGCTACTAGGAGCGCCGCCTCTGGATGAGCGTTTTATTGTTCGCTTATGGCGGAATACAGCTCATTCAATGCTGTCTTAGTGCCAGCCTCTGACTGTGGTGGTATGTAAACAGCTACAAAAAATACAGATAAATTCCCTAGGTAGATAGTGTGGTCTACAGCTTATCATGAGATACTCTACCTCAGGCGAGCAATAGCTCAAGACTTACTTAGATATTCCAAAGTTATTTATAAAAATACATAGCCCGCCGCCCCTTGTCTTATACCAGACACCGCTGTTCTATCCTGCCGGTACAGCGTATAACCAGCCAGCTGTATGTTGATAGTGTCGTTGTTCAGCCACGACTACGTGATGCATAAGATATTACAGTTTTGAACGTCCTGTTGGTAGTTTAATCTTGCTCGTAGGTCATCCATTTTCTTCTCCAACAATGGAGCGTTTGCTAGCAGAATGGAAGGAAGTGGGGGTTTATTTGATCGCCTACAAATTCCCAGAAAGCAGATCTCCCTTTTGCCCCTTTTTCTCTGCCTCCTCTTCACACAAATCACGGGGATCTGGGCCTGTTCCCGAGAAAGCAGTAGATTGTTATTGTTGGGCTCATCTGACTCATTAAAGGAAAAAAAGGATTCTGCCAGTCTGTGATGATTAATCGCGTGGTGAGTAATGTCCAGAAGTTATTTTCGGTCATAAGAGTCGGTAGCGGCAACATTATGTACAAAATAAGTTTCCAAAATAAGTTACAAATAAACAAACAAAAAAACACGATCGGTTGGGCACACGTAAAACATCTGCCTTCTTCTCCAGCGGCATTTTTAGCTGTTGGTATTGTCTTGCTAGGGCAATTTCATTTAATTGCTGTCTTTTACTTAGTAGCCTACTTAAATCATTGCTCAGTACTTGTGACTTGCTGTGGACTAGTTTCAGGCCTATTTGTCTAACAGTCTTGCTAATTTGTGGGTGTATTGTATGTTAGGGGGTGTTTTCTTCACCTCTACTAGGCAATCAGCATCAGTTCTGGGAGGTATGTCTTTCACCTTTGCTAGGAATTAGTGTTAGTACTTTTAGTTCCCCCTCATTTTTCAGTGGCAGCTGTAAATGGTGGTATTGTCAAACGACAATGTTGTTGCCGAAACAAAGACGTTCTTCCGAGTTGTTCTGCCAAGTTGTTTGAGGAAGTAAAGAGAGGAAGGCTCCACATCACTCTCTCACTTGAGTATCTTACCTAGTTATTTTCTGATGATCTCATTTAGCTCTTTTGTAGCTTTGGCAAGTATGTGTGTGATTTCTATCCCAGTTCGCTCCTCTCTCTGTAGGTTTTAAAGATGCTCACGACCCGGTGACTGCAACCCATATCATTTTTTGTACCCTGCGTGCACAACCCATGTGGATTTCCTAGTCTCCGGCAGCATTTGGAACTGCCAATCTGCGTTCAATAAAGCAGAGTTAATCTCAGCCTATATTGCCCTTCAGTCCCTACACTTTGGCACCGACAGAGACATGGGTCACCCCAGAGAACGCTGCTATTCTAGCTGCTCTCTCGTCATCTGACTAGGTGTTCTCTCATAGTCCGAGGGCATCTGGTCGTCATGGTGGTGACTCATGCTACTCATTTCTGGAGATTTTCTATTTTCTCCCTCACACACCTGATCATCTCCTAATTTGAATTCCATGCAGTCACTGTCACTTGTCCACTCAAGCCTAACATTGTTGTCATCTATTGCCCACCAGGTGCCCTTGGAGAGTTCCTCAATGAGCTTGACACCTTGATAAGCTAATTTCCTGATGATGGCTCACCACACATCGTACTAGGCGGCTTCGACCCCCCGACGCCTGACTTCAATTATTTTCTTTACACCTCATTCTTTCCCCTCCTTGCATCTTTTGATCTCACTCTTTCTCAGTCACCTCATACTCACAACGCAGGCAATATGTTGTACCTCATCTTCACTAGAAGCTGTTTGCCTACTAATCTCACTGTAACCCCCCTCCGTGTCTCTGATTCCTACTTTGTTTACTTTTCTCTCCTCCATCCCTACCCAGATGCGCCACTGCAATCTTTGCTGTCTCTCTCCCACTATTCTCTCCTCTTCTATCCTATCCTCTGTCTGCTAAATCCTTCTCCCTCCTGTCTCCTGACTCTGGCTCTTCGACCATACTTTCCTCCCTGTCTGCATCTCAGTGTCCCATATCCTCCCGGCCGGCTCGACCTTCCCCTCCTGCTCTATTGCCAAATGACTCACTGCGTGCTAACAGAACAGGGCTCCTGGCAGCTGAGCGGAAATGGAGGAAAACTAAACTTCTGGAGGACCTATCATCCTTCCACTCCCTCCTCTCCACCTTCTCTTTCTCAGTATCTGCTGCTAAAGCTGCTTTCTATCACTCTAAAAGCTTCTGCCTCCAGCCCTGTGAAACTCTTCTCCACTTTCTCTTCCCTCCTTAATCCTCCACCTCCTCCCCCCTCACTCTCTGCGAACGACGTTGTCAACCACTAATGAAAAAAAAAGGTTGACGGCATCCGCTCCTCATTCACTCAGCCTACTGAGCCCACTAATCCCACTCACACAGAACTACCCTACACCTTGACCTCTTTCTCCCCTCTCTTGACAGATTAAATCCTGTGACTAGTGATGTCCGGCTGGCCAGGTGAACAGTGTTTCCTCCGACACATTGGTGCGGCTGCCTTCCGGGTTAAGCGAGCGGGTGTTAAGAAGCACGGTTTGGCGGGTCATGTTTCGGAGGATGCATGACTCGAAATTTGCCTCCCGAGCCCGGTGGGGAGATGCAGCGATGTGACAAGGTTGAAATTTGGGAGAAAAGGGGGGTAATTAAAAAAATATATTTCCCTTATTTATTTTATTTCCAAAACACTTGAGCCTGCTGTCTGACCAACTCTCTCGCTATCTCTCTCAGACTTATCTTCTTGACCCTAACCGGTCAGGCTTCAAGGCAGCTCACTCAACTGAGACCGCTCTCCTCTGTAACACTGTTACAGAGGCTCTCTGTTCTGCCAAAGCTGACTCTCTCTCCTCTGTTGTCATCCCCCTAGATCTATCCGCTGCCTTCAACACAGTTTACTATCAGATCCTCCTGTCCACCCTCTCAGGGTTGGGTGTCTCAGGCTCTATCAGATCCTCCTGTCCACCCTCTCAGGGTTGGGTGTCTCAGGCTCTATCAGATCCTCCTGTCCACCCTCTCAGGGTTGGGTGTCTCAGGCTCTATCAGATCCTCCTGTCCATCCTCTCAGGGTTGGGTGTCTCAGGCTCTATCAGATCCTCCTGTCCACCCTCTCAGGGTTGGGTGTCTCAGGCTCTATCAGATCCTCCTGTCCACCCTCTCAGGGTTGGGTGTCTCAGGCTCTATCAGATCCTCCGGTCCACCCTCTCAGGGCTGGGTGTCTCAGGCTCTATCAGATCCTCCTGTCCACCCTCTCAGGGCTGGGTGTCTCAGGCTCTATCAGATCCTCCTGTCCACCCTCTCAGGGCTGGGTGTCTCAGGCTCTATCAGATCCTCCTGTCCACCCTCTCAGGGTTGGGTGTCTCAGGCTCTGCACACTCCTGGATTGCATCCTACCTGGCAGGTCACTCCTACCAGGTGGCGTGGAGAGGATCTGTGTCTGCACCATGTGCTCTCGCTACTGTTGTCCCCTAGGGTTCGGTTCTCGCTATTTTTAAAACAATCCATAGAAATGTAATTTAATCCACCAGAAAAGACAGAACAAACAAAAACTCAGATATACATTTTTAAATGTTTTAAAAAGGTATAATCTTTGTAAATTACATCATGAATAAAGGCAGTGGTTAAGGGCGCTGTACTGCAGCGCCAGCTATGCCATCAGAGACTCTTGGTTCGCGCCCAGGCTCTGTCGTAACCGGCCGCGACCGGGAGGTCCGTGGGGCGACGCACAATTGGCCTAGTGTCATCCGGGTTAGGGAGGGCTTAGCCAGTAGGGATATCCTTGTCTCATCACGCACCGGGCGCAGTGCGCGCTAACCAAGGTGTTTCCTCCGACACATTGGTGCGGCTGGCTTCCGGGTTGGATACACGCTGTGTTAAGAAGCAGTGCGGCTTGGTTGGGTTGTGTATCGGAGGACGCATGACTTTCAACCTTCGTCTCTCCTGAGCCCGTACGAGAGTTGTAGCGATGAGACAAGATATTAGTTACTAAAAACAATTGGAAACCACGAAATTGGGGAGAAAAACGGGTAAAAATTCAACAAACAAAAAAACAAGATTTTTGAGGTACCGATTCCATGGCACACGGTTTATGAACTGTGCAAAACTTGGATTTTTAAAATGTTTTATTATACAGAATTCTTTCAACCAATAGAATGTTATTTATATGGGGGATACAACCTTCCCAGCTCTGCCTCTGTGAAGAGGCAGAACCATTAGATCATTTGTTTTGGTACTGTCAATATGAAGTTTATTTTTGGTCACAGGTCCAGGAATGGCTGAAGAATTGCAATATTTACCTGGAGCACTACTAGGCGATCTGAAAAGTGGCAGGCCTAAGCGTTGTTGTTCACTAGTTTGCTCCAATTGGGGGAGGGGTGGTAAGGTTAGAGGGTAATAAAGGAAATATATTTTTAAAAGATATGTGTGTGTGCGGATGTATGTGTATTTGCAAAAACAATATATGGGGGATTGGAAGTGATGCAGACAATTACATTGGTGGAAGCTATAGTCTTTCTGCAATATTAAAGTTGATCTACCCCCTAATATTTTTTTTAAGTCACTCGGCTCTGCCAGATCCTCACATGCTCTCCCATCATTGCTTTGCGGATTACACTCAACTACCCTTCTCCTTCCCCCTTCTGACACCCAGGTGGGGACACACATCTATGCGTGCCTTGCATACATCTCAGCTTGGATGTCGGCCCGCCACCTCAAGCTCAACCTCGACAAAACAGAGCTGCTCTTCCTCCCGGGGAAGGCCTGCCCGCTCCAAGATCTCTGCACAACACCCTGTCGTTCTCTGAAAACATTTTAAAAAGTGACTCACTCCTGCAGGATCATAGTCTACAATATCCGTAGAGTACGACCTTTCCTCACACAGGAAGCGGCGAAGGTTTTAATCCAGGCACTTGTAATTTCCCGTCTAGACTACTTCAACTCTGTTGGCTGGGCTCCCCGCTTGTGCCATCAAAGCCCTGCAATTTATCCAGAATGCCACAGCCCGCCTGGTTTTCAACCTTCCTATATTCTCTGATGTCACTCCGCTCCTCTGCACACTCCACTGGCTTCCAGCCAAAGCTCGCAACATCTTCAAGACCCTGGTGCTTGCCTATGGACCAGCAACGGGAACTGCCCCTCCTTACCTTCAGGGTATGCTCAAACCCTACATCCCAACACGTGCACTCTGTTTCACCACATCTGGTCTCTTAGCCCTCCCACCTCTACAGGAGGGCAGCTCCCAACCCAGTCACAGCTCTTCTTTTTCCTGGCACCCCAATGGTGGAACAAGCTTCCCCCTTAAATGACAGAGTTCCTGCCCATCTTCAGAAAAGTCTGAAACCCTACCTCTTTGAATAGTTCTTAAATAACTCTCACAGCGCCCCTGACGAACAGGGGACTGTTAACTAATCAAAACATGAAAACTATTACCATTGAAGACTACGTACGTGTTTTAATTCAGAACTCTGGTGAAAGTGTTGACAATTGTACTCCAAAAATAAATCAACAGAAAATGTGCCTCATTCTCTGTGACCAGAACTTGAAACTACAACCTGTGATGCATACTATGCACAGATTAGAAATATGACAGTCTTCCAAATACAAAATAGCCTACCAGCATCATCCTACACAAAATGTAGTCATTAGTACAGATTGACGATGCACTGATGCTACCATAAATCACTTATACATGGCGTCCTAAGAATGATACTTCACACACAAGACAAGGTCTGCGTCCCAAATGGCTCCCTATTACTAATATACTGCACTACTTTTGCTCATAGGTTAGTAGTGCACTACATAAGGAATATGGTGATATTTGGGACGTATCGAAGGAGAGGCATCATCTCCATGACAGGATTCAGTATGAACACAACGGTTGACAAAATGAGGATGCAGCTAGAGAATCCATTGGATTCAATAAAGAGTGTTGTACTGTATTCATTGCAATGTACATAATAGCTCTATACAAGCTCTATACATAAGGGACTGACTCATGAAGTTAGTTGTATAGCAGAAGCCTGGCCCATTGACTCGTTAAACTATACAACCGTTATAGGATCACTCTGATGATGATCAATCTTCCAGAGATAGTGTACTTCTACAGTAGTGAGAGAGAACATGGACACTGGGCGTGACCAGAAAGCAGAACTCTAGATGTTTTCTTCCAGCGCCAGTGAATTCTGTGCTTAAATGATGTGTTCCGAATCCAATTGCCAGTGAGCTATCGTAGAAGAAGGTGGGTGGTGGCACAAGAGGATCTGGAGCAAAACCTCAACGGTTTGGTCCAGCTGGTAGACAGTGGTCGAAAAAGTACCCAAATGTCACACTTGAGTAAAAGTAAAGATACCTTAATCGAAAATGACTCAAGTAAAAGTAAAAGTCACCCAGTAAAATGCTACTCGAGTAAAAAGAAAAACAGTGTTTGGTTTTAAATATACATAAGTATCAAAAGTAAAAATAATTTCACATTCCTTATATTAAGCAAACCAGACGCCATGATTGACTTGTTGTTTTAATAAACACTCCAACACTTCCACAATCATTTACAAAAGAAGAATGTGTTTAGTGAGTCCTCCAGATCAGAGGCAGCATGGATGACCAGGGATTTTCTCTTGATAAGTGTGTGAATTGGACCATTTTCCTGTCCTGCTAAGCATTGGAAATGTAACGAGTACTTTTAGGTGTCAGGGGAAATGTATGTAGTAGACTATTTTCTTTAGGAATGTAGTGGAGTAAAACAAAGTCATTAAAAATAGAAATAGTAAAGTACAGATACACTAAAAAACGACACAGTGCATTCGGAAAGTATTCAGAATCCTTGACTTATTCCATATTGTTACATTCTAGCCTTATTCTAAAATGTATTAAATTGTTTTTATTTCTCATCCATCTACACACAATACCCCATAATGATGACGCAAAAACAGGTTTGGCAGCGATTACAGTCTCGAGTCTTCTTGGGTATGACGCTACAAGCTTGGCACACCTGTATTTGGGGAGTTTCTCTCATTCTTCTCTGCAGATCAACTCAAGCTCTGTCAGGTTGGATGGGGAGTGTTGCTGCACAGCTATGTTCAGGTCTTTCCAGAGATGTTCGATCGGGTTTAAGTCTGGGCTCTGGTTGGACCACTCAAGGACATTCAGTGACTCGAAGCCACTCCTGCGGTGTCTTGGCTGTGTGCTTAGGGTCATTTTCCTGTTGGAAGTAGAACCGTCGCCCCAGTCTGAGGTCCTGAGAGCTCTGGGGCAGGTTTTCATCAAGTATCTCTCTGTACTTTGCTACGTTCATCTTTCCCTCGATCCTGACTAGTCTCCCAGTCCCTGCCGCTGAAAAACATCCCCACAGCATGATGCTGCCACCACCATGCTACACCATAGGGATGGTGACAGGTTTCCTCCAGATGTGACGCTTGGCATTCAGGCCAAAGAGTTCAATCTTGGTTTCATCAGACCAGAGAATCTTTTTTTCTCGTGGTCTGAGAGTCTTTAGCTGCGAATTGGCAAACTCCAAGCGGGATTCATGTTCCTTTAAGGAGTGGCTTCCATCTGGAATAAAGGCCTGATTGGTGGAGTGCTACAGAAATGGTTGTCCATCTGGAAGATTCTCCCATCTCCATAGAGGAACTCTGGAGCTGTCAGTGAACATCAGGTTCTTGGTCACCTCCCTGACCAAGTCCCTTCTCCCTCGCTTGCTCAGTTTGGCCGGGCGGACAGCTCTAGGAAGAGTCTTGGTGGTTCCAAACTTCTTCCATTTAAGAATGATGGAGGCAAATGTGTTCCTGGGGACCTTTAAAGCTGCAGAAATGTTTTGGTACCTTTCCCCAGATCTGTGCCTTGACACAATCCTGTCTCGGAGCTCTACGGACAATTCATTTGACCTCACATCTTGGTTTTTGCTCTGACATACACTGTCAACTGTGGGACCTTATATAGACAGGTGTGAGCCGTTCCAAATCATGTCCAATCAATTGAATTTGCCACATGTGGACTCCAATCAAGTTGTAGAAACATCAAGTATGATCAATGGAAACAGAATAATGCACCTGAGCTCTATTACGAGTCTCATAGCAAAGGGTCTGAATACTTATGTAAAAAAGGTAGCTGTTTATTTTTAATACATTTGCAAAAATCTCTATAAATCTTTTTTCACTTTGTCATTATAGTGTGTGGATTGATGAGGAAAAAAATATTTAATCAATTTTAGAACAAGGCCATAAAGTAACAAAATGTGGAAAAAGTCAAGGGGTCTGAATACTTTCCGAATGCACTGTATATACTGTATACACTGAGGCTGCCTGGCTGCTCATTTGAAATGCAATCAGGTGTATTCCATTGTTAAATACAGTACACACATTCATTCCTGGGTTTCTTTATTTTTACTATTTTCTACGTAGTAGTATAATAGTGAAGATATCAAAACTATGAAATAACACATATGGAATCATGTGTAACCAAAAAAGTGTTAAACAAATCAAAATATATTTTATATTTGAGATTCTTTGAAGTAGCCACCCTTTGCCTTGATGACAGCTTTGCACACTCTTTGCATTCCTTCAACCAGCTTCATGAGGTAGTCACCTGGAATGCATTTCAATTAACAGGTGTGCTTTGCTAAAAACTAATTTGTGGAATTTGTTCCTTCTTAATGCATTTGAGCCAATCAATTGTGTTGTTACAAGGTAGGGGTGGTATACAGAAGATAGCCCTATTTGGTAAAAGACCAAATCCAAATACCAAGTTCAAAGAACTTTGAAAGTTTCTTCAAGTGCAGTTGCAAAAACCATCAAGCGCTATGATCAAACTGGCTCTCATGAGGACCGCCACAGGAAAGGAAGACCAAGAGTTACCTGCAAAGGATAAGTTCATTCGAGTTAACTGCACCTCAGAAATTGCAGCCCAAATAAATGCTTCAGAGTTCAAGTAACAGACACATCTCAACATCAACTGTTCAGAGGAGACTGCGTGAATCAGGCCTTCATGGTCAAATTGCTGCAAAGAAACCACTACTAAAAGACAACAATAATAAGAAGAGACTTGCTTGGGCCACGAAACACGAACAATGGACATTAGACCGGTGGAAATCTGTCCTGTGGTCTGATGAGTCTGAATTTGAGATTTTTGGTTCCAACCGATCTGTCTTTGTGAGACACAGAGTAGAACGGCTGTGTAGTTCCCACCGTAAACCATGGAGGAGGAGGTGTGATGGTGTGGGGGTGCTTTGCTGGTGACACTGCCAGTGATTTATTTACCAGCATGGCTACCACAGCATTCTGCAGTGATACGCCATCCCATCTGGTTCGCGCTTAGTGGGACTATAACCCAACACACCTCAACAGGACAACAGGACAATAACAGGACAATTCAACAGGACAATAACCCAACACACCTCCAGGCTGTGTAAGAGCTATTTGACCAAGAAGAAGAGTGATGGAGTGCTGCATCAGGTGACCTGGTCTCCACAATCACCGACCTCAACCCAATTGAGATTGTTGGACCGCAAAGTGAAGGAAAAGCAGCCAACAAGTGCACAGCATGTTCGTAAACTCCTGTTGGAAAAGCATTCCAGGTGAAGCTGGTTGAGAGAATGCCAAGAATGCAAAGCTGTCAAGGCAAATGGTGGCTACTTTGAAGGATCTCAAATATAAAATATATTTTGATTTGTGTAAAAACATTTTGGTTACTACATGATTCCATATGATATTTCATGGTATTAATGTCTTCACTATTATTTTTACAGTGTAGAAAATAGTAAAAATAAAGAAAAACCCTTGAATGAGTAGGTGTGTCCAAACTTTTGACTGGTACTGTAAGTGTCAATCCAAAGATGTGACTACGGTCACACAGCTCAGACACCCATGCATACCCCACAAAACATGCTACAACAGGTCTCTTTACAGTCCCCAAGTCCAGAACAGACTATGGGAGGCGCACAGTACTATATAGAGCCATGACTACATGGAACTCTATTCCACATCAAGTAACTGATGCAAGCAGTAAAATTAGATTTAAAAAATAGATAAAAAACACCTCATGGAACAGCAGCGACTGTGAAGCAACACAAACATAGGCACAGACACCTGCATACACACACGATAACATATGCACTATACACACACACACACACACACACACACACACACACACACACACACACACACTTAGTACTGTTTATATGCTAGTGGTGAAGTAGGGGCCTGAGGGCACACAGTGTGTTGTGAAATCTGTGAATGTATCATAATGTTTTTAAAATTGTACAAAACTGCCTTCGTTTTGCTGGACCCCAGGAAGGGTAGCTGCTGCCTTGTCATAATAAATACAAACACTTAGGGGGAGGTTTGACAGACATATTATTAACCCCACAGCTGCAATTGAAAGGGGAAAACTTTACTGAAAACTTTACATTGTGTGTGTGAAATACAGAAAATGCATTTGAAAAAAGGTTACTGATAATTCAGAAATAACTGAATTATTCAAACCATAAACCATTTCCAATGTGAGTGTTTGGAGAAATATCTGATGGAAACCTGTTTGGACAAACAATTACAGAGTCATCGTGCTAATAATATACATGGTGATGATGTCATGTCATAACCGTTGTCAAGAACCAGCATGGCTCACACGGGGTCTGATGAACTTCATTAACACACAGCCATTTATAAAACCTTGTCTGTGTCTCAAATGGCACCCTATTACCTATATACTGCACTACTTTGACCAGGGCTTCTGGTCCAAAGTAGTGCACTACATAAAGAATAGGGTGCCATTTGGGATGCCACCCTCAACTTTGCCTGATTTCCCCAGACTACTGTGCTCACTGCCGTGTCTCAACAATACCCTGTCTACTCTCTGAGGATACACACCCTGGTGGAGTCAGATCTACAGTATTCTCAATGCACCAGACAATGTGACATAACAATGATGAAACTAAATGGGGCGACAGGTTGCCTAGCGGTTAGAGCGTTTGGCCAGTAACCGAAAGGTTGCTGGATCAAATCCCTGAGCTGACAAGGTAAAAAACATGTCGTTCTGCCCCTGAGCAAGGGAGTTAACCCACTGTTCCCCGGGTGCCGTGGATGTCAATTAAGGCAGCCCCCCCCCACACCTCTCTGATTCAGAGGGGTTGGGTTAAATGCGGAAGACACATTTCAGTTGAAGGCATTCAGTTGTACTACTGAATTTCCTTTCCCTAAATGCTCAAGTGCTGAAGTGTGGCAGTGTCAAGGAGTTACATAAAGGAGTCAAGGGTGCAAGCCCCCATGAAATGTACATTATCGTAGATGATGTGATGCCCTTATCATGCATGGCCAGGAGATAAACAGGAAATCAATAAAACATAATATCACATGCAAATAATAATGCATGTGCGAACACACCCACATTAAATTAGCCCAGTCGCAGATAACATGTGTGTGACTGGAACAGAATGGATACAAAAATAGGATGGCACCAGAGAGAAATTGAATTGAGAATGGAAGCAATATCCATTAATAGCTTGTTACGCCCCCTGTATTTACTTCAAGAAATTTTTGAAGTTAAAAGCTCAATGTCATTAACAATGGATTTGCAATGTGATTTTATTCAATATCATGCCTCAGTATATGTTTCTATCAATAGATTTTGAACTTGATGTGGGTGAATTTACAATCCATTTCTTCTGAAATGACATGCTTTTTGCAAAAAAGACTGTGTATTGACGCCCTGGTCCACACACACACATACACACACACACACACACACACAATGTTCAGAACCCAAATGTCTCCGATACATATTTGATATATTCTTAATTTAGGGAGAACAATGTGGTTTATTACTGTTTCTTTCCTCACACATAATGTACTTGTTTGTAAATAATAGGCCTAGTCGTAAAGAGTTTCCCATTTGTATGCTAAGCTGGGCTAGATACATCTAGCCCTATACTGTATGGTGTGAGGAATTCAATTGAACATGCACAACGTCGAGCTCGCCATTGGACCAAACACATTCACAAGGATATCACATCATGAAACATGATACCATTTTGTTTTGCGACAGATTATTTTCTCTCCCTATGATTGCTTATTTAAGATGTAACACCTATAACCCACCAAGAAGCTACTCAGGGTATGCTACTCAAAATGCTTTGCAGTGCGCGTAAAACCTGAAATGTTGTACGTTCTATGGCAGTTGGTGCCTAATAATTAATAACAGTAGACCCTCTTGGGCATGATGGGAGCTAAGTGTAGGCTATGAGGTACGTGCAGTCAGAAGTTAACACACGTAGGCTAATGGGCTGCAACTCTCTTCATTCCAAAGAGCATATCAAACGCTTACCTCCATATCTGTCCAAGCTGCAAGATGTGGGTGACGGATTGCGCGGACCATATGAATACTGAACAGGACGCCGACCTTTTCTTATTAGTCGGGGTTGCCGTGCTGCTGTTGCTGTTGGTTGTGGTGTTGCTCTTGCTCGCGGTGGACGCCTGTCTTTGAGGTGTGGACGGTTGGGCGCCCACATCTCCATGTGAAGCAGAACCGCTCAGCAGCTTCCCGTCCATGTGGGATGAGCAGTTTGCCGCACCGGTGGCATTGGAGCCCTCGTCGGTGCTGAAATCGTGGACGAACCACCGAAAACTAAAGACTTGGACGGAGAACGACCCTAGCACAACAAAAAATAGCGTGAGCCCGAACCACCAGTAGTCGCGACGGAGGTAATAGTCGACAGAAAGCCAAATGTCGGTGCCTACATCGGCGAAATACACCACCACTGCAGCGAGAATCCATAGACAGTCCCATATCGTGTATTTTGTTTGCTGCTCTCTGCCAAGGCGAAGACATGTCGAATTAGAACCACAGCACCGTGATTCCCCATTCACGAATTCCCCATCCCCGGTTCCCGAATCCGGCTGCGATCCTGGAACGAGTCCCTGTACTGAGCCTGAGTGGTCCGAATTCTGCAAAGGCGTGAACGCTACATCGCTCTTTCTAATTTTTAATACCCCATCAGATTTAGCGGCCATTATCGTAGCTTTTTCTTTCTCCTCCAGCCAACACCGTCTTTTCTCCTCCCGTTTTCTTGTCTCCCCCTCGGCTTCTGTGTTCCAGGCGAAGAGATACTGGGCTGGGCGACCTCCTCTTCCGCCAGCTACAGCGCCGCCTGTTCATAACAAAGCAACCCTACCGCTCGGCAGCGGGTACGAACCATATGCTCTCCCATGGCACATACTTGAAACTATGACATCATTGCTTCGCAACTCTTCCTCAGTCGCTCCTCACCTCACATTTCTCCTCAATAGCCACAATAGAGCTACAGCATATTGCAATTCACTCTTGAAAGGCCTAATTAAACCAAATGTATAGGCTAATTTAAAAAACATATATCTATAGGCTATATATATATTCCAAAGCACTTCAATAAAATGAATCGAAGGCCTGGCCAATATTTCAGGTAGGTTATACTTGACCAACGATGAGCAAAATACAATAGGCTATTAACCTAATCCAGACCCACTAGGCAAAAACTGGTTGAATCAACGTCGAATCAACATAATTTAAACGTTGAATCAATGTGGAAAACTGATTGGATTTGCAAAACGTCATCAACTTCAGAGAATTTTGTATTTTTTTCACCCAACCTTGAACCTAAATCACGTTGAATTCATGTTAGTTGACAACTCAACCAAATGTAAATAAAAACTAGACGTTGAACTGACGTCTGTGCCCAGTGGGGAGGGAATAGGGCTCTCCTGCTGCCACTATGAAATAATACAATAGCTATAAATAACTGGAGCAGTGACGCACGCACCCACTAGAAAGTGTTGATTTGTGGTTAAGAAGTAAATTATCCCACTATTCACATATGTAGCCTATTTCTCATCTGGGTATTCTGGTACAGTGCGTACAACGGTTCAGCACCATGGACAGCTCCCGCGTCAACTCACTTTCATACTGTAGCCTACTGCTACCCTCGTACAGAATACGCCGTTAAGCAATCAAGTCCCGTCATTAATTACTAGAGGGTCCCGACACTGTCATTGACTGTGATTTTAATGAATGATCTCCGCAGTTATAACAGGCTATGCCTTGACCGCACCATAGGCTATTTGAAGCACAGCCGCACAACCGCTGTGATTTTGACACGCCCTCCTCGCAGCTTGGCTGCACGCATGGCCAGAGGACGACCACGCTATATAACTGCACAACCTCAAAACACGACCACAACCTTAATTCAATGGTATTTTGTTGAAATGCTGAACAGTGGCACTAAAATATTATTATTTGCGATTTAAAACTGAGAGATTGATTGTATTAGCTGTCTAAAATGAGGGAAATAGTTAATGAATTGTGTGCATGTGTGAGAGGTGGAGAGCATCCAGATATAAATATGGACCCTGTCACAAAGAAAAATATATCCATGCCCCATGACTGATTGACAGATAGGTGATGCTACAGAGGAGTGAGAATGAGGAGATGGGGGAAAGAGGACAACTCTATAGCTCTATATTCCTAAACACTATAACACACTCATAATGGCTTATACAGTGGCACTGCGGCACCTAGGGGCCCCGAATGACAACCGTAGCCTCCCTCCCAGGCAGCCAATCTGCGACGCATGGTAAATCTTCAAAGATGTGACCATCTGTCATTAGTGGTGCAGGGGAGGATAAATACCTTGGCGTGACTCGAACTGCTAGTGTTTGGCAGATCCCATTTCAAGCCCCACTGACGTGAAGATGAGCGTCACACATCTCCTTCCACCACTGGCCAGTGTTGTGCCGTGATGCTGTACCTGTGGCCATCTCTCTCTCTCTCTCTCTCTCTCTCGCTCTCTGACTGCCACAGCCACACCACTTATGGGTGACTAGGCCAGAATGATGGTGCTGTCACCTTGCCTGGCTACACAGACTCCTTGCTCTGGCCAAACGCTACGCCACACCCACGGACGTTAGTTTCTTCTCCGCAATGAGTCTGGATCTGAGTACCTCCCCAACCCTTCACCGAATGTGAACACATTCGGGGCCGTCTGATAGGTCCAGAAACCGATGGGTTGGGCCAGAGCCAGAACACACGTAGGTAAAGCAGCGGTTTGGAAATGTGTAGCCTCTGCCAAGTCCACAACAACTAGATGTTCTGGTTTTCAGGGGAAATGAAAGAGAGCCTGTGGCGTGGCATCCTATTTTGGACATTAAGAAGGCAACACTCCATCTTAACTCCTCCTCCACATTTACTGGATTGGTTGAACAGTGCAGAAGAAAACCTCCTGTGCCAGTTTTCTTCCAATCTTGTCAAGACCAGTATGTAGGGGATCTAGTTTCAGGTGTTTATTTTCAAGCCTGCTACGATGGGTTATAAAATGAGTCATTGGCTTTGATACTCTGATTGGTTAGAGAAGATCCAATCACTGACAATGCCTTTCGTGCACCTCATCACCATAAAGAACTTCAATGATGGCAGTCTCGGACTAAAGTATGTAGCGAACGACAGAGCAGCGAGAGAATTTAGTGTGAGCTGTCAGGCTAGCTGTCACCTGGTGCTGGATCCTCTCCTAGCTCACCTGTCACATCATAAACACAACACACTGTGGAGGAATGGCTCACTCCGTACCAACCAGAAACAGACTTTCCTAAATGCAGTTTGGACAAATGTCAGATGGGTTGGTCCATCTTTGGCCCAGTGGGCCTGTCTGAATTGCAGGTTTTTTTTTGCGCATAATGTTTACTTGGATAACAACGGGGGCCTCTAGAAAAAAATTGCCTGTTTGGTGGCCACAAGGGAAAAAATGGGCCGGTGTGTTTGCAATGCCCAGGATGGTTTCTGGTCCCGGGTACCAACACTACTGTAGTAGAGAACCTCAACAATGTATTTATTCTCATTAGATGGAACTCATTAAATAGGAGGGCTGCTGTGAGCTGTTTAACTTTTGCCATGATGAAATAAGGGCCACCTCACAGAACTAGGGACAGCCCCCACATTATCTCACCTATGTTTTATAGCTGTGCTTCCTACCTTTAGCCCTCACCTCTTGATTTGAAGTAACTGAAAAGGTACATTATTCATAACTGTCTGCAGCAATGAATTCTCACACATATTCATGTTCATCATGTGGAATTCTCACTTTCAATTACTCCACCATAAATCGCTGTTAAAATCTTTCAGCAGTAAGCATATTAGTTATTCAAGAGACTCCTGTTCTGTGGAGGAGACATCCCTCCCTATGCAACCACAATTTAATTACTGCTGTCTACTCTTATTGATTTGAACAGGCACTCTGTCAAATGGATAGCTATGCCTAGCTCTGAATTCCATCATTAATTCCTCCTAATGATTTCCAAGGTTAATTTTTTATGACAGGAGCAATCATACAACTCCACTGGCCTCTTGAATCTGTTGCATCAGTGGCAACCAGCAAATAAATACTCATCTGAATGTACTGGGAAAGGGAAAGGAAAGGGGGATTCCTAGTCAGTTGTCCAACGGAAAGTATTCAACTGAAATGTGTCTTCCGCATTTAACCCCTCATGGTCTCTTACTGTTAAGTCCTTTCACAACACAAACCCACTGGAGTATTTTTTTATTTAAAATATGTTTCCAACCTAGATTATTTCTTTATCATAAAAGAAAGCAGTCGCCAAATATGCATGCTTCATTGGTACTGTATATTAAAATATCCAGATGACATTGTCTATTCAAAGCCCAGTGTTGCATCAAATATCTGGGCCATATCTACAGTATGAAATATTAATAGAGCAACCCTCAGCATCATACGTCATCAGAACCAGGCAGGCTGCTGTGATCCTCTCCTAAAACACATGGTATCAATTCAATGGATACAGTCTATTTACTGTAATTCACATGCTATACTGTAATTACTATACGTATATTCTACAGACATATCCTATTCTAAAATATACCATCCTGTAACAAACATGATACACAAACTGAGTTTCAGATCAGTCTGACCTTTCTGTCAGAAGGGTTTGGATTCATTTAACACTTACTATCTGCAATGAAGATTATGTAATGTAAAACACACACAGATGCAGAATTCAGAGGTGATGAATACTGAAAAAATGTATATCGATCAGCAGATCTGGCAGAAAACATGCTCATCATTCTGAATTTGAATGAAATGTGATAATTTTGTCAAGTGAAGAATCTTCTTCCTTTGTTATTAATGACAGCCGTAGTTGCTCAGCACCAAACCCCAACGTTTCAAAGTCAGGACCTGCGGTGAGACAACATGCCATTGTGACAGGTCCGTTCGAATAGTAAGAGAGCTGA
Organism: Oncorhynchus mykiss; assembly: GCF_013265735.2. Lineage (NCBI taxonomy): Eukaryota > Metazoa > Chordata > Actinopteri > Salmoniformes > Salmonidae > Oncorhynchus > Oncorhynchus mykiss. The sequence continues at coordinate 64,624,116 of NC_048572.1, forward strand.
CATGCTAAAAGTGGGACAGTAGCCTTTGCTATCTAGAGCCACTCTCAGACTGGCATCTAACTGTAAAGATGGTGACACATGGAGGCTTGTCCACTGAACCAAACAAGGCTTGTCATGAGAAGAGGCTTTGTCTGAAACTTTTTCAAACTGGGTTAGACGTCTTGGATTTACAGTGCCTTCAGAAAGTATTCATCATTTTTTACTCTCACTCATCTACACACAACACCCCATAACGGCAAAGTGAAACATGCTTTTAGAAATGTTTACAAATGTATTGAAAATAAAATACAGAAATATATTGCATAAGTATTCACACGCCTGAGTCAATACACGTTAGAATCACCGTTGGCAGAGATTACAGCTGAGGATCCTTTTGGGTAAGTCTCGAAAATCTTAGCACATGTGGATTGTACAGTATTTGCACATTCTTTTTAAAATTCTTCAAGCTGTCAAGTTGGTTGTTGATCATGTCTAGACAGCCATTTTCAATTCTTGCCATAGATTTTCAAGCCGACTTAAGTCATAACTGTAACTAGGACACTCAGTAATATTCAATATCCTCTTGGTAAGCAACTCCAGGGTATATTTGGCCTTGTGTTTTAGTTTATTGTCCTGCTGAGAGGTGCATTTGTCTCCCAGTGTCTGTTGGAAAGCAGACTGAACCAGGTTTTCCTCTAGGATTTTTCCTGTGCTTAGCTCTATTCCATGTCTTTTTATCCCACAAATCTCCCTAATTGTTGCCGATGGCAAGCACACCCATAACATGAAGCAGCCACCACCATGCTTGAAAATATGAATAGTGGTAGTTCATTTCTTTGCCAGATTTTTTGCAGTTTTACTTTAGTGCCTTATCGCAAACAGGATGCTTGTTTTGGAATATTTGTATTCTGTACTGGCATCCTTCTTTTCACTCTGTCATTTAGGTTAGTATTGTGAAGTAACTACAATGTTGTTGATCCATCCTCAATTTTCTCTCATCACAGCTATTAAACTCTGCAACTGTTTTAAAGTCACCATTGGCCTCATTGTGAAATCCCTGAGCGGTTTCCTTCCTCTCCAGCAACTAAGTCAGGAAGGTTGCCTGTATCTTTGTAGTGATTGGGTGTATTGATACACCATCAAGTGTAATTAATAACTTTACCATGCTCAAATGGATATTTAATGTCTGCTTTCTTAATTTATACCCATCTACCAATAGGTGCCCTTCTTTGCAAGGCAATGGAAAACCTCCCTGATCTTTGTGGTTGAATCTGGTTTGAAATGCACTGCTTGACTGAGGGACCTTACAGATAATTGTATGTGTGGGGTACAGAGATGAGGTAGTCATTCAAAAATCATGTTAAACACTATTATTGCACACAGAGTGAGTCCATGCAACTTATATGACTTGTTAAACACATTTTTACTCCTATTTAGGCTTGCTTCAAGAAAGGATTGAATATTTATTGACACAACATTTCAGCTAACCCTAACCATTTCAGCTAACCCTAACCCTCATTTTAATTCATTTGCAAACATTTCTAAAAACATAATTCCACTTCGACATTATGGGGTATTGTGTGTAGGTCAGTGACACAGAATCTCAATTTAATTACTTTTAAATTCAGGCTGTAACACAACAGAATGTGGAAAAAGTCAATGGGTGTGAATACTTTCAGAAGGCACTGTACTATAATATAAAATGGCAAGTGTCAAAACATTGAAAAGCTATGGTACAGTGCCAAAATAATGTTGACAAAATAGTCAGCGGAAATGGGTTTGAAATACCCAAATCTTTGGAGTCACTAACCAACCAATAAAGGTTTATTTTCTTTAGCGTCATTCTTTGATTTCTCCTTTTATTTGTCATTCTGAGCAAGAGAGAGCGGTAGAGAGAAGCAGCAGACAACAACAAAATCAAAGACCCGCTGTCAACTGCCAACTCAGCCAATGGTCTGAGTACAATATTCTAATTATTTCTCAATCTGTCAATCTGTCACTCGTTCTACTGTGTAACTCCCACTGGCAGGGGAACACTGTGCCTGTCTGGCCTAGCCCTTCTGAGAGATCTTGTCTGGGTACTGTCTGTCTGGCCCCTGGGTATGAGACCAGCTCACTGGGCACAGATCTCAATTCATTGTCTATTCCACGTTGGTTACACGTAATTTCGTTGAAATTACGTGGAAACAACGTTGATTCAGCCAGTGTGTGCCCAGTGGGAGGGTGCTTGTGATCCATGGTCTACTTTGGGGGCTGACTTGGCTAGAGGAAATAGGGGGGCAACATAATTAATTAGCTCAGACATAATTGCCGTGACATTTCAAATTAGGTGTTTTCATTGGTAAACAAAACAGAATGATGCATGTATCGCTGACATTTATGAAAAAGCAGCTACTTACGCGCTGACTTGTGCCAGATTGTGGTGTATAGGAACAGGGCCAAAGTAATAACAACCACAACATAAAATGTTGTCCTTGGAGTAGCCAATAGAGGGCTTTTGGCAATATCTTGGTAATACAGATGGGTCGTTTCACTAATTAAGTGCCTTTTGAGTAGTGTAACTTTTTATTTCACCAAAATTTTCCCATCTCATCTTAAATAAACAAATTACTATAGCAAGTGCCTATTAAGTGCCAAATAAAGTAACAGGGTTGATGATTTCATCTTAAATCAGCCATATATCCCTTGTGACAGGGGGAATGAAGGCTTGTTGTGTGCATAACATTTCTAGCCTGTATATCTATGAGTAACAGAGTTGACCTGTAATGCTCGACCCGCTCAGTTTTCTACCACAAAACACCAGAAAATGTCCAAAAGAGTAGAACCAGCTCACCTGCATACTTTTACACTATGATTTGACTATTAGATGTTCAATGTTTCACCATATTAAAATGGGAGTTCTGTTAACGTAACAGGGTTGACCTTAAAAAGTTGGACATGTATTTTTTTACCTTAAAATTAATCACTCATCACATTAAATAATTTGTAATCTTCAGAAATTACTTAAATTTAAAAAACTAGGGCTTTGCAATGATGGTGAAAACTTAGGAAAATATTAGGGTTAAAATCTTCCTAGAAGTCACAAAGGATGCACAAAGGGACAAAAAGCTGAATTTTATTCACATAACAATATCAGATTTAATTGCATTTTCCATGTGGTCTATATTAAAGGGCAACTCATTTAATAACAGGTTTTTCTAATTCAATATTTGTGCACAATTTTGACTTAAAATATCAAAAGGACGCAAAAGGCACTCATTTCGTGGAATGACCCAGAAAGAAATGCAAAAACTCAAGTGCAGCTTCTATTCAATAAAATTCAACAGCAAAAGCTCTATGTTGACATTGCATGGAGCCCATGAGTGTTCTAATCTAAAGGTATTTTTGGAGAGGGATGCTGACCCTGTCCCATGCCTTGGCCCTGTCTCTTTCCAGCTGGATGATCTGTAGAGGAGTGTGAGAGAGGGAGTGACATGCCTGGGTGGTGGTACCCAGACCCTCAGGGCAATACCAGAGTTCAGGCGAAGAGATGGGAGGAGTCAAGCTGGCCTCGCTGCCTGCTGCAGATTGGCTAAATACCTAGGTCTCGGATTTCTGTGGACAATTACATATCAGCCACATAAAAATATAGACTACACCCTCGCTCTCTCTCTTCAGTTTGTATTTGAATCTCTCACTTGAACAAGATAGCTAGCTATTACAATGGTAAGATCGACAAGTACAGTTGAAGTCGGAAGTTTACATACACCTTACCCAAATACACTTAAACTCAGTATTTCACAATTCCTAACATTTAATCCTAGTAAAAATTCACTGTCTTAGATCAGTTAGGATCACCACTTTGTTTTAAGAATATGAAATGTTAGAATAATAGCAGAGATAATTACTTATTTCAGCTTTTATTTCTTTCATCACATTCCCAGTGGGTCAGAAGTGTGCATACACTCAATTAGTATTTGGTAGCATTGCCTTTAAATTGTTTAACTTGGGTCAAATGTTTCAGGTAGCCTTCCATAAGCTTCCCACAATAAGTTGGGTGAATTTTGGCCCATTCCTCCTGACAGAGCTGATGTAACTGAGTCAGGTTTGTAGGCCTCCTTGCTCGCACACGCTTTTTCAGTTCTGCCCCCCCCCCCCCCCCCCCCCCCCCTCCCCCGTGCTTTACTGTTGGGATGGTGTTCTTCGGCTTGCAAACCTCCCCCCTCTTCCGCCAAACATAACTATGGTCATTATGGCCAAACAGTTCTAATTTCGTTTCATCAGACCAGAGGATATTTCTCCAAAAAGTATGATCTTTGTCCCCATGTGCCATAGTCTAAACCGTAGTCTGGCTTTTTTATGGCTGTTTTGGAGCAGTGGCTTCTTCCTTGCTGAGTGGCCTTTCAGGTTATGTCGATATAGGACTCGATTTACTGTGGATATAGATACTTTTGTACCTGTTGCCTCCAGCATCTTCACAAGGTCCTTTGCTGTTGTTCTGGGATTTATTTGCACTTTTCGCACCAAGGTACGTTCATCTCTAGGAGACAGAACACGTCTTCTTCCTGAGCGGTATGACGGTTGCGTGGTCCCATGGTGTTTATACTTGCGTACTGTTGTTTGTACAGAGTAACGGGATACCTTCAGGCATTTGGAAATTACTCCCAAGGATGAACCAGACTTGTGGAGGTCATACAATTTTTTTTCTGAGGTCTTGACTGATTTCTTTTGATTTTCCCATGATGTCAAGCAAAGAGGCACTGAGTTTGAAGGTAGGCCTTGAAATACATCCACAGGTACACCTCCAATTGACTCAAATGATGTCAATTAGGCTATCAGAAGCTTCTATAGCAATGACATTTTCTGTAATTTTCCAAGCTGTTTAAAGGCACAGTCATTTTAGTGAATGTAAACTTCTGACCCACTGGAATTGTGATAGTGAATTTTAAGTGAAATAATCTGTCTGTAAACAATTGTTGCAAAAATGACTTGTGTCATGCACAAAGTAGATGTCCTAACCGACTTGCCAAAACTATAGTTTGTTAACAAGAAATTTGTGGAGTGGTTGAAAAATGAGTTTAATGACTCCAACCTAAGTGTATGTAAACTTCCGACTTCACCTGTAAGTAATGATGACGCCCAACCTGCTTGATACAGTAAACAATTCGATATTTGAGCTTTTAATTCATTCAGTGTTGACAGTAAAATACAAAAATATGTATTGATAGTTTATCAACGGCACTAAACCTATTGATTTCATAAGGATGTCCCTTTAGCTGCTCATCATGGTTTTAACCAATGTTGACATACAGCACTCCGAATCTTACATCCCGATTGGTAGATTCCACCATTTCAGCAAGCCCGAGGACAAGACTTGACTGTTAATAGTGATGGTATGAAAATTGAAATTGCAAACCATTTTGTCAGACCCCTGACAGAAAACCTGTTTTATATGTCAGCCCATGCACATGCCAGTCAAAAATCCATCCAGTATGAAGCACTTGATAGTCAGCTTGACTTGTACTGTAGGCCTATTATGCAGCAAAAAGAAAAATCGGAGTTATGGCTTCTGTAACGCTATCACAACCTGCATCAGTGTAATCAATAGTGTTGTGGTAAACAAACGTAACCTACCACTACGTGTCTTTTATAGTCTCAAGCTTTTAATGTTTACAATTTCCCCCGTTGATGATATTGGTGTTTTTCAAGTTCCCTTGTCGTCCTTCAGTTTTTGCCCCTTGACAGACTGAATGTTCTCATTTTAAATGTATCTGATGGAGCAGATTTAGTTTGACACAGCTGGCTGATAAACATTCCACAGATACACTTGCTTTGCAGGGCTGCTATCTGGCTGTGGATAATGAAGGTCAAACAGGTCTTGTGGTGCATGTTAAAAAGCCTTTCCCTTCCCCATCATCACCAACCTGTCAAACTACCCCAGAGGTCAATTCCAGAGCAGATAGAGCAATAACACAATTGATCTAGCTTGGCTGAGCTTGAAATAAAACTTTATATTTCATGACAACAATTCTGGCTTAGGTTAACCTAAATACCACGACCTGAGGGTGTGTGTTATATGTCAGGAAAACATGTTGCCGTATAGTGTATTTCCTATTTTGTTCATTTCATCAGGAACCCCGTCTCTGCAGGGCACTCACTGGATGGTTGGCCTAAGCAGGGGGTACAAATACGAGTTCTGTCTTTTGGCAGTGTGCCTTGCTCTGTTCCAACGCCTGCCCTGTGGCACAGAAACACCATCACAGCAGTACCCATAAACCTGCAGGCTCTCCCTGCCCCCTCTCCACTTGTCTCTGATCCTGCTGCTGTACTGATATCTATCTCAGACCATGGCTGCTTCGCTTCCCAAAACATCCTAGAGACAAGCACAAGAGAGTTCATCTGTCACAAGACATTAGCAGCCATGTCAGAAGCTGACTCATCTGACTTAGTATTGGAGTGAAAAACAGCAATACACGTATGATTATTCATATTTGAGCCGTCAATAGGCTGGTTCAAGCTCAAATGTTTTGAAATACTCTGACCGTAAAATGTCAAGGCTGCTCCTTTTTTAACAAACATGATTTTTATGCTAACAATAGTGAGCATAAGTCAATAAGCACATTGAAACCTGGTGTAGAATAAATGCAATTTCAAAGGTCTGAGTTACACTGAAGTTCTTGCTCTGCGTGTTTTTCAGAGTCTGAACAGTGAATAACAGTGGCCACTAATCATAGCGCTTGGCGCCGCAACACACAGTGGGCCACATCCTTTATAATCAGTCCCACATTAGTCATAGCCAACTTACACAAAGTGATATTCAGTCATAATTCACTGACACTGAAGACAAACACAATTAAGGGAAAACAATTAATATCTCAAGTAAAATCTGAAGTTTATTGTTAATGATTGTGTATGATTCCTTTACTGTAGAAATACTTCACAATGATACCTGGAGGGGAAACCATCTTCAGTTTCGAAATGTCCAGTGTTGAAGCAGTACCTCTGGGGTGGTACTGATCCAATCCCCCCTAAACATTCCAGTAACTATGTCAACCCTGCAGTTACTCTGAGGACACAACTACCTCCCTTCCAGCAAGCATACCAGGAACATTTTGGATAGAAAGCATGACAGAACCATAGTGGATGATTGATCTTTTGGTTTATTGCAGGGCTCTCCAACCCCGTTCCTAGAGTTCTACCCTCCTGCAGGTTTTCGGTTCAACCTCAGTTTTAACTAACCCGATTCAGCATATAAACCAGCTAATTATTAAAATCAGGTGTGCTAGATTACAGTTGGTGTGAAAACCTAGTGGTTTATTGGGTGTTTAAATATATATATATATTTCCCCCCCAGACAGAAATATACAGTTAAGAGCATGCAACTCCCGACTCTGTGCAATGAAGCGATGCCTCTAAATATAACTGGTTATTTAAGCTGTAACCCTGTTATCACAGTCTTGAAATGTTATGCACACACCCACACGGCCACACACCCACTCATTCTTCTCTGTTTTAAATGAATGTGCAACTGAGCATTTAGCCCTAACATAGATTCATAAATAACTGTAGCACAATAATGGGGATGTAAGCAGAGCTTTCTGCTGTGTGGTGTAACAGTCACATTGACGCAAACACATTTGATGGCTTATAGAGCCAAAATCCCAACACTCAATACTAAAAACACTTCAACGAACAAACAAGTAGTTTTCATTTCTTCCGTGGAACCTTGTCTCCAAGTGGTACTTCATCAATAAGTTTCTGAAATAAGATTAGAAATGTTCAAACCAAGTGACTAAATATTTGGAAAAAGACAAATCCTTCCACTAGGATCATCAAAACATACCTCCAGTATTCGAGTATAGTACGTCACATCGTCCTCCAGCTCCCCCCGGGCGTCATCCACTTGGTATCTCCGACAGGCCAGCACCAGCTCGTTGGCGTTGAAGAGAGGGGCCGGGTCGATGGAATGGCTATTGATGAGGCTCACCAAGTACTCTCTGTAGTGTTTCCTGGAATAGATTAGACAAAAACCAGTTAGGTTACATCAATGCATGTTTATCATGGGAGAACTCTGTTGTTCTCTAAAGCGCCTTTGCAGTGAGAGGTAACATACTCGCACAGTCCTGCATGGCCAGGCTGAGTTTGAGCCCCACAGGCCGAGTCCGTCTGCTGCCCACTCTCATCCTTCTGCTCTATCACTCCGCACAGTCCTGAGAGAGAGAGAAAGAAAATGATATATCTTAGTATTTCTCCGTTTCAGTTTTTCGGAGTAAAAAGAAAATAACACATAGAATCTTACCTGCTTGAGTTCCTGGAGGGGTGTCCGTATTGAACTCAACACCCTTGTTCTGCAAACAGACAATAACAATAAAAATGATTTTAATGCGGTCCATCTACAGATATTCTTGCAATAAAATCAGTTATAACTGAATGTGAGTCAGGGTGCTATAATGTGGTTATGGTGATTGTAATGGAGTGTGAGCATCCATGTGTGTGTCGTGTGAGTTTCTACCTGCAGCAGGGCTTGTAGTCTGCCAGGCTCCCAGTCCCTCAGGTAGAAGAGACAGTCTCGAGGGTGATGGGCATGCAGGCCTGTCACACTACAATGGATCACTGCACAAGTCTACAGAAGAGGGAGGGAGAGGGGGGGAGGAAGGAGAGAAAGAGAAGGCGCAAGAGAGAGAGAAAAGAAAGAGAGAAATGGTGGGAGAGGAGGAGAGGGAGAGGAGGAGAGGGAGAGAGTGGCAGAGAGAAGGAAAGAAAAACACCCACATTAAAGTGACATTCAAGTCAACTCCCATAAGATAAGACCTTGCCAGGAACTAGCACAATCGATGACACACAAATGAACGACCCACAAATGAACAACACAAACACACCAAGCCATTTAAGGGACTTACAGTGTGGAAGGGATTGTTGCATCCGCTGCAGAACTGGTACCTGCACTGGGAGCAGCTGAAGTGCATACAGCCTCCTTTGGACAGGGCATACTGGAACCTGCAGTTTGGACATGCTGAGGGAAAGAGGAAGTCAATTCACAGAAACGATTCCCGGGTATTGGGAGAGTACACGAGTACACGACATGAGAATGCATCAGGGAAAGGAACTAAATGAGATAATTCCCACAAATGAAGGTCATGGAAGAGACCGTAAATACTTAAAGGGTCTAACTTGCTCTAACTTGGTAAAAACAGGGTTTAAAGGTAAATACAGTAGAACACCTGCTGAGGTGCAGTAGAACACCTGCTGAGTGTCGATGAAAGGTAACAATTCAACATGAATTGTCGAGAAATGAACAGAAAATGACAGACAATATTCTACGTGGTCAGATGCGATAGGAGGGCCAAATGCTGCTTTTAACTGTTTGTCGGCACTGTCCGGTTTGTCCTTATTCTTCTGGCTTAGTTCAGGCAGAAGGCCCACAGTACCTCTATAAAAGAGTGTTATTCATGATGCTAATGAAATGTACCGGTTTGGAAGAGGAACTATGAGTATGACCAATTTGATCTCTCTCACCCCAACACCTAGTAAAGTGTCTGGTCGTTCATACCTCCGCAAGTACCTGCCTTTCCTGGTTAAACGCTACAGTAGCTCTCAATGGAAGAGGTGTTTAAGAAGGTGTGTGTGTGAGAGAGAGAGACTCACTGATGCCGTTGTCACGCAGGTATCCGGCCAGGCCTTGCCTCTGGTACTCTGGGTCATTCTCTCTCTTCCAGGACTGGTACCGTTCACACGACAGACCACCGTGCTGAGACTCCCACTAGAGAATGCACGGTGACAAGAGAGGATGATATACAGATTAGGCTCCAGCTTCACTCCAAAGAAAAATCCCCTTCTATCACCCGCTCTCACACATAAATAGAGTGGATGTTTGTCACTTACAGGTTTCTTGCATTGTGCGCAGAAGCTGTTCCTGCACTGGAAACAGGTGACCTTCAGTTGGTCTCCATCATAGATGAACCCATAGGAGCACTGACCGTAGGAAGGGGAGGGGAGGAAGGGGAAGACAGGAATAGTTAATGAAATAAAAAAACAGAAATACCTTTGCTATCAGACTCAAAATTGAGCTCAGGTGCATCCTGTTTCCATTGATTATCCTTGAGATGTTTCTAATTGCAGTCCATCTGTGGTAACTTCAATTGATTGGACATACCTGCAAATGCACATTGCACATACCTGTCTATATAAGGTCCCACAGTTGACAGTGCATGTCAGAGCAAAAACCAAGCAATGAGGTTGAAGGAATTGTCCGTAGAGCTCCGAGACAGGATTGTGTCGAGGCACAGATCTGGGGAAGGGTACCAAAAAATGCCTGCAGCATTGAAGGTCCCCAAGAGATCCTTGAAGAAATCCTGCTCAGGACCTCAGACTGGGGCAAAGGTTCACCTTCCAACAGGACAACGACCCTAAGCACACAGCCAATACAATGTAGGAGTGGCTTTGGGACAAGTCTCTGAATGTCCTTGTGTGGCCCAGCCAGAGCTCGGACCTGAACCTGATTAAACATCTCTGGAGAGACCTGAAAATAGCTGTGCAGCAATACTCCCCTTCCAACCTGACAGAGCTTGAGAGGATCTGCAGAGAAGAATGCGAAACTCCCCAAATACAGGTGTGCCAATCTTGTAGCGTCATACCCAAGAAGACTTGAGGCTGTAATCGTTGACAAAGGTGCTTCAACAAAGTATTGAGTAAAGGGTCTGAATACTTATGTAAATGTAATATTTCAGTTTTTATTTTATAAATTTGCAAACCTTTCTAAAAATTATTTTTTCTTTGTCACTGTGGGGTACTATGTGTAGAATGATGAGGGGGAAAACTATTTGATACATTTTAGGCTGTAACGTAACAAAATGTGGAAAGGGGTCTGAATCCTTTTCGAATGGACTGTAATACTGCCATTTCTTAGCTAGTGAACTGTGATTTTTATTTTATTATGACAGCCTCAAATGGGGATTATCAAATTATGTCTGGAAACAAACATTGTAACATTTTTCCTTTGCCTTTGTACACATAGGAAATAAACTATAAAAACCCGCTCAAGGCTATTATGTGATTAGAACTCACATGACTACACCAGAGGAACTTGGGGTCCTTGATGAGGGCTTGTTCAGTCAGCTTCTTATGAAACAGATCATACACTTCCGGCTCCAGACACTCCCGCAGCTGCACACACACACGCATAGGAAAATATGATTACAGGTGTCACCATCATACACACACCCAGAAAACAAATCTATGGTCTCGTGAGACAACACTGACACCACCAAAAACTGCATTTTGAAGGGAGAGAAGCCTCTGAAATCCTGGAATTGTGTTTTTTTTCTCACTGTTTCTTCTCTCTTCAAATAGAGAATCTGAGGGAGATGTTGTGTGACGTTGTTCTCTGTGTGATGTACTACCTGGATGTCCAGGGTGGAGAAGTAGCTGTTGAGGTGTTCGGGGTCGTTGATGTCAGGTTCCCAGCAGACGGGACACACCATGTCTCTGATGTGCTTGTCTCTCACTGCGATAGTGAAGTGCTGCTGGAAACAGCCACAGCACACCGAGCACTGACAGGAGGTCAGAGACTGCATCTGAAACAAGGAAGGAGAGAGAAGAGAGAGAAAGAAAGGATTAGGAGAGTTGTGGGGGTTGGATACTGCGAAAAAAAAAAGGAGAAAAGCTTTGCTACATTTTGAGTAAAGACAAGCTTGTGCTATGACACGCACACAGACTCACACACACACTTGAGAGAGTACCTTGCTGTGGGGAAATTCTGACAGGCAGATGGGGCACTCTTTGGCCAGCACCCGGCGGATGAAGTCTCGGTCATGTGACTCGCGTACGGCCTGTACCACGTCGTCTAGGGAGTAGGGGGCGGTACGCTCCTGCAGCAGGGACAGGGCCAGCTCACAGCGGCCCCAGCTGGGCAGGTCATACACCGCCAGCAGCCTCCGGCACACACGCTGGCCCCAGGGGGAAGAGGGAGGGAGTGGAGGGGGAAGAGTGAGAGGAGAGAGAGATCAGACCAGTGAAGTGGACAAACAGATACAGAGGAATGATGAAAGGAGAGATATGCCACACTCAAAAATAACTTATCACTGTAAAACATCAATGTACATGAGACATCAAGCAATTGTCAAGATGACTGAAGAACATGTATGACCTGTGGGCCTTTCTAATGGTGGTAGGTATAAACAGATTATCATCAATATAGCTATTTTGTGTTCAGTTAAATGTATGGCCAGAAAAATATAGTGGAGTTCAGAGAGCCCCAGTGACCCACCTGTTTGTCGGGGTGGTTGATGTCGATGGGTGGCTCAGGTTGGTCGCTCCACATGCGTTGGTGGAAGGGCTCCATGAGAGGTCGCTGCAGCAGAGACAGAGCCCCCCGCACCTCTCCCTCGCTCTGCCTCAGAACCTCCTGACACCGCACCTCGTCAGTGAACCCCAGAGAACACAGCTCCTTTACCTGCAAAGGTACATGAGAGACCAAACCCTTCCTTGAGCGTTCGAAGGCTAATCTCCTACATATGGGGCCAATTTCCCACACCAAGATTAAGCCTAATTTGGGACTCAAAATAGTCAGTAGAGAATCTTCATTGAAGGTCTGTTTTAGTCCAAGACTAGGCTTAATCTAGGTCTGGGAAACCAGCACATAGCTGTCAGCAAAGTGAACAAAAGTGACAGTACAACTGACCTTAGACCAGTTCTTAGTGGGCAAAAGACGTTCTAACCTGTCTCTCACCTTAGAGTGTCTGTCTCTGAGAGCCTGTTTCGCTGCTCTCTCAGTGTCTCCCCCTGCAGACAGCCAGGCCAGCTTGGCCTCAGCCCTGGACAGTGTCACTCCTCCCCCTCTCGTCTGCTCCTCCTCCACACCTGTATCCTCTGCAGTACCAGTACCATTCTGGTTCTGTCCGGCCTTCAGGTCTGCCGCTCGAGACGAAGTGGCCGTGGCACAGATCTGGTCGAGCAAGTGAGGTAGCTCCGCTTTGAGCCAATCACAGGGAAGGATGTTTCCGTCCCCGGAGACGCGCATGCCTGTGTACACCTCCTCTGGACTCACTCCTTTCTTCTCTCCATCCTGACAGACAGACAGACAGGATGGAGAAAGAGTTAACAGAGACAGGAAGAGAGAGGGAAATAAAGAAACCAATTTGTCATACATATTCACTAGGCCTAAGCTGCTGCTACTCACCACGATGTATATTACACACCTAGAGGATGCTAAGGTTATTTTTACACAATATTTGTTTTCTGAAATTGTTTGTTTTCTGCAACCAAATTGGCCAGCAATGGTACAATAAAGACTTTACTGAATCAAAATCTTAAATTAGCTAATAGCTTGTAATATTACAAGTAGTGGGGTAATGTGATTATACACCATATTATAGATAAAACAGAAAGCCTTCACTCACTCTAATGAGCTGGATCAGCTTTAGCCCCTCCTCCCTCATCAGTTTCTGTCTCCTCAAATCAGGGTCCTCCATGGGCGGGTCTTTGGGTTTGACGGACAGCACGGGGACCTTTTTGACCTGGGACGGAGGGTGGAGTTTGACTCGCATTTTGGTGGGCTCGGGGCGGGGGAGGTCACACATCTCACACACTGACGCTGGAGTGTAATTGATGTAAGTACAGAACTGACACATCCACTGCAAAAGGATGGGAGAAGAAGAGATCATTTGCATGAGCTTAGACACTCACAGGAATAGAGGAACAACATCAACTGTAATACATGGTGATAAAGGCACAATCTGAAACTTTCATTTCAACTGAAAATGTGCTGCTTCTGCATTGACTTTAACAGTAGTTTACCTGGCTGTCTGGGTCTCCTGGCATTCCCAGTACCGGAGCAGCAGGCCGGTTGGGTGTAGGAGTGGGGCGTGTGGGGGTTGCCGGAGGCTTGGTGGCCAGGCGGGGGCGCTCACACACCTCACACAGGATACTACTGCCCGCGTTCACCACCGTACAGCTTTTACACTGCCACTCTGGTGACATACATAGTGAAAACACACTCAACACAGGACTATGGAAGAGGTGAATATTAACTCAACAGCTCATATACACCAAGAGTGTCTTTCCATTTTCAGACAATAAACAAGTATACATAGAAATACAGAGGAGTGAGACTGATTGGAGTGCAAAAAAGGCAAACCACCACTATTAAAACACAAACATTGTTGGTTGGTTGGTTGGTTGGGTGTGTGTGTGTGTGTGTGTGTGTGTATACTGACCAGTGATGGTGAAGGGCTGTGGGAACTCATCCTTAGCAGAGCCAGAGGAGGCCAGGCGTGGTCTCTCACATGTCTCACACAGTATGTCCTGGTTGGAGTTGACCCTGGTGCAGTGGGTACAGTGCCATGACAGGAGGGAGCTGCTGGGAAAGAGAGGGAGGAAGTGAATCTAGTGCCCAGCACAGGGAGTTACATTTCAGCAATAATCACCACCTTTGAAAATGTAGCGATTCTCACCCTTTCCTGTCAGTTTCTATTGTGTCTTACTTGTCATGTCTTACCTGTGGTTCTTTCGCATTTTAGAGGATGTCACAACAGTCCTGTGGTGATTGGCTCGTTCTGCAGAGGAGTGGTACAGTCTATCACATTCAGTACACAGCCATTGGACACAAGAGTTACAGTGGGCAGCCACTGGGAATATAGCACATATAGTGCAGTTGTCTGCAAAGGGGAAGAGAAACAAGGAAAGTTGAATGCAAGTTTCAGATGTAAAAAATAAACACACACACACACTTCCAACCTGTGTGTCTGGTAGAGATAGAGGTGGAGGTTGAGGCGTTAGCAGTCCGTACTGGAAGAAAGGCACTAGTGGGAGACTGAGACAGGGAGGCCAGAGACATGTACAGGGGCTGGCTCTCTCTGAGGCTGGAGGGAATAGCTACCGCATCAGAAATGGGTTCGAAGTCATCCTGGAATCATAAAGGAGAATTCAGTTATCTGATGGTGGTGGAAACAACCAGGCACAAAACCACACAAATATAAAAACTGCCAGAAGTAGAGAAAGGCAAATAGGGTAAACAAAAAAAACATGTAGAAGGCAGAGAGGAAGAGGATAGGTTATGGGAGATAGGAAAAATACCTTTTGGTTCAGTGATGGGATAATTCTCTCAAAGAACTCTGGGTGGGGGTGAGCTTCCTGTGAAAACATCAACGACTCAGTAGTACAACTGACTTTAGAAACCTCTGAAATATTTCAGAATAACTGCCCTTGGTCCAGACCTTGATGAGCATGTCCAGTTCCATGCGTAGACTCATGACCTCCAAGGTGACCGCTGCGACCTTCTCAATGTCAGGTTCCACGACCTCATCAGGGAAACTCAGGCCGTCTGGCTGCTGATTGGAGTAACCATAGAGACAAAGCACTGCCCTTCCTCCCTGGGGTAGAACAGAGGAGAGGGAAGGATATAGAGGGTTTTATGCAATACTGTTGGCATAACATTAGTGTTGTGGTGTGTGCACAATTAACTTCATTAACAAGGTAGTAGGCTATAGACTCATATTGAACTAAGCCTATATCAACATAATGCCAATAAGATAATAGTGACAAGACAGTAGACTACATATCATCACCCAGAATCTCACCTGCCTGTATTGAAGACATCCTCACCTGAATGACATCTACTGTTGCTCTGAAGACTGGGTTGTTGTGCTTGACAGCGCGCCAGTACTTGGGCCTACTGGAGCTGGTGAGGTTACAGCCATACTTCTCCAGAATGTTCAGTGCTGTGGACAATCTCTGCAGGGAACCTATTGTCTGGCAGGAGAGAGGACAAAGATGAAAAAAAGTTTGATACAGAAAAAGGTTGAGAAAAGAAGACAGTGAACAAAAATATGAGCACAATGTATAGAGAGAGAGAGGGGGGGGGGGGGGGTCACTATTCCAAGATGTAGGCTAAGTGAAGGTAATTATGTCATTGTGATATGGACATTGTTTACTGTTTCAAGCACACTCAAACTAACTCACTTCTTTCCTGTTGTTATTGACGCCGTTTTCAATTATCATGGTCTCCGCAGCAATGTAGCGGTATTTGGCCGATGGTGGTAAGGGTATGTTGGCCATAGCTGATATTCCTGCACGGACCTCCAGCACTGAGCCAGTGGAATACAGACAAGCTTCCGCATGGCATCGTACCTCCTCTAGCTGGTCTGAAAGGGTACTAGCCATCCTGGAAAAGAGACATCAGTCATCATCATCACCATCACACAGATCAGATAGCAAATCATTGAGGGCACTGCCACACCACAGGCAGGGTTGATGAGTATGAGCAAGATGCTTGCCTTACGGACATCCATTCATTCATAAGACGTTACCTGTAAACCCCGACAAGTGTGTGGCTTATAAATCACAAGGCTGTCATATCAAGCGACACACACAGCAACCAGAGACTTTTACTGCATCTGCAGTACTCTATATTTGCAACAACACAATTACTAGCTAACTAAAGTTGAAGTGGAAATTATATCTCTACCTATGTGAAAATACTGTCATATAAGCAATCTGCTTACCCAGTGTTTTCGCTCAACTGTCTGCAGTGACAGGAATTGAATCACGATGAGATGGCATTTCATTCAAAAGCGGGGGCTTTCAAAACACCATGTTACGCACCTCAATACAGACTTGTGCGCTACAAACATGTATTTATATATATTGTTATTTATCAAATGTCATTCTAAAACAAGTAGTAACAGGGTCGTAGTAAAATCTAGCTGCAGTACTAGCTACGAATGTAAACAACTGCGTGAGAAAATGCCGTATACTGCTTTGCGCAAAGAAACTAACCCCCATACATCGCCATTGTGTGTCAAATCCTAAATCTCAAACAGAGATCCCCGGAGCCAATATGGCTTGGACTGAGGAAACGTCGCAAAGCTGCAGTGCAGTACATTGTTTGTGAAGTTTTGGTGTCACCTTGTGGTGAAAATGACTAATTGCCTAATTTGCCTGTCGGCTCACCTGAAAAATATCCTGTTGATTACACGCTAATTGGTGTGGGGCGCGGGTGTTGCATTAGGCAATCACCCACGCGCAGTAGGTGATAAATATGGTGGGGAGGGTGAAGAACGGGAGAGTTTTGTGTTGCTCTCGTTTCGTGCACGCCTACGGTCTCACGGTTTTTTTTTTTGTAGGACCGTCACGGTCACATGTAAGTCCTTATACATTTTTCCCCCCACGTCATGTTCATGTGTATTACTCTGATGTAATGGCATAATACATATTTATTGTTCGTGGATGCAGTCAGATTGTCGCCTTATTTGAATGGAAGGCATAGCCTCTACAACACTACCAGTTTCTACACCGATTTAGGATGCCGATCTAATGATGTGTAGGCTTACGTTAACTTCTTGTTTCCTCTTTGCACTAGACTTGCGGTGTATAATATCCTGTGCTGTGTCTTTCAGCCTTGACCAAGCAATGGAAGGTGATTATTTATTAGTGTACTGGGTTTGATAAATTGTGACATTACTCAATTGAATATTTGTGGTGGGAAGTGTCAAATCAACTAATTCATTTCTTCTTTCATTCAGATATGAATAATCCTTCACACTCAATGGGAGTTGGGCAACCACACCATCCAACTAATCACACAAGACCGTTTTTCTATGTTCAACCACCAACTCAACCTTATTATAATATGTACCAATGGAATATGAACCCATATGGCCAGTATGGTCTTCCCCCACCAGGTACAATGGCACACATTTTTCTCGCATCTTAAACAAATGAATTTACATATTAATTTAAGATGTCTTTATTTCCAGTTATTCCTTATGGGCGTCCATATATGGCTCCATATCCATACACTGGTATGCAGTATCCTGGCTATGTGGTTCCCCAGGCTCCGATGCAGCCTGTTGATTACAGTAGGGTGTTTAACCCACACATCTCCTCTGCGACCTATGACGTCCAGTACCGCCACCACTACCAGCAACAGGCCTGTGTACTGCGAGAGACCGCATGCTCAGAGGTTCAAACTGATCCGAGCGACACTGTCCACAAGCTGATCGACAGTCTGGACAGGCTCAGAACCAATGAGAAGCCACCTGAAGACAGTGAGTTAAACCCTAAATCTGACCCAGGGTCCCTAACCTCTGAGACAACCATTTCTTCCTCTGGAAATATGGAAGAATTCAGTGGGATGGGTAGGGAGCTGAAGTTGAGACCTCTGCCACAGAGACAACCCCAACAGGGTAAGAGGAGGCAGAGGGACTCCCCTCTGCCCAGCAGCGTATTCAGTGACTCTGCTATTACAGCAGTGGTCTCTGATGCAGAAACCAGTCAGAGTTGCCTGGAGGAGATGGCCACGCACGATTGCTGGTCCCTGGGCTCTGTGGTGCTGCCCATCGATAGCTCTTCTATCCATGAGGAGAGTCTGGAGGAGTCTAGGCAGCAATGCCACTCTGAGAAGAGCCACCTGAATACTGAAGAACCTGGGATGGGGGGGCAGTCCAAAGAACATCCTAATGCTCCAGAGGATGTCAAATGTGACTCTGTGGCCTTGACACAGAGCCTTGAACTGAATGAGGCTTCACATGACCACCACTCACTTGACTGTCTGGCTCCAGAACAAGATTGTGACAAGGTTCTGATACCATCCGCCTCTGCGCTGAAGGACCCTGTAGAAAATGTAGCCTCCAAGGCAGAGTCCTCTGACTTGCCTTACAGAATCCTCAGGCTGCCCTGTGATCAGGTTACAGGCATGCTGCTGGACGATCCACTGTGGTATGTTGACTCTGCTGCATCCAGTCTGGTGCCTCCACCGCAAAGCCATCTGTCCCCGCTTGGGAGTGCCTACTACTGTAGCTACTACCCCCAAGTGGCCCAGGAGCGCCAGAGTGTCCTCAGCCCATCCATAGACGAGCTCTCCTCCAGAGACGAGCTCTTCTCCACTGATATCGAAGATGTCGACCTTATCTCTGGTGGTCACATGTATGTGGGAGGCGGCAAGCTAGCCGAGGCAACCTGCAATACACCTGACCTCTCTGGTAAGGAAAACGTACCAACTAAATCCAACCCAGTAGAAGAAGGGTTTGCAGCTTGTTCGAAGACCTGTCTCAGCTGTGGCCTGAGCCTGGCGGAAGAGTTGAGGCCAGACGACTCACAAGGGCTATGCCGTTATGTTGAGCGGGAGGAAACAGATGACGATGTGCTAGAGGAAGATGACTACAATGAGGGAGGGGAGCTGTTGAGCGCCTGTCAGGTGCCTGTGAAGAAACCACATCACCCTAACGGAGTGCCTCAGCCGCCTGCTCGCCAGTTTCATAACAGTAAACCAAAGAGGGGCTGCTGTGAGGACCACCATGAAGTAATGTGTCATGAAGAGCAGGAGCACGGTTACCTCTGGAGTTTTGACTGCTGTGAGGACCACAAAGCGACTGGCAAAGCTGACAAGTATAAAGGGAAAGGAGGACAAAGAAATGCCCCATGCAGGCCTTATAATGGTAAGATTCTTTCCATCTCTTGACATGGTCTGATGTCCCCTTCTAAATAGTGTTTTTACTTTTAATCCTTGTCATTCATTACAAATGTGATGTTGTGAATTTGTCGTGTTTCCCAGAGAAACCTTGGAGAGCGGGCACTGTGGCATCAGACCAAGATAGCTGGGGGAGTTCTGGTGCCAAATATAAGTCTAAGTCTTGGAGACCGTACAATGGGTCACAAGAACAAAGTGAGTTTCCTTTTCAAACTGCCAAGTTACCCATCGCCTTAATCAGTTCTCTACTTTTCACTAGTCATTCACTTTGACCTAGCTGTTATTGTTGTCCCAGCTCATGCTTCCCTCTCTGTATCCTTCAGTGAGACCCCCACGCAGAAGGCCATTCGTTCAGCAGAGGCCCCGAAGGACTGACTATGACGATCATGAAGAATCCGAGTTCTCTCGCTGCCAGAGGGGCCGAGGTAAGGGTTGTTGCAGAATAGAGATACTACTACTTTTGTCACATTTCAAAATGATCACTAACTTTTTTTCATCTTTTTCAGGGACCACAAAGAGAAGGGGCACAAGATATTAGCCTATTTAAGAATTGCACCGCTCCTAATATATTTATTCTAAATGTATTACCTAATATATAAATTCACTTGCACTATGAAATGCACACAAAACACATTGTAATAAATTAATAGACACTCGTAATGTTTGTATACGTGGTTAAAAAAAAGAATCTCAAGCGGCAGTTCAACTAGCTACACAGTAGATGCCTGCATTTCCATTGCTTGATGATGGTAGCCATGTTGGACGCTGTGTGTTCATCCTAATCACAGCCTGGGCTGCAGCCTCACAGACCGTACTGTGACGCTAACCCCCATGTTGACCTGCAGACCAGAATGGACCTGGGAGGTGTAGGTCCAGTCTACTCTGCAGCTTTTAAACTCTTTTTCAGTGTCTGTGTCTTTCACTGAGGATGAAGCCCAGGTAATAAGATGTATCAAGCAGTGGAAATGCAGTGGCTTGGAGAGGAGATGGAAAACCAAAAAATTGCTGGGCTAGTTTGAAGCTAAGAGCCAGTCAATCTAAATGTGTCTTTTTATTATTGTGCAGATATTTTAAGCATTGCAGTGTAATGTTGACAAACTGACATCTACTTGTCTGCACAGTGTTGTTGTGTCATTAAAATCCTTGCATTGCACTTTAAAAAATGACTATTTTAAGAGACTTGGGCTACATTTGTCATGAAGAATAGTTTGATGCCTCAGTTTCATGAAAGTTGTGGCTAGTGCTCTAATTGAAAGACCGACTTAATTGCTGTCTGTCCTTGCATTATGGACTTCATGGATGAGCAGACCACTTCACATCAGTACTATTATAACAGCCTTGATCATTGGCTTGTCTGATTTGTTCAAGGAAATCTGGAAGCCAGCACAGCCTTGTGATCACTTTTTTTAAAATTTTATTCTGACTGTAATGGGTGACATGTACATAAGTGCACCTTGTGCTGAGGACAAAGGCCACTAATCTGCAGTTTGTCATAACACAATGCCACAGGTGTCAAGTTGAGGGAGCATGCATGTGGACTGCAGGAATGTCCCTCAGAGCTGTTGCCAGAATATTGAAGGGTAACTTATCTAACAAGCCTCCAATGTGGTTTTAGAGACTTTGGCAGTACGGCCAATCGGCCTCACTTCGGCAGATCATGTGTAACCATGCCAGCGCAGGACCTCCAGATCCGACTTCACCTGCAGTATCATCTGAGACCGGGCAGCTGATATAACTGTGGGTTTGAACAAGGATTTCAGCTCAACTGCGTGCTCGTCATCCTCACCAGGGTCTTGACCTGACTTGTTTGGTATTGTGACCTACTTCATTGGGTAAATGCTCATATTCAATGGCCACTGGCACGCTGGGGAAGTGTGCTCTTAATGGATGAATCCCGGTTTCAACTGTACCGGGCAGACGGCTGACAGCCTGTGTGGGTGAGCGGTTTGCTGTTGTGAACAGAGTGCCCCATGGTGGCGGTGGGATTATGGTATGGGTAGGCATAAGCTATGGATGACGAACACAATTGCATTATAATGATGGCAATTTGAAAGCACAGAGATACTGTGACGAGATCCTGAGGCCCATTGTCGTGCCATGCATCCGCCGTCATCACTTCATGTTTCAGCATGATAATTCACGGCCCCATGTCACAATCTATACACAATTTCTGGAAACTGAAAATGTCCCAGTTCTTCCATGGCCTGCATACTCACCAGACATCACCCGTTGCGCATGTTTGGGATGCTCTGCATCGATGTGTACTATAGCGTGTTCCAGTTCCCTCCAATATCCATCAACTTTGCAGAGCCATTGAGGAGTGGGACAACATTCCACAGGCTACAATCAACAGCCTGATCAACTCTATGCGAAGGAGATGTTGCTGTGCATGAGGCAAATAATGGACACACCAGATACTGACTGGTTTTCCTATCCATGCCCCTACCTTTAAAAAAAAATGTTTCTGTAACTAACAAATGCATATCTATATTCCCAGTCATGTGAAAACAATAAATTAGGGCCTAATGTTTTTATTTCAATTAACTGATTTACGGTTATATTTTTGTGAAATGTGTTTTGTAAAGCAAATTAGTCTGGTTTAATCTGGCTTTTCTAAATTTACCAGTAAACTACCAAATGTTGGTAACTTTCAAGTTTGTTTAATAACATGACATCTAGTGGCCTTTTTAGGTACTTCAGATTCTCACAGGTGTACTTATCTCTGGCCCCTCTGAGGTTTTATCATATAAAATAAAAATAGAATGACAGCTGTAAAACGTTATCCTAAATACAAACCAACTTAGTGAATACAATTGGTGTCTAAAATGAGTGTTTTGGCATGAGTTTTGAATAGTGATGTTAACCTTTCTGGTTGTAACCTTTTTTTTCATCAAGACAGATCTTCCAACTGTGGGGGAGTTGAAATCTTTACAAAGGATCACCTTCAGTGCTTGGTTGTCTCCAAGTCTGTCACCAAACAATTTGATTTGCTGGTTTTAAGCATTACGCTTTCAAATAGTTATTTGACTGTTGCTGGATGTTATCGTCCTCCATCAGCACCGGACTGTACCCTACCTGCCCTAAGCACTCTCCTGGCCCCTTACACTGTCTAAATGTGTCCTGCTAGGTGACCTAAACTGGGACATGCTTAAACCACCTGACCAAGTCCTTAAGCAATGGGACTCTAAATCTCTCTCAGATTATCACCAATCCCACAAGGTATGACTCCAAACACCCAGAAAAGGCTACTCTCCTCAATGTTATCCTCACATATAATCCCGAGGGGTATCAGTCTGGTGTTTTCTGTAATGACCTTAGTGATCACTGTTTTACAGCCTGTGTTCGTAATGGCTGCTCAGTGAAACGACCTTTCCTGATTTGTCATAGACGCTTGCTAAAACACTTTAATGAGCAAGCCTTCCTTCATGACCTGGCCTCTGTAAATTGGTACAGAATAAGCTGGATTCCCTCTGTCGAAGACACTTGGACCTTCTTTATTTGATATTTTCAGTCGTATTGTTAACAGACACCTCCACATAAAGAAAATTACAATTAAAAACAGGTTCAGCCCCTGGTTCGACCGTGATCTTGCAGAGTTACTCCACCTCAGGAATTGCATTTGGCGAAAGGCTTGGCACACGTATATTTGAGAAATAAGTGCACTCTGGCTATTCGGAAGGCCAAAGTTAGTTACTTTAGGGAGCAGTTCTCTCTCTGTGGGTCTAATCCCAAGAAGTTCTGGAAAACGGTTAAAGACCTGGAGAATAAACCTTCCTCCTCACAGCTGCCCATGTCCCTTAATGTTGATGATGTGGTTGTTACTGACAAGAAGCACATGGCTGAGCTCTTTAATCGACACTTTATTAAGTCAGGATTCTTATTTGACTCAAATCAAATGTATTTATATAGCCCTTCTTACATCAGCTGATATCTCAAAGTGCTGTACAGAAACCCAGCCTAAAACCCCAAACAGCAAGCAATGCAGGTGTAGAAGCACAGTGGCTAGGTAAAACTCCCTAGAAAGGCCGAAACCTAGAGAGGAACCAGGCTATGAGGGGTGGCCAGTCCTCTTCTGGCTGTGCCGGTTGGAGATTATAACAGAACATGGCCAAGATGTTCAAATATTCATAAATTACCAGCATGGTCAAATAATAATAATCACAGTAGTTGTCGAGGGTGCAACAGGTCAGCACCTCAGGAGTAAATGTCAGTTGGCTTTTCATAGCCGGTCATTGAGAGTATCTCTACCGCTCCTGCTGTCTCTAGAGAATTGAAAACAGCAGGACTGGGACAGGTGGCACATCCTGTGAACAGGTCAGGGTTCCATGGCCGCAGGCAGAACAGTTGAAACTGGAGCAGCAGCACGGCCAGGTGGACTGGGGACAGCAAGTAGTCATCATGCCAGGTAGTCCTGAGGCATGGTCCTAGGGCTCAGGTCCTCTGAGAGAGAGAGAAAACGAAAGAGAGAGCATACTTAAATTCACACAGGACACCGGATAAGACAGGAGAAATACTCCAGATATAACAGACTGACCCTAGCCCCCCGACACATAAACTACTGCAGCATAAATACTGGCGGCTGAGACAGGAGGGGTCAGCCATGCCTCCTTGCCAGTCCAACATTTCCTAATCTCCCACCCCTTCTAATGCAACTAGCCCTGATGCTTCTCCCTCTTTTCCCCCTGCCCCGCTACAAAGTTTATCCCTGCAGGCAGTCACTCAGTCCGAGGTGCTAAAGGAGCTCCTGAAACTTGACCCCAAAAAACATCTGGGTCAGATGGTTTTTACCCTTTCTTCTTTAAGGTTGCTACCCCTATCATCGAATTTTGTGTTAAACGCTCTACAACATAGCTTTCTTAGTGTCCAACAAGCTTTCTCTGTCCTCAACCTTGTTCTGAACACCTCCAAAACAAAGGTCATGTGGTTTGGTAAGGAGAATGCCCCTCTCCCCACAGGTGTGATTACTACCTCTGAGGGTTTAGAGCTTGAGGTAGTATGGCTAGACGGTCCTTCTCTCAGCACATACCAAAGCTGCAGGCTAATGTTAAATCTAGACTTGGTTTCCTCTATCGTAATCACTCCTCTTTCACCCCAGCTGCCATTTGTGCTGTTATCTGTGCCCAATAATGTTTGTACCATGTTTTGTGCTGCTACCATGTTGTGTTGCTTCCATGCTGTGGTGTCATGTGTTGCTACCTTGCTATGTTGTTGTCTTAGGTCTCTCTTTATGTATTGTTGTCTCTCTTGTCATGATGTGTTTTGTCCTATATTTATTTATATTTTTTAATCCCAGCCCCCATCCCTGCAGGAGCTGGCTGATTAAATAAAGGTTCAAAAAATTAAAAAATAAATATGCTTGATTTTTTTAAACAAATGTTTTAAAATTTTATTCAATATGTCAATATGTGTTTGTTGTAAATGTTTTGCCACCAAACTGGTGAGAGATGTCGAAAAAAGTAAATAGTTAGAAGAGTTGCAAAGTTAATTGAAAATAATGCCATTGTTGATTATATGCCTGTTTCATTAATTAGTGTATTTTCTCTTGAACCATATGGTCTAATCCCCTTCAAACTCAACTCTCGACCTCGAAGCCAGTTCCACTGCATTTTGTCATTGCACCCCTCTAATCAGGGACTGATTTAGATCTGGGACACCAGGTGGGTGTAATTAAGTATAAAGTAGAACAGAAAACCAGCAGGCTCCGGACCTCGTAGGATAAGAGTTGAATACCCCTGGTCTAACCACTAGAAACTCAAGGACAATATGGACACCAATATTTAAAAAAAGTATACTATATGAATACATTTTGTAAAAAGTTAATAAAGTGTAAATGACCAAAGTTACCATATATTGCTATAGATTACCTGTTAAATTACCTAAATTACCAAAGATCTTAGTAACTTTGGTAAATTACCGGTAGCTTTGCAACCGGTGGTAAACCAATCCAAATAAGGAACTGTTTTTCAAACTGAAACCACACCTCTTATAGTCATCTACTTAATGCCAGGTGTGTCTAGTTTCCACTTTCAATCAGCGTGTTGTTAGGCAATGCAAGTTGATCTATTGTTTTGGTGGTGATCAGGTCATTTCTTACATTTGTGTGCTCTGTTTTGGAGTTATTTTCTTATTCAGGGAAATTGGAGTTAATTGTTGTAGTGTCACCATTTGTAAGATGCACTTATTTTTCACTGACATTGATTGAATTCAGGTCATTAATTAATTACAATGTCAGACTTTTCATTGATTCAATGTATTTCCTTATAGTTACCATCTCTTTCTTTGACTAGTTGAGTTATGGCAGCAACCCCGTTTGAAAATGGACCGCATGGTCGACATGCAAGGCGCCTTGGGCCACGCCAGCCAGTTCGTCAGCCTAACCCTGGTACACGGCACCCAGTGCATGGACCCCAAGGAGTAGGGCCATATCTGACCGAACATCCGCCCCATGTGCACCAGCCTCGACCCTACTTCTACGTGCATCCTGTGCAGCCCCCTCCTCCTCCTCCCGTCTACCACTACCAGTGGCCCATGCCCTACAACCCATACTCTGGCTTTCCAGGGATGGGTACGCTTGAATCCTTTTTCATACTCTGTAGTATAAAAGCTATGAAATGTTCAATCTGGGTGTATAAAGTAATATTAATGATAATTAAACCAAATTTGTTCTGATTAATATACTATTGTACAAACTCAATGTACACTTCCATAATTTGAGAAACCCCATGTTTTTCAGCTGTCTTTTTATTTAATAATTGATTCAATTCAATGATGCTCATCCCTTCTAATTCTGTCTTTAGGTTACGGTATGCCGGGTATGGTTATGCCACCGTTCCCTCCCCAACCATACATGGAGGCTCCAGGTTATATTCTTCCCCATGCCCAGCTGCACCCTGCTGAGTATAGACAATACCAGTTTCCTCCTGCTGCCATGGTCTACCAGAACCACAACAATAGGTTGAGAACATTTTACCAGAACACCACACCCAGAGAGACTGTCAACTCCGAAGTACAGACTGAACCACCACCTGAAGCGGAGAAAGACTATGCTCCCTCAGCTGCCCCTCTGGCTGGGTCAGATTCTGGAAGAGGCACCAACTCTACCCACTCCACCACCCCATCCTCGCCAAGCTCCAATGCAGAGAAACAGAGCTGCCCGGAAGTAGAACCTAATTCCCCCACAGACCCACCTGCAGCAACCAAGACCATCCACTCACGTAGGACCTCTATAGAGGCACTGGGGAAGCCTGTCCATGGTGGAGGTCACCTAGTGCATCATGATGTGTGGTCAGTTGGCTCTGCTGATGGCATGGTCCCCATGTGTAGCTCCTCTGACCAGGCGGATGAGGTTATCATGGCTGAGAGGTGTGCGTCCTCCTCCTTCCCAGATGTGTTGATCGGCGGAGGTTCGCCATCTTCCAAAATGGAGAGGGCACCCAAATGTGGTCAGATTCTTACCCAAGAAATTACACATGGGAATACCACAGAGGGCGCCAACGTCATAACAGGAAGCTGTGAAGGTGTTACGAACTTAAACAATTGCCACTACAAAATACTGAAGCTACCTTTTATCTTTCATGACTTGATGACTGAGTCAAAGGTGAATGAGTCTGTGTGGTCAGTGGAGTCAATGGCACCATACGTCCCTTCTACAGAGTGGCTGATACAAAATGGACTGATGGCGCCAGAAGATGTGGCACAGGAGTCGTCTGAGAAAGTTTCAGCTGATCAAAGCCAGATGTCCTTTCATTATAGGCAGGTACCGAAAAAGTTGAATGAGTCAGTATGGTCAGTGCAGTCATTGGCCCCATATGTCCCCTCCAAGGAATTGCTGATAGAGAACGTCCTTATGAATCCTGAGGTGGTGACTGAGAGAGAATCTGATCCTGCTAAGGTCAATCAAGGCCTCCGAGCCAGTCAGGTCATTGATATAACAGAGAGAAGGAGAAGTCGGCGGTTTTCGCTGACTTTAGAAAATGTGAAAGAGGCTGAGAAAATGTCTGACGAGAATGCAACTCCATGCCAGGAGTCATTCCATTATAGGCAAATACAGAGAAATGATAAGGAGTTTGTTTGGTCAGTGGAGCCTGTGGAAAAAGCCAGTGTGGATGGTTTGCCTATTATGCTCTCAAGCAAAAGTACAATGATCCCAAGTCTTCAAGGATCATTGAATAGCACTCAAGGGTCACTGAAACCCAAGGTTCAATGTAGCCCAAATCTGAAGCCTCTGGAAGTTACAGAGCACAGGGCTCAGAGCCCCCTCTGCTCTCCAGATGACCCTGAAACATATGCCTCCAAATGTATGGCAGGAGACCAAGAGCCTGGTTACAGTTGTCCAGGTCCCTGCAACCAGGACATGGAGATTGAAGAGAAGGAGCCTTCCAAACAGACTGGGCCTGTTGTACCCAGTCGACAGGGCTGCAAGCAGATGATCGCAGATGTTAGGATGCTAACGGCTCCTTCCTTAAACAGACAGTTCAAGGTGTGTGGTCTGAAGTGTTCAAAGCTACAGGAGAGGAACTGCTCCTGTCATGAGCCGAAGCTAAACGTTGCGAGTTTCAGGAAGAGCCCCACAGGCAGACTGAATGAGGGAAATGTGGCCCCTGATCTCCCCAAGCCTCAGGAGCAGCAGTGTGGCATTCCACAGAATCAGAAACGACAGATGGGTAAGTAATTTCATAAACTGGTCTGAATGTACTGTACGATTTTGATGTACTCTCAGTGGTTGAAAAAGTACCCAATTTTCATATTTGAGTTAAAGTAAAGATTCCTTACTAGGAAATGAGTAAAATTGAAAGTCACACAGTAAAATACTACTTGAGTAAAAGTCTAAAAATATTTGTTTTTAAACATACTTAAGTATCAAAAGTATATGTAATTGCAAAAATATGCTTAAGTATCAAAAGTAAAAGCATAAATAATTTCAAATAGCTTAATATGCAAACCAGATGGCACAATTAAGTTTTTAATTTACCGAAAGCCAGGGGCACACTACAACACGCAGACATAATTTACAAATAAAGCATATGTGTTTAATGTGTCCACCAGATCCGAGGCAGTAGGGATGATCAGGGATGTTCTCTTGATTAGTGTGTGAATTGGGTCCTTTTCCTGTCCTGCTAAGCATTCAAAATGTAATGCATACTTTCAGATGTCAGGGAAAATGTATGGAGTAAAACATACATTATTTTCTTTAGGAAAGTATGAAGTTGTCAAATGTAAACCTGTGAACCTACTTCAAAGTACTACTTAAGTAATATTTTTACTTAAGTACTTTACACCACTGTATTCTTACACAAATGCGCATTTGAAACGATGCTGGAAAATGACACGTACATTTGACCTTTCTCCTGCAGATTCCAGGAAAGCAAACAAGGCCAGGCCTGGTCATGAATTTTGTGAAACTGGGTATGGCCCGAACAATAATAAAAAGAAACGGAGACCATGGCAAAATGGACCACAGGGTATGTTCAACATATAACTATTTTCCACTGTGTTGGTGTTTGCAATGCTGAATACCTGATGGTGTTATTGGTTTTGTCTACAGACAGAACACAGGCACAGACTAACCCATCAAACTCCCTTGGACAGTGGAACACCCAGAGGAATGGCTACCAAGAACGCTGTAATGGGTATTATGGCAGATCTGGTAAAACAAGAGGCAAGTAGAACCATTTAATGATCTTCATGAATATTCCAAGATGAAGCCTTATGCTGGAGTTCTGATGTACTTTTTGAAAAGACAAGCAGATCCTATATAGAAGATATTAAAATGGTCATGAAAATTAACCATTTTGAATTAATTATATTTTTCTCTACAGGAGCAAATGGGGAAAAAAACACAAGGTACTGACTGACCAGATTGAGGACAAATGAAATATATTTTAACTCTATTTATAGGCCTACCTACAACAAAATTAAACTTTTTAAAAAAAAATAATTCCTTGTATTTTGGTCTTTTGGTGTAATGGAGGCATTTGAAATGAAAATGTGGATGGAAATGGGCTTTATAAGTATGCTTGATCACATCCGGCTGTGATTGGGAGTCCCATAGGGCGGCGCACAATTGTCCCAGCGTCGTCCGGGGGAGGCCATCATTGAAAATAAGAATGTATTCTTAACTGACTTGCCTAGTTAAATAAAGGTTATATTAAAAAAAAAAAATTTAAAATAAGTGTGGTAGTTTGCTAATGATGACAGCTGAATTCTATAGACGCACACAACAATTAGAAAGAAATGTATTCACTGTCAATTGCGAAAGGCACAGCAGAATCAGTGTCTAGTAGTCCCAAATGAAGGATGAATTCAGTCTAATCTAAAAAATACCCAATAGGCTTTCTGATAAGGCTGTGAGATGGCCTAATCAACTTGATTAGCTGTACAGGAGTCTTATGACTTGGGGGTAGAAGCTGTTAAGCCTTTTGGACCTAGTCTTGGCGCTCCAGTATCACTTTCCGTGCGGTAGCAGAGAGAACAGTCTGACTAGTGTGGCTGAAGTCTTTGGCAATTTTTTGGGGCTTTCCTCTGACACCGCCTGGTCCTGGATGGCAGGAAGCCTGGATGGCAGGAAGCTTGGCTCCAGTGATGTACTGGGCCGTACACACTACCCTCTGTAGCACATTATGGTCAGATGCAGAGCAGTTGCCTTACCAGGCGGTGATGCAACCAGTCAGGATGGTGCAGCTGTATAACTTTTTGAAGATCTGATGACCCGTGACAAATATTTTCAATCTCCTGAGGGGGAATAGGCGTTGTTGTGCCCTCTTCATAACTGTCTTGGTGTGTTTGGACCATGATAGATTGTTGGTGACGTGGACACCAAGGAACTTGAAGTTCTCAACCTGCTCTACTACAGCCCCGTCGATGAGAATGGGGGTATGCTCGGTCCTCCTTTTTAGGTAGTCCACAATCATCTCATTTGTCTTGATCACGTTGAGGGAGAGGTTATTCTGGCACCCCACTGCAAGGTCTCTGACCTCCTTCCTATTGGCTGTCTCGTTGGTGATCAGGCCTACCACTTGTCGTCGGCAAACTTAATGATGGTGTTGGAGTCGTGCTTGGCCATGCAGTCATGGGTGAACAGGGAATACAGGAGGTGACTGAGCATGCACCCCTGAGGGGCCCCCGTGTTGAGGATCAGCGTGGCGGCTGTGTTATTACCTACCCTTACCACCTGGGGGCGGCCCGTCAGGAAGTCCAGGATCCAGTTGCAGAGGAGGTGTTTAGTTCCAGGGTCCTTAGCTTACTTATGGGCTTTGAGGGCACTATGGTGTTGAATGCTGAGCTGTAGTCAATGAATAGTATTCTCACGTAGGTGTTCCTTTTGTCCAGGTGGGAAAGGGCAGTGTAGCTTGCAGAGCGTGATCAGTCGTCCGGAACAGCTGATGCACTCATGCATGCATGCATGCATGCATGCATGCATGCATGCATGCATGCTCATGTGTTGCTTGCCTCAAAGCGAGCATAAGTTATTTAGCTCATCTGGTAGGCTCGTGTCACTGGGCAACTCGTGGCTGTGCTTCTCTTTGTAGTCCGTAATATGTGGCTTGCAAACTAACGAGAGTCGGAGTTGGTGTAGTACGATTCGATCTTAGTCCTGTATTGGCGCTTTGCCTGTTTGATGGTTCGTCGGAGGGCATAGCAGGATTTCTTAAGTGTCTGGGTTAGAGTCCCGCTCCTTGAAAGCGCCAGCTCTACCCTTTAGCCCGGTGTGGATGTTGCCTGTAATCTATGGCTTTCTGGTTGGGGTATGAACATCTGGTCACTGTGGGGGCGACGTCATCGATGCACTTATTGATGGAGCCAGTGACTGATGTGATGTACTCTTCAATGCCATCGGAATAATCCCGGAACATATTCCAGTCTGTGCTAGCAAAACAGTCCAATAGTTTAGCATCTGCGTCATCTGACCACTTCCTTTTTGAGCGAGTCACTGGTACTTCCTGCTTTAGTTTTTGCTTGTAAGCAAGAATCAGGAGGATAGAGTTATGGCCAGATTTGCCAAATGGAGGATAAGGGAGAGCTTAGTACATGTCTGTCTGTGGAGTGAAGGTGGTCTGGAGTCTTAATTTTAAAACCTCTGGTTGCACATTTAACATGCTGGTAGAAATTAGGTAAAACTGATTTAAGTTTCCCTGCATTAAAGTCCCCGGCCACTAGGAGTGCCGCATCTGGATGCGCATTTATTTGCTTATGTCCTTATAAAGCTCGTTGAGTGCCGTCTTAGTGCCATCATCGGTTTGTGGTGTTAAATAGACAGCTACGAAAAATATAGATTAAAACTCTCCTGTGAAATAGTGTGGTCTACAGCTTATGATATACTCTACCTCAGAGCAAAACCTATTAGATTTTGTGCACTAGCTGTTATTTACAGATGCACACATCGCCACCCCTTGTCTTACCGGAGGCAGCTGTTCGATATTGCCGATGGACCGAAAACCCAGCCAGCTGTATGTTATCCATGTCGTCGTTCAGCCACGATTCGGTGAAACATAAGATATAACCGTTTTTAATGTCCCATTGGTAAGATAGTCTTGATCAGAGCTCATCCATTTTGTTATCCAATGATTGCACGTTGGCTAATATGACTGATGGTAGAGGGGAATTACTCACTTGCCGTCAGATCCTTACAAGGCACCCCGACCCACGTCCCTGATGTCTCTTCACACTAATGGAGATTTGGGCATTGGCAGGTGTATGAAGTAAATCCTTCACGGCCGACTCGTTAAAGAGAGAAACTGCATCCAGTACGAAGTGAGTAATCGCTGTCCTGATATCCAGAAGCTATTTTTGGTCGTAAGAGACAGTGGCAGAAACATTATGGACAAAATAAGTTAAAAATAACGCCAAAAAACACTCACAATAGCACAATTGGTTTGGTGCCCGAAAAGCGTCAGCCATCTCCTCCGGCGCCATCATTATATCCACATGACTTTAACTTGAAACATCATGAATAAGGCTATATGGTACTAGTAATATGTGCCTATATGAAATATTTAGCTTTCAGGTTACAGCTCTATCCAGGTGTTTTTTGTTGTTAACCAAAAGTATGTCGTCAAACTCACAACTGCTTCTTTAACTCAAATTCAACCTGGACAAAGATTGCCTTGAAAAAAACATTCACAAACTTTACCTATTAAGGCTGCTGAGTGATAATGGTCTAGCAGTCAAATTTGCACATTAGCTAGATTATTTATTTATCCTTACACACAGTTTAGACAGGCAGCCCAATCTAAACTTTTTTGACCAATCAGCTCTGAAAAATATCTGATTTGATTGGTGGAATACCTGTCTTTAGACCAATCAGATCTTTTTCAGAGCTGATGTGATTGGTCAAAAGGCTGATTGGTGGAACAAGATCAGAATTGTGCAGCCTTAATGCTACTGATGTTTGTTTCTGACACCAGTGTTTTGGACAGAGCTCAGTGGGCAGGATTTGACCAAGTCTTTTGACTTTTTCAGTATGAGTGATTTAATGAGGATTACTGAATCACACACTGACTTGACAAATGTCTTCTCTCTAATAGGGTAGATGGAGCCAGTCATGGATTTAACTAAGTACTGTGTCAACACAACTGTAAAGAAGAGGTGAGACCAAGAGCATGAAATGTCTGAGTCTCCCTCTGGATGTGCAATAATCCCTAATCTGCATATAAATATATACACACACACACACACTGGGGGAACAAGACTGTTTGTGGTTTGACATCTTGTGCCTGACATTGATACAACAAACCAAACTCATGATTATGGAACCTGTTTCACAACGAAACCTCATGTTAGAATATCAGATCTGTCTGAACTGCTACAATTTGCAGTACAGGTCCAAGCTCTTGGACTGCCAACACACCTGCTGCTCTGTGTGCTTGACCCAGATGAAGATGAGCCTGAGTGAGCTGCGCTGCCCCTGGTGTCGCTCTGTCACCACCCTGCCACCTGAGGTCTCCGTCTCCCAGCTCCCAGATGACCCCAACATTATGGCCGTCATCTCTGTCCCATCTCCCCCAGAATACACACCTGTCTTCTTCAAACAGCTGCTTAGTAACACCTGCTACCTGTCTATAGACCACCAAGAGAGGGCTACAGTGTCTGGTGAACATTCAGGTAGGCACCTGCAGGCTGGGCAGACAGGGTTGGGGGAGGAACATGGGGAGAGGGAGGAAGGTTGTAAGAGCTCGTTCACGACCAGGGCAGGCTTAGTGGTTCTTCTGGGTTTTGTCCTACTCTTATGTACATTGTACTGTAAAACATGCAGTACAAAAGCAAAAATTGTATTTATGTTAATTGAAATGAAAAACATAACTGACCCATTTTAGAGCTTTGTGATTGTATTTGTTCAAATCTGTCTTCACCTACAGATGATGTTGGACATTTTAGTAAAATGTAACATTTTAGACCACACACGATGACAATATGATAAACACTAACAACCCATCGGTTAATACAATTACAGCATCAACTGTTGCCTACTTAACATTGATATTTTAAAATGTCAAACTTGAGAAATTATATTTAAAAAATTAAACAATGTTCATTGTCCTGTTAGATACAATATTGTTGTACACAAAATGCATGTAGAAATTAACTGACTACCTGATAATCTGAAATACAAAATTTGAATATTTAAAAAAAATGAATATTTACGCAATAAAA
This sequence comes from Oncorhynchus mykiss, assembly GCF_013265735.2. NCBI lineage: Eukaryota > Metazoa > Chordata > Actinopteri > Salmoniformes > Salmonidae > Oncorhynchus > Oncorhynchus mykiss. Next base: position 64,658,188 of record NC_048572.1, read on the forward strand.
CATTTGAGAATAATTCTAAACGCATGTTTTAAAGTTGATCTGAGCCACAATCTGATTCATAAAGTGGTCTAAATCCTTATTCACCCAACCCGATTCATAAATCGGTTTCAGCCCTGATGCAGATGTCATGACCAAGAGAAGCGATCTCCTCCAACAGGTAGTCCACATCCTCTGTCTGTGTGGCCGGGTTGGAGAAGACACATCGGAAGAAGTTCACTTTGTCTCCGAGTGGCTGATAGCCAATCATGGCCATCCCCTGCTCCATCATCTTGGCTTTGATCTTTGGTGCCACCTTAGAAACCAAACAGTGATTTAGCTTTATAGAGTATGAACAGAAGTCAATGTGCTGCTGCTAGTAATGAAGGATTACATATACAGTATCTAATGGATAAAGAACCACAAAGGTTGAATTAAGACGCATCTAATATATCACTAACATTAGAGATCCAAGGTGTAGCATTACCTCATGGAGTCTCCTGTTCCTCTCAGGACCTGGGGACATGTTCCTCAGACTTGGTGGGATGTACCAGAAGCACACGTTGCTGTGTTCAGGCTGCATGGGGATGTATCACAGATAAAAGGCTTACAACGATGCATCTCACTGAGGAATTATTCAATAACTACAAGGGACTAAAAAACAGACTTACTTTGCTTTTGAAGACAAGTTCAAAGTCTGGTCTTTGTTTGAGTTTGTCAAACAAGTGCTCAGCATTTTCCAAACATTTATTGACCTGTGATTCGAAGCCTTCTGAACCCTAAGAAGAGATGTGTTTCATTGACCAGTTGATAAATAAAATGTAAAAAAATCCATGTGTGTGTTACATACCTTGGCCTTCCACATGAGCCAGAGCTTGAAGACATCAACATGCCTGCCACACTGAATGGTCTTGTCTCCGGTGTCATAAGAGGTGTCGTAGTGCTTGTCAGTTTGGAAAAGGTATTCAGCACACATCTGATTGCAGTCTTTCAAGAGGCCCTGTGAGTGAGAAACCACTGACTACATTATGTATGTGTATTTCTGAATGCGTGCAAATTGTAATTCAGGGTGGAATGTTTTGGTAGTCTTGATTGTTTTTATATTCATAGCGTTAGACTACACACCCTTTTCTTCACCAGTATGGCTGAGCATTGCAGCGGAGCACCCATCATTTTATGAGGGTTCCAAGTCACAGACCAGGCTCTGTAATAAACATAATTCAAATAGACCTGCATGTAAGATCCAATCAAGGCAGAACTGTTGAGGGTCAATTCCATTTCAATTGTGAATGGAAACAAAACCCCCAAAATGTAATTGATCCTGGCTGTATGGTAGAGTGAAATTCAGAAATCTAGAATCTTTTTGGAGAGTTGTAAATGTTGGGTGTCCTTAAATCTCTGTTCTCTCTGGTTACAGTACCTACCGTTCAATCCCTTGTAGTTTCACACGGTGCAGGTTGGACATCAACAGTCCTCCACCCCAGGCTGCCTGTTAAGAAACAAAGAGAATTTTACTCTAAATACAATCTTATCTTTATATATTTAATATTTTACATACAGGGTTGTACAGTAGGTTACTTTCTAAATGTAAATCCGTTAGTTACTAGTTACCTGTCCAAAATTGTAATCAGTAACGTAACTTTTGGATTACCCAAACTCAGTAACGTAATGTGATTACATTCAGTTACTTTTAGATTACTTTCCCCTTAAGTGATATTAGAAGAAGACAAAAATGTATGTTATCAATTGATTGACATCTATTGCAGGATAAATCAATGTTAAAGTTTACATAGCTGGATATATATTGATGTTAAATTTTACTTCATGGGTTGGTTATGTAGGCTTCTTCTAACCCATCGCTTTCTACTACATATAATAATAGGATTAAATTATATATTTACATACATATACATATGTCATTTAGAAATCCAGAAATGGATGTAGCAACTACAAATTGCCCCTTTGTCTCATCAAAAGTGTGCGAGATTGAGCATGTCTCCATTAGGTCTATGGATTTTTTATTTTTTTAAACGCATGAATTAGATTTAGCAAAAAAGCCCCACATATATTCCATAGGCTGGGATCCACACTATGCAGCTGTTGCAAGACTGCATTTTTCACTGGCTGTCCATTAGTTTCAAAAACTGATTGATAGGCAGCTTAAACTTCTTGAATTCAACCATTATTGGGTTCAAACACACATTTGGATTTGTCAACAGCCATCCACAAACCCCACAATCCATAAGGCGCAAATAGCTAAATAAGAGGGCAGCAGTGTGATTCACATCAATGCGCTACTGTATGTAGGTATCAATAATAAGTGATATCCGTATCGCCGTAGACTACACCACTACTGTCATCCTTACCTCCAAGCGTTTATTCAAATTGGATAATATTTGGATGCCGACAGCAGTCGCACCATTGGAAGACATAGCTTGGACTGTAGCCCACAAAAGCCTGTTCCTGCTCTTTTCCCGCGTTCCGTCAAACACATTTATTGTGTCGTCATAGTGGTCTCTGATTTATTATCAGACTCTCTCAGGTGGAACAAACTTGAATTTGTGATTACATGTAATCTGTTACTCCCCATCCCTGCTTACATACTGTATAGCACATTCTCATGGGGACGGTTTCCCAGACACAAATTATGCTTAGTACTGGACTAAAGCATGCCCAATTAAAATATATCAGAAATAAGGCTAAATGTGTGTCCGGTAAGCCATGATGGATGCTATAAGGTAAATACATCAACATGCAGCCAGAGTCCATGGCTCTCACAGATGTCTGCGATGGCATTGAGAGGATCAAAGGCTCCGTACACAGTGGTGCCTGCTGTGGCATTGACGTAGAATGGGACACAACCCTGAAGAGAGAGAGAGAGAGAGATGACAAGAATCATGATGAGTGTATTGACCTGTTCCTGTGAAATAGTCCCTGCCAACACATTGGAGCTCTGGTAGCTCCTTTTATGCACCAGGCAATGTTGTTGACTGGTAAACAGAAATTCTGATTTGAGCGTATTCTGTTTGGGGTGTCTGTTTCATCCTAATTTGACTAAATCCTTCACTGGCTGGACATACTGTATACAGGTACGCTTCCGTGTATTTAATTCACAGCCCTGTATCCCTCAGTTTGGCAAGACTCATTCATCCATTACCTGATCTTTGGCAGTAATGATACTTGACTCCAATTCTGCAGGGATCATTTTCCCCCTTGAATAGTAAAAAAAGGACATCACTCATTTAGCTCTGATGATATTGTCAATGTTCACGATAAACAAATGCAAATCACACTCCCCTCATTGCTTACCAGTCATTACATTTCACCACCACAACATTTTCACTTCCTATCCCAAGGACTGCTGCAGATTTCTTGACTGAATAATGACTCTAGAATAGGGAAAAAAATATTTGTCAGTACATGTTTATAGATAATATGAATAAGCATGACCCAACGTGAATACACATACATGTGCTGATGTGAAGAGGATTAGCCTGGGCAGAGCAGTCATCCCTTTGGTCTTCACTTCAGGGAAGAAGTGGTATCTGGCCAGTAGTACACTGTACAGATTGGACATGGTCCCACCTAAGGAAATATATATATATTGTATTATAGATGGATATCTCATTAAGAGATTGTCTTAAGTTTATAATTTAATTCAAATTCATAACAACTAAACAATATATCCAAAATTAAGAGGACAAAATTAACCAATTCAATGGAAGTAACAAGGATAATTGTATCACAGTGTATGTTTGTCATTGGCTACATTGTTTGTATCGATAGCAAGGTCGGAATGTAGCTAACACTGTACCTGGACAGAAAACACCATCCCCCTCTTCCTCTGACCAACCCACAATCTCCTGCATCTTCTTCAGTAGAATCTCCTCCATCAGAATGAACACTGGGGACACTTCATAAGTAAACCTAGAAAAAAAGGTTTAACACATTGTTTTACACTTTATCTCATATTGCAGAATAACATTTACTAGAGACCTGATCACACCGTAGGCCCTAGTGTCATCTGGGGCCGTACGCGTCAAACGCCTCAGCATAGGAGTGTTCATACAGGATCAGATCCACCCTGTCTATAAGATCAGAACAACTTGATATATACTGTTCTCTGGTAAATGTCAGATATGTTCTTAGGCAAATGTCATTCTGCAATATGAGGACTTAGTGAGAAATTAGATCTTACACCTTAGGGATAATGTAAATCTTACATGTTTGTGTTGGCAGTAGATGTCAGCCATTCCCCGGCCAAACCGATGACATCCAGACCTGATGACAGCTGATTGAAGAAGCGTGGGTGACCTGTGGACAGATGAGGAAATTCTGGAACATTATACTAATCTATAATGTCAATAATGTCAGCCATTGCCTGGAGAGAAGCAATGACTTACTAGTACATGGAGTACATGTTTTCTACCTATAGTACATTTTTGGTAAATTTTCGGCAAAACAGTCAACAGCTCTTACGGTACCTGTTTTGACTCCATACTTCAAGGTGTCCCTGCAGTCGACCAGGAGTTGTTCCAGGTTCTCGGGCTGGTCTGGGAGCTCCAGACTGAAGCCCTCCAGGCCCTCTCTGAGTTGGTGAGGGTGGTGGAAGTCCAGGACTTTGGAGCTCCGTCTGAACGACTTGCAGACATAGCTGAGGAGAATGTTCACCAGCTCTTGGAAGAAACTTTTGGTTGTGTCCTCACCACTGAGAGCAGGGAGTAGATCTAAACATAAAGGAACACGTTCAGGGCAAATTTTTTCAATGGTAGCAATTGCTCCCAACTTGCAATAGTTTGTAGGAGCACTAGAAAACGAGATTCATTTAAATTGCAGCCAAGTTGTGCATATAGAACATTTCTGGGATTTTTTATTTCAGCTAATGAAACATGGGACCAACACTTTACATGTTGCGTTTATATTTTTGTTCAGTATATATATATATATATATATATATATATATATATATATATACACATATACAGTGCATTCTGAAAGTATTCAGACCCCTTGACCTTTTTTTCACATTTTGTTACGTTACAGCCTTATTCTAAAATGGATTTAATTATTTCCCCCCCTTCAACACACACAATCCCATAATGACAAACCAAAAACAGTTTATACATTTTTTAGAAAATGTATTAGAAATAAAAAACAAAAATACCTTATTTATAAAAGTATTTAGACCCTTTGCTATGAGACACGAAATTGAGCTCAGGTGCGGCCTGTTTCAATTGATCATCCTTGAGATGTTTCTACAACTTGATTGTAGTCCACCTGTGGTAAATTCCACCCGTTATGTTAATTTAGTCATATATGCAAATACTCCCAGTGTATTCATGCAAAGGTAGCAAAAATAATTTTCTTTATTTTAACACAAAATATTTTAAAAAAAATACCTGATACCTTAGAAAATGTACATATGAGTGCATCCTAAGAAAAAAAGTTAGATTTTACAATATATTGAATACCTGAATTCCCATCAAAATCCCTGAACTCCAGTCATTATATATGTATATGTCAGTAAAATGTTTATGTGATATAATTCAGTCAATATTTGATGTATTTTAAAATGTTTACACGTTTGGAGTATCTTCATCCATTGTCAAACTGTTGCATTAATTACAATTGTTTAAAAAAACATCTCAACAACCTAGTGGTTGATTTCTCCCTAACCATCAAAATAGAGCCTTGAATCTCATAGTGACGGACCTGACTGTCAACATTGGTCATCTAGCTAGCCAGTAGGGTTGCATTACAGATAGAACAATTAGACAGATATTTCACCGCATGTTTGTTTCCACTTACTACCAAATATGGTAGTGAGAGGAAGGTTAGTCGCCAGCAGTGGGAGATGGAATGAGATGATTGTTTTGTCTACATTCTGCAAACTTTCTCATCGATGAAACATTTGATCTCAATACAATTTGTTGTTCCCAAAAATAGAATAGGTTACGAAAAATGTGGATCAAGTTCAGTAGACTTTACTATTTGCCAAAGTAAAAAAAACGAAAGAGTGCGTAGAGAAATTGAGTTATAGCGGATACTTGACAGAGTAGGCGTCCCCTAACGAAAATATGCGCTAGCTCGTGCTTGGCTCTGCCCACTAGGACTCATTTGTTAACGTTTGAAACGACAGGCTGTGGACTATCTTGTTTTTATAAAGATCTTTGGTTGCATCGGTTTCCATTGGACTAGACCAGAGTTTGCTAGGCTGGCAAACTATATAACGCAGGTTAGGTAGTGAATGACGATGGATACACAAGCAAATGGTACAGAACTCTTAACAAAATCATATTTTGACATTGTAGTGGCTATTTCTGTTTTGTTTTTTTGCTTAGTGACATTTAGAATATCATCTTTGTGGATTTATTTATCTACCGTATTCCGGTTTCAGCATGAGAAACCATTGAAGTCCCACATTCCACTGAGATACTGCGAGGATCTGCGCAGTCGCGGAAACGGAGCCTCACAAATAAAACGTCTGGTCACAGATTAGGAGCCACGCAGTATCTCGCGGGAATTTGGGATTTTGTCAGTCATTTTTCATACCGAAACCGGATTAGATACATAAATGCCCACATATGATGTTGGGCTGTTTTTTTAAATATTTTTTTACCTTTGCTGTAGATGCAACTGAAGTCCTTGGTTATGCTGCAGGTGTTATCACTCGCTGTCTGTGGAGGGTTGATGTCAGAGGAGCTTCTGTGCTGCTTACTCTCTGCCAAAACCTGCCCACCTGGTTTAGCATGTTCAATTATGTTTTCTGGAACAAATAAACCCGGAGTACATGATGATCCAATACAATATTGACATGTCTATATTGTCATGTGGAATTCTTTGAATTTTGACATTAGGCCTGTATCCAATATATTTTTATTTATTTAACTAGGCAAGTCAGTTAAGAACAAATTTACAATGACAGTCTACACCCCCGGACAAACCTTCCCCTAACGACACTAGGCCAATTGTGCACCGTCCTATGACACTCCCAATCACGGCCAGTTGTGACACAGCCTGGGAACTAACCAGAGTCTGTAGTGACGCCTTAGACCGCTGCGCCATTCGAGTGGTCTATATGTTGGATATGGTTGTTTTTGCATACCATGTGAATCTAACATATTATTCAAATAGATACGCTACCATTAATAAGTTGTCATACTTACAGATATCATAAATGAACATTTGCCATGCCATTCAAAATACATGAAGAGTATAGCCAGAAAAAGGACAGTTATTTTACATTTTTAGCCCCCCCCCCCCCCCCCATCTTGACATAACCCATAGATATACCATAGAGATACATCTAAATAATTGATATGCTCAATTGACTCTGACCTGGTAGCTGCAAGTAATCCATAATGTGATTGAGTTCTGGGAGTGAAGTTTGTCCAGTGTTTCACTGTTCCACTGCTGCCCCTCCATGAGATGCACCTGGAATGGTTTTGTGGAATATATAACCCCCTGGAGGAACTAGGCGTGGTGGTGGGCGCATTATGACACAAGGCTATTCAACCTGAATGAAACAATGCTATTCCAAAAACCTTTGAGAATGAGAGCCACCCCAAAATGTTTCTGACAATCACTAGCTACCACATCAATTCATTATGATCTCTTCTGTCTTTTTTTGTCCTTTTGTGTGTAATTATTTGGCTCAAAATATGTTTGTGTGTGCTACTCAACCTGCATACAGTACTCTGAAGGATCAAAAAAAGACTTGTGAATGTTACCTGCATTTGGTCTGAGGACACCATTGAAATATTATATTAAAACTGGCAACTGGATTTATAGGACAACAAAATTGTCATTATTGCTTTGTGAGAATGCATGACTCCCTGTCAAAATAAAGGTTAAACAAAATGAGCTCCCACTCCTCCCACATGCTGACCTTTGACATCACCTACTAAGGAAATGACCTTGAAGACAGCATTATTGGCAGTTAAATGCAACAACCTTTCATGGCATTCAGTGTTTACATAGCCTTTAAAGTAGACATTCACTTTTTAACTTCATGATTTAGGCTATATGGTAGTAACATGTGGCGTCATGTAATATTTTGCTTTCAAATTACAGCTCCATCCACTTTTCTTTTCAGGTGATTATCAACTATATATAACAATTTCAAGGACTTTGCCTTAGAAAGCTCTAATTAAAGTACATTTTATTTTTGCAAACTTCAGCACTTAGGATAGGCTACTGCAGTAACTGTGGAAGGCAGGTTACAGAACTGTATCTACTGCCGCTATTTAGAGGGATAATTTGACTGTGCTCGTGTGTCCTATTTAGACAACCTGGTGAACTGGTTTGGTTGGTATGTCAGTACTTGCAAGAACTTGAAAACGTTTTGTGGGCTGACATGCATTCTGTAACTCACGACTGCTTCTTCAACTAAAAACTTCAACCTGGACTAAGCCCATAAGATTGTCTTAAGATATTTTCAGCAACGTCATGCAGGAACTTCTCCTTAGGCTGCTGAGCGATAAAGATCTAGAGGTCAACATCCTTGCCAGTCCATACCAGATACAGGTTTGCTCATTATCTAGGCTTCTTTTATTTTTTTTGTTCAATGACAAAAATGGTTTATTGTACTTTATCCTTATAGTCATACACAGGGTCTTGAAGGACACAGGCACACACAACACACACAGGGCAGGACATGACCAAGTAGTCTTTTGACTTTTTCAGTATGAGTGATTTGATGAAAATTACTGAATCACACACTGCCTTGACAAATGTCTTCTCTCTAATAGGGTAGATGGAGCCAGTCATGGATTTAACTAAGTACTGTGTCAACACAACTGTAAAGAGGAGGGGAGGCGAGACCAAGAGCATGAAATATCTGTGAGTCTCTCTCTGGATGTGCAATGGTTCCCTAATCTGCATACTCATACTGAGGGAACAAGACTATTTGTCGTTTGACATCTTGTGCCTGTCATTGACACAACAGACCAAACTCATGATTATGGAACCCGTCTCACAACAAAACCTCATGTTAGAATGTCAGATCTGTCTGAACTGCTACAATTTGCGGCACAGGCCCAAGCTCTTGGACTGCCAACACACCTGCTGCTCTGTGTGCTTGACCCAGATGAAGATGAGCCTGAGTGAGCTGCGCTGCCCCTGGTGTCGCTCTGTCACCACCCTGCCACCTGGGGTCTCCGTCTCCCAGCTCCCAGATGACCCGGACATTATGGCCGTCATCTCTGTCCCATCCCCCCCAGAATACACACCTGTCTTCTTCAAACAGCTGCTTAGTAACACCTGCTACCTGTCTATAGACCACCAAGAGAGGGCCACAGTGCCTGGTGAACATTCAGGTAGGCACTTGCAGGCTGGGCAGACAAAGGAGATGTCTCCAGTGCCTGTGTCTGACGAGGGAAGCCCAGGGTTGGGGGAGGAACATGGGGAGAGGGAGAAAGGTTGTTGTAAGAGCTCGTTCACGACCAGGGCAGGCTTAGTGGTTCTTCTGGGTTTTGTCCTACTCTTACTTGTGTACATTGTACTGTACAACATGAAATGCATTTACAAACGGTTCACCATGATATCCTGTGCCTAAAAGACTGGATACTAATAAGCTGTTTGGAATCTTTCTATCTCACTCCCCAAAATGACTGGACATTGTCACAATGCCAGTATTCAGGCTATTTCTTAACCAGAGATAGTGCTGTCGTACTGAGGGAAGAAATGGTTGTTATACTTTGTTTTAGGAATGTGTACAGATATAATGATGAATTTGAATTTTTCAAAGGATTTTTCATATTGTTGTGCAATAAAGAGTTAAAACAATATAACCAATCACCATCATTCCAGCTTCTCTATTGTGAAAAAAAAACAAAAGAAAAACAAAATCCAACTTGTGTTCATTCATATGAGAAACATAAAAACTGACCCATTTTAGAGCTCATGATTGGATTTGTTCAAGTCTTCCTTTTTACCTACAGATGGTAGTGATGGACTTTTTAGTGAAATTTTACTCTGAATTTTAGGCAACACACAATGACGGCAATATGATTAAACACTTTAATAACCCTTCAGTTGATACAATTACTAAATTACAGCGTCAACTGTTGCCTACTTAACATTAATATTTTGAAATGTTTGAAAATATCAAACTTGAGAAATTATATATAAAAAATTAAGATATAAAGTGTATTCAGAAAGTATTCAGACCCCTTGACCTTTTCCACATTTTGTTACATTACAGCCTGATTCTAAAATGGATTCAATTGTTTTGATTCCACATCAATCTACACACAATACCCCATAATGGCAAAGCAAAAACAGGTTGTAGACATTTTAGCAAATGTATTAAAAATAAAAATGGAGCTATCACATTTACATAAGTATTCAGACCCTTTAATCAGTACTTTGTTGAAGCACCTTTGGCAGGGATTACAACCTCGAGTCTTCTTAGGTATGAAGCTACAAGCTTGAAACACCTGTTTTTAGGTCTCTCCAGAGATGTTCGAGTGGGTTCAAGTCCGGTTCAAGCCCGAAGCCACTCCTGCTTTGTCTTGGCTGTGTGCTTAGGGTTCTTGTCCTGTTGGAAGGTGAACCTTCACCCCAGTCTGAGGTCCGGAGCGCTCTGGAGCAGGTTTTCATCAAGCATCTCTCTGTACTTTGCTCCTTTCATCTTTCATCTCCTTCCGTCTGACCACTCTACCATAAAGGCCTAATTAGTGGAGTGCTGCAGAGATGATTGTGCTTTTGGAACGTTCTCCCTTCTCCACAGAGGAACTCTGGAGCTCTGTTTGAGTGACCATTGTGTTCTTGGTCACCTTCTTGACCAAGGCCATTCTCCCCTGATTGCTCAGTTTGGCCTGGTGGCCAGCTCTTTGAAAAGTATTGAGGGTTCCAAACTTCTTCCATTTAAGAATGATGGAGGTCACTGTGTTCTTGGGGACTTTCAATGCTGCAGAAATGTTTTGGTACCCTTCCCCAGAGCTGTGCTACAACACAATCCTGTTTTGGAGCTCTACGGACAATTCCTTCAACCTCATGGCTTGGTTTTTGGCTGACATGTACTGTCAACTGTGGGACCTTATATATAGACACAGGTGTGTGCCTTTCCAAATCATCTCCAATCAATTGAATTTACCACAGGTGGACTCCAATAAAGTGATGGAGACATCTCAAGCATGATCAATGAAAACAGTATTCACCTGAGCTCAGTTTCGAGTCTCATAGCGAAAGGTCTGAATACTTATGTAAAGAAGGTATTTCTGTTTGTTTATTCTTATAAATTTACAAACATTTCTAACAAACAGTTTTTCCTTTGTCATTATGGGATATTGTGTATTGATTGATGTGGAAAACAATTATTTAATCAGTTTTAGAATAAGGCTGTAACGTAACAAAATGTGAAAAAAGTCAAGGGGTCTGAATACTTTCCGAATGCACTCTATAGGCTACAATATTGTTGTACACAAATAAAATGAATGTAGAAATGAACTGGCTACATTCTAACAATTCCCTGATACTCTGGAATACAAAAATCATATTTGTATATATTTTTACATAAGAAGGACTGTAATTACACAACAAAACATTTAGAGATATATTTAGTTTTCTGATTGTTTTTACCCATTTCCCTCTAAATGCATGATTTACAGTTCATCTGAGCCACAATCTGATTCACAAATCGGTTTCAGCCCTTATGCAGATGTCATGACCAAGAGAAGCGATCTCCTCCAACAGGTAGTCCACATCCTCTGTCTGTGTGGCCGGGTTGGAGAAGACACATCGGAAGAAGTTCACTTTGTCTCCGAGCGGCTGATAGCCAATCATGGCCATCCCCTGCTCCATCATCTTGGCTTTGATCTTTGGTGCCACCTTAGAAACCAAACAGTGATTTAGCTTTATAGAGTATGAACAGAAGTCAATGTGCTGCTGCTAGTAATGAAGGATTACATATACAGTATCTAATGGATAAAGAACCACAAAGGTTGAATTAAGACGCATCTAATATATCACTAACATTAGAGATCCAAGGTGTAGCATTACCTCATGGAGTCTCCTGTTCCTCTCAGGACCTGGTGACATGTTCCTCAGACTTGGTGGGATGTACCAGAAGCACACGTTGCTGTGTTCAGGCTGCATGGGGATGTATCACAGATAAAAGGCTTACAACGATGCATCTCACTGAGGAATTATTCAATAACTACAAGGGACTAAAAAACAGACTTACTTTGCTTTTGAAGACGAGTTCAAAGTCTGGTCTTTGTTTGAGTTTGTCAAACAAGTGCTCAGCATTTTCCAAACATTTATTGACCTGTGATTCGAAGCCTTCTGAACCCTAAGAAGAGATGTGTTTCATTGACCAGTTGATAAATTACATTTTAAAAAATCCATGTGTGTGTTACATACCTTGGCCTTCCACATGAGCCAGAGCTTGAAGACATCAACATGCCTGCCACACTGAATGGTCTTGTCTCCGGTGTCATAAGAGGTGTCGTAGTGCTTGTCAGTTTGGAAAAGGTATTCAGCACACATCTGATTGCAGTCTTTCAAGAGGCCCTGTGAGTGAGAAACCACTGACTACATTATGTATGTGTATTTCTGAATGCGTGCAAATTGTAATTCAGGGTGGAATGTTTTGGTAGTCTTGATTTTTTTGATATTCATAGCGTTAGACTACACACCCTTTTCTTCACCAGTATGGCTGAGCATTGCAGCGGAGCACCCATCATTTTATGAGGGTTCCAAGTCACAGACCAGGCTCTGTAATAAACATAATTCAAATAGACCTGCATGTAAGATCCAATCAAGGCAGAACTGTTGAGGGTCAATTCCATTTCAATTGTGAATGGAAACAAAACCCCCAAAATGTAATTGATCCTGGCTGTATGGTAGAGTGAAATTCAGAAATCTATTATCTTTTTGGAGAGTTGTAAATGTTGGGTGTCCTTAAATCTCTGTTCTCTCTGGTTACCGTACCTACCGTTCAATCCCTTGTAGTTTCACGCGGTGCCGCTTGGACATCAACAGTCCTCCGCCCCAGGCTGCCTGTTAAGAAACAAAGAGAATTTTACTCTAAATACAATCTTATCTTTATATATAACACATTCTCATGGGGACGGTTTCCCAGACACAAATTATGCTTAGTACTGGACTAAAGCATGCACAATTAAAATATATCAGAAATAAGGCTAAATGTGTGTCCGGTAAGCCATGATGGATGCTATAAGGTAAATACATCAACATGCAGCCAGAGTCCATGGCTCTCACAGATGTCTGCGATGGCATTGAGAGGATCAAAGGCTCCGTACACAGTGGTGCCTGCTGTGGCATTGACGTAGAATGGGACACAACCCTGAAGAGAGAGAGAGAGAGATGACAAGAATCATGATGAGTGTATTGACCTGTTCCTGTGAAATAGTCCCTGCCAACACACTGGAGCTCTGGTAGCTCATTTTATGCACCAGACAATGTTGTTGACTGGTAAACAGAAATTCTGATTTGAGTGTATTCTGTTGGGGGTGTCTGTTTCATCCTAATTTGACTAAATCCATCCCTGGCTGAAAATATATGCTTTCATTGTATTCAATTCAAAGCCCTGTATCACTCAGTTTGGCAAGAGAAGACTCATTCATCCATTACCTGATCTTTGGCAGTAAGGATACTTGACTCCAATTCTGCAGGGATCATTTTTCCCCTTGAATAGTAAAAAAAGGACATCACTCATTTAGCTCTGATGATATTGTCAATGTTCACGATAAACAAATGCAAATCACACTCCCCTCATTGCTTACCAGTCATTACATTTCACCACCACAACATTTTCACTTCCTATCCCAAGGACTGCTGCAGATTTCTTGACTGAATAATGACTCTAGAATAGGGAAAAAGTATATGTCAGTACATGTTTATAGATAATATGAATAAGCATGACCCAACGTGAATACACATACATGTGCTGATGTGAAGAGGATTAGCCTGGGCAGAGCAGTCATCCCTTTGGTCTTCACTTCAGGGAAGAAGTGGTATCTGGCCAGTAGTACACTGTACAGATTGGACATGGTCCCACCTAAGGAAATATATACATTTTATTTTATTTGTATATTACCTTTATTTAACTAGGCAAGTCAGTTAAGAACAAATTGTTATTTACAATGACAGTCTACCAAAAGGCAAAAGGCCTCCTGTGGAGATGGGGGCTGGGATTAAAAATATAAATAAATTAAATAAAAATATAGGGCAAAACACACATCACGACAAGAGAGACAACACAACATAAAAAGAGACCTAAGACGACAACATGGCAGCAACACATGACAACACAGCATGGTAGCAACACAACATGGTAGCAGCACAAAACAGGGTACAAACATTCTTGGGCACAGACAACAGCACAAAGAGCAAGAAGGTAGAGACAACAATACATCACACAAAGCAGCCACAACTGTCAGTACCTTTAACAGAATGTGACTGGCAGAACGGGTGTTGTACAGTAGTTCTTCCTGTAAAAGTTGCGCCATACTGCTGCACACCTTGCGGGCTGCCGCAGAATTCTATGGCCCGTTTTTTCATCATCAGCTCTTGTTGCCATTAATGCTAGTTAGTGCTAGTTTGACCACCAGAGGGCATCTTTGAGAAGCATTTGATAGTCTTCAATACTGTCTGTACTAGAGAATTTATAGTGATTGTAATCTGAATAAAGGCCAAAATAATATTTATAAAGGCCAACATATTTATTTCTGTTTTTAGAGGGAGAGAAACCAAAAGCCCAGCGTGCCTATTTTTTGGACAAGGACATCCCGGCCGGCCAAACCCTCCCCTAACACGGACGACGCTGGGCCAATTGTGCACTGCCCTATGGGACTCCCAATCACGGTCGGATGTGAATGGAGGGTGAGGGCTGCAGTAGATATCTCAGATAGGGGGGAGTGAGGCCTAAGAGGGTTTTATAAATAAGCAACAACCAGTGGGTCTTGCGACTGTTATACAGAGATGACCAGTTTACAGAAGAGTATAGAGTGCAGTGATGTGTCCTATAAGGAGCATTGGCGGAAAATCTGATGGCCAAATGGTAAAGTACATCTTGCCGCTCGAGAGCACCCTTACTTGCCGATCTATAAATTACGTCTCCATAATCTAGCATGGGTAGGATGATCATCTGAATCAGGGTTAGTTTGGCAGCTGGGGTGAAAGAGGAGCGATTACGATAGAGGAAATCAAGTCTAGATTTAATTTAATTTAATGTGCTGAGAGAAGGACAGTGTACTGTCTAGCCATACTCCCAAGTACTTGTATGAGGTGACTACCTCAAGCTTTAAACCCCCAGAGGTAGTAGTCACACCTGTGGTGAGATTGGCATTCTTCTTACCAAACCACAAGGTTAAGGGCAGAGAAAGCTTGTTGGACACTAAGAAAGCTTTGTTGTAGAGCGTTTAACACAATATCTGAGGAGGGGCCAGTATAAGATTGTATAATCTGCATATAAATAGAGGACTAACCTTGGCTGCTTTCCAAGCAATGGGAACCTCCCCAGAGAGGAGAGACAGGTTAAAAAGGTCAGAGATAGGCGTGGCGATTATACGGGGCAGCAATATTAAAGAAGAAAGGGTCTAAACCATCTGACCCAGATGTTTTTTTGGGGTGAAGTTTAAGGAGCTCATTTAGCACCTCGGACTCAATGACCGCCTGCAGGGAGAAACATTGTAGCGGGGCAGGGGAAAAAGAGGGAGGAGCATCGGGGCTAGCTGTATTAGTGGGAGATGAGGAAATGTTGGACGGGCAAGGAGGCATGGCTGAGTCAAATACGAATCCGGCCTTAATGAAGTTGTGATTAAAGAGCTCAGCCATGTGCTTCTTGTCAGTAACAACCACATCATCAACTTTAAGGGACATGGGCAGCTGTGAGGAGGAGGGTTTATTCTCCAGGTCTTTAATCGTTTTCCAGAACTGCTCCTTAAAGTAACTAACATTGGCCTTCCGGATAGCCTGAGTGTACTTATTCCTCATTTGCCTGAACGAGAGCCAGTCAGCCTGAGTATGTGTGTGCTGAGCCTTTCGCCAAATGCAATTCTTGAGGTGGAGTAACTCTGCAAGGGGCTGAACCTGTATCTAATTCTCATTTTCTTTATGGGGGAGGGTTTGTTAACAATATAACTGAAGATATCAAAAAAGAAGGTCCAAGCTTCTTCGAACAGAGGGAATAAAGCAGATTCTGTACCAATTTACAGAGGCCAGGTCATGAAGGAAGGCTTGCTCATTAAATATTTTTAGCTAGCGTCTATTACAAATCAGAAGCTTCTAGTGTTAACGTGCAGAAATCCCAGGCTTTTACGAGAGCTGAAATCAGTGAAACATATATCAGAGCACAAGTCAGAATTGTGGCTAGCAACAGTAAATGGGCAAGGGTGTACATGCACATTTCCAGATATCATCAACAGTAATACAATTAAGGCACGGCAGAGGACAGGGAAAGCTCTGCAGTGTTAATTTGTGACATTTGAATGTGCATTAGATGGCAACATGATCATGTTATACAGCAATTTCATCAGGTAGCATAAATACAAAGCCGGCGAGAGGTGGTTAGAATAGGATCGGGCCAAAGGTCTGTGTAACCTACAGAGAGTCATAGAGAGTACTGTATTATAGGTGGATATCTGAGAGATTGTCTTAAGTTTATAATTTCATTGAACTTCATAACAACTAAACAATGTATCCAAAATTAAGAGGACACAATGAACCAATTCAGTGAAAGTAACAAGGATAAATGTAACAAAGTGTAAGTTTGTCATTGGCTACATTGTTTGTATCGATAGCAAGGTCAGAATGTAGCTAACACTGTACCTGGACAGAAAACTCCATCCCCCTCTTCCTCTGACCAACCCACAATCTCCTGCATCTTCTTCAGTAGAATCTCCTCCATCAGAATGAACACTGGGGACACTTCATATGTAAACCTGGAAAAAAGTTTTTACACTTTAACTCATATTGCAGAATGACATTTACCAGAGGACAGATCCCACCATGGGCCATACAATCTTTGAAAAAAAGGTGCTACCTTGGACCTAAAAGGGTTATTTGGCTGTCCCCATAGGAGAACCCTTTGAAAAAACATTTTGGTTCTAGGTAGAACCCTTTTGAGTTCCATGTAGAACCTTTAACATAGAGTTCTACCTGGAACCAAAAAGGGTTCTCCTATGGGGAGAGCCAAAGAACCCTTTTGGAGCCCTTTTTTCTAAGAATGTAGTGTAACCTGGGGCTGTATGTATCAAGCGTATAGTGAATGCTGATATAGGATCAGATTCACCTTGTCCATATTATTTTATTCATTATGATTTAAAACAGCGTTACCCAAACTCGGTCCTGCCCCCCCAAACATGCACCCAGAGGGAATGTACTTAAAAAAAAAACATTTCCCCCCTGGGTGCATGTTTTGTTTTTTGCCCTAGCACTACACAGCTGATTCAAATAATTAAAGCTTAATGATGATTTTTTTTGGTTGCTTCCAATTGGCTCATTCATTCCTCCTCCTCTCCCCTGTAACTATTCCCCAGGTTGTTGCTGTAAATGAGAATATGTTCTCAGTCATCTTACCTGGTAAAATAAGGGTTAAATAAAAAGGAATGTAAATGTTACATGTTTGTGTTGGCGGTAGACGTCAGCCATTCCCCGGCCAGACCGATGACATCCAGCCCTGATGACAGCTGATTGAAGAAGCGTGGGTGACCTGGGGACAGATGAGGACATTCTGGAACATTCTACTAATCTATAATGTCTATGATATCTATAATGTCAGCCATTCCCATGGCCAGAACCAATGACATACTGGTACATGGAGTATGGGGGGTAACTGTACACATATTTTTACTTGACCGTTCGGTACTGGGACTTCAGTTCCCGAATGAATACATAAAAAAAAACACACACAAAAACACTAAGCCTACAGTATAAGCTTAGAGTAAATCTGAGCTGAAAAAAAACAACATTTCAGGCTATTCTGTTAAAACAACTGGAGCCTATGCACATTTTGTAGTTCAAAATTCAAATCTTAATTGGCAAATTTCATAAAGTCCTTTTGCAGCCAAGAACTAGATCTGTATGATGGCGAGTGGTTGGGTCGATAAACAAGGAGGATTCTACATCATCGTTTAAGAACATTTTGACTTCCCAGTAGATTACAACAGCAATGGACAGAGAGAATATGTCGACACTGATCAACGAGAATAGCCCATGTAGCTGTCAACACCTCAAACATGTTGACACATTAATGCCAACACAGACGTAACACTAACCTTAACCCCTAACCCAGTGTTTCCCAAACTCGGTCCTCGGGACCCCAAGGGGTGCATTAACATTATTAAAACGTGCACCCCTTGGGGTTTGGAAAACCCTGCCCTAACCCTAGCCTAGCTAACGTTATCCACCTGACTAATGTTAGCATTAGTGACCTAGCTAACCTTAGCCACAACAAATTGGAATTCATAAAATACCATACGTTTTTCAAATTTGTGATATATTGTACTCAGTTCGTAACTTATTGTACGAATTGAAATTTGTAACATATACAAATTGTAATTCGCAACATATCATACAAAATGGATGATGGACATCCACAAATTAATACATACCATGCAAAACTTAACATATCATACTAATTGGAATGTCCCAGATTTAAATGTAATATGTTACATCTACTCCTGAGTCCAGGTTGGCCTACATCACCCACAAAACGAAAAAACAGCACAACTTCGTCTCCGCTCTGCAATAGGGGAGAGTTGTCTATTAGTTTTTTTGCTGCTTTGGGAAGGGTTGTGTGATTTTTTTTATTGGACACAGAGGAGGGTAGTGAGTTTTTTCCCCCTGGTTTACATTCACTCTTTGGCAGGTTTTACTATATAATGTATTCCATTCTATCCATATTTCCTCATCTGCTTGCATGCACCTCACCTATATCTGTCACGACTTCCGCCGAAGTTGGCTGCCTGTTCGGGCGGTGCTCAGCGTCGTCGTCACCGGCCTACTAGCCGCCACCGATCCCTTTTTCGTTTTCTGTTTGTTTTGTCTTATTAGTTGCACCTGTGTTTTTTGTGTTTGCTTGATGGGCTTCCTTATTTGTAGCTAGGCTACCCGCCCTTGTTTTGTGCGGGATTACTCTTATGTTACGTGTGTATGAGTTTGGTGTTCGTGCTCCGGACCTGGTACACTGTGTGTTTGGGTTGGTCCACATTTTCCGCGCCCTGTGTTGTGGGCATTGTTTTCGGTGCGATATTAAAGTGCACTTCTTCCTGTGGAACTATATGCTCTCTGCACCTGATTCTTCCTCACTCATCTAGTTTCCCGTGACAATATCAAGGTGTTTTGTTACATCCCTTTTACAATTCGCTTTTCCGTGCACTAACTTTCCTTATAAACTGGGTGGTTTGAGCCCTGAAAACTGATATACCACGGGTATGACAAAAAAGTACTTTTTACTGTTCTAATTATGTTGGTAACCAGTTTATAATAGCATTAAGGCACCTCTGGGGTTTATGGCGAATATACTGTATCACGTTGCGTTGTGCTTATGAACAACCCTTAGCCGTGGTATATTGGCCATATACCACACCCCCTCGGGCCTTATTGGTTAACTATACCACAGGTCAATATACAGCCTAAATGTCAACCCTGCCGTCTCATCTCTCCCCTCAGAGTGACAATAATGGTGGATCATTTGTCCAGATCTGCAATAGGCTAACTAGCAATCATAGCACACATAAAAGCATTCAAATCTGCATCAATGTTCAATATGAATCCACAAGAACAAATAGGAATAGCTGAGGAGAGGCCAAGTGCATCAATGCGCATGAAAGAACAGTGGTAGCCCGATTACCAACGACATTGAGACAGACTACAGGGATGAGGTGAGGGCCCTGGTGGAGTGGTGCCAGGAAAATAACATCTCCTTCAATGTCACCAAAACAAAGGAGCTGATCATGGACTTCAGGAGAAAGCTGAGGGAACACACCCCCATCCACATCGACGGGACCGCAGTGGAGAAGGTGAAAAGCTCCTTGGGGTACACTTCACTGACAAACTGAAATGGTCCACCCACGCAGACAGTGTGGTGAAGAAGGCGCAACAGTGCCTCTTCAACCTCAGGAGGCTGAAGAAAGTTGTTGTGGCCCCTAAGACCCTCACAAACTTTTACAGATGCACCATTGGAATATATCACCACCTAGTATGGCCCTCCAGGACATCTACAGCACATGGTGTCACAGGAAGGCCAAGAAGATCATCAAGGACCTCAGTCACCCGAGCCACGGCCTGTTCACCACATTACCCTCCAGAAGGCGAGGTCAGTAAAAGTGCATCAAAGTTGGAACCGAGAGACTGAAAAACAGCTTTCATCTCAAGGCCATCAGACTATTAAATAGTCACCACTTGCCTCCGCCCAGTACCCCTAGTTACTGTCACTAGCCGGCTACCACCCGGTTACTCTAACATACACTTTTACACTAACATGCACATTTTTTATTTGAATAACGTGCAAAAGCCCTGTGATACGAATGTTTCTTTACGTTTAGATCAGTTGTGGGTCTACTCTCGACAGTGTGTAAGATCTAGAAAGGTATAGTAGCAGGCCAGTCTGGCTGTATTTTTACTTCTGATACTGATATGCGTGATCTGTTGCAGATCATTATTTTCCCAAGTCGTCCTATAATAATGTGGCCATAGAGATGGGTTGGCTGATAATGTCACGAAAACTATGTTCGCTTCCATAGGGGAGAAGTCAGCCTGTTGTTGTGATTCTGTTGCTGTGATTCTGGGTCGCCAGATTACTAGCAAGAATGACAAGAAACTGCCATGTGGGGAATTGTAAAGTGGCTCATTTTCAACTTGTTTCAACTTGTGTTTTGACAGATTTCACATTAATGCTAATATGGCAAAAAATTTGCTAGATAGTTAACCACCAACTGTAACAATGTATTTGAGAGACAACAAGTGGTTATTGTGCAAATGTATGTATGTTTTCAATAAACATTGGAGACAAAATATAGCTTACATATAGCTTACAACCAGTCACAATGTTTTCATCTGATGTGGCTACTTCAAAAGTCTCCTGTAGGCATGTGCAAGTTCGTACAAAATATAATTCCAGCATCCTCAAAATGGCTTGACATTAACCCGGTTTCCATCCATCCTTTTAATGCGAGTAAAGTACCTGTTGGATAAAGCATTTCATGACCAGCCTGATGTAAACAGCTAGCTAATTTGTTGGCAAACTTTCCAAATGTCGACAAAACAAAATGCACTTAACAAGGTGGGATATTTTTGTGTCTGTAAAATTAATTCTGCAAGAAATGGCAGTAGAAAAGCTTTAATGCTCAAATATTGATATAATAACCATCATATCCAGGGGTTGCGTTAGAGTACAGAAATCTGTATTTTAAACAATTTCATCTGTGCTGTCATAAAGCATTATGACTCATGATCATCTTGAATCAGGAGTACCAATACTTTGTATTTTCTTAAATAAACAAAAAGGAACTACATTAACTGTTGGCATTTCATTTTCTCGCTGTACCTGAACTGAACCCTAACCCCAAAACTGCAATATGTACTGAACCTTGGGCTTGGTGAACCGTTACACCCCTAATGGAGTATGTTTGGCAAAACAGTCAACATCTCTTACGATACCTGTTTTGACTCCATACTTCAAGGTGTCCCTGCAGTCGACCAGGAGTTGTTCCAGGTTCTCGGGCTGGTCTGGGAGCTCCAGACTGAAGCCCTCCAGGCCCTCTCTGAGTTGGTGAGGGTGGTGGAAGTCCAGGACTTTGGAGCTCCGTCTGAACGACTTGCAGACATAGCTGAGGAGAATGTTCACCAGCTCTTGGAAGAAACTTTTGGTTGTGTCCTCACCACTGAGAGCAGGGAGTAGATCTAAACATAAAAGGGACACAGTCAGGGCTCTAAATTTACTTTTTAAATTGGTAGTCAGTGCTCATCTTTAAATAATTAAGAGCACCAAAAAGTATTTAGGAGCGCCATAAAAAGGTATTGATTTCAATTGATTTAGCCTATAGGCCTGAGAGCACATCCAAGAGCACCTTTCCTTTTTTCCAGTGCCATCTAAAAAGCATACTGGTGGTCGCGGTATCAGGTTGTTAGTCAGCTAGATAACATGACTGGATAAGGTTGTTTGTTATCTAACAGTTAGCGGCCCGCGAGTAGTTTTTAAAAGGTCCAGAACACATGTATTGAAAGAAAAAGTTATTTGCTCTGGTAATATGATTCATGTTAGGCTAGCTAATGCTAAAGCGGCCCACAAGACAATACAGGTATTAGTCAAAACTTATGAATATTGTATGTGAATTTCCATATATCAATGACACTACCAAAAGGGTTGAATTGTTCAGCAACATGTGCAGTGAATGCTAACATGGCTTTTGTGGTGAAAGGTACATAATGCATTTATTTTAATCTCGCTATCAGGCCACTGTATGCTGTGACATGAGCCTGGATGGTGACACATCTTCTTCAAGCTGCCGGACTGAACACTGGGGCCTTCAGTGGTACCAGAAGCAAGGGCCCTATCTGGGAAGGGCCCTACCTGTCTCACAGCCATTCTGTCAACATGTATTCTATTAACCACTCAAATTCATGCAAACTGCAGACGCAAGCACTGACTTACACTGAGTATACAAAACATTCTTTATACTGAGTTGCACCCTCTTTTGCCCTCAGAACAGCCTCATTTTGTCGGGGCATGGACTCTACAATGTGTTGATGCTGGCCCATGTTGACTCCAATGCTTCTCACAGTTGTGTCAAGTTGGCTGGATGTCCTTTTGGTGGTAGACCATCCTTGATGCACACAGGAAACTGTTGAGCATGCAAACCCAGCAGCGTTCCAGTTCTTGATACACTCAAACCAGTGCACCTGACACTGACTACTATACTCCGTTCAAAGGCAGTTAAATATTTTGTCTTGCCCATTCACCCTCTGAATGGCACATATACGCAATCCATGTCCCAATTGTTTCAAGACTTACAAATCCTTCTTTAATCTGCCTCCTCTTTATCTACACTGATTGAAGTGGATTTAACAAGTGATCAATAAGCTTTCACCTGGATTCACCTGGTCAGTCTGTCAAGGACAGAGCAGATGTTGTTAATATTCTGTACACTTAGTGTATGTTTGGCATTGTGTTTTAGGTTATTGTCCTGCTGAAAAGTGAATCTGTCTACCAGTGTCTGTTGGAAAGGAGACTGAACCAGGTTTTCCTCTATATTCTACATGTCCCATTCTTTAATCTTGTCTGGAATATGTATTTTAGTTGACACCCCAATGATGTGTCTGATATACACTGAACAAAAATGTAAAAGCAACATGTAAAGTGTTGGTCCCATGTTCCATTAGCTGAAATGAAATATCCCAGAAATGAAACTGTAACTCAGTAAAATCTTTGAAATTGTTGCATGTTGCATTTATATTTTTGTTCAGTGCATTCGGAAAGTATTCAGACCCCTTCCCCTTTTCCAAATGTTGTTCCGTTAGCCTTATTCTAAAATGGATTAAAACATGTATTCCTCATCAATCTACACACAATACCCCATAATGACAATGTGTTAAAAAACAGATCTGGGGAATTTTACCAAAACATTTCTGCAGCATTGAAGGTCCCCAACAACACAGTGGCCTCCATCATTCTTAAATGGAAGAAGTTTGGAACCACCAAGACTCTTCCTAGAGCTGGCCACTCGGCTAAAATGAGCAATCAGGGGGAGAAGGGCCTTGGTCAGGGAGGTGACCAAGAACCCAATGGTCACTCTGACATAGCTCCAGAGTTCCTCTGTGGAGATGGTAGAACCTTCCAGAAGGACAACGATCTCTGCAGCACTCCATCAATCAGGCCTTTATGGTAGAGTAGCCAGACGGAAGCCATTCCTCAGTAAAAGGCACATGGTCCCTTGGAGTTTGCTAAAAGGCTAAGGTTCCTTTATAAACAAGATTCTCTGGTCTGATAAAACCAAGACTGAACTCTTTGGCCTGAATGCCAAGCTCCACATCTGGAGGAAAACTGGCACCTATGGCAAAGCATGGTGATGGCAGCATCATGCTGTGGGGATGTTTTGATGGGAAAAACAATTTGATGGGATTGATGGGAAAAACAATTTAATACATTTTAGAATAAGACTGTAGCAAAATGTCGAAGAAGTCAAGGGGTCTGAATACTTTCCGAATGCACTTTATCAGATTGATAAATATGTGCACTACTTATTAGTATTTCTTTCTAAACCATTAGTCTTCCCCCCCCCCCCCCCCCCCCCCTTAACCCCTAAACCATAGCCTCGACAATGTTAGCCACCTAGCTAACGTTAGCCACAACAAATTGGAATTTGTAACATATCATACGTATTGGAAATTCGTAACATACTGTACAAATTGTAATTTGTAACATATCACAAATTAATATATACCATACTAAATTGAGGGAGATAGATTTACGTTTACGATGTTTTGTCTACTTCAGAGTCCAGGTTGATCTGAACTGCCTCAGTGAATGATGACCCTCCTGCATGTGTACAGGAACACAATTCCCAGGGAGGATAGACAGTATTACTGATGACTGTATCGGTAATGTGTTTTCAGACCCTCCCTTAGTCGTATTTTCATGGGGCAGAAATCTCAGATATCAATTGGTAAACTCTGATTTACCACCACAAAATACCCCCACACAACATCTCCTTGAGCCTCTACCGGATGGAAACTACAAGTGTAATTGCTGCACTCAATGCAATGGCACTTACAAATGTAGATCCTCCAAACATTCTCAAACAGAAAACAGATCCCAATCAAAGGTGTTATCACGTGCGCCACTAAGGCAGTTATTTATCTTATAACTTGTCCTTGTGGTAAAAATTATGAGGGCAAAACGAAGCGTGAACTAAAAGTACGAATCTCTGAGCATTGTAGCACCATTGTAATGAACACAATGGGAGACCGAGAGCTGGTTTTAAGTGTAGGGCGCAGCAGGTGTTTATTGTAAAGGACCACAGGAGGAGGCAGGTAGCTGGGTCCAGGGGCAGGCAGAAGGTCGTACACAGGGGGTCCAAAAGGGCAACAATAAAGGCAGGGAAAAGGCTAGTAATGTAGTCCGGGAGATCAGGCAATAGGTTGATAACAGGAAATCTGATAGGCTAAAGTACAGGCAGGGAATAGGCAAAAGGCTTCGTTAGTGAGGCAGGCAAAAGGCTTCGTTAGTGAGGCAGGCAAAAGGCTTCGTTAGTGAGGCAGGCAAAAACTATCATACACGAGAGGATTAAATTACTGGGAAAACCAGCGCTTCGACTAGAAGTGTGTCACAAAACAAACAATACCTCACAATGATGGGGTGCAAAGAACTGAACTAAATAGTGTGTGATACTGACATACAGGTGTGTGAACAGGTGATCAGAATTCAGGTGATTGGGATCTATGTGTTTGAGAGTGTGAGCTGGAAAGTGGGCTGGAAAGTGAGCTGCGTTCAGGGGATCTACGTGTTTGAGAGTATGAGTTGGAAGCAGACGTTACAAGAATTAGGTGCAACAACTTTATTTTGGCCCTTCATTATATCAGCATTGAACACGTACCCCTCCCTAGGAGAAGGGATGACCGTGACAATTTATTGTTAAAACGAGAGGCCGTTTGGACCTTAAATTTAATTTGCTATCCATTGTAAATACTGTTTGTAGGCCTATGTAGCCAAATTGTATCTATGATCGTATGTTATCCATTCACGTTTTTTATATGTTCTATTTACAGTATATCTGTAAATAATCAACCAATATAATCAAGCCACAGCCGGCCATGATTACAGTTGTTGTCCTTTTTATATGGTTGTCCTTTCAAACTATATAAAACTACTATAAACTGGGTGGTTCGAGCCCTGAATGCTGATTGGCTGACAGCCATGGTACAGCAGACCATATATCGTGGTTATGACAAAACATTTATTTTTACTGTTCTAATTACATTGGTAACCAGTTTATAACAGCAATAAGGCACCTTGAGGGTTTGTGGCGTTGTGTTGTGCCTAAGAACAGCACTTAACCGTGGTATATTGGCCATATACCACACCCCCATGGGCCTTATTGCTTAAGTGACCTGCAGTGTTTGTCAATATACCCTGATGAAGACAGCTTGGCTGTCGAAACTTTGGTTATTAAATTATTTCATCTGAGCTCCTAGAGTGTGCGGCTGTCCTTTTTTTCCCAAGTGTTCTACTCCACTAGCCAGTACCTCGCCTAAACAGGTGTACATTTCTTTCACCTTCAGGATAGAAAGCCAGACCATGTTGATATTGTATGTGTCTTCTGCATCTGCATTGTTTGCTGTTTGGGATTTTAGGCTGGGTTTCTGTATAGCACTTTGTAACATCGGCTGATGTAAAAAAAAAGGTTTAATAAATACATTTTATTGACATGTGTCCCAAATGGCATCCTAGTCCCCACACTGCTCTACCTTTGACCCTATGGGCCCTAGTCAAAAGTATGGCACTCTATAGGGAAAAAGGTCCCATTTGGGACGAAGACCTCGAGAGCAGTTTAACTGATGAAAAGGCTCCAGCAGTAGCTTTCATCAGCCTCATAATGCAGCTTTTGTTGGCCTGGCTTTACCTTTGTTGTATATGCAGCTGAAGTCCTTGGGTATGCAGGTGTTGTCACTTGTCTGTGGAGAGTTGATATTGTCAGAGGAGCTTCTCTGTTTACTCTCTGCCAAAATCTGCCCACCAGGTGTAGATTTTTCTGTGATGCTTTCTGGAACAAATAAACGCAGAGTACATGATGATCCGACACCCATATTAACATATCTGCTGTAAATTGTCATGAAGAATTATTTGAGTTTTGCCTGTAAAGTAGAGACTGAAGATCAAAGGGAAAGCGTACTAGTCAGGTGGGTTGTGAGGGCAGGGTGAGAAGAAGCATCTTAGTCACCCGTATATTCTTTGATTGAAACCATGTAAGCAACAGGAAACTCAGGCCATGTAATCAGGAGCAAAGTTTTGTGTGTAACCCAGTCTGCCCGTTTGAAGGATCAAAATGGCCAGGGCCAGGTCAGAGAAATGAACAGACTGTCAAAAGATTGTGAATCTGGCCTGGAGGGACGATTGTGTGTATGCAGTTAATAGATACAAACTTAACAAAAGTAATTGCAACACATTATTAAAACTAAGTAGTCTGACTTGTTCTTTGTCTCCACTCAACAATATCAAGCAAATACAGAGTTCCCAACCAGATCGATCACATGTTGCATATGTTATTTACATACCATGTGTACCATGTGAGTACAAAATATTTTTCAAATAGATTGATATGCTAACACAAATACGATTTCTTATTCATAGATATCATAAGAAACTTGTAAAAAAAAATAGCCTAAAGCCTTATCTCAGGGTTTACTGCTTTACCTGAGCGAATGTCTCAAAACACATAGATATAGATAGATATACCATAGAGATACATCTAAATAATTGATATGCTCATTTGACTCTGACCTGGCAGCTGCAAGTAATCCATAATGTGTCCACATATGATTGAGTTCTGGGAGTGAAGTTTGTCCAGTATCTCACTGTTCCACTGCTGCCCCTCCATGAGATGCACCTGGAATGGTTTTGTGGAATATATAACCCCCTGGAGGAACTAGGCGTGGTGGTGGGCGCATTATGACACAAGGCTATTCAACCTGAATGAAACAATGCTATTCCAAAAACCTTTGAGAATGAGAGCCTCCCCAAAATGTTTCTGACAATCACTAGCTACCACATCAATTCATTATGATCTCCTCTTTCTTTTTTTGTCCTTTTGTGTGTAATTATTTGGCTCAAAATATGTTTGTGTGTGCTACTCAACCTGCATACAGTACTCTGAAGGATCAAAAAGAGACTGTTGTGAATGTTTCCTTTGATCTGAAGACATGATTGGAATAATATATTAAAACTGGCAACTGGATTTATATGACATTAAAATAATGATTATTGTTTGTGAGAGCATGTTTAAGTGTCTAGCTCAATGTCTTTCTTGATACACATGGTCTTACTCATAGTAATGAATTTCTTACTCTTGAAATGTTGGTAATATTTCTAGATTCTCATCTGAGAAGGGTGTTATTTGCAAACAAGACATTATGGCGTTATCTATTATAATATGACGAGCAAAAGCTTGACTTATTTTTTGGACAGGGTGCAATTAATATTTAAGATTAATAAAGTTGTTATTCATTTTAGAGGGATTAACACTGTATGTTTTTTCCCTATCTGTAATACACATGATTTCCAGGGTTCTGGTTGTGTGGGTTGATGTTCACTAGACTCGATATGTTAAACTCACATCTGTTGATAGGGATTGACACAAGACTGGAGGTCCAAGGACCAAGGACACTGTTGTAATTTGTGAAAGACTGATTCTTTAGCAGCTGACAAAGTTAGTTTGACTTCCTGGTGCAGTGTAATTAGGATTTAAGGGTGAAGGCCAAGTTAAACATTATTCTCTGCTCCTGTGCAGGATACTGTGCTCCCTGTTTGCAAACTTGTATTAAACCATATTGATTTAAGATTGACTATATCCGTAACTGCATTTCTCTTTTGTTCACCTGAAAATGGTCTTTTAAGCTTGGTGACGAGGATGGGATGTGAACAGTCAGGTGAGCGAATGGCTTTGGTCAAAAAATAAGAAAGATAAAGCTGAGAAGGCAGCTGTGTTAATACAGTGTGTATCAACACAGCTGACATACTGTTTAAAAAGCTTTTTGGATCCCCTGTTATCAATACTCCAGCACCCTCCACATTGCGAGGATACCGACACTGAGACGTTTTCTAAAATGTTTAATGAGATTGGAGAACACATTGGGAGGGATCTTAGACCATTCCTACATACAGAATATTTTGAGATCCTCAATATTATAGGACTGCCCAAAACCACAGGCTTTGAATGGGGTTGATGTCTGGAGAATTTGATGTGTGCTTGGGGTTATTGTCTTGCTGGAAGATCCATTTGCAGTCAAGTTTCATCCTCCTGGCAGAGGCAACCAGGTTTTTGGTTAAAATGTCCTGGTACTGGGTAACGTTCATGATGCCGTTGACCTTAACAAAGGCCCCAGGACCAGTGGAAGCAAAATAGCCCCATAACACTAAAGATCCAAAACCATATTTTATGGGGTTATTTTCTGTTTATGCATCCTTATTTAGACGAAAAAACGACGCCAACCCGCTCTGACTCCATTCGTCCTGTCCACAAGGCTGCTGGCTGCGCTTTGCTATCCCCAAAATATCTTGAAGATTGCCCATTATTTAGTTTGTGTAAGGACCCCAAAAAACAGAGGCAGTGGGGGAACCTATTCAAGTAAGTAAATACATTTTTTTAAATGTTAAAAAACAATCTAGCTGGCTACAGTAGGCCACTTTATAGGTTAACTCAAGTGAGCTGCTAGATAGCTAGCCAGCTAACTTTACACCATGTTTAGGTAAGTTAATTAAATGGCATCAGCTATGCCACCAGCTAGCTATCTTCCTATTAGCTAGCTATATTGATGTAATCATTCTAAATTAAATACACAGTCTCCAAATGCATTAGTGGATAGCAGCCATGGAACATGGTGAAATTGCAGCTTAAGCTGTCGGTAAAGAGAGAATGTGGGCTACTGGATAGGGCAGGTCATTTTGTGGGAGGACATTTTGAAAAGATTCTCCAGTTCCAGTCCCTAGAGAGGTAAACTTTGAAGACTGAGAGAAAATAGGAACATAACATTGGGCCAGTAACCAAAAGGTTGTTACATCAAATCCCTGAGCTGACAAGGTAAAAATCTGTTGTTCTGCCTCTGAACAAGGCAGTTAACCCACTGTTCCTAGGCTGTCATTGTAAATAAGAACGTGTTCTTAACTGACTTGCCTAGTTAAATAAATACAAAAATTGGTTATACTGTATGTGTAGGCTTACCTATCTTAGCAAATGTAGTATACTAAAATACTGTTAAACATCAAACACAATGTATAAACCAATTACAATTGGAGCAGGTCAACCCTTTTAGGTGTGCAGGGTTTTGTTTCAGCTCAGCTGTAACACACCTGATTCAACTGATCAAATCTATTGAGTT
This sequence comes from Oncorhynchus mykiss, assembly GCF_013265735.2. Classification (NCBI taxonomy): domain Eukaryota; kingdom Metazoa; phylum Chordata; class Actinopteri; order Salmoniformes; family Salmonidae; genus Oncorhynchus; species Oncorhynchus mykiss. The sequence continues at coordinate 64,688,227 of NC_048572.1, forward strand.
GATAATTAAGTGTGCTATTGCTGGGCTGGAATGGAAGTCTCCTCACCCAGTAGATCAGGGATCAGTGGAGCATTGTTGGCCCTGCTTTAGTAATAATAGCCTACTTGTGACTACTCAATTGTCTATTGTTGTTTACACTAAGCTATCTAATCCTACTCATATTATGAGTTATCTTATTTCTACATTTTGAAGTGATGAGGTGTTGATTCTTTGAATTGAAGTGTTTAAACTTGTTTTAACTGTTAAACTATTATTCAAAATGATCTAGTGTCACTGTTGATTAATCATCACAATCCTGCAATAAAGAGGGGTTCTGTCTCTAATGTGTCTGTGTTTCTGTGTTGTATTCTCAAATTAATATTTTCTTTTTGTCCAGTGGTAAGATCTCCAGTTTTATTTGATTGTCAGTATATCAACTATGTGAATACATTTTGCAGCTTATTGCGTGCATCGCGAATGCAGCCATAGGTCTCCAGTATGATGACATTACTGTTATTATCGGCATCTTCATCTGAAGCAGAGAATAGCTAAACTCACACATTGTTTACATGTTGAGCTATATGTTCTCAATTATACCAGATTTTGTACATGCCTTTTAATTTAGGTACAGTATGAAAATAAGGAAATGGCAATTAGGCTACAGGAGATAAGCTTTACAGGTAACATTTTATGAGGTTCATTTCATTTAATTTCATTCAATTTATCATTTTTGCTAGCAAAATTATTGCAGTTCCTATAGACAGTACATGATTGCTCGCATCACTGACCCTGGATAAGCTAGCGACTGGGCTAACACAGCTAAACTTTAAGGTCAATAATATGCTTTTTTTTTTGAAAAATGTTGTTGGCTTCATAATCATGAGAGAAATTGAACTAGCTGGTAGCTAGTTAGTTAGTTATACCTAGGTATATTACAAGATTAGTGTTAGGGTTGCATCAATTCGAATCTGGTATCAGGATAAATATGACATTGAGTCACCGATTGTATACTATGTATTTTTTATTAGCTAGGCAATAAGTGGTAAATTCAATTTTCGTATATACGGGTTCTCTGTCCCACCTCGCAGGGCAAACAGAGAACTGATTTGTTCCTGACAAAATTATTATAATATACTCTGACAGAGGTAGTTCCTGCTTCCGAGCCGGCCTGTCAGAGTAGAGACTGGGCGTGGTTTAAACTCACCCAGCCTATCGTTGATTGTTGGCGCCCGAGCTGGTCCCAGCACCCTGGGCGCTTCAGCGGTCAGTCGTTGTAGTTGTGTAGAATATACAGTTATCAGGCACCTGGCTCCTGTTATCTAACAAAAGACAGTTTGTTCTCGCAACACTACGTTCTGAATGTGCCCCCATCTCATTGCACAGTTCCTGTCTTCATGTTATTCTGTATTTTTCCATCATGAAAAAGACCCATGGCCCTGAAACTGTTAACAATGTCTCAAGTCAGCTATGTTGCATAACACATACACCCACACAAGCCAACAGCAAATAGTATTCCATCACATTCCTCACATTAGCTAACTTCTCAAAACAAACATTGTGGTTAGCTATTTGTCCCTCATGCTAGCCTTTACAGCCAAATACAGTATCACTTCGAAAACGTCAACATTTTTAAAATTGAGAAGTGCCAGCAATGTGTACCATTTCTCACCTCTTGCTGCAGCTTCAGCTGCTCATCTCGAAATAACAGGGAATTGCTGTGAAAACCAGCGTGCTGCAAACGTTCTAAAATGTTTTGTTACCAGTGCTTGTTTTGTTGACATGTTTAGTCCTCCCTGTTGCTCCTGCAGCATCAATCTGGTGAGCACCTTTGGAACTCCATCCAAGCAACGCATTTGATTGGTTTAACGTTTTGTGAGGTTCCACTGATTTACACCAGGTTCTGACCCCTCTTTAGCTGATTTCTGCCATGGAACTTCCTCAGGCTTCCCGTAACGAGGCTACGGCATAGCTAGTGAACTGGAACTACTCACACATTTTCTTACTTCTCACAAATAAAATAAAATATGGTGAAGTAGGCAAGAATTTACATTCTTTTTCTGCATCATACCTGCCTAATTCTCACTTTAAACACTTTTTGTGTGCCTAATTCTCACTTTTTGCGTTTAATAGCCAAAGTTACACATTCTGGTAACATCTGATTCTGGAACGATCTGTTCTCGCCAGCAGCCTACTAAAGGTTGCATTATGTCCATTTCAATGTAGAAAAACTTGTCTCTCGTCCAAAACCGTTCAATAGTTAGACTATCCATATTATAGGAGCTTCATCTTATTCTTTCTATTTCTTTTGCGGATTTGTGCCTGCAATTTATGGAACATGACAAAACTTTGACGATAACAACAAATGGCAAAGTCAAAGATGCTGGTTTCCCCTATCCATCTCTGGCAAAGTTTTCCCTCAATGCTTTTGACAAATCCAGCTTTAGAACAAGCCATAGCCTAAATCTCTGGCTAATCTTTCGAATACAGTGTACAACAACAGATAAGCTAGATAAGGTTAGCTAGCTAGATAAGGTTAGCATGCTAGCTAGCTACACTGACAGTGCTCTACTTGTTGTTATTTCTCCACTCCAAGTGGAAATCACCACATCGTTCCCACCCTCAATATGTCACTTTTGCCTGGAGCCAGTCCTGGTCAGATGACATGAACATAGAACTTTTGGCCATACATACCGATGGTGAGTTTGGCATCTAAATAATTACATTTTAGTCATTTAGCAGACACTCTTATTCAGAAAAACATACAGTAGTGAGTGCATCCATTTTCATACTTTTTCTTATACTGGTCCCTCATGGGGATCGAACCCACAACCCTGGCGTTGCAAGTGCCATGCTCTACCAACTGAGCTACACGGGATGCAAAAGGGTGAAAGGATGCAGAAGCAGAAAATAACCCCATACTTCTCTCATGCTGTTGGTGCTTGGGACAGTCTGATGAGGCTGAATGTACAGCAGGTGATGGTGGTGACAGCTCAGGCTAAAGCTTGTCTGGTTGGGAAACACAATATCCTGGACATCATCAATGGCTTCTACTGTACGTCTGTGAGTTCTGAACTGTAGCATATCTGAATAATTATTTTTGAAACGGCAGGTTGATTGTGGGGGTCTACACACTGTGAATTTTGTAATAATCTTAAACTTGAAAATGCATTGAGATACTGATTGGCCATTGACATGTCACTTTTGATGGAGATGTCGAATGACCAAAACGGGGGACTGTAATGGAGAATATTTAAGATGATTAAAGTTCTTATTCATTTTAGAATGATTAACACAATATGTTTTCTCTTTCTGTGATTTCCAGTGTTCTGGTTGTGCGGGTTGATGGACACTAGATTCAATGCTGTTTGTTAAACTCGTATCTGTTGATAGGGCCGCCAGGAGGTCTGGAGGTCCAAGGACTAAGGGCAGTGATTGTTGTTGTATTCTGTGAAACACTGTGATTCTTTAGCAGCTGACAAATTTGTTTTGACTTCCTGGTGCTGTGGAATTAGGATATAAGGTCAAGTAAGACATTATTCTCTGCTCCTGTGCAGATACTGTGTTCCCTGTCTGCAAATTTATATTAAACCAGATTGATTTTTGATTGACTATATCTGCAACTGATGTTCTATTTTGTTCACCTGAAAATCCCCTTTACACAGAGCGTATTTGATATTGCTCAATTTATGTTCAAAGCCTGGGGAGAAGTAGAAATGTATTGTTTGTATAATGTTACAAAATGGTAGCTGTACTTGCCATGATCATTATGTATGCGTGTTAATTGCAAAATGTAATTTTGTTTTGTGCACATCGTACTTCAAGAAATAGTGTCTTATAAGCACATGTGGGCTTGGCACCAATTAGTGTATGACACTGAAATAAAATTAATCAATCAATCTAACACTTGGAATGTTAGTACATTTTCTAGATTCTAATCTGAGAAGGGCAGTTGTTGTTTGTTTTCTCTCCTTCTGCCCTAGTCACAGGTGGCAGTCATCAGTTGCCAATCAGTCGCCAATCAGTTGCCAATCTGAAGACACACCTACTCCTTTTCCCTTACCCAATCACATCCCCTTTCCCTTGGTTTAAAAGAAACCCAACCAGTTGTCTCTGGAGCTATCTCTCTTTAGTTTTTGCGCCTACATGTCACATTTGTCCGTTATTATGTATTGTTGTGGTGTATGACTGTTTGTTTGTTGGTGGGAAAAGGGGAAACAAAGCCAAGTTGCCCATGGCCAGGAAAACTTTGTCTAAGTACCCTAGTTAGAACTGGGAGGACCACCCACTGTATTTTATCGGTTAGTTAGCTAGCTGTTCATGAAGCAGGCTAGACTAGCGTAGGTTTTTTGGGGGATATTTATTAGTTCTTTCCTTGGGTCCAGCTCAGCCCCCCTCAGATATGTTACGGGTCTAGTTTCCATCCCCCCCTAGACTGCAATGCCAAAGGGGTTCGTATCTGCGTACAAGACACACAAACAAAAATCACTTGAAGATTTGGTGGTTTATTTCCCCATCAAATGATGAGTCTCATCAGGTCTCTCTTGAAAAAAGAGTGATAACCTCAAGCGGCCTCCAGGTAATAAAGGTTAGACCAATAAACCCTTCGAAAAAGCTATTCTTTCACCACCTTCATTTATTTAGTCATATCCATATATTACCATAGCTGCTGCAGCCATGTACAACTTCTAATTTTGCCTTGTTCATGAGCACACAAAAGAGAAAGGACAGCCCATTTCTTTCACCAGCTGGTCCCAGGACACAGAAACCAACTCCACCTAAATCAAAACAAAGCACGAATGAGAAAAATAACAGAAAAAACAAGGATTGTAAAGAGGGATATTTCTATGTACTGTACATGAATGAATGGTTGTTGCTGATGGATTATAGGAAACCTCTGAAATGATCAACCTGTTGATTGTTTAACAGATTCTTGCAAAGATGTCAACTGCCCAAACTGCAATGCAGCCATGGCAACTTCCCAGAATTTTCGTGCTAATGGCCTGAGTCAGAAATGTTGTTTTGCTTTAACCCAAGCTATCCCTGAAAAATACATACATTTGACAAAATACGTACATTTGTAACCAAGTGATTGTGGGTGTACCTGAAGCCATCCTCTCTATTTAAAATCCACTTAAGGTGGACAACGTCTAGTACATCCTGTTACAGTTAGGGAATACTGAAAACCAACCTGACCCCTACAACAATTGACATAACTGTTTGCAACATGTTCTCACAAACTCACATCGATTCTTGAAGTATTTTAGGACCAAGACACAGTACATCTGATTTGTGGTTAATAATTATAATTTTGTGCCAAGAAATGATAAGGCCACATTAAATGTGATTATTTTTTCTATTACCATGCTGTCAGGATCCTTTGAGGTGATGTCAGAGTACCGCGAGTGTGATCGAAAGTTGTTACAAAGCTGTCAGCAAAACACTGAATGGCGGTTTGAAAGAATGTGATGTGTTAATAAGCTAACCTTGAGATTCCTGGATAAATTCAAGTATGACATACTATATCAGATCAGCACCAAACCCTCCCACCTCCTTTTGTTGTTGAGGAGTGAGGATGGAAGATTGCAATGTGAAGAATTGGCCTGCCTGTGTAAACACAGCCATAACGGTGGATCTATGAGTTCAATAGTACACATGGGGACAACTGTGAAAAGTATGGATAGTGTACTCCAGAGTTGTGTAGAAATCGAATAATGATAAGTATGCTTTTGACGACAGTATTTTTGATTTGTAAGAAGATCAGCAAATTATATTTAAAGGAATCTCAGTAAAAAAATATGTTTAGAAAAACTAGAGAAGATTGCACCTAATAAGTGCAAATAGTTATTGTGATGACACAAGCTTTTGGAACAACTTCAGCTTCATTGGCTCATTTACAGACAGTAGCTGACAAGCTAATTCATTGATTTCGCTCACTGTCACTTGGAGTGGATCTATCCTCCAATAGTGTGACTGTTCCACAGGGTGCTGACTGACAAAGGACTTATCTGATTTGGCCCTCTCTGCCTGTACTGACCATTGGCTAATCAGTCAAGCCAATGCCAGTGTGAGACAGTGGCAGATTAATTCTCAGAGACAAAAGGATGGATAGAACGCACATTATTAGCCAAAGGGATTATTTTGTGGTTCGGTTCTGTCACGCCCTGACCTTAGAGCCTTTTTACGTCTCTATTTGGTTTGGTCAGGGTGGGCATTCTATGTGTTGTATTTCTTTGTGTTTGGCAGAGTGTGGTTCCCAATCAGAGGCAGCTGTCTGTCGTTGCCTCTGATTGGGAATCATACTTAAGTAGCCTTTTTTTTTCTCCCACCTATGTTGTGGGATCTTGTCCTTCTGTTGCTGTTGAGCCCTACAAGGCTGGTTCTGTCTTGTTTTTTTGGTTTTCATTAAAGAATATGATTAACCTATCCCACGCTGCATCTTGGCCTAATTCCACCAACGACGATCGTCACAGCTTCAGCTTTTCAAAAAACATTCCAGACCATGCTTTGATGGCATTGAGAATAGCCTGTAACAATGACTCAATATTCATCTAATATTTATCTGATCAGTCTGCCTTGTATAGTCTAATATCCTTGATGACATGACCACTTGGGGTTAAAATCATTTGCACATCCATTTGATCTTTATAGATGCCTACTGATGAAAGTGTGGACATGAGCCAATTGAGCCTTGTTCATACGTGTTAGAGCGTGACATACCTGTTGAGAGACCTTCCATTTAGCCTTCTGAGCTCCCTGAATGAGGCTAAGTAGTCCTGACTTACACTGGGTTTTAGGTAAATTGATGGCTAATTCAACACACAATATTTCCAATGCTGCTCTTCTATCATACTATTTAACTGCGCGACCATGACTATCCACTTTATATTTGTAAATACAGTCATACTTGACATAGCACATTCATAATCTATACTGTATATCCTATTGTGTACATATCAGTTTAGTACTTACTGCAATGTTGAGCGAGCTAGCACACAAGCATTTCACTGCACTTTTCATACATGGTGTAAAACTGTGTACGTGACAAATAACATGTGATTTTTATTTTCATTTGATGTTTGTCTGCTTGTGCTTGGTGCATACAGTAACTTCCAACAATATCTCTTATTGATACAGACTGATATAAGACGTGAGAACAAACTGCTAACCTGAACAAAAACATCTGCTTCTTTTCAGCCCAGGGAATGGGGTGATGTCGATTATGTCCTGTCCTAAGCTGGTGTATGTATTTGTGTGTGCATGCATGTGTGTTTTTCAAACACCTAGAGGTGTGATCAATAGGCCAGGAAGCTAGCCTAAAGCCCTGGGAGGTTTCGACAGTTCCACCAATTCGGTGCTTTTTGAGAAGTGTAAAAAAAGACTATCCACTTGAGGATGAAATACCTCATTTTAACATTCTGTCATAAAGAGCACATGTTCTTCATTATGAACATAAAAAAAACACGTCTTCCCATCTCAAGGTTAAATAAAAACATGCCTCTAGTAAGTGCCAAATGAAGTAACAGGGTTGACGATTTAATCATAAATCCTCTCATGACAGGGGGAATAGAAGCTTGTTGTGTGCAACAGGGAGTGGCAATTGAATGCAAAAACAAAAAAATGGAATTGCTAAAACATTTCTAGCCCGTCTATCTATGGGTAACAGGATTGATGTGTTGTGCTTGACCAGCTCAGTTTTCCACCACAAAACACCAGAAAATGGCCAAAAAGAGTAGAACCAGCACATCTACTTTTACACTATGATTAAATGGTCAATGTTTCTATTGAAATATTTAAAAAGGAATCGCTTCACCAGATTAAAGTGAGAGTTCAGTTCACGTAACAGTGTTCACATTGAAATGAGGGACATACAGTACTTATCACATTAAATAAGTAACAGTCTTCAGAAATGGCTTGGTCAAAGCAACAAAATAACTAGTGCTTTACAATGATGGTGAAATGTTTGGATTAAGTGGATTGGAATCTTCATAGAAGTGACACTTGACACTTCAGCAAGCCTTCTCTCCATGTGGTCTATATTAAAGGGCACATCATTTAATACAGCAGAGTTTTAAAATATTAAATTGGTGCACAATTTCTACTTAAAATATCAAAGGGATGCAAAAGGAACTCTTTTCGTTGGACGACGCAGGTGTGATTCATTTTAGGAAAAATGGGGAGGTTGCAATGTACTCAGCAGCTGGGGGTGAATGACAAGGCTACAGAGCATGTCCAGTAGATCTGATTGCTTGAAACATAGTGGTAGATAGGATACAGTTCCTAAATGTTATTGATACACTTACGTAAATCATCCCTGTTGAATGCTTTTCAAAAGACCTCGATCAAGACTCACATTTCTGACATTAATAAAACCATCAATTAGATTAATTAAATTGGCACATGCTACAAGGACAATCTGTATGTGCTGAAGTGAGGTGCAGCAGGGCTATTCATATCTCTCTCAGACCAAGAACACACTCCAGATGTGATTCCCACCCTTGTAAGCACACCCCATTGGCTGAGAGACGGGGAGGAGTCAGGGATGAGAGTGCTGAGGGGTGAGAATGATTCTGTTAAGTGAAGCCCTGGCTGGCTATCTGTGCTTTAATACCTTTTCTTTCAGTTAGTGACTCAAATTCTCGGGACTCACTCACAGACACACACCCTCAGTCAACCTCTCTCCATCTATTTTTCACAATTTCTGCCTCTCTCTGTTTCTCTCCCAATCTCCTTCTCTCCCCTCTCACTCTCTCTCTTTCCCTGCTCTCTCCGCGCTCTCTTTCTCAGAGACCTCTCTGGCTGAAGCTGTGGTAAATAGATGGCAGTGTGAGACCAGGGGATGATAAGGCTTTCCTGCCTGTAGAGTCAGTGCCAGAAGTAGTCAGACGGGCGCCTGTGGTCACGTATCGAACTTCCTCCCAGTGTTTCAGACTTTACTTCACTGCCCAGTGTCTGCATGGCATTCAAAGCTGGAGCTTGAAGTAAGCAGCTCCTCATTAGGCACAGAAACCCTCTAGACGGATTAAGGGAATAATGAAGAAAGAAGTAAACTGAAGAGTACTGACTGAAGAGTTCCTACAAAAACAATGAATGCCACGCACCAGCATCACCATGGATCATTTCACCTATGGAACCACAGCTCTGGAGCTCCGCCTCTAAGCCATCAACAGCACCAAGCCGGAGCGGAGAGACACCATGGTTCGTCTGGGTGTTACGAGCAGCTGCTAATCTCCACCGAGGTCTTCCTCACGCTGGGCATCGTCAGCCTGCTGGAGAACATCCTGGTCATCGCCGCCATCATTAAGAACAAGAATCTGCACTCTCCCATGTACTTCTTCATCTGTTCCCTGGCCATGGCCGACATGCTGGTCAGCGTCTCCAATGCCACCGAGACCATCGTTATGGCAATGATCACCGACGGAAATCTGGGGATTGGTGGCGGCGTGATCAAGAGCATGGACAACGTGTTTGACTCCATGATCTGTAGTTCCCTGCTGGCGTCTATCTGGAGCCTGCTGGCCATCGCCGTGGACCGTTACGTGACCATCTTCTACGCGCTGCGCTACCACAACATCATGACCACGCGCCGGGCCGCCGCCATCATCACCAGCATCTGGACCTTCTGCACCGTGTCGGGCGTCCTCTTCATCGTCTACTCGGAGAGCACTACCGTCCTCATCTGCCTCATCATCATGTTCTTCAGCATGCTGGTGCTCATGGCCTCGCTGTACGTCCACATGTTCATGCTGGCACGTCTGCACATGAAGAGGATCGCCGTTCTGCCGGGAAACGGTCCCATCTGGCAGGCAGCCAACATGAAGGGGGCCATCACCCTCACCATTCTCTTGGGGGTGTTCATAGTGTGCTGGGCTCCTTTCTTCCTCCACCTCATCCTCATGATCTCCTGCCCTAGGAACCCCTACTGTGTGTGCTTCATGACCCACTTTAACATGTACCTCATCCTCATCATGTGTAACTCTGTCATTGACCCGCTGATCTACGCCTTCAGGAGCCAGGAGATGAGGAAAACCTTCAAGGAGATCTTCTGCTGTTGGTATGGTCTCGCCTCTGTGTGTTTCTCTGTGTGAAATGCCCAGCAGATAGTGACTCTTATGGAGATACTGCATGTGAACTGTTTAGGGAGAATGTGAACAGTTTAAAAGAAACATAATTATATTATTTGTAAATAAGGACATATTTTTGTCTTGCCTCATGATCCAAATAAGAATTGCAAAATTGTTTAACATGCCTAAGGTAACTACAGGTAACTGCCAAAATAATGGAAACACCAACATAAAGTGTCTTACTAGGTCATTGATCCACCATGAGCCACCAGTTTCAATGCGCCTTGGCATAGATTCTACAAGTGTCTGGAACTCTAATGGATGGATGTGACACCATTCTTCCATGAGAAATTCCATAATTTGGTAATTTGGCGGCGCTCCAGAATCTCCCATAAGTGTTCAATTGGGTTCAGATCTTTTGATTGAGACGGCCATGGCGTATCGTTTTCATACTCATCAAATCATTCAGTAACCACTTGTGCCCTGTGGATGGGGGCATTGTCATCCACTCCTATCAGGATAGAAAGGATTCACCACAGGTTGAAGGTAATCACTATTTATTGGCGTTTACCTTGGGTTGAGTGGACCTAAACCATGCCAGGAAAATGCACCCCACATCATAAGAGTCGCCAGGACCCTCATTTATTCAAGTGTTTCCATTATTTTGGCAGTTTCCTGTACATGTATATAGATTTATCTCACGATCAAACAAATTGTCAACAAATGGCATGGCTATCAGTACATGGAGAGGTTTGGGAATTGTTAGATGCTGTTTGCTCCCTAACACCCTGATAATATTTAGAAAGACAGAAAGCGATATTGCTATGAAATATTGTTTCCTTGAAATGTGCAAGTACAATGCTTCACAGTGCTTTTAAAGGAGTAGTCTTTGCATGTTATTTAGGATAATGCGTTTCCAGATACAGTGAGCTCAAAGTATTGGGACAGTGTCACCTTTTTTGTTGTTTTGGATCTGTACTCCAGCACATTGGATTTTAAATGATACATTGACTTTGAGGTTAAAGTGTAGACTGTTAGCTTTAATTTGAGGGTCTTTACATCGACATTGGGTGAACTGTTTAGAAACTACTGCACGTTTTGTACATAGTCTCCCCATTTTAGGGGACCAAAAGTATTGGGACAAATTCACTTATGAGTATTAAAGTAGTCAAAGGTTTAGTATTTGGTCCCATATTCCTAGCGCTATATCAGCCCGCACAGTTACAAGGATGGACCTCATATTGAAGCTTATAGAGATCCCAACTGATGTATAGAATGAAAATGTTTTAGAAACAAGCATCATGAAACCTCTAACACAATACATTCAGTTGACTTGGTGAAAATCTGTTTTTTTTTAGACCTAACTTGCTTACCACTATTTCCATGTGGTTTCTTCCTTCAGACTTCATAAAATGATGATCTCTTCCTAAATATTTGGTCAAATTATAAATTTTGTGTATGGTTTCCTAGAATCCAAGGGTGGCTCAATTTACCCCCCCTCATGAAAAAGTATTACTGAATTACTACACAAAACCTATTTGTGCAGTATTTGAATTTATTATGGATCCCCTTTAGCTACTGCCAAGACAACAGCTACTCTTTGTGGGGTCCAGCAAAATGAAGGCAGTTATACATTTCTAAAAACATTACAATACATTCACAGCAGATTTCACAACATAAGTGTGTACCCCCCTACTCTACTACCACATACAGTGCCTTGCGAAAGTATTCGCCCCCCTTGAACTTTGCGACCTTTTGCCACATTTCAGGCTTCAAACATAAAGATATAAAACTGTATTTTTTTGTGAAGAATCAACAACAAGTGGGACACAATCATGAAGTGGAACGACATTTATTGGATATTTCAAACTTTTTTAACAAATCAAAAACTGAAAAATTGGGCGTGCAAAATTATTCAGCCCCTTTACTTTCAGTGCAGCAAACTCTCTCCAGAAGTTCAGTTCGGATCTCTGAATGATCCAATGTTGACCTAAATGACTAATGATGATAAATACAATCCACCTGTGTGTAATCAAGTCTCCGTATAAATGCACCTGCACTGTGATAGTCTCAGAGGTCCGTTAAAAGCGCAGAGAGCATCATGAAGAACAAGGAACACACCAGGCAGGTCCGAGATACTGTTGTGAAGAAGTTTAAAGCCGGATTTGGATACAAAAAGATTTCCCAAGCTTTAAACATCCCAAGGAGCACTGTGCAAGCGATAATATTGAAATGGAAGGAGTATCAGACCACTGCAAATCTACCAAGACCTGGCCGTCCCTCTAAACTTTCAGCTCATACAAGGAGAAGACTGATCAGAGATGCAGCCAAGAGGCCCATGATCACTCTGGATGAACTGCAGAGATCTACAGCTGAGGTGGGAGACTCTGTCCATAGGACAACAATCAGTCGTATATTGCACAAATCTGGCCTTTATGGAAGAGTGGCAAGAAGAAAGCCATTTCTTAAAGATATCCATAAAAAGTGTCGTTTAAAGTTTGCCACAAGCCACCTGGGAGACACACCAAACATGTGGAAGAAGGTGCTCTGGTCAGATGAAACCAAAATTGAACTTTTTGGCAACAATGAAAAACGTTATGTTTGGCATAAAGCAACACAGCTGAACACACCATCCCCACTGTCAAACATGGTGGTGGCAGCATCATGGTTTGGGCCTGCTTTTCTTCAGCAGGGACAGGGAAGATGGTTAAAATTGATGGGAAGATGGATGGAGCCAAATACAGGACCATTCTGGAAGAAAACCTGATGGAGTCTGCAAAAGACCTGAGACTGAGACGGAGGTTTGTCTTCCAACAAGACAATGATCCAAAACATAAAGCAAAATCTACAATGGAATGGTTCAAAAATAAACATATCCAGGTGTTAGAAGTCAAAGTCCAGACCTGAATCCAATCGAGAATCTGTGCAAAGAACTGAAAACTGCTGTTCACAAATGCTCTCCATCCAACCTCACTGAGCTCGAGCTGTTTTGCAAGGAGGAATAGGAAAAAATGTCAGTCTCTCGACGTGCAAAACTGATAGAGACATACCCCAAGCGACTTACAGCTGTAATCGCAGCAAAAGGTGGCGCTACAAAGTATTAACTTAAGGGGGCTGAATAATTTTGCACGCCCAATTTTTCAGTTTTTGATTTGATAAAAAAGTTTGAAATATCCAATAAATGTTGTTCCACTTCATGATTGTGTCCCACTTGTTGTTGATTCTTCACAAAAAAATACAGTCTTATATCTTTGTTTGAAGCCTGAAATGTGGCAAAAGGTCGCAAAGTTCAAGGGGGCCGAATACTTTCGCAAGGCACTGTATCTACAACACAACATATGTGTGTGTATAGTGTGTATGTTATCGTGTGTTTGTGCCAATGTTTGTGTTGTTTCACAGTCCCTGCTGTTCCATAAGGTGTGTTTTGTATCTGTTTTTTAAATACAATTTTACTGCTTGCATGAGTTACAGTAGTGACAATGTAAAGACTTGTAGGGATTGTGTAGTTTATGCACTACTCAAGATACACAAGTAGTGTTCAGTAGGAAAACAGTAGTAGTGTTTCTAGTAGTAATCAGGTAGAGATTTTTACTACTTGATGTCAGTAGTAAATAAGTAGTAAAAAAATGACAGCTTTTCTACACAAGTTTTTTGCTGCCGCAGGAGAGAAAACAGGAAGTAGTTTGGTTGTTGTTAGCTATCTACTGTTTTTGACCATCCTGAATGTAATCAACTTCCATCCCTCATCATCCTGTCTTTCGTAGCCCTTATGCCGGCATCACCTGTAAGTTTAATTTTCCTTTATGTTTTATAAATACTTTAATGTAATTTATATAACTTTTTACCAGATGAAAAAGATTGCTAGCCAAAAAGGCCTTGTTTGTTAGCCCCATTGAAATAGACTGTAGCAATGTAGCCTGTGTTTCGTCATGCTAGCTAATTCGTATGTGTGTTTGTATGCAAATGTACAGTATGTTCATTTTGTTCTACTTACCCATTCTACTTACCTCTTTTGACCTGTTGCCAAGGAGACCCTCGACATACTGTAAGAAGACTGGAGGCCATTGTTTGTAAGATTAACATTGTTTATCAAATGTTTTTCTGTGTTGTCTTATGTGACCTTTATTAGCAGATGATGAATAATGGCTTATAATTGGTTCTCTTTTGCTTGTTTTTATTTTCTAAAAGGTTAAGTGGTGGAGAAATGTGGCTGCAACGCAAAAGAGAATCTGAATGAAGACGAGGCCTCAAAGGGATTAACAAAAGTGTAAATATGTAATTAATTTAAATTAAAAAATGATGTATAAGCTTATTTATTGTATGATTATATAACTACAGCTAATAACTTGAGGAAATAGCATGTGCACTAGTCTAGTAACCAGTGGTGTAAAGTATTTAAGTAAAAATACTTTAAAGTAGTACTTAAGTAGTTTTTTGGGGTATCTGGACTTTACTTTACTATTTATATTTTTGACAACTTTTACTTCACTACATTCCTAAAGAAAATAATGTACTTTTTACTCCATACATTTTCCCTGACACCCAAAAGTAGTAGTTACATTTTGACAGGAAAATGGTCAAATTCATGCACTTATCAAGAGAACACCCCTTTTCATCCCTTCTGCCTCTGATCTGGTGGACACACTAAACACACATGTTCTGTTTGTAAATTTGTGTTGTAGTGTGCCCCTGGCTATCCGTAAATAAAATAAAAAAATCAAGATTGTGCTGTCTGGTTTGCATAATATAAGGAAATACTTTTACTCAAGTAGTATTTTACTGGGTGACTTTTACTTGAGTCATTTTCTATTAAGGTATCTTTACTTTTACTACAGTATGACGTTTGAGTACTTTTCCCACCGCTGCTAGTGAAAAAGATGTCAACAGTAATTCAAGGGGCTGAAAGGGGGAAATGAAAAAGGATCTGGAGCAATTCTGTCGGGATCAATAGTGACACAACACTACATACACAAATGGCAATATTAATTCAATAGGGATTGAGTAGACATACAGCTGAAATGGGTAGGCATTACATAGTAATTCAATAGTGAATGTGTAGGAATTGTGTAGGTTTTAAGTAGCAGATGCTCAGTTACACAGTAGTCATTAAGGGAGAATTTAAGATGTTAATGGGAAATAGGTACAGTGCCTTCAGAAAATATTCACACCCCGTGACATTTTGTTGTTTTACAAAGTGGGATTAAAATGGCATTAGTTGTCATTTTTTGTCAACAATCTACACAAAAGACTCTGTCAAAGTGGATAAAAAACATATAACAAAAAAAACAAGAATACATCTTGTTTAAATACAGTGGGGCAAAAAAGTATTTAGTCAGCCACCAATTGTGCAAGTTCTCCCACTTAAAAAGATGAAAGAGGCCTGTAATTTTCATCATAGGTACACTTCAACTATGACAGACAAAATGAGATAAAAATCACATTGTAGGATTTTTTATGAATTTATTTGCAAATTATGGTGGAAAATAAGTATTTGGTCACCTACAAACAAGCAAGATTTCTGGCTCTCACAGACCTGTAACTTCTTCTTTAAGAGGCTCCTCTGTCCTCCACTCGTTACCTGTATTAATGGCACCTGTTTGAACTTGTTATCAGTATAAAAGACACCTGTCCACAACCTCAAACAGTCACACTCCAAACTCCACTATGGCCAAGACCAAAGAGCTGTCAAAGGACACCAGAATCAAAATTGTAGACCTGCACCAGGCTGGGAAGACTGAATCCGCAATAGGTAAGCAGCTTGGTTTGAAGAAATCAACTGTGGGAGCAATTATTAGGAAATGGAAGACATACAAGACCACTGATAATCTCCCTTGAGCTGGGGCTCCACGCAAGATCTCACCCCGTTGGGTCAAAATGATCACAAGAACGGTGAGCAAAAATCCCAGAACCACACGGGGGGACCTAGTGAATGACCTGCAGAGAGCTGGGACCAAAGTAACAAAGCCTACTATCAGTAACACACTAAGCCGCCAGGGACTCAAATCCTGCAGTGCCAGACGTGTCCCCCTGCTTAAGCCAGTACATGTCCAGGCCCGTCTGAAGTTTGCTAGAGAGCATTTGGATGATCCAGAAGAAGATTGGGAGAATGTCATATGGTCAGACAAAACCAAAATATAACTCTTTGGTAAAAACTCAACTCGTCGTGTTTGGAGGACAAAGAATGCTGAGTTACATCCAAAGAACATCATACCTACTGTGAAGCATGGGGGTGGAAACATCATGCTTTGGGGCTGTTTTTCTGCAAAGGGACCAGGACGACTGATCCGTGTAAAGGAAAGAATGAATGGGGCCATGTATCGTGAGATTTTGAGTGAAAACCTCATTCCATCAGCAAGGGCATTGAAGATGAAACATGGCTGGGTCTTTCAGCATGACAATGATCCCAAACACACCGCCCGGGCAATGAAGGAGTGGCTTCGTAAGAAGCATTTCAAGGTCCTGGAGTGGCCTAGCCAGTCTCTAGATCTCAACCCCATAGAAAATCTTTGGAGGGAGTTGAAAGTCCGTGTTGCCCAGCAACAGCCCCAAAACATCACTGCTCTAGAGGAGATCTGCATGGAGGAATGGGCCAAAATACCAGCAACAGTGTGTGAAAACCTTGTGAAGACTTACAGAAAACGTTTGACCTCTGTCATTGCCAACAAAGGGTTTATAACAAAGTATTGAGATCATCTTTTGTTATTGACCAAATACTTATTTTCCACCATCAATTGCAAATAAATTCATAAAAAATCCTACAATGTGATTTTCTGGATTTTTTTTCTCATTTTGTCTGTCATAGTTGAAGTGTACCTATGATGAAAATTACAGGCCTCTCATCTTTTTAAGTGGGAGAACTTGCACAATTGGTGGCTGACTAAATACTTTTTTGCCCCACTGTAAGTATTCACCCCCCTGAGTCAATACATGTTAAAGTCACATTTGGCAGCGATTACAGCTCTTGAGTCTTTATGGGTCTCTAAGTGCTTTCCACACCTGGATTGTGCAACATTTATTATTCAAAAAATTTGCTAAACAAAAATGTTCAAGTCTTGCCTTAGATTTTCAAGTAGATTTAAGTCAACACTGTAACTCGGCCACTCAGGAACATTCACAAGTTTACTCGGTAAACATGTGTAGATTTTGCCCTGTGTTTTAGGTTATTGTCCTGCTAAAAGGTTAATTAATCTCCCAGTGTCTGGTGGAAAGCAGACTGAACCAGGTTTTCCTCTAGGATTTTGCCTGTGATTAGCTGGAGTAACTACAATGTTGTTGATCCATCCTCAGTTTTCTCCTATCACAGACACTAAACTCTGTTACGGTTTAAAAGTCCCCATTGACCTCATGGTGAATTCCCTGTGCGTTTTCCTTCCTTTCGTTAAAAACACAATTCCACTTTGACATTATTGGGTATTGTGTGTAGTCCAGTGACAAATCTTAATTGAATCTATTTTAAATTCAGGCTGTAACACAACAAAATGTGGGAAAAGTCAAACTTCTGAAGGCAGAGCATTGTAGTGTTCAGCAGTGAATCCTCGCAATTTATCACTCATTACTACTTCAGTTAATACTTAAATCACTACTGGTTTACTACACATCTCAATAGAAATCAAGTAGTAAAACAAGTTTTGTGTTGTAGTGAAGAGTATTATTAAAATAGTAATTCTTCATGAGGGTCAACTTACCCCACTCTCCCCTATCGCCATGTTTTGCCTATTTTAATGTGGAACGAATTGAGGACGATAAAGCAATGTGTTTTGAGGATTAAACCTGTCCAGGTTGCAAATGAAATCTAACCAAGATTTCTACTTGTTCCCAGGTTGTATCTTGCTTGCTAGTACCATAGCGTGGTTACCAATGTCCCAGATGTCTTTTGATACTCTTACCCAATCCATCATCCAGCACAGGGAAACTAAAACAATTCCAAATCTATTCCAATGTTATAAGGGTCATTTCACTTGATGGAATGGTTTAAATATTGAAACTGCAAAGCATTGGTCTAGTAGGCTCCTGTAATTTCAGTCAGTTAGCTGTACTGGGAATGTTACAGCAAGAGATACATGTTCTGCTGATCTGTTGCTTTTGATGTTGGTTATTTAGTTGGTTCCTCGTATTGACAATAACACACCACTGAAAACTGTTAGGGAGCCAGGCAGCTCTGTTCTAGGTATCAGCCAGGATAAATGAACAGGTGCCTTTTGACATAATTCCCTTCAGAGCAGGAGCTGAAAGCTACAGTGTCTATTGATGATGTGGAGTTAAGCACTGGAAAGACATAATGAGCCATGCTTTAACCCTCTACAGTCTAAGCTCTGTCTAAGCCAGGGGAGGGGGTGATCTACTAAGCTATATGGAATTGGTTTAAGAAGGTCATACTAAGGATCATTTAGCTTCATGAAGAGCCATGTTTTAATGGGCCTTGTTGGCCATCTCTTATTAACAAAACATGTAGGCCTAGGTTTTTTAATCAATCCATTAGCCTATTTAAGTAAATTATTTTTCAATCTTTTATTAATTTATGAAGACATCTCCCCTCATAGATTAAAAAAAATGACCCACTGGGCACACACAATACAATTATGTTGAACCAACGTGGAATAGACATTGAATTGACGTATGTGTCCAGTGGGGAGGCTCCTATTAGTGCAGTAGTGTGATACATCCTCAGTTTCCTTTACATTATTTAGCAACAGCTGACAGACTGCACAACATACATGAGGGAAAAAAGGAAGTGGGTGTCAGTCAGAAT
The DNA here is from genome assembly GCF_013265735.2 of Oncorhynchus mykiss. Taxonomy (NCBI): domain Eukaryota; kingdom Metazoa; phylum Chordata; class Actinopteri; order Salmoniformes; family Salmonidae; genus Oncorhynchus; species Oncorhynchus mykiss. The sequence goes on from NC_048572.1 coordinate 64,707,016, forward strand.
TTTATTTAAAGGCACAAAACAATTATGCTCTTTAAAGTCAACCACAACACCCAACAGCCTTCAGGTGCATTAAAAAAAGGTTACATAACTTTCATATTTGGAGATCGCTGACTCATCTCTGAAGGTTCTCACAGACCTGTTCTGATGGGGATGCAACTCGTATTAGCTGTTCTAACACAGAAAAGTATTGTTTACTCTGTTTGCAAAGGATGTTATAACAATTCACACATTAAACATTTCTAGCACATCTTGGGTCTCACAACCCATTTGAGATCCCTTTCTTGCACATAACTACTTTTCATGTTCCACTGACTCCACTCTCCAGACAGTACACTTCTTTGCAGGCATCACTGGAGCGTATTCAATAGGTTGGTCAACCTAATTGATTTGGATGGTGAAGCCTTCCTGATCCCATCCATGGCAGCCAAGACATGCCAGTCAGATGGAAGGTGTCAAGATCCAACCGCCTTGGTTTGGGGCATCAGTAGGCTAAGCACGCAGGCCCATCTCAATGCTCGGTCCAACACCATCCTTTACAATGGGATAGCGGTCTGCATACAGGATACAGAACACTGGTCTGAGTCCTGTGGAGGGAGGCATCAAGGTTATGTCTGTGATGGACAATGACCCACTGGGCACACAATCAGTGTGAAGGAAGTATCAGAGTTGACATGGTGGAGAATAAGAATGTGGTTCACTCACTGTGTAGGTTCATTGCAATGGCTTAAGCTGTTGAAATGGTCTTGAATATGACTGCACACAAAATAATATCATAAATATATAAATATATATATATATATATTTATGATATTATTTTGTGTGCAGTCATATACACTGCTCAAAAAAATAAAGGGAGCACTTAAACAACACAATGTAACTCCAAGTCAATCACACTTCTGTGAAATCAAACTGTCCACTTAGGAAGCAACACTGATTGACAATACATTTCACATGCTGTTGTGCAAATGGAATAGACAACAGGTGGAAATTACAGGCAATTAGCAAGACACCCCTAATAAAGGAGTGGTTCTGCAGGTGGTGACCACAGACCACTTCTCAGTTCCTATGCTTCCTGGCTGATGTTTTGGTCACTTTTGAATGCTGGCGGTGCTTTCACTCTAGTGGTAGCATGAGACGGAGTCTACAACCCACACAAGTGGCTCAGGTAGTGCAGCTCATCCAGGATGGCACATCAATGCGAGCTGTGGCAAGAAGGTTTGCTGTGTCTGTCAGCATAGTGTCCAGAGCATGGAGGCGCTACCAGGAGAAAGGCCAGTACATCAGGAGACGTGGAGGAGGCCGTAGGAGGGCAACAACCCAGCAGCAGGACCGCTACCTCCACCTTTGTGCAAGGAGTAGCAGGAGGAGCACTGCCAGAGCCCTGCAAAATGACCTCCAGCAGGCTGCAAATGTGCATGTGTCTGCTCAAACGGTCAGAAACAGACTCCATGAGGGTGGTATGAGGGCGGACGTCCACAGGTGGGGGTTGTGCTTACAGCCCAACACCGTGCAGGAAGTCTGGCATTTGCCAGAGAACACCAAGATTGGCAAATTCGCCACTGGCGCCCTGTACTCTTCACAGATGAAAGCAGGTTCACACTGACCACATGTGACAGACATGACAGTCTGGAGACGCCGTGGAGAACGTTCTGCTGCCTGCAACATCCTCCAGCATGACCGGTTTGGCGGTGGGTCAGTCATGGTGTGGGGTGGCATTTCTTTGGGGGGCCGCACAGACCTCGATGTGCTCGCCAGAGGTAGCCTGACTGCCATTAGGTACCGAGATGAGATCCTCAGACTCCTTGTGAGAACCAATGCTGGTGCGGTTGGCCCTGGGTGCCTCCTAATGCAAGACAATGCTAGACCTCATGTGGCTGGAGTGTGTCAGCAGTTCCTGCAAGAGGAAGGCATTGATGCTATGGACTGGCCCGCCCGTTCCCCAGACCTGAATCCAATTGAGCACATCTGGGACATCATGTCTCGCTCCATCCACCAACACCACGTTGCACCACAGACTGTCCAGGAGTTGGCGGATGCTTTAGTCCAGGTCTGGGAGGTGCTCCCTCAGGAGACCATCCGCCACCTCATCAGAAGCATGCCCAGGCGTTGTAGGGAGGTCATACAGGCACGTGGAGGCCACACACACTACTGGGCCTCATTTTGACTTGTTTTAAGGACATTACATCAAAGTTGGATCAGCCTGTAGTGTGGTTTTCCACTTTAATTTTGAGTGTGTCTCCAAATCCAGACCTCCATGGGTTGATAAATTTGATTTCCATTGATAATTTTTGTGTGATTTTGTTGTCAGCACATTCAACTATGTAAAGAAAAAAAGATTTAATAAGATCTAGGATGTGTTATTTTAGTGTTCCCTTTATTTTTTTGAGCAGTGTATATATATACATACATATACAGTACCAGTCAAAAGTTTGGACACACCTACTCATTCAAGGATTTTTCTTTATTTCTGCTATTTTCAACATTGTAGAATAATAGTGAAGACATCAAAACTATGATAATAACACATATGGAATCATGTAGTAACCAAAAAAGTGTTAAACAAATCAAAATATATTTTATACTTGAGATCCTTCAAAGTAGCCACCCTCTGCCTTGATGACAGCTTTGCACACTCTTGGCATTCTCTCAACCAGTTTCATGAGGTAGTCACCTGGAATGCATTTCAATTAACAGGTGTGCCTTGTTAAAAGTACATTTGTGGAATTTCTTTCCTTCTTAATGCATTTGAGCCAATCATTTGTGTGTGACAAGGTAGGGGTGGTATACAGAAGGTGGCCCTATTTGGTAAAAGACCAAGTCCATATTATGGCAAGAACCACTCAAATAAGCAAAGAGAAATTACAGTCCATCATTACTTTAAGACATCAAGGTCAGTTAATCCAGAAAATGTCAAGAACTTTGAAAGTTTCTTCAAGTGCAGTTGAAAAACTGCGGTATGATGAAACTGTCTCTCATGAGGACCGCCACAGGAATGGAAGACCCAGAGTTACCTCTGCTGCAGAGGATAAGGTCATTAGAGTTACCAGCCTCAGAAATTGCAGCCCAAATAAATGCTTCACAGAGTTCAAGTAACAGACACATCTCAACATCAAATGTTCAGAAGAGACTGTGTGAATCAGGACTTCATGGTCAAATTTCTGCAAAGAAACCACTGCTAAAGGATATATATCAGAATATGAGACTTGCTTGGACCAAGAAACACAAGCAATGGACATTAGACCGGTGGAAATCTGTCGTTTGGTCTGATGAGTCCAAATTTGAGATTTTTGGTTCCAACCGCTGTGTCTTTGTGAGACGCAGAGTAGGTGAATGGATGATCACTGCATGTGTGGTTCCCACCGTGAAGCACGGGGAAGGAGGTGTGATGGTGCTTTGCTGGTGACACGGTCTGTGATTTATTGAGAATTCTAGGCACACTTAACCAGCATGGCTACGACAGTATTCTGCAGCGATATGCCATCCCATCTGGTTTGCGCTTAGTGGGACTAATATTTGTTTTTCAACAGGACAGTACGCTATTTGACCAAGGAGACCACAAGTTGGACCGCAGAGTGAAGGAAAAGCAGCCAACAAGCGCTCAGCATATGTGGGAACTCCTTCAAGTCTGAGGAAAAAGCATTCCAGGTGAAGCTGGTTGAGAGAATGCCAAGTGTGTGCAAAGCTGTCATCAAGGCAAAGTGTGGCTACTTTAAAGAATCTCAAATATATTTTGACTTGTTTAACTTTTTTGGTTACTACATGATTCCATGTGTTATTTCATAGTTGTCTTCATTATTATTCTACAATGTAGAAAATAGTAAAAATAAAGAAAAACCCTTGAATGAGTAGGTGTGTCCAAACATTTGAATGGTACTGTATTAGGACTAAGTTGTGTCAATAGGGCTGCCTGCGTAAAAGCAGCCATTGGATCATCAAATAGCAGAGATTGTGCACACACAGAATGTTCTTGATGTTTCAATAGGCTACATCATGCTGTGGTATAAATTATTTTTTAAATGGTGGGCTGCAATCCCCAAAATAAAATCATATGATTATGTTTGAGGTGCATTAATGTCCTTTTAATTGAGTCGGTGTGTGTTTCTGTTGTGAATTACCCCAGGCTATATGAAAGGCTGTTTCCAATCCTCAGGATGCATGAAGATATCATACGCAAAGCTATGAATATTATAATTGGACAATTTGTCATGGGTGATTTTTTAAACATTTAAATGCACCAGCTCTGTTCAAAGTAACACAGGCACTATTAAAACAGGAAACAAAACAATCCCATTGAGTCTATTATAACCATGGAAAATGTAATAGATTACATTACAACAAATATAGCCTCCTCTGATGGGTATCTGATGGGTATCTGATGGGTATCTTTTATCTTTCCTTGGAAGACGTTCAAAATTAGAACAATATTATGGAGAGCATCTGTAAGAATTAAATGAGAATAACATTAAATTAAGTTTCATATATTCATGTACAACCATGAATAGGTATTCTTGTACACTCAAAATGACAGTGTTGTAGTTGGGACAAATTGTACTCTGCATTGACAGCCAAGACATTAAAGTTTTGTAATAATATGTAATAGTCTTGACCGAGAGAATAATCTATTTATACATTTGTACAAACAGTGAGATGAAAATGTGACAGTACTGAATAGAGTTGCTAAGCAACTGGCAATGGGAGCAAACAAACCGAAGTGGGTGGGGTAGGATAGGATCTAATCATACTCATTTGCTGCTTTGAAGTAGAAAAAAACTAATAAAACAAATATTTTAAAAAAAAGAGTCCTCAGCACTTCCTCAGATTGTATTGAAGGGATGCATCTATGGAAAAGATTTGCGAAATGAGCAAAGGGAAATAAAAATAAAATTAATATTAATTTAAATGAAAAATTCCGACAGATACAGTTGAACAATTTGCCAGTGCAATCACTGCATTTAGTGTAAAATGGCTCCATAGTCAAATTTTCACTTAGTGAATTATGCCTGCATATGAAATTGTCTGGACTGGGCAAGAAAGTATCAAACAAGTAATGGAACACAAATGATAAAAACTGTCCTCATTAAATTGTACAGTATCAGTAACAATGGTCATGGGATATATAGATATGTTTGATACACCTGCCTACCTGAGGAAAAACTAAAATAACAGGAGCAGGTAGACATGCTATCTTGATTTTCAACCATTAATTCATACTTTAAACTTAAAGCCTTTCAAATGAACTAGTACATCTGTGTATCTTCAGGCTGAATCCTCACACTGACACCAGTGGATGATTTCTGAGTGAAAGTCAGTCATGTGTGTATCTTCAGGCTGAATCCTCACACTGACACCAGTGGATGATTTCTGAGTGAAAGTCAGTCATGTGTGTATCTTCAGGCTGAATCCTCACACTGACACCAGTGGATGATTTCTGAGTGAAAGTCAGTCATGTGTGTATCTTCAGGCTGAATCCTCACACTGACAACAGTGGATGATTTCTGAGTGAAAGTCAGTCATGTGTGTATCTTCAGGCTGAATCCTCACACTGACACCAGTGGATGATTTCTGAGTGAAAGTCAGTAATGTGTGTATCTTCAGGCTGAATCCTCACACTGACACCAGTGCATGATTTCTGAGTGAAAGTCAGTCATTTGATGGATGCATCACAAATGAGGATGATTTGTATCATGATGCCTTGGGCAGGTTGTCCTCTGGTTTCGTCTCGTACTCCTTATGGACATCCAATGAGCCATATAAAGACTCCAGGACGGCTAGTATCCTACTCTGGATGGAGTTTACCTGTTCAGTTGGGCAGTACTCATCCAGACTGGATCTGCCAAACAAAACACTGAATCAATCAGCTGTCAAATTGTCCAATAACACATTGGGAAATTTGGACAGTTTGCATAACACGAATGAACAGAATCTTGTAATTCAGTCATTCAAAAACAATGTCATCCAGGCAAAGGTGATGCGTCATTATACTTAGTTAAATGGACTGTGCTTTGCATGAAAAACAACAACTTTGCTGCGAATACAATGACTAAGGTGTTTGTGTCAATTGACGTAAGATCTGCATTATTTGAAGATTAGATCAAATTTCTTTGTAGCAGAACAAATGTGTCTATATGCGTCAAGACTATGTTTTCACATCTTTGACATCCGCCTTTGCTAACAAACACTAACTGAATGAGTCAGTACTTCATGAACTTTCCATCTTGCAAATAAATTGATGGCTGTCAAAAATAAGCTGTTTGCTACACGTCCAATGTCCTTCAGCAAGCTACAAATCCCATTTTCTTTGAATAAGTCAAATGGCTGTTTTCCAAGGAGGGTGAGTGGCGCTGACGTACCTGGAGACAGTGACAAGGGTGGGCTTCGGCAGGGCCTCCAGGACGAGCTCCACTGCCAGGACCAGTCTCTCAACCTCCTCCTCACTACTGATGTGGTGGGGCAGCTCCGAGTAGTCACAGGTCAGCCCCGCCTGGTGCACCTTCATCATCATCATAACCATCGCATAGGAAGGGAGAGAATGTCAGGCAACCACATAATGAAAGCCAGCTTTTTATCATCATGGTGCCTTTCAGAGTAAAAGGTTGGAAAGAGGCAGTGAGCAAAAAGAAAACCCTTTTAGCTGTTAAGGGGACAGGCTATATTAAATGATCTAATCGAACTGTTAATTAGTGCTACATTATGTTCTTCCTCATCTTATTTTCCTTCCCTGAAATTAGAAATGTAGAAAAAAAAACACACTAATGGTTATGACTCTGTCGGTGAAAAAAGCTGTTTACCATTTCGTAGTCAGGGGCCTCGTTTCGACTCCGCAGGCTTCCCACCAGTTTTACCAAAGAGGTCATCCTAAAAACAGGAGAGAAAAAAAACAACCTTCAATATAAGTTTCCGATATTTTCCACCATGATCATCACCTCCAGGCAGAGCCCTACAGTACCACGCCTGTACAGTATCTCTCTATCTAAAATGATATCCTAATGTCAGCCTAATCTAATTCAGACTGTGTGAGAGGCAGACAGCAAAGAGGTGATCAACCCCAGAGGACAACTTGGATAAAAGGTATTATATCAGTTGTTCATGGGAAAGACACTGCAGATATAGAGTAGGCCTAGATCTACAGAGCCTTCAGAAAGTATTCATACCACATTTTGTTGTGTTCCAGCCTGAATTTAAAAAATGTATCCAATTAATTGTTTTGCTCACCCATTTACACACAATACCCTATAAGGACAAAGTGTTTTGTTGAAATGTTTGCCAATTTATTGAAAATGAAGTACAGAAATATATCACTTCCATAAGTATTCACACTCCTGAGTCAATACGTTAGAATCACCTTTGGCAGGGATTACAGGTGTGAGTCTTTCTGGGCAAGTCTCTAAGAGCTTTGCACACCTGGATTGTACATTATTTGCACATTATTCTTAAAAAAAATATATTCAAGCTCTGTCAAGTTGGTTGCTGATCATGGCTAGACAGCCATTTCCAAGACTTCCCATAGATGTTCAAGACAATTTAAGTCAAAACAGTAACTAGGCCACTCAGGAACATTCAATGTCTTCTTGGTAAGCAACTCCAGTGTATATTTGGCCTCCACAGTTGTGTTCTGTGGGTGTCACAGAGTAGACTGATACCCCATTTCATTGCTTCACATTCCAACCTTGTTTAACATGATCTAGTCTAAATATGGCAAAATTACACTAATTGTAACCTGCTGCATCATTTTCATTTTGAAGGCAAACCGCAAATTCCACTATTGTGCCTAATCCTTATTGTGACTAGCTTCACAACACAAAACCCGGTCCGGTCGAGCCTCATTAGCCAGATGAAGCTAGCTGGCTGCTTATAAAATGAGCTTTGGGCAACAGGGTTAAGTAGCTGGCTAGCCATTTATTTTCATGAATTGAAGTTCAATTTCAATAGGAAGACAACAATACTTACTCACAAGGATTCCTAAATCATTGTTAAGAATAATGAAAATGACTGCAGTTTCTACTGGTCATTGTTTTCAGGCTGGTTGTATTGGTGCTAGCTAAGTAAGATAAAACTAGCTAGCTACCCCAGAAGTTGTGGTCGAACAAATAATGACATATAACTAAAGCAGTATTGTAAGCACATCGTTCGTGTCCGGTGTTTGCAGACTTTTTTTGTACAGCTTTGACAGTGCTACTGATAGTAGTGGTGGCGCTTGGCTTGCATGTGCAAATTCATCACACACACAACATTCTATACTAGAACTGTTATTTGACGTGCCAAATTACAAGCTTATTTAATGCGTCAAATTCGTTTTTGACACGTAAAGACCCAAACGGCGCTCCATATTATGCCGTAAAGCTAATAGCAGTGACGCTATTACTGTGGAACTCCGGTAGTGCAACATGTGTACCGGTGGTCGACCAGTCGGCGAAAGTCAACATCACCCATGACAGAAAACAGTTGATTGTCAAGGGCAATGAATTCCATTATCTTGGTGTTAATGGATTTTGCCTTTGAGTTGTCTCGCTGAAATGTTCTTACTCGTTCAAATGACTGCTCGATTTGTTGACTGCTTGATCCACACAGCAGACATTGTGGGCTAGGTTAGGAATGCTGTGTTGCACGTGTAATGCAACATTTTACGTGGCGTCATCAGCTTTGACATCGGTTTTGCCCGCTGGCGTTAAACTAGACATCGGGCCGATACCGATGTTGGCATTTTTAGCTAATATTGGCTGATTCCGATATGTTCACCGATATATTGTGCTTCCCTAATCACAACCCTACAGGAAAGGTGAGAAATCATCATGATCATGTTCCGGCCTCAATTAGAAAAGGGGACCGTCTTACACAGCTAAACCAAAAATAAAGTTTTGGGATTTACAGCCTACAGGCCACTAAGTACCCTGGTTTAAATGAAGATATGGATTTACAAACTACAGGCCACTAAGTACCCTGGTGTAAATGAAGATATGGATTTACAAGCTACAGGCCACTAAGTACCCTGGTTTAAATGAAGATATGGATTTACAAGCTACAGGCCATTGAGTACCCTGGTGTAAATTAAGATATGGATTTACAAGCTACAGGCCACTAATTACCCTGGTTTAAATGAAGATATGGATTTACAAGCTACAGGCCACTAAGTACCCTGGTTTAAATGAAGATATGGATTTACAAACTACAGGCCACTAAGTACCCTGGTTTAAATGAAGATATGGATTTACAAGCTACAGGCCACTAAGTACCCAGGTTTAAATTAAGATATGGATTTACAAGCTACAGGCCATTGAGTACCCTGGTTTAAATGAAGATATGGATTTATAAGCTACAGGCCACTAAGTACCATGGTTTAAATGAAGATATGGATTTCTCACCCTTCCTGTAGGGTCGTGATAGGTCCATTTGCTGTCATCTAGTGGACATTTTGCTCCATTGCCCTCAGTTATGTTGTTGTCCATGTTGGCTGTGTTCTAGTGTACTATGGAATAGATGGCTCTCCTATTCTTGGCACTTTGCCCAGTCATATTTAAGGTTAGAACTACCTTTCTAGGCGTTCTGATGCTGATCCATTCCCTCTTCAAATCAGGGCTGATTGGAAAAAGCTGTTCAAAATCCTTTCTTTGTACTCCATGACGAAGGCCAAGGAGCCAAAACGCGTCTGAGTTTGTAAACTTTGTTTCCATTGAACATACCATACAAATTAAGGCATTTCAATTAATTATATGAAGAGTGCCTTGGTCCTCCTTTCTTTTTGATGACCAATTGACCAACCGCTTTTACCAAAGAACACCTTCAGTCTACCAAAAATCTACTATTGTGTACCTTAGCAGCGCTTCCCTTCCTCTTTTTTTCTAGGGGTTGAATACTTATTGACTCAAGACATTTCAGCTTTTCATTTTTAATTAATGTGTAAAAAAATAATAATCTAAAAACACAATTCAACTTTGACATTATGGGGTATTGTATGTAGACCAGTGACAAAATCTAAATTGAATTTATTTTAAATTCAGGCTGTATCACAACAAAATGTGGGAAAAGTCAAGGGGTGTGAATACTTTCTCAAGGGACTATATGTGGGGAAATAATCATAAGTAGATCTCAATCTCATCTAATCTTTCTCCAGTACCAATTTTAAGCTGGCCAGTGCTGAGTGAAGGATTCTAAGGATAGAAGGGTTCTGAGGATTAGGGCTAGTTGGGCTGATGGAGAAATTACTGCCTGGCAGGTACAGGAGATTTACTCAGCAACGCCAGCCCAGATACCATAAGGAAGGTAGAGGGGATTTACCCTACCCAGGGTTGGCAGCCCAGCGCTTGACTGTCTCCTCACTATCATCCTCCACCAGGTCTGCAAATGCTGCCTCCAGATCCTCCAGCTGCCGGATACGTCTCTCCACACACTCTGTCAACTCCTCCTGAAAACAACACAACATGACACAGTTGTAGTGTACAGCAGGGGAGAAACACCACATGCTTCTGATACAGAGACACCTTCCGACACACATAACACCTTCAGAACAGACAGTATTTTCTCTCACCTCATCTGGGTCTTCTCTAGGTTTCCTGAAGCTGTATAGCTCCTGTAGAATATTGTACTCATCCTATGGTATACAGAGGGGGAGTAAAACTGATGGCGTCAAATCATGAGATGAATGCCAAGGAAAAACCAACATGTCTAAACATCTTACAACACTTCTGCTGATTCTAAGTAAGATATCTGCAACATCTCAGCAGTATATGTTTTCTTGAGAAGGTTCAGCCTCTGGTAACCAATAATTGCCTTTACCTGTGTATACATCTCCTTGAAAGGATTCTTACAAGAGAAAAAATCAAGGTCGATGTCAAGTATGTATGGATCAGTTTGTTTGATAACGGAGAGAAGGCTGTTCACAGCGTAGGTCATTGAACCCACATCCTTGTCAGTCTTCAAACAAGGCTTTTTGAGTGGTTCCTTTTCCTCTTCTCTGTTGTTGCCATTGCTGCTGCTCCCTGGGGTTATACTGCCACCTGGTGGCTGAACACTGTCATCACAGCTACTAGAGCTGCTTTCAGACTTGGAAGCTGAAGCAGAGGGTTGAGCATCATTCAAATCCCCAGCTCCCTTGTTCTCTATCCTGGGTCTTTTGGCAGAGCTCTTCTCAATGTCCCTTCCCATGTCTTCCCTCTGGCAACACGCCACAGGGTTCACTAAGACAACACTCAGTCCCAGAGGTTTAGGATTCTCCAGCTGATCCTGAGGAACATACAGGCCGTCACTTAAAAAGTAATCGTCCTTACTTGTAACTCTGAAACAAAATCAAACAAAGTACAAATAAGAAACGTATTTGGGTCAAACCATACCTCCCTGTGTAAGAAATCCAGAAAATCAGGAAGTGATTGGCTAACAATTAATTACCTGATGGTGGTTGTGGAGGAGTCTTTCCCCACAGAAAAGGAGTGCTCGCCTTCCTTGATCTGCTGTGCCCAGTAGGGATGGAGCCATGCCACGTGAGACACATGCCCAGCATATACCATGGGCATGATCCAGTTCTCAATGCTCAGCTCACTGCAAAAAAATAACAATACATGATCAGCGAGTGAATGCATGTAATGTATTTGCTAATACTGGTCATGTCATGCCCTATTAATTTAGTGAAATTGAATGAATGTTAGTCTGTGCTGTAGGCTACCTGACGAGGTAACTTAGCAAACAAAGATTTCAAGGATATATAAAATGTGGGATGATGGCATGTCCGTGTCCATACAGTATGTTTACCGGTACAGTACAGGCCAGTCTCCCTGTTCATCAGTAATCACACCTGAGCAAGGAGTCCTTGTCAAACACAGTATCTGCAGGCATATTGACAGGTATGAGGAGGTCTGGGTGGGAATCCAGATGGACCATCTTGATGTTCTTCAGCGGCAAGTGCCTTGATGCTATAGCCCGATATATAGGACTTACCACCTTAGGGACACAATTCAAGCAGATAAAAGATAGATACATTCTCAAAATTCATTAAAACAATGTGGGGGGGTGTCAGTGGTACCTATCTATATCTAGCCCAGGGTCCTGGACTGGGTGTGCAGGCTTTTATTCCAGCACTAAACTAACGTTACCTTTCAAGTAATCAACAAAAATCAAGATCTCCAGTCTGTATAACAAAGTATTGCATTTGATGTGTTGGTGCTGGGCTGGAACAAAAACCTGGTTGTTCAAAACCAGAAAGGAGACCTGATCTGGTTACAATTATAGAGTAAGCATGCATGAATCCTTAGTAAAGTAGCTAGCTAACGTTAGCTTGCCAGCTAGCTAAGCAAATGTAATGTGATCTCTTAGCCAGCTAAAGAATTTGCTATTTTCAGAAAGCGAGGTAGCATCGCACAGTGATGTACTGTAGATCGCCATTGTAGAGACATTCAAATGGGGAATACATTGTGTTTTTTCAGTGTGCAACTAGCTAGCAAGATAACGTTAGATATTACAAAAATGTAGCTAACTCTAGCTAACTAAATATAGCTACTGCTAGCTAAATGTTCTTACATCACAGTGATCTTCTACGATCCATATGGGCAAATCGGCATAAACCCTTTTCGATGGCGGACAATTCATTTTTCAGTCCGATGTTGTTTATACTTGTGAACTAGGTAAATTTCAAATAATCTCTGAAATATTAGCTAGGAAGACTTAGGTTTGCATGCGACACCTGTCTGAAAACAAAACCCAAACACGACCGCCTCTCTCTCCTATGTCTGACTTTCTATTGGCTGGTATTTGAAAGCCAGCTTGTGATTGGTGTGATAGTGTCCACCGTCTCTTTTACACCGACTGGAAACACGGTCGAATAGCTGGAGCATATGTCATGCATTAAAATTGTCGTTTTTATATTTTAGTCTCGATTTGTAACTCATGAAAAACGGTTGTAGGAGCCTACGAGTCAGCCTACAGTACTGGTAGTCTACTATCAGAAAGATTGAAATATATTTGGTACAATTCTGCCCTCTATTGGCCAGTACAAAAAGTGAGGGTCAACTTTCAGCTGATGTCTTCAACTTTAGATTTTGTACTCGTAAGGTTTGGATCTTTTCTCTACATTGATCCTCAAAACAACTTTATCTACATCATGGTTAGAGATCAGAGAGACAGCAGCCCTGCCCGCTCTGATGGAGCCGTTTTCCTGCTTGCTTTGATGCCAACATGTATCTTGTATCATCTGCCTCAGAATGATTGATTTGGCTGCATATTGCCTACAGTAGTTAAGTCTACTACAAAAATGTCACTGCAAGCCTATTCCCACAAATGGGTTGTGCTCTCTGCTCTGATAAATATCGCCTTATTTCAAATCAAATAGTATTTGTCAAATGCGCCAAATACAACCTTACAGTGAAATGCTTACTTACAAGCCCCTAACCAACAATGCAGTTTTAAGAAAACACCCCAAAAAAAGTAAGAGATAAAAGTAACAAATATTTAACGAGAAGTAACAAATATTTAACGAGAAGCAGTAAATTATCAATTGCGAGGCTATATACAGGGGGTACCGGTAGAGAGTCAATATGCGGGGGCACCGGTGTCGATGTAAGTGAGGTAATATGTACATGTAGGTAGAGTTATTAAAGTGACTATGCATAGATAACAACAGGGTAGCAGCAGCGTAGAAGGGGGGGGGGGGGGGGGGGGGGGGCAAAGCAAATAGTCTGGGTAGCCATTTCATTAGATGTTCAGGAGTCTTATGGCTTGGGGGCAGAAGCTGTTTAGAAGCCTCTTGGACCTAGACTTGGTGCTCCGGTATCAATTACTTACATAAAAAAACAATACAGATTTTATGCCTGCATGGTACCCCTGTAGGCTAAATACCTTAGGAAGGGTTTCAAATCTCACTTCAAATCTCTCCAACTCTGTTGCTGATAGCCAGCAGAAACCTTTAGCACATTTGCAATTGGATTGACTTGTGTCAACCTTTTCTGCTAATGGATTGACTTGTATGAACCTTTTTTGAAATGGAGACAACTCAGCAGAGCAGAGATACATGAGGAGAGTGCCAATTCAAAAACTTCCATGACAGTATAGTTTTTGAATTGGCACTCTGCTCATTTTATTCCTACTCTTGACTGTAAGGACTGAGTAAGACTGGTGAGGTGTGTTATTTTCTTGTCCTTTGAGCAGTATATCTCCTGCACGTTACTCATCTCTCCAGCTCTCACACACTGCCTGTCAAAGAGGTGGCTGGCTCAGAGTTCAAATCAGATACCTCAAGTCTGGGAGTTTCAAAGCTCTACCCCAAGTTTAAGGTGCTGCAGAGTAATCTTTTGTTGAATTATTCCTCATATTATATGCCTTTCACACCCTCTGAGTCTGGAACTGTTTGAAAAGTCCACCAGAAGGTGAGACAAGAAGATGGTAGAGAGAAACTTTGATACAGTGTTATTCATCTATACTGTAAGCGTCCCACAGTGCTCTATGCCTCATCAGTTTGGAATGGAAGAGAAATCTCTCTGTGTTCCTCAGGACACATTGACCACTCTCATTTTGGAATATTAGTTTAGGTTTTGGCGGGGCCTTGTTAAATAAATCATACCTGTCTGATGGATTTCTATGTTCTTCACCAAGGCTCTGTCTCTTTTTGACCCATCATAATGTTCCCTCTTCACCCTCTCTCACTGTGCAGTGTGCAACTTACTGTATTCTACTCTGTATGCTATGTTTGTTTGATTTGGATCTCCCTCTCTCGCTCTCTCTCTGTCTCTCTAGCGCTCTTTCATTTTCTTAAATAGGTTTATATATAAACAAGTTTCAACCCCTTTCTTGCTGCCTCGTCTCATATCAGTGATGTATTCATCATCAACCTCCTGTTATTTGTCTCTCCCAAAGTTCTAAATGGAAAGACTCAGCCAGTGTGTGTGCACGGCTTATGAGGCTCATCCCACACAGCCGTGGCTTCCCCATCCAGCGCATCTTCCACATGGCCCTGGGCCCTTTGGCTGTCTGATTGGTCGCGGCCCAGTCCGCTGGAGGTGAGTGGGTGGCTGGGTAAGTGGTAGCTGCCTGCATCACGCTAACCGTCGAGGATGAGGAAGTAGTGGGGGTTGGACTTTATTTACAAAAAGAACTGATTTGATTTCCCTGAAATTCCCTCCACTACGATCAGTGCCTCCTGGCCCTCTCTCTTCTTTTTTGTACCTCTTCAACTGCCGTCTCAGATCTCCCTTTGATTTGATGATCTCTTTTTGCCATGATTCTCTTTGTAAGTGCTCAGTCAGATCTTGTTATATGGTTATAAAAACATATTCATTCTGATGTTAAAACTTTTACTTCAGGATTTCTGGTTGACTGAGTCTCTTCTTATTCAGACGTTAAGAATTTCTCCGCGGATTTTGACAGTTCTTCAAAATACTGTTGAACTTCTAGCAGAAGTATTTGGGAATCACACAATCCAGCTGCTTATTGGAACAAGCCTTTCGGGCACCTATTATGAGCACATGTCATCTCTTCAGTATGTTATGAAGGCACACCCACTTCTGTAATTACTGTAAAAAGCATCTCAAAAGATTTTTCTTGTTTCCCATGATGCTGCAAATGATATATTTCCTTGCCAATATATTTCCTTGTTACATAATTTTGTACACTTACATATGATCACATACACAAGTGTGTCCTGTTGAGGTGTACAGTATTTATTTCCAAAATCCAGTTGAATCAGGTGTGCTTGTCTGGGACTACAGTACAAATGTGTACTGTTGAGGGTACTTGAGTACTGGAGTTGGGAAACACTATCACTGTACACCCTGTATATAGCCTTACTATTGTTATTTTACTGCTGCTCTTTAATTATCTGTTACTTTTATTTCTTATATTTTTATATTTTTTATTCATTTTTTAAATAACACTTTTATTTTCTTATTTCTTATTTTCTTTTTTAGGTATTTTTCTTAAAACTGCATTGTTGGTTAAGGGCTTGCAAGTAAGCGTTTCACTGTAATGTCTACCCTACACCTGTTGTATTCAACTCATGTGACAAATAACATTTGATTTGATTTTAAAGAAGGTGAACCCATTCCTTGACGCACCAGCAGAGAGCGCTGTTTATCATAAAATCCCACAATGTCAATGAAATGAGTCATATTTTATGCAAGGAAATTAGTACCCACAAGCAAGGCAACGCAACGCAGAACTGAAATTATAACGATGTTGTTGGGTTCTAGCTTGTGTGATGCGTTTCGTAACTGTTTCAAGACACAACCTACAGTACTAAACCAGCATCTCACTGGCTAGGATGATGAAGTGATGTGCTTGTTTCGCATTCCAGTCATGCTCACTCCAGGATTATGATTGGTGCCTTGCTTCCTGTAGTGTGCTCTGTGTCTCTCATCATGAAGTGTGCCATGGCCTTTCTACTGTACCGTAGTAATATTTGTGACTGCTTACCATGTTACAGCAGAAACAAGGGTTAGAACATCTGCCCATCAAACAAGACCAAACAGATCATCTTTTTCTTTATTAGTGTTAACGGTTTCGGATGTGTATGAACCTACAACAAATAATACACCAGTTGTTATTGTTAGGATTATGGATATAATTTCAGATTTCAATATGACTTTACTGTGTGTTGTCCCTGATCCTTAATCAGTTAATACTGTGTGCTTGTCCAAAGCATTGAATCTGATTAGTGATGAGCTCTGACAATCTGTACAAGTGGATGTCCCATGTCATGATGTTGCGATGTCATCCACTACATGCCATGCATGTTTACATAGAGTGAACACAATTGTTGAATTAAAACAAATCAAAAATGTATATTTGCGGGACTAGGATATGGTCATTTCGAGTAAACCTTGTGTTTTGAGTCTCAGTCTGAAAGGGGCCCAAGCTTGGCTGTCCACTTGTTTTAGTTATCTGAAAAGTTTACTGTCTTCTCACCACCACTTTTCTTGGATGGTTGAACTCTTTTCATCATGGCGTGATGGGATGTTTTGTCACATATTCAGTTCCATAGATGCCCTTTCATCACCTCAGCCAACCGACCACGCACTCAGGCAGGACTCTGAAACTCTGATGCATCTTATCTCTGTCTTCAGGTTTCATGAATAATAAACAGACACAGAATACTAGAGCTAAGGACATGGCCAGAATGTGGCTCCCTCTGGAAACCGAAGGCCCCAGTCGCACTGAGCTTTCTGGATCAGTGACGTGGAAATAGAGGTGCTTTTCTGATATTTCTGGTTTGTCATCTCTCCCCGACCATGGATAAAAGTGTCTCAATGTTTCCCACAGCCTGGGAGCTTGATAAGGTAATATACATTTTAGTATACATTTTAGTGATACCGTGGGATGTGAAAAAGATGTGTTTGAATAGGGTGCCATGCAATATGCAATATACATATATATATATATATATATATAAATAATAATTACATACGGTGGACATCTAGATTTTAGCACTAAATGTATCAGGGCCTTTACATGCAATGCTTATTGGTTGTGTGGTGCATTGGCACAGAAACCAAATGGTGGAAAACTTGTTGCATATATTTTCTATAATTATAAATATGCCATCAAAATGTTGAAAATCTGATTTCCCCCAGCTGATCATTGTCTGCAGCCATTGCTGATCGTAGTGTAATGAAACAGGAAGGGAGAGTGAGCTCGTATGTGGTGGATGGCGAACCCTCAACCTTCTGGCCTGTAGCCCTGTGTGGCAACTACTGTGCCACAAAACCAAGCTGAAGTGGCAAAGTTGATATCCACGTTTATAAACACAGGGTCCCTACAGTTATCGTTATTTGTGGTCATTAACATTATTTTGAGTTCATTCTATGAGGGGGGAGTGTGTTTCATTTATTTTACAGTACAAGAAAAGGGTCATGTGAAAATATGTTTTACTTTGGGGAGGGGGGTGACACATTGAGTTGGATCAGCCCCTTCCACCCATTACATTTCGATCTGTCCCTTAGGCATAGGCTATTTCAGCAATTCAGCTTGCAATTTCAGCTAGCGGTTGCTGTGTAAAGAGAACCTAAACATGGATTACTGTTTCTCTTGGCCCATAGACCAACGTGAGGAACCATCTAACATTAAAGTTGTAAAATAAAGTTGTAAAATACTTCCCCTTCAACATTAAATTCGTATAATAGAGGACTCTGCGAGGGATCTGTGTCTCCTCTCATCATCCCTACAGTCTCAGCACCATTCCTGCTGAAGGGTATTATTCAGAGAGGCAAATCTAAATGTGAGACAGTGTTCATCAACTTCTCATGGAACTGAGGAGCTCTCTCTAGGGGGTCCGTTTTCTTTTATGCCTGCTCGAATGCTTTCTGCTCAGCACCTGTGACTGAACTACTGAACCTTTTATAGACCTTTTGTTCATTCTACTCTACTAAGTCATTCATTTTAATTTCTCTCTAGAACATGAAAGAGGGAGGAAGTAAATTCTTGTCCCATCTTTATGTCCCTAATTTCCATATGAGGTTGATGTATGGATAATGGTCTGCTAGCTGCTCTCGTGCAGCAGATGGTGGCGTACTGTGTGCCATTCTAAGCTTTTCTCTGATAAAGAGACCAGAAAAAGGATTATCTTTGATTCACTGAATGTTATTATTTTCTCAATGCTGTGAACGTCTATTGGCTGTGTGGTGGACTTACGGCATACGTTTATCAGAGAGTGGATAAAATGCTCGAGTTTCACAGTACAGTCATGCCCATTCTCCTGGACTCAATTGTTGAAATATCGGTGAGCAGAATTGTACTTGGGTCATCCTTGGTGTGTAGTTCTGACAGGATACAGCATCACAGAACATTCAATCATCTCTCCACCACAGAAAATGTCATTATCTGTTGAAGGACACTCTTGGTGGGGACACATCCTGTGAACTAGTTTAGTAAACCCTCACAAACACAATGCATCCAACTTCGTCATCATGCTGTGTGTTATGAGGACATTTAAATACTACAAGTATATGAAATGAATATATTAGTTACGGCCCAACTGCCCTTAACGGTAAGCCTATTCAAAGCAACAGTAGGTGGTTGTGATGGTGGGACAAATTAGAAAATAGTATTTCAACATCACTGTATGCAAAACTAATAAAAGGCTTATATGGCACAACATTTTTTGTGAAATTAAGATAGTTAGAAAACAACACAATTAAATCAATGCGTTGACCTGCCATAGCCTGAGTATTTGGAGAATATCAAAGAGGTTAATTCAATTTGACGAGGACAAATGTGACCTGAGATTCCACTGTATTGTACAGTATCACCACTGGCAATCACATCCATATTTCATAATACAGTATCTGTATGTGCAGGGGAAGGGTTAGCCTGCAATCTCAACCTCTCCAATTTGGGGAAGAGTGGAGAGGTCGTGCTCTTCTTCCAAACAGCTGTTTAGCCTCTGCCCACATCACCCTTGGCTGACTGCTGTGGTGGAAGCCATTTCTATTCTCTGTATGTACAGACAACTAAACTGTTGAATTCTCCTCTTCTGCTCCTGCCGTAGCCTAGGCAACATTATTCATTTTCAAATAGAAGCAAGTGCTTTAGATGGTATTGGTACTACACAAGATGGGGTAGATGGGGTATATTTTTGACCAAGTGGACTCTTATTCATTCCAAGTTAGCTTAGGCCTATTATGATCTAGTGCTCTTTAGTGATCTCTCTGGCTAAGAGCTCAATATAGTCATCTGTCGAGATCGTCTATAGGAAATATTAATATTCTATCATATTTCTTAAACAGCACAGCAATTCTGGAATGGTTGTACCAAGTTAATACAGTATCTACTGTATGATAATGTCCTCGAACAACATATTTTTTAATCAAGATAGCTGCCCTTTATCATTTAGTCTCAGGAGTTTGCAGTAGCCTACCCTCCCTCAACTACACATAAAAGTTCACATCACCATTTCTCTCACCTACCTGCTGCTAAGCCAGCTGCTTCCATGCGGTGCATTAGAGTGATGAGATGATCGATTGTAAAAAGATGAAAACAGTTGAGCATGCTGCCTGGTGACAGTTTGGTCTCTGAGGGACGCTGGGCGGCACAGCGAAATACCACACATAGACAGGTGGTGATTTATGACACATTGGAGTGGACGTATAGGTAGCTATATATATATGTGTGTGTGTGTGTGTGTGTGTGTGTGTGTGTGTGTGTGTGTGTGTGTGTGTGTGTGTGTGTGTGTGTGTGTGTGTGTGTGTGTCTGTCATAGTCTTTGTGTGTGTTCTGCGCTGTATGTGTACAGTAGAACTGTAAGATGCATTATTATTAGCTGCAAGCCCTACCCACCTCCCTCCCAACTCACTGAAGATTGATAGATACCTATAGCTGGCCAGCTGGAGCAGATACACCCCCTGCTCTGCTTGAGTGACAGAGCCAATACATAACACACAGGACATAATTTACATTTACAGCATTGGTCATGCAGTTCAGACCCATCAGATCCCCCTGAAGCATAATTAAGGTATTCAAAGACTAGGGCAGGGCTATCACAGGGAACAGCTGGGTGGTAATCTGCGTTTGGTCTCTCTCCCTAACCTAATCTGGTGGACTCTCTTTTTTTCTATTTTCCTCTCTCTCTCTCTCTCTCTCTCTCTCTCTCTCTCTCGCTCTCTCTCTCTCTCCCTCTCTCTCTCTCTCTCTCTCTCCCCTCTTTCTCTCTCTCTATCTCTCTCTCTCTCTCCTCTTTTAATTATCTCTCTCTCTTTTTCTCCCCCTCAGTACCATGTTGTTGGCTCCGAGACAATTAGATTTGTCCCACTCTTCCACAAGTTCCTAGAATTTGAATAAACCTGCTTTACTCTCCATACCCCATGTTGTGAGCTCCCTGTGGAGCTCTTCTCTGTATCGTCACTCAAATATTCCATACTAATCTTTAGACCATCGACAGACAGGATTTAAACACAGCAATTGTTCATTTTTTCACTGCCTACCAAACAATATGAAATCTATTTTGTCACTGGGTGGGGTTCAGTTTAAAGGTATCTGAGGATGTCTGACCAAAGTCAGACATACTGTACTTTTAGCTTTTCTTCTAATACAGACAGTCATGGTCAGAAGGAAAGCACGTCTGTGATTGACTATAATACATTCTGCCTTACAAGGTCCTTATAGTCAACTAAAACTTTTTGAAAAACTAAAACTATACTGGAACTATTATCTTTGACTCCAAAACAAAAATAAAATAAAAACCATCATGGTTTTCAAACTTTATTTTCTAATGGGGTTTTCAAGCTTCTGAATTTGGCCGGGCATGTTGAGATAAAAAATAAAATGTAGTGAATCTTTATTTAACTTGACTTGAGATTGACTTGATCATTTAAAGGTACACTCAGCGAGACAACGTTGCCCTGATCAGCACCTCAAATATTGGGTGTGTCTGAGTGCTAAGGCTAAAGCAACCAACAATAGACGTAAGTTGAGGAGTGAAGTCAGTGGAGGTTCATATGCAGCAGCCAAAAGTCAGACACGAATGTGGTTTTCCCACAGCAAGGCTCAGATCAACATGGCAGTGTTGACATTGTTTAGAAAAGGTTTCCTTTATAATGTTGAAATAAACATGTATCTATATCACACTCACAAACTGTGTGTACACATTGTAAAATCAATTAGTGAGAGAGCCTCAAATATCACCTTTATTTATATATATATATTTATATATATATAAATATAGGAACATCTCAAGGATGATATATATAATTATATATATATATATATATATATCCACGGTACACATAAATCACAAAACATTGGTTCCTGTTTCAGTCATGTCTATGGTTAAACGTAACCTTTATTTAACTAGGCAAGTCAGTTAACTGCAGAAACTTGACGTTAACTGCAACCAAAACTTCACAACCTGTGATCACATGATATTCGTAGTTCATGCAGTCGACATGTAGGTAGGTGCAAGTCGGAACATTTTTATCTCCAGAATCAGGGTTTGGAACCGGTTCAGGGAACAGAACAGAAAACTTGTGATCGACCGACTCGATTTGGTCTTACAGTATGTCGCAAAATGTGTATTTTTTTCTTTGAATAAAAGCAGAGACTCAGAGCTATAAAACGGTATACCATGCACTACAGTTGAGGAACAATGGAAAAGTAATTCTGTTTTGAAAGTTGATCAAATTGTATTCTCACTTTTGAGTAAATGCGATTGGATGTTTTGTTACACCTAG
This sequence comes from Oncorhynchus mykiss, assembly GCF_013265735.2. Lineage (NCBI taxonomy): Eukaryota > Metazoa > Chordata > Actinopteri > Salmoniformes > Salmonidae > Oncorhynchus > Oncorhynchus mykiss. Next base: position 64,729,149 of record NC_048572.1, read on the forward strand.
TGGAGAGGTCTTCCTTGTCTATAACCATCCACCCTCGTTCAAACCAACTTAAGCCTTAGCCCCACCCATCTCTTTAAGGATTCACATGTGAGGCCTCGTGCTAAACAGAGTGAGTACGGTAGTGTACTAAACAACCAAAGATTTCAAGACTGAAGGCTGGTTTATGCTACGTCTATCCACATGCCTGTAGACAGTTGATGCAGTGACATCATGAACATTCTATTGTCATCCAACATCAAACTTGTCGTTATGAAAAAGTATAAACACAAAAACGACAGGCTGCACGACATTAGCAGCCTGCTGGTCCAAAATAGCATAACTGGTGTATTTTAACACCAATAAACCCACCTGTTTAAACATGTATTAGGTATATGTCAATCTAGTAAACCAGATAACTAAAAGAAACTGACTAAACAATGTTTTGGTTTGTTTCTAGCTTGTTAGCTAACTAACTAACTTTCGGTTAGCTGGTAGCTTGTTCAAATAACGACCATATCAGAGCAGTGCATTCGGAAAGTATTCAGACCCTTTCCCTTTATCCACATTTCGTTACATTACAGCCACATTCTAAAATTGACTAAATAAAAAAAAATCTAAACACAATATCCCATAACGACAAAGCAAAAACAGGTTTTTAGAAATGTTTGCAAATGTATTCAAAATAAAAAACAGAAATACCTTATTTGCTTAAGTATTCAGACTCTTTGCTATGAGACTTGAAATTGAGCTCAGGTGCATCCTGTTTTCATTGATCATCCTTGAGATGTTCCTACAACTTGTTTGGAGTCCACCTGTGGTAAATTCAATTGATTGGACATGATTTTGAAAGGCACAAACCTGTCTATATAAGGTCCCACAGTTGACAGTATATGTCAGAGCAAAAACCAAGCCATGGGATCAAAGGAATTGTCCGTAGAGCTCCGAGATAGGATTGTGTCCAGGCCGAGATCTGGGGAAGGGTGCCAAAAAATGTCTGCAGCATTGAAGGTCCCCAAGAACACAGTGGCCTTCATCATTCTTAAATGGATGAAGTTTGGAACCTCCAAGACTCTTCCTAGAGCTGGCTGCCCAGCCAAACTGAGAAATAATGGGAGAAGGACCTTGGTCAGGGAGGTGACTATGAACCCGATGGTCACTCTGACAGAGCTCCAGAGTTCCTCTGTGGAGATGGGAGAACCTTCCAGAATGACAAACATCTCTGCAGCACTCCATCAATCAGGCCAGGGGCCAGACGGAAGCCACTCCTCAGTAAAAGGCAGATGCCAGCCTGCTTGGAGATTGCTTTCATGACTCTCTCCTGGGTGAGGATCAAAGGCACCAGATCAGCTTGGCATATGGCTGATCGATAGCCAGACCTAGCCAGAGGAGAGGAGGAAGTTGTGCTGGTTTGGTACACCTTACCACCCGGTCATGCATTGTGTGCTGCAAAAGAGTCTTTATTGCCCTGCAGTATTGGGAAAGGAATGTGCTTTGGGTAGAGAGAGACTCTTGTCGCCAAAAGCTTTTTCTCCAAGAGAATGAACTTTGGAACAATATTCATAAGATAGGAATGTTAATTAAGAATGGTCCATGGGAACAATCGTGTCATATTGTTTATTATTTAGTGATCTTGGTCTTTCATTCAAAATATTCACCAGAAATCTAACCATTAATTGAAGTAAAATGATTGGAAAAAATAAATTAAATCAATATTTTTCTCCAAAACATGTGTGCTACAATTAATCTAACTGAAGTATTTTCCCAGTCATATTTTACATTTTTAAGATCACCTGAGTGATTAGGAATCCTTAAGTGGTAAGCCATGACTTCCTGTTTCACTGGGGTATAAATATGAGCTGACATACAGGCCAAGTTCCCATAGTCATCCATCACTATGGGAAAGACCAGAGAACTTTCAATAGGACCGGGTTCTATGGTCAGATGAGACCAAAATAGAGCTTTTTGGAAACAAACACCAGAGGTTGGTTTGGCATAGACAGAAAGATATCCATGCAGAAAAGTACTTACCTGTGAAGTATGGTGGTGGATCTTTGATGGTGTGGTCCTGTTTTTCTTCCAAAGGCCCTGGACAACTGCCTCTGCTAGGACGGTTAAACTGGGCCGTGGTTGGATCTTCCAGCAGGACAATGAACCAAAGCACACCTCAAAATCAACACAAAAATGGTTCACTGACCACAGAATCAAGGTTATTCCATGCCATCCCTGTCCCCTGGCCTAAATCCCATAGAAAACTTGTGGGATGAGCTGAAGAGGAGAGTCCACAAACGTGGATCTAGGAATCTGAAGGCTCTGGAAATATTCTGTATGGAAGAATGGTCTCAGATCGATCCATGTGTTCTCCAACCTCATTACGCATTACAGAAGACTCAGAGTTGTTATCTTGGCAAAGGGAGATTCTACAAAGTTTTGAATGAAGTGGTGTCAATAATTGTGGCACACATATATTTGAGAAAAATGTTTGTTTTATTTTAAGGTTTTTTTCTTTCAATTATTTTACTTTAATTAAAAGTTAGATTTTTGTGAATATTTTGAATGAAATACCGAGAGGATAAACAATGAAAAAGAAATGTACAGCCTGTTTTGCTCATATTTACCATGGGTGCCAATATTAGTGGCAGGCACTGTACATTATTAAATATGAGAACACTTGAGATAATTGTTTTGAGATAATTGTTTTTCATATAAACCTAGTCAGTGACAACGCCCAAGTGAGGACAGAGATTGTGTCGGCATGATGTCGGCATGATAAAAGCCTTGGTAACGAAATGTACATTAGACCAAGCAGACGTACAGTGTGAGCCAGACGTTACGAATGGTTGAAAAGTGGTCGGATGCTGAACCCTGAATAATCAACCGTTGAGACCAAAAGACGTGAGACCGTGGTCCACACGTTGAAATGGTTAGAAACTCTGAAGCTCTCAACCTCTACACAAGAATATGAACTCACTAGACCTTGTCATATCATTCTGCAGCTGGTATGTAAAGTAGTCTAGAACATTTGACTAAAAACCCAAGGTGGCAAGGTCTGTCCCATCTCAGACAACCGTTGGTACATCTGAAGTATTTGTTCTAACAAACACTTCACTGTCAGAGAAGCTCTACAACTAAGAAGGACATTGTGACCTCTGGTGGACAACCAGAGCCTTACACACATCCAGCCCCTTCCTCATAGAAGGCTTGGTTGGTTTCAACAGAGAGATGGCAGAGAAAGTAATCTACGAGTAAATATATACATTACATTTCTTATCCGAATGAGCGGTGGTTCATGTGCAAAATATTACTATTCTTTTATAGCGTAGGTTCCAAATGTAACAATGACAAGTTGAATCTCTTTGTCTCTCCCTTTCCCTCTCTTTCTATTGACCCCTCCCTTTAATAACCAAGCAGTCATGCTGTTGTTAGTCCAGGGACCTGTTTCATGTTGTTAGTCCAGGGACCTGTTTCATGTTGCTAGTCCAGGGACCTGTTTCATGTTGTTAGTCCAGGGACCTAGGGACCTGTTTCATTGTATTACGACTAATCAATAACTATAACGTGTGTGTGTGTTTATGTATTCTGTGTTATTATTTAGTTAGTTAGTAAATAACTAATTAAGCCAATTTGTGTATTGCTGATTCATCAACAAGGTTAGGGTTCTTGCGGATTCAAGTGGTCTACAACGTTCAGAATGAGACTGATAGTAGGTAATGATTATAAAGTGACTTTTATCAATATAATTTCTATATCTTCGAGTTTAATTCAGGAGATGGTAACTCATTAAACAACTTATTTTGTGGTGCCCCAAATTCCTAATGAGTTAATTGTTACATTATTAATTTAATCGAGTAACAATTAAACATAGTTAGTTGATAAGATAAATAGTCATCCTGTTAATGATGGTCACAACACGACAATCCTTACGGTGAAGCATGGTGGCGGCAGCCTCATGCTGTGGGGATGATTTCCAGTAGCAGGGATTAGGGGACTAGTCAGGATTGAGAGAAAGATGAACGGAGCAAAGTACAGAGAGATCCTTGATGAAAACCTGCTCCAGAGCACTCAGGACCTCAGACTGGGGTGAAGGTTCATCTTCCAACAAGCTTGTAGCATCTTACCCAAGAATACTCGAGTCTGTAATCACTGCCAAAAGTGCTTCAACAAAGTACTGAGTAAAGGGTCTGAATACTTACACTACCGTTCAAAAGTTTGTGGTCACTTAGAAATGTCCTTGTTTTTGAAAGAAAAGCACATTTTCTGTCTACTAAAATAACATAAAATTGATCAGAAATACAGTCTATACATTGTTAATGTTATAAATGACTATTGTAGGCGGAAACGGCAGATTTTTTATGGAATATCTACATAGGCACACAGAGGCCCATTATCAGCAACCATCACTCCTGTGTTCCAATGGCACAACGTGTTAGCTAATCCAAGTTTATCATTTTATAAGGCTAATTGATCATTAGAAAACCCTTTTGCAATCATTTTAGCACAGCTGAAAACTGTTGTTCTGATTAAATAAACTGGGCTTCTTTAGACTAGTTGAGTATCTGGAGCATCAGTATTTCTGGGTTCAATTACATGCTCAAAAAATAAAGTTTCTTCTGAAACTCGTCAGTCTATTCTTGTTCTGAGAAATGAAGGCTATGCCATGTGAGAAATTGCCAAGAAACTGAAGATCTCGTACAAAGCTGTGTACTACTCCCTTCACAGAACAGCGCAAGCTGGCTCTAACCAGAATAGAAAGAGAAGTGGGAGGCCCCAGTGCACAACTGAGCAAGAGGACAAGTACAGTTGAAGTCGGAAGTTTACATACACTTTGGTTGGAGTCATTAAGACATGTAGTGGAAGGCCAGCATCCCGGAGTCGCTTCTTCACTGTTGATGTTGAGACTGGTGTTTTGCAGGTACTATTTAATGTAGCTGCTATTTGAGGACTTGTGAGGCATCTGTTTCTCAAACTAGATACTCTAATGTACTTGTCCTCTTGCTCAGTTGTGCACCGGGGCCTCCTAACTCCTTTTTCTATTCCAGTTAGAGCCAGTTTGCGCTGAGTGGCTCGATTGTGGGCGTGCTGGCAGGATATTACAGAATCTTTGGTTGTGCGTCAAGAATTTATTCAATATATGACATTCCTGGCAGTGTGTAAACTCTTTTATTACCATAGCATTTTTGTTCTCCATAGTGACGTACTTGAAAATGTATCAATTGACCATTTCGGCACATTTGTGCAAACTCCTGGCAGACTTTTTTGTGTGGTGATGTAATTCTTCACTGGATCAGTCTGAAACTTTGCACAAACACTGCTGACATCTGGTGGCCAAACTCTAAATTACATCTAGACTCCTATTTGAATGTATGGCCTTTCTCTTGCATTTCAAAGATGATGGAACAAAAAAATAAATAGAAAACACTTTTTGTTGGTGTTATCTTTTATCAGATCTAATGTGTTATATTCTCCTACATTAATTTCACATTTCCACAAACTTCAAAGTGTTTCCTTTCAAATGGTATCAGGAATATGCATATCCTTGCTTCAGGTCCTGAGCTACAGGCCGATCTAGGTATGTCATTTTCGGCAAAAGTGAGAAAAAGGATCCGATCCTTTAACCCTAAGCTGACATACAGTGCCTTCAGAAAGTATTCATAACCCTTGACTTATTCCACATTTTGTTGTATTACAGCTTGAATTCAAAATGTATTAAATCGTCCCTCCCCATCTACACACAATACCCCATAATGACAAAGTGAAAACATGTTTTTTGAAATATTCGCACATTTATTGAAAATGAAATACCAAAATATCTAATTTACATACGTATTCACACTCCTGAGTCAATACTTTGTAGAATAACCTTTGGCAGCGATTACAGCTGTGAGTCTTTCTGGGTAAGTCTCTAAGAGCTTTTCACACCTGGATTGCGCAACATTTGTCCATTATTATTTTCAAAATTCTTCAAGCTCTGTCAAATTGGTTGTTTATCCTTGCTAGACAACCATTTTCAATTAGATATAAGTCAAAACTGTAACTCGGCCTCAGGAACACTCATTGTCTTCTTGGTAAGCAACTCCAGTGTAGATTTGGCCTTCTGTTTTAGGTTATTGTCCTGCTGAAAGGTGAATTTATCTCTCATTGTCTGGTGGAAAGCAGACTTAATCAGGTTTTCCTCTCGATCTTGCCTGTGCATAGCCCCATTCTGTCTATTTTTTATCCTGAAAAACTCCCCAGTCGTTAACGATTACAAGCATACACATAACATGATGCAGCCACCATTATGCTTGAACATATGGAGAGGGATACTTTGTAATGTGTTGTATTGGATTTGCCCCAAACACGACCCTTAGTATTCAGGACAAAAAGTGAATTGCTTTGACACATTTTTGCATTATTAATATAGCGCAGGGCTTTCCAACCCTGTTCCTGGTGTCACGTCCTGACCTTAGTTCCTTTTGTATGTTTCTATTTTAGGTTGGTCAGGGCGTGAGTTGGGGTGGGGCATTCTATGTTTTGTTCTTGTGTTTATATTTCTATGTGTTTGGCCTGGTATGGCTCCCAATCAGAAGCAGCTGTCAATCGTTGTCTCTGATTGAGAACCATACTTAGGTAGCATGTTTTCCCACTCTTGTTTGTGGGTGGTTGTTTTCTGTTTAGTGTATGTCACCTTGCAGAACTGTTTCGTTTCTTCCATTCACTTCGTTATTTTGTTTTTGTGTGTTCAGTTAATAAATTAACATGGACACTGACCACGCTGCGCATTGGTCCGATATTTCATACTCGTCGTCAGACGACGAAGAGATCCGTTACAGAACCACCCACCACAACCGGACCAAGCAGTGTGGTAACCAGGAGCAGAGGGTTCTTGACTCCTGGACTTGGGAGGAGATTTTGGATGGTAGGGGACCCTGGGCACAGGCTGGGGAATATCGCTGGCCCAGGGAAGAGCTGGAGGCAGCCAAAGCCGAGCGGCGGCATTATGAGGAGTTAGCACGGCAGCGCAACAGGGACGAGAGGCAGCCCCAAAAATGTCTTGGGGGTGGCACACGGGGAGTGTGACTAAGTCAGGTAGGAGACCTGAGCCAACTCCCCGTGCTTACCGTGGAGCGAGTTATGCCGTTAGGCGCATCATGTCCCCAGTGCGCAGGCATAGCCCGGTGTGCTACATCGCAGCTCTTCGTATTGGCCGGGCTAGAGTGGGCATCGAACCAGGAGCAATGAAGCCGGTTCAGCGCATCTGGTCTCCAGTGCGTCTCCTCGGCCCGGGTTATATGGCACCAGCCCTACGCACGGTGTCCCCGGTTTGCCAGCACAGCCCAGTGCGGTCTGTTCCACCCCGCCGCACTTGCCGGGCTACGGGGAGTATCCAGCCAGGACGGGTTGTGCAGGCTCGGTGCTCGAGTCCTCCTCCATTGGTCCGGTCCATCCGGTGCCTTCTCCATGCACCAGGCCTCCGGTGGCAGCCCCACGCACCAGGCTGTCTCTCCGTCTCCTCCCTCCAGGTGCTCCCGCCTGTCCAGCACTTCCAGAGTCTCCCTCCTGTCCAGCGCTTCCAGAGCCTCCCTCCTGTCCGGAGCTGCCAGAGCCGCCCGTCAGTCAGGAGCTGCCAAAGCCACCCGTCAGTCAGGAGCTGCCAGAGCCGCCCGTCAGTCAGGAGCTGCCGGAGCCTCCCGTCACTCCGGCGCTGCCTGAGTCGCCCTTCACTCCGACGCAGCCGGAGTCGCCCTTCACTCCGACGCAGCCGGAGTAGCTCTTCACGCCGGCGCTGCCGGAGTCGCTCTTCACGCCGACGCTACCGGAGTCGCTCTTCACGCCGGCGCTGCCGGAGTCGCCCTTCACGCCGGCGCTGCCGGAGTCGAGTCTCCCGCCTGTCCGGCGCTGCCAGAATCTCCCGTCTATTCGGGGCCCGCTGCAATGGTCCCCAGTCCGAGGTCGGTGGCGAGGGTTGCCGCTCCTAAGGTGCCACTTAAGTAGGCCAAAACTATGTTGGAGTGGGGTCCACGTCCCGCGCCAGAGCTGCCACCGCGGACAGATGCCCACCCAGACCCTCCACTATGGGGTTAGGTTTTGCGGCCAGAGTCCGCACATTTGGGGGGGGGGGGGGGGGGGGGTACTGTCACGTCCCGACCTTAGTTCCTTTTGTATGTTTCTATTTTAGGTTGGTCAGGGCATGAGTTGGGGCGGGCATTCTATGTTTTGTTCTTGTGTTTATATTTCTATGTGTTTGGCCTGGTATGGTTCCCAATCAGAGGCAGCTGTCAATCGTTGTCTCTGATTGAGAACCATACTTATGTGGCCTGTTTTCCCTTTCTTGTTTGTGGGTGGTTGTTTTCTGTTTAGTGTATGTCACCTTGCAGAACTGTTTCGTTTCTTCCATTCACTTTGTTATTTTGTTTTTGTGTGTTCAGTTAATAAATTAACATGGACACTGACCACGCTGCGCATTGGTCCGATATTTCATACTCCTCCTGAGGAAGAGATCCGTTACACCTGGAGAGCTATACTCCGGAAGGTTGTTTTCACTCCAACCCCAGCTGTAACTAAGATGATTAATCTTATAAACCAGCAAATTTTTTGAATCATGTGTGCTAGATTAGGGTTGGAATGAAAACCTACATGATGGTAGCTCTCCAGGAACAGGGTTGGAGAACCCTGCTTTAGTGCCTTATTGCAAACAGGATTCATGTTTTGGAATATTGTGTTTCTGTAGAAGCTTCCTTCTTTTCACGCTGTCAATTAGATTAGTATTGTGGAGTAATTACATGTTGTTGGTTCATCCTCTGTTTTCTCATATCACAGCCTTTAAACTCTGTAACTGTTTTAAAATCACGATTGACCTCAGGGTGAAATCCCTGAGCGGTTTCCTTCCCCCTCCAGCAACTGAGTTAGGAAGGATGCTTGTGTATTTGTAGTGACTGGGTATATTGATACAGTATTCAAAGGTTAATTAATAACTTCACCATGTTCAAAGGGATATTCGATGTCTGCTTTTTATTTATTTTTTACCCATCTCCCAATAGGTGTCCTTCTTTGTGAGGCATTGGATCACCTTCCTGGTCTTTGTGGTTGAATCTGTGTTTGAAATTCACTGCTCGATTGAAGGACCTTACAGATAATTGTATGTGTGGGGTACAGAGATGAGGTAGTCATTCAAAATTCATGTTACACAATATTATTGCACACAGATTGAGTCCATATGACTTAAGTGACTTGTTAAGCACATTTTTACTCCCGAAGAAAGGGGATGAATACTTATTGACTCAAGACATTTCAGATTTTCATTTTGAATTAATTTATAAACATTCATAAAAACACAATTCCACTTTTTGTATGTAGGCCAGTGACAAAAAAAAAATTGCAATTTAATACATTTTCATTCAGGCTGTAAGATACCAAATGTGTAAAATGTAAAGGGGTGTGAATACTTTCTGAAGGCCCTGTATGACCTGACCCATCACCTTATGCATTACTGCCCCACATTGGGAAGAAGTGACATCCCAAAAAGCCTCACACGCATAGGCTTCTTTCTGAAACTAAACACTAAAACTAAACCTAAATAATATAAAAACAAAACAGAAATGTTTTTATAAAACTTAAACAAAATAAAAAACGAGTAAACTGAAATTAAACTGAATTTCTAATAGAAGTCTGAAAATGAATAGAAATGTAAACGAATATAAAAACACAAAAACATAATTACCTTGATATCTTGCCACTCCAGAATATATGGCATCTCCCCAACCCACCAGCCCGCCCTCTTTTATAGAGACTGCATTGTGTTGAGTGCTGGCACTCACCCATTAAATAAAATTGCCATTCATGTTGCGCCATTTGTATTGTAAAGCATATTTAGAACAGTTTTCCAGGCAGTAGACCACCCCAATCACACATCACATAGAAATCCATCATCTGCATCTACCTGAAGCACATTTCTTGTCAAAGTGGACCCTTCAGTGGACGCTACCATTCCAAGCCACTAGACTTGAGAAATTCATTTTTGTTATATTACAAATATGCAAACATATGCATGTAACAAATATGACCAATCAGTCTAAACTAATACTGGAAGGCACAGGCACTATGATCATCAAATCTATTTACATGACATGTTCCATCTTGGAACTCTGGAGCTCTTATGCTGTGAATTATGAACATACAAATAGCAACGTTAATCAAGAATACCATCTTCTCTCTAGATCTCCCAGTCGTTTATCTCCTCTCTTCTCTGCAGCACTTCTTCTTAGACCAGCAGGGATCACACACTGCCCTGTAGCACGTTTGGGATACAGAAACAGCATGTAGTTATCTTTCCTGCAACGTATAAATATATTGAACAACATCGGCAGAAGAGTTTGTGGCAAGAAAGTATACTTAAAAAAAGTATAATTGTACAACATTTTCTGGTGTGATCCTCTTTGTGAACTAGAATGTGTTGTATGTGGGACTATGCCTCACGTTCTTTGCATTAAGCTCCCTTGGTGTGTTTGATGGTTAAAGTCCCTCTGTAAGATCAGACCTCCCCTTTCTGAAACCTTGATCAGCCTCCATCCTCATTCCAGATGAGAATATATCCTAACTTTGATCTGCTCGCTCCTGAGACTCGGTCCACACTTTGATCCCTTCCCTGTTAACGACACAGACGATAGTAGATGACAGCATTCCATCCAGGGTAGAGGGAGGAGAAGTGAAGAGAGTGAGACAGCTATGCAGTATAGTAGTAGAGAGGGAGGAATGAAAAGAGCACGAGTAGAATGGAGGTGAATGGTAAACGCTCTCCAGAGTCAGATAAAACAGAGAAAGGGCTAGGTTGTGGTGATGAATTGGCGTTCTGCTCCAGCTCCCACCTCAGGTTGATCTCTCTATATCTCTCACATCCATATTCTTTATGGTTCTTTTGTCACGCTGGAGGAGGAACGGCCCACTCATCTTCCCTCAGCCTCCATTGGTGAGAATAAAAGTGCATTTCACAACATTCCCTTTCTTCCTCTTTTCAACCACTTGGATTAGGCTTTGTTGTTATAGAAAATGCCTGAAAATAGGAATTTGTGGTTTGATATTAAAAGAAACGTGCCACACATGCACAAATTGACAACATTACTAAAATAGCACATTTAGTGTAAATTATGTTTAGCCATCCACTTGGTGGAAACAATATAAAACAATACCATGTAATGTGCATTCAGAATTAGCAAGCTAGAGTATGACTACACCTTTCAAAATGAATACTGGTCTCTTTTCATTCATCATTGTGTAGTTAGACTTCTCTCACATCTCTCATTCTACTTGCAATATCCATTAGAAAGACCTAATTGAATGTCAGTATTGTAGATCTTTTGAAAAGGGTCATTCACCTTTTATTCTCCAAGCCGGTACTCTGTGAATATCAATCACTCGTCTCTCAAAACGAATAAATGTGCAAACGAGAATAGAGGGATTTTTCAATGCAGCATTTTACAATTCCCCATAAGTGGGACCTGCAGCTGGAAAACATCAGAAAATGGAACCTATCCAATAACTCCTACCACTCTCCTATCCTATCCTTGAGGCTAGGAGAGGTATTCTAGATCAAAGTCACCCAGGACTTAAGACTTTGGTTCCACTTCTCTCCCATTACAACGTTCCTACCCAACCCACACTCCCTCCTGGACCTGGACCTCACCTCATCTCACAGATTGGGTTTAGTGTATGCATCAGTCTCCAAAAACAACAGACAAATATGTATTTTTCTTTGTGTTCTGCTCTCCCACCCCCACAGCTCAGAGGAAAACGTGGTGTCTTTTTGAACGTTGATATTAGTTTATTTTTGGCTCCCATTTTTAATAGCATCTAAAATCTAGGGATATTTCATTTTATGTTTCATATCTATTATTCTCTCTGTTGCATCACATCCCTCCTAATGATCGAGTTTGTCTTTAGAGAGAGAAAATTCAAATACGCTGCCTTATTCAACTAGATTTCATTAGTGAATATGGGACAGTCATATTGATGAAAAGTTTTAATTCCTTGTTGGTCATGGTAGCAAACCAACTATGTTAAATCAACGCCCACAGAGTGGGGTAGGGATACATAAAATTGATGCTTGCCTGGCTACCCAGACTCCTTGCTCCGGCCAAACGCTACATCATACCCATGGGCATTAGTTTCTTCTCCACAATGAGTCTGGATCTGAGTACCTCCCCAACCCTTCACTGAATGTGAACACATTCAGGGCCATCTGATTGGTCCAGAAACTGATGGGTTGGGCCAGAGCCAGAACACACGTAGGTAAAGCGGCGGTTTGATTCGTCACTGGCTTTGATACTCTGATTGGCTAGAAACGATCCAATCACTGATTACTTTGTTTTGTACAATGCCCCTCCTGCCCCTGATCACCATAAAGAACTTCAATGATGGCAGTCTCAGACTAAAGTATGTAGCGAACAACAGAGCAGCGGAATAATTAAGTGTGAGTTGTCAGGCTAACAAAATGCCATCAGGAACAGCCAGAAAGAAAGAAGTCCAGATTCTGAGGCCCTTCTAACACATAACATCCACTTAGTTCAGATATAAACCCTTCTTTCCTCACATCCCCCATCTTGTAAACAGTTGAAGAGGCGGCCAAAGATTTCTTGAGGGTTACCTATAATTCCGCTGGTCAGGAAGTACCTGATGGCCACTAAGAAGGCCTTTTCTCAACTGCCCTTAAAGGTAAGAACACAGGCATCCGCTGAGTCAGCTGAATAAAGCCCTCAGAGCCCCACATGTTAAGGGCTCTCAAGGAAGACACTAACTGAAGAGGCCAATGAGGTCATCAGCTCGACATAGTTTTGAGAGAGAGAAGTACTATTTTTCCTATGGTGGTTCGGTTGAAGTACCTGAAAGAATTCTTAAAGGATAGACAAAGAGGGACTTTAGTTTGGAGTGCCATTAGCTGTCTGTTGCTGCCTCTGAGAGTGTACGCAGAGAGAGGGAGAAATGTGCTCTGACTTAGGGCCATGGTCTGATTGTTACCACCATGTGGGGTTTTTGCAAAGTTAATTCAAATCTGCCAGTGAATATTTGTCCATCCTATCCAGATTATAGTAGTTTAGTTTGTTTGAATATTTATAACCAGGTCAACAAAAGAAAACAACAACATTGCTTTGCGACTGTCGATTGTCAATAAATCTGGTGTTATTGTGATGAAAAAAACTGTCCTAAATGATTGCTAGTCTATTTATATTGGGTCACAAGTAAGTGTTTGTACAGATTATTGTTGTTATTTTTCTCAAATAAATGTTGTTCCCAACAACTTAAATTGAGCTTTAAATAGATATGTATGCCTTATCTTCCAATAAAACCTTCTAATAATGATTTACCACTATTTCCCCATAATATTACCCTTACAGCCAATAGATGATGGTAAGAACCTACCCACTGGGCACAAATGTCATTTCAACGCCTAGTTTGGATTTACATTTGGTTGAGTTGTCAACTAACGTGAATTCAGTGTGAAATCTAAATAAAATGTCACTGTGTCGTTGGATTTAGCTTAAAAGTGTGTGTGTGGGGGCCCTTCGAGCTTAATCAATTAAGCTCTTGTCTTGAGGATCAGTAAGTGGCCCTAATGGCCACACATGCTCTAACTTAAAAGGGCTGTCTCCTGAAAAAGATTAGCAACCCTGTTTGTACCCAGGTTTCAATATGTTTCTAGAATTATTCTCCCATTAAGAGAGAGAGGGTTCTATTTGTAGACCAACCATGCAGACACTTTTGTGACACTTTCTCTCCTTCCTTTCCCAGAACTTAGAATCCAATTCCAATAGAACTCTGTTACAGTAAATGGGAGTAAAATGCAATTTTATGTACTTTAGATGCTGTGTTTTCCATTCACACATAAAGCGAGAACAAAAGTCCTTCAATAAACAGTGAGTTTCCACATAATGAATACATGATGTGCAATTTCATTCATCAGCTAATTTATCTATATGATTTTATCAATGAAACACAGTCAGGAATAGAATAAAAACACATTTCAAAACCATAAGTATGAAAAGGAAAGAGCAGCTTCCAACTTGAGGAATAACTCATCGTAATTTTTAGATATCCCTGTGGAATGCAGAGAGCTGCTTGCTATTCATGTGGATGCCTTTGATACTGTGGCCCCTTCCATATCTCCTCTACGTACCCTGCGATCTGTGCTCATCTTCACTGATTTATACATATACTGTGTATGTGCGTTATCTGTGCCATTGCTGTACTGACATAAAATATCAATAGCATTAGTGCTATTTTGACTGGACTGTTAGGAATGAAAATACATTTTACAGTACCAGTTTCTGGTTTTGTTTGACAATATCTCTGTATTATCAGAAGACAGTGTAACGATTTTCGTTTTTGGAAGAAGGAGAAGACCAAAGCGCAGCGTGGTACGTGTTCATGATACCTTTAATAAACTGAACACTGAATACAAACGAACAAAAGAATAAAGGAAAACCGAAACAGTCCCGTATGGTGAAAACACTGAAACTGAAAATAATCACCCACAACTCAAAATGGGAAAACAGGCTACCTAAGTATGGCTCTCAATCAGAGACAACGATAGACAGCTGCCTCTGATTGAGAACCATACCAGGCCAAACACATAGAAAAACAAAACCTAGACCTACAACATAGAATACCCACCCACATCACACCCTGAACAAACTAAAAATAGAAACATACTGTACAAAGCAATCTACGGTCAGGGCGTGACAGACAGAATGTTCTCTATAAACTAAATGTAAATTAAGAGAAAAACTGATTCTGAGGAAACTTTTCTCTTGTATCATCAAATGAATGCATATTTCTGACTAAATAGTAAAATCTCAGACTTTGTACTGAGGCATACAAGGTTATCTTTGCAAAAACATCCTAAAAGATGGTCCATGGTGAACATGTCAATTATTTGTTTTATGATTGGTCTATGTGTAAAGTCCATCTTCCAACCGATTGGAGAAAGATGTTAGCACATTCAGTGTGTTCTGTTTGATGGAGAGCCCTGATCTGTTCAGCCACAAAATTGTATTTGCTCAGTGATCTTGAACAAGTTCAAAAGTTGAAGAAGCACCTCAAATGGCACTGATGTGGTCAGTCCACACACACCAAACCATGTTCATATTGATTTGTTCCCGTTTTACCCATTTACCGTGTACTCCAGTACACAATCACAACACAAGACACGGACATCAGCCTGCTCAAACACACAGATTAACTTTAAAATGATGGAGAGTATTTGCTGCTTCTTAAAGGGAATTTTTACCGCTGCTCCATTTCACTATAAATGTCAATTAATATGTTATCAACATATCATAGTATGTTCACAACTAAATTGTGATAACGCAACACGTAAAGTGTTGGTCCTATGTTTCATGAGCTGAAATAAAAGCTCATAGATGTTGTACACACGAACAAAAAGCGCTTTTCTCCCAAATTTGGTGCACAAATTTGTTTACATCCCTGTTAGTGAGCATTTCTCCTTTGCCAGCTGACAGGTGTGGCATATCAAGAAGCTGATTAAACAGCATGATCATTACACAGGTGCACCTTGTGCTGGGGACAATAAAAGGCCACTCTACAATGTGCAGTTTTGTCACACAACATAATGCCACAGATGTCTCACGTTTTGAGGGAGCATGCAATTGGCATGCTGACTGCAGGAATGTCCACCAGAGCTGTTGACAGAAAATGTAATGTTAATTTCTCTGCCATAAGCCGCTTCCAAAGTTGTTTTAGAGAATTTGGCAGTACGTCCAACCGGCCTCATAACCGTAGACCATGTGTAGCCACGACAGCTCAGGACCTCCACATCCAGCTTCTACACCTGCAGGATCGTCTGAGACCAGCCACCCGGACAGCTGATGAAACATTCTGACTGACTGGGGCTGGCCCCTATGCCCTCCCAGGCCCGCCCATGGCTGCGCCCCTGCCCATTCATGTGAAATCCATAGATTAGGGCTGAATGAATGTATTTCAATTGACTGATTTCCTTATATGAACTGCTGAGTAAAATTATTGAAATTGTTGCATGTTGTGTTTATATTGTTGTTCAGTATATATATATAATAGTGTTTTATATAATATTGTTTTACAAGTGTACTGACAAGTGACTAAATGATTCCAGCTGAATCAGAAACCAATAAAGTGTTCACTTCAACTTCTTGATCAATTCATTGTGATAGTCATGAAATGTATTTGGATAAACTAGCTTCAGTCTTACTGCTAAAACAAATGATTCAGGGAGTTGGTTTATCATACTTCAATTTGTTGGCAAGTAAACATATTTTAATTAAACAGTAGATGAGTCTGTCAATATAGTAAGTAAGTAGACATGGCTTATATTCAAGAAAATATTATATTATATTATTTGCTGTGGAGACAGAGATGAGTTTACACAGCAATATGCAGGAACAGTTATGGCAATGTATGACATATATACAGTAGAAGAAAAACATACTACTAACACTTATAATAAATACTACAGAAGGGAATAATTGCATATGGTGTGTTTGGGTGGTGCTATGAGATGTTCGGGGTCATTGATACAAGTGTATATTGTTGTTTATTAGCTACGCAAATGTAACAGTTGTTAAAGTACTATGTGAATTTCACCAGGTTCATATATCAATATGTTGTGTTGATTTGTTATGCATGCCTGCATCCTGGGAGAAGGGGAGTGTGTACTTACGTTTTGCCCGGCGTGCTCGTGCTCAAATCATTTTGATGCACTGAGAGAGGTAGGCACGCTTTTTCTGTCTTCAGAAAAGTTTGATTATTTTAAGTACAAAGTCATACACACACTGTTTTGTTCATGAATAATTATGTATATTTAGAGGTTACTCGTAAGTGGATGGTATTGTTAAGATGCACTTGTAATTGTACTTTTTAGGATGATATCAACATTCTGAATTCAACATGTGGTTAATAGCTAGCTAAGGTATTAGCAGGCTATTGTATGTGTGAACGATGGCTAGCTCCTCGAATGATCCCAGTCCCTCCTATTGTGCATCTGTTGTAGAAAGAGGGTCGATTCTCAGAACAGATGTGCTCTACAAATGTTTTATTTCCTTTTGGATGCAGGTATGTGGTTTTATCAATGTAAAATATGTTATGTATAATAAGGAGAGAGTGTATTAATTGTTGTATTCCAAAATCATTTTGATGCACTGAGAGAGAAAGAGGCGACGATTCTCAGAACAGATGTGCTCTACAAATGTTTTATTTCCTTTTGGATGCAGATGCAGGATGCAGAGAGTCAGTTCTGCTTGATTAAAACTACCTGATCTCCAAAGTCCACGTTTATAGTCTATCAACCACACACAACGCAGAGTTACAGCGGTGCAGTATAGCACCGGCTACACATAGTCACGTTACCCCTTACCTATGTACAAATTACCTCAACTAACTTGTACCCCCGCACATTGACCCGGTACCGGTACACCCTGTATATAGACTTATTATTGTTATTTTATTGTGTTACTTTTATTTTTTTACTTTAGTTTATTTAGTAAATATTTTCTGAACTCTATTTTCTTAAAACTGCATTGTTGGTTAAATGGCCCAGCCAGAGCCCAGACTTGAACCTGATCTAACATCTCTGGAGAGACGTGAAAATAGCTGTGCAGCGACGCTCCCCATCCAACCTTACAGAGCTTGAGGGGATATGCATAGAAGAATGGGAGAAACTCCCCAAATACAGGTGTGCCAAGATTGTAGGGTCATACCCAAGAAGACTCAAGGCTGTGATCGCTGCCAAAATTGCTTCAACATAGTACCGAGTAAAGGGTCTGAATACTTATGCAAATGTGATATTTCAGGCTTTTTTTTTGCAATTTAAAAAAACAACTGTTTTTGGTACTTCATTATGGGGTATTGGGTGTAAATTGAGGGGAAAAAAAGTTTAAACTATTTTAGAATAAGGCTGTAACATAATAACATGTGGAAAAAGTCAAGGGGTCTGAATACTTTTCGAATGCACTATACAACACACATGTATAGTTCCTCCAAGACTAATATTTGTCATGAAGCCAAAATCATTCTCTTACTCTCCGCCAGCATCATCAAAACATTTCTCCAGTTTGCTCCTAATGAGAAGCACTGAGGCTAGCTAGGCTAGTTAGATAGCTATAACATTAGACTAGAGTACATTTTTGGTATAGCAAACAGAGCTAACTAGCTAAACTTGGCTAGCTTGGCTTGTAGTGGTACTAGCAGGCCCATTACTGCCAAATCTATCACCGAATTGTACTGTACTGAACAACATTGCCTTGTGTAAAAAGAGAGCTCATATTGCTATCTATCTACCAACAGCGAAACAACTTACTAATTTGTCATTTACTCTTTTGAGTCCTGGTCCAGCTGGTCTAGGCTGTCGACGCTGCCACAATTATTTTTCTCGCTGTCTCAACTCCTACTCAGTGTATTCCGGCTCAAATAAATAGGGCTGTATGTTCCTATGTAAAAGAGCATATACTACAAACACACCATGTTCAGCAGGTAATCATTATCCAGCTCTTCATTCAGCGGCAGGTAGCCTAGTGATTAGAGCATTGGGGCAGTAAACAAAAGGTTGCTGGATTGAATCCCTGAGCTGACAAGGTAAAAAGCTGTCGTTCTTCCCCTGAAAAAGGCAGTTAACCCACTGTTTCCTGGTAGGCTGTCATTGTAAATAAGAATTTGTTCTTAACTGACGTGTCTAGTTAAATAAAGGTAACATTCTTGGAAAGTGGAAGAAACCATTGTAGCTAATCATTTAGCAATCTCTGATAGTGCACGGTAACATAGCTCCTGTCAACCTGTAATCTAGTACTGCCCCAGGTATTGAAAGGCTTGCCTTCGAGGGTGGAAACAAGGGACTATCGCTCCCGTCAGGCTGAAGTTATTACGCCTGCTCCCATCTCTGGCGCCAGGCTACCCTTCTTTACACGCACCTGTCACCATCATTACGCGCAGCAGCGCTTATTGGACACACCTAGACTCCTTCACGTGGTTGATTACCCCCTGTGTCTGTTCCTCAGTGGTGTTCCCTGTGTCCGTATAAATTGTTGTTATGTGTTCCTGTCCAGATGCGGTTCCTGTTCCGTTTCATGTCCGTCAGTTATTAAACCTTCACATCCCGTACCTGCTTCTCATCTCCTGCGTCGATCCTTACAGTAGTCTTTACAAAGCCAAGGAAAACAAGTCAACCTAGATATCCTGCAATGTCCTTGCAGATAGGAACGTTGTTGAGACAAGTCCAATGGCTCTACTGAACAAGGACAACCATATCTACTTGCTGCTAGCGTGATCACGCAATCGGCAATTAAATGCCACAGTATTTTCTACAAAACATGACTCTATTCATTTTTAGATCAGACAGCAGGGGCTCAATCAACCAATGATGTCATGCCACAACCCTTGTCACACATGATGTTGATCGCCTGAAGACATACATCCAACCCTGGCTCATATTTGGGAGTTGATTATATTATTCCACATAGACTTGGGTCCCAGAAACCCTAATCCACCTTCCCTATGATTGACTTTATGTCAATGTTTGACAGTCTAAATGTCAAGAAGATAAGTTTTTACCATGGCTAGCCTAGTCTATTTGGAACTAAATCAGTATGATATGTTTGCCAAAAACACAAGGGACATTCATCCAAAGCTGTTTTGTATACAGATCTTAATTTGAGCCAGTTTGCTACAGTTGGAAAATAGTCCTGCAGCAACAGGAAAATTGCATTTATATGTGGATTGTAATTAATGGAATTTTTTTCATTTTAGCAAATTAAGTCTAACATTTTAAAGTGGAAATTACAAACTTTAGAATACTTTTTAATCCTCGAATACACTACAAGTTAGCATTTCCTGCTGTGCAGTAAACTTCTAATCAACAATGGAGTGATACAATTAAGGTCATACATCTCCAAATAAAGTAGCCTACTGTTTGGTTTTTAATGGTGGCTGATGACAAAATATCTTACATAACTACTTTAAATGTTTCGAGAAATTCAGTAACACCTTTGGAGACCCAATCCTTTATCAAACGTGACATGTCATCCCTTTCTTCAATTTGGTGTAATTACCAAACCTTACTGGCTTCATTTCATCAGAATGCATGGACAAATTTGATTTAATCTAATTTCAAAGCTGAGTGAAATAAAAAAGCTTTGTGAAATTGAGGAGAAAGAGTGTGTCGAGACAGTGGTGTTTTAGAGAAAGAAAGGCATAAGCAATATTAATTAAAATAATCCATAAAATATAGCAAACATGACAGGGCCTAACCATCCCTCTCTTTTTATGAGCTTCCATCCATAAGTTCCTGGTGAGTGATAACTGTGTTTGTCATAGAATTTAAATGATTGACTCTCCTCTCCCTGAGTCCTATTTCTATTTATCTTCGCAAAGTCACATCATTCCTTTGCAGCTGAGACAATACAATGCATAATGATTTTCATTGTGAGTTGTTTAAAAGCTAAACTAGTCACGTGTGGCTTAGTCCGAGGCCTCAATTGGATGAGACTGAACACCAAAACATCTGCAGCTTTCTTTTGCCCGCTCAGCCTGTCAATTGAATGTAAACTAGACGTGTTATGTAAGCAAAACAGAACTCTGCTTTTTTAAATGGCTGTCTCACTAACAAAGCCAAAATATTAACATGGCATTTAGTATTTAATTAGGATCCCCATTAGCTGCTGCCAAAGCAGCCGCTACTCTTCCTGTGGTCCGAACAGTAACAAAACAATACATCACAACAGAATAATAATCATAAATAGAACAATTCACACAAGACATTGTGCACTATAAAAATGTACAATATAAAATGTACGATATTACAACAATGCAATATTACAATGTGTGGGTGTGTGTAAAGTGTGTGTGTTAGAGTGTATGTGTGTGTTAGAGATTATGTGTGTGTGTGTACAGTATGTGTCTCTTCACAGTCTGTGTTGTGCCGTGAGGAGTTATTTTATGTTTTTTTATCTGTTTGAGCAGACAGTTTGGTGCTTTAAACACATCAATACCTCTCACAAAGACAAGTAGTGATGCATTCAATCTCTCCTATACTTTTAGCCAGGAGAGATTGACATGCATGTTTTTGATATAAGCCCTCCGTGTACATTTCAGGGCCCGCAGTGCTGCTCTAGGGCCTGTAGGACTTGTTTGGTTGATCGTGATGTCAAGAAAGCAGAACATCGCTTGATCATGAACAGACCTCTCCCCATCTTAGCAAACATTGCATCAATATGTTTTGACCATGTTAATCTAGAGTTACAACAAGCAGTTTAGTCTCCTCAACTTGCTCAATTGCCACAGGTAAGAGGTAATGACGGCCGATGAATGGCACAACAACGGGGCTCAGGAACTCGTCACGGTATCTCTGTGCATAAAAATTGTCATTGATAAAAATGCAATTGTGTTCGACATAGTATGGGCAGGCATAACTTACAACCCCACCACTCTGTTCACAATATTGACATCAGCAAACCGCATGCCCACACAATGCCATACACGGTTGTGAGGCTGGTTGGATGTACGGTGACATTCTCTAAAATGATGTTAGAGGTGGGTTATGGTAGAGAAATTAACATTCAATCCTCTGGCACCAGCTTTGGTTGACATTCCTGCAGTCAGCATGCCAATTGCATGCTCCCTCAAAACTTGAAACATGTGGCATTGTGTTGTGTGACAAAACTCCTTTTTTTTAACCTCTGTAATGATCATACTGTTTATTCAGGGGTGAAAAGAGATTTCATTTCTTACCGGTAAGGGATACACAAGTGCGCACACAAACACAATTGGTTTTATACTACAAAAATTACAGGGTAGCCTATTCTGCTGACACTGACAAACAGATCAATAAATCATGTTGTCTGATCCATATAATTGGCCAACGAAAAGGAGAGACACAGGTAGTATCTAACCTGGAGGAGGAAAACAAAACAAACAAAAGTGGCACTGACACGATTATAAACAAAGTGAATATGCACACTCACCGCTGTGCTCCGCTGGTGCCAATAGGCCACTGTTCGCTCAATTAAGTTTTAATAACAAAAAGACAGATTGGAGTCTTTCCTGTCACGCGGAGCCATAACGGGTGAACCCAAGAGCAGACTGAGACGAGGAGACTGGGATGAGGTAACCAAGGTATTTATTGAAACACGGGGGGAAGATTGAGTGCAGGACAGGGGAAGCCCGAGCGTGTTGCGGGTAACCATGTGCGGGTCTGAGGCTGGAGTGAGAGGTGTTGGGACAGGGTAAGCAGGTTCGAGGGGAATCCGAGGGAGCGTAGAGTGGTGAATCCAGGATAGAGTAGCAGGACTGACGAGAAGTCGGACTGGAGACAGGGACCAGAGTCAGAACGTGCAGAACTGTAGCAGAGAGGAAAACAGCGTCAGGCAAGGGAAAACAGGCACAACAGGACAACAGGAACAAATGGCTAGAAGCATGCACTGACTGAGCAGAGATTACGATCTGGCAGTGTGGAAATGGCAGGACTGAGTATTTGTAAAGGCCTTGATTATGGAACAGGTTGCAGCTGGTGGGAATCTGCTCTGACTCCAGTATACCTGTCTCTGCCCACACAATCACACACACACAGAGAAAGAGAGGGAGAGAACACTGGGGGAGTGGCGGCAGGTCAAGGAGACACAGGATTAGCACTAGACGGCGTGGCAGGAACAGATGTTACACTTTTCTTTACAGTAATAGCCATTTGCATTCCAAACACTTTTTCTATGATTGTACTTTTAATATTACAATATGCCTGGATGGGTCGCTTTGATTTTCAGTGACAGTCGCAACAAAACAATCATATATTTGGTATTTTCAGCTCGCTCCACAAATTGCGGGACGTTCTGACTGTAGGCTATGCGATTTAAAACAATCCAGCTTTTTTTTAAAGAAGCTAATGATCCTCTGTGGCCAAATCATGCTTTTGAATGATGTTTATTCATTTCTGTATAGACAGGAGTTAGCTGTCCATGAGCATCTCGGCCACCTTAACAAAATGTAAGTGTTCTCATCAAACCACAAGGCAATTTGGAGCATATACCACCAGGTTTCCAGTCAATTCGAACATTTTTCTGGTGATTGACATGCAGTAATGTTAAATAATAGTGTAATAACCTATTGTTTTGGGGCATGTATTAGTTGTGATAGGCTCACATGTTACTGGACCATACCGCTTTACATTCACCCCTGGATATGCCACACTTGTCAGGTGGATGCTTCACCTTGGCGAAGGAGAAATGCTCACTAACAGGAATGTAAACAAATTTGTGCACAACATTTGAGAGAAATAAGCTTTTTGTGCGTATGGAACATTTCTGGGATCTTTTACTTCAGCTCATGAAACATGGGACCTAGACTTTACATGTTGTGTTTATATTTTTGTTCAGTGTATTTAGGACTAGCTTATTACTAGCACCCAATGGTGATTTTAGCATGTAAATCTTGGTGGGGAAAACTCAGCCAATTTGTATAGATGCATGCCAGCAAAGCCACTACACAACATTTTATTATTTCACCGCTGTGAAATAAATACAATCATGAGGACCCACTTTTATAGACAATATACCGGACACCCTTCGCAATATTATCTGGAATTACATGGGTCTATTACTAAACTTTTTGTTGAAAAAAACTATTTAGCAATTTAGAAACCCCTTTTTCTCCCCAATTTCGTGGTATAGTAGATACTATCTTGTCTCATCGCTACAACTCCCGTACGGGCTCAGGAGAGACGAAGGTTGAAAGTCCGATACACAACCCAACCAAGCCGCGCTGCTTCTTAACACAGCGCCATCCAACCCGGAAGCCAGCCGCACCAATGTGTCGGAGGAAACACAGTGCACCTGGCAACCTTGGTTAGCGCGCACTGCGCCCAGCCCGCCACAGGAGTCGTTGGTGTGCGATGAGACAAGCATTTCCCTACCGGCCAAACCTCCCTAACCCGGACGACGCTAGGCCAATTGTGCGCCCTCCCACAGACCTCCCGGTCGCGGCCGATTACGACAGAGCCTGGGCGCGAACCCAGAGTCTCTGGTGGCACAGCTGGCGCTGCAGTACAGCGCCCTTAACCACTGCGCCACCTGAGAGGCTGGGATGAGACTGTCACTGGCAAACATGGTTCCAAACCCTCCTCGTGAAGAAAAGCATGAGTAAATTATGATACACAAAGTAAGCAAAATAAGGAAATCATTCCAACATTGCCTACCATGACGAATAAGACACGAGTAAGATAGACCGACTGTATATTAGCAATATAGCAATTGAGATGTACAAACTATCACGTAAGGGAACGATGAGCAGATAAGAGGCAAGCCGTAATTTAAGACATTAATGAGCGAGTAGTCGATATAACTATTTCTTCAGCACTTTTGAAATGCACAGCGACAGAATTCAGAACATGGGTCGTTCTTATAGCATTCTCCCTGTACACCAAGTCAGAAACGTAGGATACAGTTGAAGTCGGAAGTTTACATACACTTAGGTTGGAGTCATTAAAACTTGTTTTTCAACCACTCCACAAATTTCTTGTTACCAAACTATAGTTTTGGCAAGTCGGTTAGGACATCTACTTTGTGCATGACAATTGTTTACAGACAGATTATTTCACTTATAATTCACTGTATCACAATTCCAGTGGGTCAGAAGTTTACATACACTAAGTTGACTGTGCCTTTAAACAGATTGGAAAAGTCCAGAAAATGATGTCATGGCTTTAGAAGCTTCTGATAGGCTAATTGACATAATCTGAGTCAATTGGAGGTGTACCTATGGATGTATTTCAAGGCCTACCTTCAAACGCAGTGCCTCTTTGCTTGACATCATGGGAAAATCAAAAGAAATCAGCCAAGACCTCAGAAAAAAATTGTAGACCTCCACAAGTCTTGTTCATCCTTGGGAGCAATTTCCAAACGCCTGAAGGTACCACGTTCATCTGTACAAACAATAGTACGCAATGGGACACCGCAGCCGTCATACCGCTCAGGAAGGCGACACATACTGCCGCCTAGAGATTAACATAATTTGGTGCGAAAATTGCAAGTCAATCCCAGAGCAACAGCAAAGGTCTTTGGCTAAGGACAACAAACAATACCTTGACAACAAAGTCAAGGTATTGGAGTGGCCATCACAAAGCCCTGACCTCAATCCTATAGAAATTGTGTGGGCAGAACTGAAGAAGTGTGTGCGAGCAAGGAGGCCTACAAACCTGACTCAGTTACACCAGCTCTGTCAGGAGGAATGGGCCAAAATTCACCCAACTTATTGTGGTAAACTTGTGGAATGCTACCCGAAATGTTTGACCCAAGTGAAACAATTTAAAGGCAATGCTACCAAATACTAATTGAGTGCATGTAAACTTCTGACCCACTGGGAATGTGATGAAAGAAATAAAATCTGAAATAAATAATTCTCTCTACCATTATTCTGACATTTCAAATTCTTAAAACAAAGTGGTGATCCTAACTGACCTAAACCAGGGAATTTTTACTTGGATTAAATGTCAGGAATTGTGAAAAACTGAGTTTAAATGTATTTGGCTCAGGTACAGTGCCTTGCGAAAGTATTCGGCCCCCTTGAACTTTGCGACCTTTTGCCACATTTCAGGCTTCAAACATAAAGATATAAAACTGTATTTTTTTGTGAAGAATCAACAACAGGTGGGACACAATCATGAAGTGGAACGACATTTATTGGATATTTCAAACTTTTTTAACGAATCAAAAACTGAAAAATTGGGCGTGCAAAATTATTCAGCCACCTTAAGTTTGTAGCGCCACCTTTTGCTGCGATTACAGCTGTAAGTCGCTTGGGGTATGTCTCTATCAGTTTTGCAAATCGAGAGACTGAAATTTTTTCCCATTCCTCCTTGCAAAACAGCTCGAGCTCAGTTAGGTTGGATGGAGAGCATTTGTGAACAGCAGTTTTCAGTTCTTTCCACAGATTCTCGATTGGATTCAGGTCTGGACTTTGACTTGGCCATTCTAACACCTGGATATGTTTATTTTTGAACCATTCCATTGTAGATTTTGCTTTATGTTTTGGATCATTGTCTTGTTGGAAGACAAATCTCCATCCCAGTCTCAGGTCTTTTGCAGACTCCATCAGGTTTTCTTCCAGAATGGTCCTGTACCATCTTCCCTGTCCCTGCTGAAGAAAAGCAGGCCCAAACCATGATGCTGCCACCACCATGTTTGACAGTGGGGATGGTGTGTTCAGGGTGATGAGCTGTGTTGCTTTTACGCCAAACATAACGTTTTGCATTGTTGCCAAAAAGTTCAATTTTGGTTTCATCTGACCAGAGCACCTTCTTCCACATGTTTGGTGTGTCTCCCAGGTGGCTTGTGGCAAACTTTAAACAACACTTTTTATGGATATCTTTAAGAAATGGCTTTCTTCTTGCCACTCTTCCATAAAGGCCAGATTTGTGCAATATACGACTGATTGTTGTCCTATGGACAGAGTCTCCCAGCTCAGCTGTAGATCTCTGCAGTTCATCCAGAGTGATCATGGGCCTCTTGGCTGCATCTCTGATCAGTCTTCTCCTTGTATGAGCTGAAAGTTTAGAGGGACGGCCAGGTCTTGGTAGATTTGCAGTGGTCTGATACTCCTTCCATTTCAATATTATCGCTTGCACAGTGCTCCTTGGGATGTTTAAAGCTTGGGAAATCTGTTTGTATCCAAATCCGGCTTTAAACTTCTTCACAACAGTATCTCGGACCTGCCTGGTGTGTTCCTTGTTCTTCATGATGCTCTCTGCGATTTTGACTGACCTCTGAGACTATCACAGTGCAGGTGCATTTATACGGAGACTTGATTACACACAGGTGGATTGTATTTATCATCATTAGTCATTTAGGTCAACATTGGATCATTCAGAGATCCTCACTGAACTTCTGGAGAGAGTTTGCTGCACTGAAAGTAAAGGGGCTGAATAATTTTGCACGCCCAATTTTTCAGTTTTTGATTTGTTAAAAAAGTTTGAAATATCCAATAAATGTCGTTCCACTTCATGATTGTGTCCCACTTGTTGTTGATTCTTCACAAAAAAATACAGTTTTATATCTTTATGTTTGAAGCCTGAAATGTGGCAAAAGGTCGCAAAGTTCAAGGGGGCCGAATACTTTCGCAAGGCACTGTATGTGTAAACTTCCAACTTCAGCTGTAGGTGTTTCTTTTGTCCAGGTGGGAAAGGGCAGTGTGGAGTTCGATTGAGATTGCATCATCTGTGGATCTTTTCGGGCAGTATGCAAATTGGAGTGTGTCTAGGGTTTCCGGGAGGATGGTATTGATGTGAGACATGACCAGCCTTTCAAAGCACTTCATGTGCTACAGGGCTGTAGTCATTTAGGCAGGTTACCTTCGCTTTCTTGGGCACAGGGACTTTCGTCTGAGGTCATAGCGGGATTTCTTATAAACTCCGGATTAGGTTTCCGCTCCTTGAAAGCGGCAGCTCTAGCCTTTAGTTCGGTAAGGATGTTACCTGCAACCCATATCCCTCTGGTTGGGATATGTGCGTACGATCACCATGGGGACTTAATGATGAAGCCAGTGAGTGAGGTGGTATACTCTTCAATGCCATTGGATGAGTCCTGGAACATCTTGTATTCTGTGCTAGCAAAAGAGTAGTGTAATGTAGCATCCGGGTCATCTGACCACTTCTGTATTGAGCGAGTCACTGGTACTTCACTGGTACTTCCGCTTTAGTTTTTGCCTGTAAGCAGGAATCAAGAGGATAGAATTATGGTCAGATTTGCCAAATGGAGGGCGAGGGAGAGCTTTGTATGTGTCTCTGTGTTTTTTCCTCTGGTTGCACACGTGACATGCTGGTAGAAATGAGGTAAAACAGATTTAGGTTTGCCTGCATTTAAGTTCCCGGCCACTAGGAGAAATATTTAAAAAAAATAGATGAACACTCTCTTGGTAGATAGTGTGGTCTACAGCTTGTCATGAGGTACTCTACCACAGCCGAGCAATACCTCGAGACTTCCTTAATAATAACCAGCTATTATTGACAACTATTTTGTCCCCAAATAAGAATATGGCATTCATTGAATCTATAGATATCTAATCGTTGAAATAAAAACAACGTAGCCAAGGTGATTTTCTCCATAAAAAAGAGGTATAGAGCTATAATGCCAGTAAGATTAAATGCATTCAGGTCACAAATCAGGCATGAGAGAGAGGGAGGGCTGTTCAGCCGCACATGACAGTCCCATTAAATATTAACAGAGAAGAAATGTCTAGGCCTAATGGAAGCTGGTCTGGCCTGGAGAGTTTTGTCTCTTAGCACTCATGCTGCTGCTGATGGGATATGTTGGCAAGAGTTGATGTTCTTTTGGACAGCTCATTGTGTTGCATGGTATTTAGCTGGTGGAAACTCATGTGAGTCTCTCTCTCCTTTTAGTTCCTGGCAGGTGTTGCAATTGCCTGGAGCTTCTATGAACTTGTAGGGAAGGGGGTTTAAAACATGTTCATTAAAGCATCACACAACATGTATGATGACAATGGTTGGCTTCTTTGTAGAATTGCTGATGCCATCTCCAACTGTTCTGTCATTTTTGTGAAAAACCAAATTAATGACCACAAACAACAATGATTAAAACATGAGCAGCTAGGCTAAATGTTAATATAAGGTTCTTGGTTGAATACAAGTATCCTTTAATCCCTTGGGATGTTTTCAACAATGGAACTGGGTGGCTAACTTCCACAGGTACCATTTTCAGCATTGTCTGCTCATCTACGATTGTATGAGGCAAACTTAGCCACCAGCATCAGATGAGATGCTAGCACACATGCTTACAGATGGGGAGAGAGAGGCCTGGTACGAGTCAATTAGCAAAGGCATTGTCTTAAATGTCACCATCTGCCTAGCATCTGATCTGCTAAACCAATATCAACTTAGAAATGAATACCCTCTCTCTAAATCAGGTTTCCAGTCCTGAGAGATCTCCAGATCTCAATCACAGATTGTACTAATTAGGTAATGCTGGGGGAGAACCAGAGTGAGTCATGTGACATGTGTACAGTAAAGTAGGCTATTTGTACTAAAAATGTAGCCAGTCTGAGAAAGATGTCAGTGACCAGTTTGTGTGATGGTACAGTAGTATTGTAGCTGAGTTGATTAAATTAGATGCAATGGGAAAGTAACACTGCGACTACTTCGCTCTCCAACCAAGTTGCATGAGTTGAGGAGCAAACTACATCAACGAAATTCAGCAGGTCTTGGAGGACCAGAAGCAGTTTTTTAATGAACTTCCACTGTCCTCCAAGAGTTGCTGAATTTCACTTTTAATCTAATTCGATGAGCATTTATTTTGTGGTTTACTGGAAAAGTTTATTATGGTAAAATTTGACAATTGTTAATACATCATAGTATGACATGTACTGTAGCCTGTAGTGTCCACATTTAGTTGTACAACTCCAAAATACATCAAAAACAGATATTGGTTGGATGCTTGTGTTTCAACAATATTAATTCAGCATGTGTCCTATATATATTTGGTACAAAGAAAATCACAACATAAAAAGTAAAGTAGTACATCATGAACATCAGCTATGCTCTCAAATCACTGCCACAAAGCACAGTTTCAACCACAGTATATACCATTATTTAGTCAAACAATTTTACAGAGAAAAGTTTGATGTCAAATCAGAATGATGTACCCAAATACCCAACACATCATTATCCACAAACACTTTCAAAGTCGAAGCGCAGATCAGTTGTAATTGATCCTTTGGATCCCGTCTCAACTTCTTTAATGATGAAGTTGTTTTGGAGTGATTGCTTATGTTCGCTTAGCTACTAAGTATGATATGAGTTCAGAGAGTGAAAAGCATTATCATCCAATGTTGTCAGAGAGAGAACAGAACAATTAGCAAACACATGGCTGAATGAAATATTTACTTCAGATGCTTTCTATAGTTTTGGTTCTTTTCAAGGATGTTAGGTAATTCTTCATGTAAATGCTTTCTCTCTGTAAAGTATA
This sequence comes from Oncorhynchus mykiss, assembly GCF_013265735.2. NCBI lineage: Eukaryota > Metazoa > Chordata > Actinopteri > Salmoniformes > Salmonidae > Oncorhynchus > Oncorhynchus mykiss. Next base: position 64,759,100 of record NC_048572.1, read on the forward strand.
AGCTGTACTATAAACATGAAGAGTTAAAATGTCTGTTTTTCTCAGCCAATCTCCTTCTCTGGTGGTATGCTCATTCACCTTGTAGGCTTTTTGTGCAGAATTTATGTAAGTAAGACATACAGTATGTGTATATATATTTATCGCTGCGCCCATAAACATGTCTAATATGACCATTATTGATTTGTGATGGATTATGTCGATGTTGTCAGATGTTGCTGAAATTGGCTGTAAATCTTAGAGCATCAAACCTCATCTCCATCCATTTCTTCATTCATCATCATGTGCAGAGATACACACATACAGTCCTTGTATCAAATCATGTCTTCAGAGAGTTACTCTTGAATACAGTTCCAAAAAATGGACGAATCTAATTGGAATAGTGAACTTTCTGTGCTTCAGAAGGCTTGATAGGGGAATGGAGTAAGTACAGGGTGGCTGCCCAAGTTCCATAAACTTTCATGAAGAAATGTTTTATTTTGGTCCTGGGCTTTCCTGCCTTTTAAAGTATTTGGCCATTTTAAAATAAGGTACGAAGAATTACCTAAAGAGATGTTCAATTCCAGTTCCTTGTTCCTGGAAAAGCAAAGTTCAAATTCACTAAAACACTCAAATATACAAAGTACAACATACTGCACTTCAGTAACAGTACAGGGAAACTATAGGAGATATCTCTCAAGAATACACAGAATTATTCAGAGAAATGTGTAATCCCTTCCAATGCAGCATATAGATACAGATGTAACCAGAAAATAAAAATACATGTATATATTTATAGTTTATTTTGACATTGAACTCAGGATCATTAACTGAAGTTCACCTTCTCTGGAAAAGTTGGCCTTGCATTAAAATAGTAAAAAAAAAGATTCCACACAGCTGCACAGTCTCTATCTGGTCTGGCCATCAGAAAGAGCTATGGCCTATAATTGCGTTGGAAGAAATAAAAGGGCACTTTGTAAAAAACTCGGGCTGCAACATTTGTCCTCATTTTCTGAGAAGAGAGATTACAGTCAGTTATAGTTCATAGTTCATCCTCCTAGCTCCGGCCCCAGAAACAGGTCAGGTAGTGTGTTAGGAGTCACGGTCGCTGTCCTCAGCCCCGTACATGTCAGCCAGTTTCCTGAAGCGGGGCCCCCAGTCACTGAGGTAGTTGTAGTCCTGGTCCCCTTCAGAGGAAGCTGACCCCAGGGAGCTGAGAGACTCAGCCACTGAACCGGTTCCCTCGTAGGCATATGTGGCCAGAGAGTCATAAGGGGGGGCGGTGGGGTTATTGTCGTTATCCTGCACCCGCTGGTTTATGAAGTCCCGGACATCGGCGTTGTCCCGCGATGGAATGACTGTCTGTCTGAGAGGGGGGTACAGAGTGTCCGAGGGGATGATGTCCCGCCTCTGCTTGCTCTCCTCGATGGCTTCGGGGTTACGCAGAGCCCCGATGTCGAAGGCTTGGGTGTCCTCCTCTCCGCCCCCCTCGTCGTTGTAGCTGACGACGTTGTCTCGCACGTCCTCTTTAGAGATGATCAGAGGCTCCTTTTTCTTCTGCTTCTTCAGTGCCGCAAACAGAACTATGATCACTGAGAAACAGAGAGAGGGAGAGAGACAGAAAGAGGGAGGAAGGGAGAGAGCGACGGAGATAGAGACAGATAGGGAGAGAGTGACAGAGATAGACACAGAGAGAGAGACACAGAGAGATGGAGAGAGAGAGCGAGGCAGCGTTAGCAAGAGGTTTGCTGTTCAGGGCTGGTTGATTTCATCTTATCTCGCTGCTCATGCTGCAGTGAACACTGCATTAGAACACGGGCTGCTTCCTGCAGCCCAGTACTACAGCGCAGTAACAATTTAGAAACGACTGCAGTTGAGATGCTGAAAAATGTTTTAATTTTGCAAATGTTTTACTAGATTGCAACTAGTAACTTATAGATAACCAGAAAATGGTGCCACGTTTAATAAATACCTTTCCATTATATGTAGTTAATGGTGCTGAAGTAATATATTGGGGTAATCGCATAACATTATTTTTCATTAAAGTAACTCCTGGTGTATCAGGGGTTATTTTTACTGCCTGTCTACTATCCTGTCTACAATCTGAATCCCATTGAACTTGTTGTGATCCTCCATAAATAACACGTTTGCCGTACACAGCCAAGAATGAAATAGACGGGAATTTAGGGCATTCTCAGAGGTGCCTGTGTGTGTGTGCGTACTCGTATGTATACACATTCAGGTGATATACAGGAGGGTCAAATTGAACATCTAAAATATAGCAACTACACTAGAACCTGTGGAATTTCTTATTAAAGAGAGATATTTTACATACTGTACATTAATGTGAATGACTAAACTGGAGATGGAGATGGTCAGAGCCAGACAGACAAACAGACAGCTATAGTCAATGAGGACTCAATCAACATACTGTACTCACACAGCCAGCCAGATAGACAAACAGACAGCTATACTCACTGAGGAGGATAATAACACAAAGCAGGATAGCCACCAGGGCCCCGGTGCTGAGTCCAGCTGAGCTGGTCTGGGCCTCGGCGTTGCACAGCTCCATGTTGCCCTCGCGGTCGCAGGTGCACACGCGCACCGTCAGCGTCCCCGTGCTGCTCTGCATGGGGAAGTCCCCGTCTGTGATCACCACAGGAACCAGGTAGACGCTCTTGTGCAGTCGGCTGTAGCTGGAGCGCCGGGTTAGGACGCCAGCTGTGTTATCTAGAGGGAAACAACATACATTTAACACACATGTTAAGACTGATGTAACAGCCACATTATACTGTGTTATACGGCTATGAAGGGTGACTGATTGCACATAGACTGCAGAATTGCCTTCCAGCCTGGTTCATTGGATTCATTGGAATAACCATAAGGTGCCATAATCATGTATGCAGTTAGGCATTATAACATATTTACTATAATGTCAAATCAAATTGTATGTCACATGCTTCGTATGACCACAGGTGTAGACTAACAGTGAAATGCTTACTTACAGGTCCATTTCCAACAATGCGGAGTGAAAGATAAGATAAAACATTTAATAGAAAATATAAATAGTATAAAAAATATAAATAATCAGGTGTTGACGGCGTTTGACTATGATAGAGACCCAAACATAATATCAGGTGTTGACTGTCTATGATAGAGACCCAAACATAATATCAGGTGTTGACTGTGTATGATAGACACCCAAACATAATATCAGGTGTTGACTGTGTATGATAGAGACCCAAACATAATATCAGGTGTTGACTATATATGATAGACACCCAAACATAATATCAGGTGTTGACTGTGTATGATAGACACCCAAACATAATATCAGGTGTTGACTGTGAATGATAGACACCCAAACATAATATCAGGTGTTGACTATATATGATAGACACCCAAACATAATATCAGGTGTTGACTGTGTATGATAGACACCCAAACATAATATCAGGTGTTGACTGTGTATGATAGAGACCCAAACATAATATCAGGTGTTGACTGTGTATGATAGAGACCCAAAGAGATCCTACAGTACAGTACTCACCTCCATTGTCTCTGACTGTGAAGTTGCCTCTGTAAGCTCCCTCCGTAGCCAGACTGAAGAAGAACTTGTGTCCACCTGCGGGGTCATCTGCATCCAGCGCACTCACCGTCTGGATCTTCTGTTTACAGGATAAACAAAAACGGATTCATATTTAAAAAATAATATGTGTGCTGTCAGATAGCAATTCATATAGTAAGGTATTCTTTGGTTTTCCAGCCTGGCAATATTGACGAAAATTGGAGGCTAAAATTGGAGGCTAGAGACCATGCATATAGACATAACAGATTGGTATGTTTATTTAATTAATGACAAAAATAAATAACCATTTTGGAAGATCCATTGTAGATGATTGTATTGACTTCTCTCATGGGACATTGCATGGTAAACAGGAGGGCAGCAAACACAAACACAGAAGAACCAAGGATGGGCCTCTGAATTAATTATGAATAATGACAAGAGGGATGAAGGAGGGATAAAAGGAGAAGGAGTAGAGGAATAGACATGTGGTGGGCACCTATTGAAACATGTCCTTGATGTGTGACAGCTACTGTCACCTGCCATGACAGATCATCTCATCAGCTGCCAGAGAAAGTAGACCCTGGAGACCAATCACTTCCCCAGAGGAGTGCAGCACTCATCACAATGCTTTATCGTCATTTGTGGTATTCTTGGGCATATAGCCTATTGTAGAACCTCTAGATGTCACAATGATATAGAGTAATTATAGCAATGAGAATAATTAATTCATGTCAAACACTATCTATCATGGGACCTAAGTGGAGGATCTGCGTTCCGTACCTGTCCAGCCTTGGTCTTTTCACAAACAAACGTCTCGTAGAAAGAGGCAAATGTTGGTGCGTTGTCGTTGACATCTAGAAGGCGGATATAAACAGGCCCCCGACTGGTCTGCAGAGGTTTGTCTGTAAAGCAAACATTCACATAAAAAGCTATTATGAATAATAACTGTAATAAATAATTATATGATATTTGTTTTTTGAATGTTTCAAAACAGGGCAGAATATAATAATTGAACTCCATAGCCTTGGTAGAATAGTTTGTATTGTGAATTCATGTGCATGATAAAGCTGAGAAAGACATACTGAACTCTGTTGCGATAACAGAAATGTTGTGCCAGGCAGCTTCTTCTCGGTCGAGAGGTCTTGTGATGAATACGGACCCATTCCCAGAATGCACGTTAAAAAGCCGGTCCAGATCTGTGCGACGATCAATGGAGTACCTAGATACGATAGATACACAAAATGTAAGACAATGATTGAAAGCATGGAGGTTTGTGAAATATTTGACAGGGTTTACTACAGGCTTTTAAAACAATACACTTCTATTTTCTACCACTCACCAACATCTCCTACTGTATTTGACACCCCCTTTTCACTCAATAAGTTTAAAACTTTCTCAGTCCACTCATTCTCTGCCCTCTCTGTATGATAACAGCAGTTGATTCTGAATACTGCACGCCCGGAGGATCTGCCCTAAACAGACAGTGGGACTTATATCACTCTATTTTAATACCTGTACTGGAGAGGGAACAGCTCTGAACAGTGGCACCGACCAGACCAGCCCTAACAGTTTCATCATCCAGCAGATTACGCAATGATCCTGTTATTTGTTCATACTAGATGCCCTTTCAGTGTATTTCCATGAGGAGTGGTAATTTAAGGGACTTTGGACATTGAGAAGAACTCACTAAAAAAGGTGTGTGTGGAGATGGTGCAGAACACACACCTTGTGCTTTGCTTAATATGGACACGACTTCTTCTAGACTCCCAAATTAATGAGATGACCTATCCAACTCTAATCATTCTACAGTTTCAAAACTACTGTAACATAACCTTTAACATCCATCAAATTACCCATGATACAAATGACTATAACCAATCTCTCCATTACCTGTGGGTGGTAGGTAAAAATGAGTGGGCGGGCTAGAGGGAAAGCAAAGCAGTGCTCTAACTAACCTGACTGGGCTGTTGTATCCATCCGGGTCCATGGCCCTGACAGACCCTACTGCAGTACCCACGGCTGCATCCTCCTTCACCTCCATCACGTAGCTGGCTCTCTCAAACAGAGGAGGCTCATCCACATCCTCTATACCAATCCTGACTGTGGCCATGTCCTTGGTGGGTAGGTACCCTAGGAAACGAGTGTCCAAGGTCTGAGTGTTCTGTACCTGGATCTCCAGTGTGTAGGATCGAGTCTTTTCATAGTCCAATGGCTGCAAGGACAGGGATACAGTGACAATAGAACATGGTAGGGGAGTCATATTCTGCACTGATGCAGTACGGTTATGTTTTGAAGTGTGTACTTATCATACAATAACAGATACAGTAATAGAGTTCCTGATGGTCTGATGACCTCAGGTCTAACAAAGCAGGCACTGTAGTTATGGGTGACTATACAGTAGATGTAATTTACAGGAGTAATGGCTGTTACCTTTCCAACAGTAATGATGCCTTCCTGTGAGTCTTTGTCTGTGATGACATCGAACATGTCCAAGCCATCCCCGCCGACAACGTTGTAGAACATCTCTGCATTCTTGCCAAGATCTTTATCCACTGCTTTGATTCTGCCAACAGGAGTTCCAGCTTTCATGGATTCTGGAACGCTGAACTGATATATGCCTGAAACATGAACATAAACAGACACACATGGAAATCAAGAATGTTCTGTATGAACCTGAGATCTACAGAACTTTATATTGGAATATCGGCAACATTCACCGCCATTTCACACCACTCAAAACCAATTGCCTCCGTAATTATGTTGGCGAGAAGAAGAAAAGTGTGTTAACGAAACAGAACCAGAATGGCCTAGAACCATGAGACAGAATTGCATAAGCGTGTCAGAAACAGAAGAGATTGTTGGTCTTCCTCTGGCATAGAGACTGAGTGGTTTACTGTGCCAGGTCCTCATCCACACATCTATGTTTCTGACACTAACACATTTGTCTTAAGAAACTATTCACACCCCTTGATTTTGATGAGTTACAAAGTGGGATTGAAATGTATTTACAGTGCCTTGCGAAAGTATTCGGCCCCCTTGAACTTTGCGACCTTTTGCCACATTTCAGGCTTCAAACATAAAGATATAAGACTGTATTTTTTTGTGAAGAATCAACAACAAGTGGGACACAATCATGAAGTGGAACGACATTTATTGGATATTTCAAACTTTTTTAACAAATCAAAAACTGAAAAATTGGGCATGCAAAATTATTCAGCCACCTTAAGTTAATACTTTGTAGCGCCACCTTTTGCTGCGATTACAGCTGTAAGTCGCTTGGGGTATGTCTCTATAAGTTTTGCACATCGAGAGACTGACATTTTTTCCCATTCCTCCTTGCAAAACAGCTCGACCTCAGTGAGGTTGGATGGAGAGCATTTGTGAACAGTAGTTTTCAGTTCTTTCCACAGATTCTCGATTGGATTCAGGTCTGGACTTTGACTTGGCCATTCTAACACCTGGATATGTTTATTTTTGAACCATTCCATTGTAGATGTTGCTTTATATTTTGGATCATTGTCTTGTTGGAAGACAAATCTCCGTCCCAGTCTCAGGTCTTTTGCAGACTCCATCAGCTTTTCTTCCAGAATGGTCCTGTATTTGGCTCCATCCATCTTCCCATCAATTTTAACCATCTTCCCTGTCCCTGCTGAAGAAATGCAGGCCCAAACCATGATGCTGCCACCACCATGTTTGACAGTGGGGATGGTGTGTTGCTTTTACGCCAAACATAACTTTTTGCATTGTTGCCAAAATTTCAATTTTGGTTTCATCTGACCAGAGCACCTTCTTCCACATGTTTGGTGTGTTTCCCAGGTGGCTTGTGGCAAACTTTAAACGACACTTTTTATGGATATCTTTAAGAAATGGCTTTCTTCTTGCCACTCTTCCATAAAGGCCAGATTTGTGCAATATACGACTGATTGTTGTCCTATGGACAGAGTCTCCCACCTCAGCTGTAGATCTCTGCAGTTCATCCAGAGTGATCATGGGCCTCTTGGCTGCATCTCTGATCAGTCTTCTCCTTGTATGAGCTGAAAGTTTAGAGGGACGGCCAGGTCTTGGTAGATTTGCAGTGGTCTGATACTCCTTCCATTTCAATATTATCGCTTGCACAGTGCTCCTTGGGATGTTTAAAGATTGGGAAATCTTTTTGTATCCAAATCCGGCTTTAAACTTCTTCACAACAGTATCTCGGACCTGCCTGGTGTGTTCCTTGTTCTTCATGATGCTCTCTGCGCTTTTAACGGACCTCTGAGACTATCACAGTGCAGGTGCATTTATACGGAGACTTGATTACACACAGGTGGATTGTATTTATCATCATTAGTCATTTAGGTCAACATTGGATCATTCAGAGATCCTCACTGAACTTCTGGAGAGAGTTTGCTGCACTGAAAGTAAAGGGGCTGAATAATTTTGCACACCCAATTTTTACGTTTTTGATTTGTTAAAAAAGTTTGAAATATCCAATAAATGTCGTTCCACTTCATGATTGTGTCCCACTTGTTGTTGATTCTTCACAAAAAAATACAGTTTTATATCTTTATGTTTGAAGCCTGAAATGTGGCAAAAGGTCGCAAAGTTCAAAGGGGCCGAATACTTTCGCAAGGCACTGTAATTGTCATTTGTTTGTCAACGATTTACACAAAATACTCTGTAAAATCAAAGTAAAAAATGATTGGAAGTCAAATATTAATGGAAAATATTTTTAAAAATGTATTAGAAAAGTATTTAACCCACTGGGTCAATACATGTTAGAATCTTTGGCAGCGATTACAATTGTGTATTTTTCTGGGTAAGTCTCTAAGAGCTTTGCAAACATGGATTGTATAATATTTGCCCATTATTCTTTTTTTAATTCTTCAAGCTCTATCAAGTTGGATGTTGATTATTGATAGACAGCCATTTTCAAGTCTTGCCATATAGTGCATTCGGAAAGTATTCAGAATTCTTGATTTTTTCCACATTTTGTTACGCTACAGCCTTATTCTAAATTAGATTTTTTTAAATCCCCTCATCAATCTACACACAATACCACATAACGACAAAGCAAAAACAGGTTTTTAAATTTTTCTGCAAAATGATTAACATTAACAAACAGAAATACCTTATTTACATAAGTATTAAGACCCTTTGCCATGAGACTCAAAATTGAGCTCAGGTGCATCCTGTTTCCATTGATCATCCTTGAGATGTTTCTACAACTTGATTGGAGTCCACCTCCGGTAATTTCAATTGATTGGACATTATTTGAAAAGGCAAACACCTGTCTTCTTAGAGTTTGCTGTCCAGCCAAACTGAGCAATCGGGGGAGAAGGGCCATGGTCAGGGAAGTGACCAAGAACCCAATGGTCACTCTGACAGAGCACTAGAGTTCCTCTGTAGAGATGGGAGAATCTTCCAGAAGGACAACCATCTCTGCAGCACTCCACCAATCAGGCTTTTATGTTAGAGTGGCCAGAAGGAAGCCACTCCTCAGTAAAAGGCACATGACAGCCCGCTTGGAGTTTTCCAAAATAGGACCTAACCAGGAGACCAGGAGACCAGGAGAAACCAGATTTTCTGGTCTGATGAAAACAAGGTTAAACTCTTTGGCCTAAATGCCAAGCGTCATGCCTGGAGGAAACCTGGCACCATCCCTACGGTGAAGCATGGTGGTGGCAGAAACATGCTGCGGTGATGTTTTTCAGCTGCAGTGACTGGGAGTCTAGTCAGGATTGAGGGAAAGGTGAAAGGAGAAGAGTACACAGAGATCCTTGATGAGATGCCTGCTCCAGAGCACTCAGGACCTCAGACTAGGGTGAAGGTTCCCCTTCCAACAGGACAACAACCCTAAGCACACAGCCAAGTTGTTGAATGTCCTTGAGTGGATCAGCCAGAGCCCGGACTTTAACTTGATCGAACATCTATGGAGAGACCTGAAAATAGCTGTGCTGGGACACTCACCATCCAACCAGACAGAGCCCGAGAAGATCTGCAGAGAAGAATGGGAGAAACTCCCCAATTACAGGTGTGCCAAGCTTGTAGTGTCATACCCAAGAGGACTCAAGAGGACTCAAGGCTGTAATCGCTACCAAAGGGGCTTCAACAAAGTACTGAGTAAAGGGTTCGAATACTTATACCAATGTGATATTTCAGTTTTATTTGTAATACATTTGAAAACATTTTGAAAAACCTGTTTTTGCTTTGTCATTATGGGGTATTGTGTGTAGGTTGACGAGGGAAAAAAACATTTAATCAAATTTAGAATAAGGCTGTAAGGCAAAAGTCAAGGAGTCTGAATACTTTCAGAATGCACTGTAGATTTTCAATCCGATTTAAGTCAAAACTGTAACTACGCCACTCAAGAACATTCAACGTCGTCTTGGTAAGTAACTCCAGTGTATATTTTGCCTTGCACATTAGGTTATTGTCCTGCTGAAAGGTGACTTTGGGTTAGTCTTGTGAAGTAACTACAATGTTGTTGATCCATCCTCAATTTTCTCTTATCACAGCTATTAAACTCTGTAACTGTTATAAAGTCACCATTGGCCTCATGGTGAAATCCCTGAGCAGTTTCCGTCCTCTCCTTCAACTGAGTTAGGAAGGACGCCTGTATCTTTGTAGTGACTGGGTGTATTGATACACCATCCAAAGTGTAATTAAGAACTTCACCAAGCTCAAAGGGATATTCAATGTCTCCTTTTTTTGTTACCAACAGCTGCCCTTCTTTGTGAGGTATTGGAAAACCTCCCTGGTCTTTGTGGTTGACTCTGTGCTTGAAATTCACTGCTCGACTGAGGGACCTTACAGAGATAATTGAATGTGCGGGGTACAGAGTTTTGGTAGTCATTCCAAAAACATGTTAAACACCATTATTGCACATAGAATGAGTCCATGCAATTATTATGTGACTTATTAAGCGCATTTTTACTCCAGAACTCGTTTTTCTTTTAAATAGAAAAATACCAAAGATCTTAGTCAGATGTAAAATTGAGCAACTAAGATCTACTCTTCAAAAGTGTCAAAATGAATGCTAGATTCCTTGAGTTATCTTAGAATAATTCCTTCTATTTTGAGGAAGCGTATACTGGCTACGGCGTCTCAAAATGGACAAACAGTACTATTGACACTTTTTTTCCCGTTTTTCAAGCAAAGGTCTTTTAAGTGAGTATGCGAGCACACTGGTTTGGTTCGGCTAGCCGAGTTCAGCAAGGCACCAGCCGAACTGTATGAGTGTATGAGTGCTGACGCCACTCATACACACAGCACAATGACACGGTTAAAAAACAAATTCTTGTTACCAACATGTCACTCACTGACACTACCACTAATACTAGGACTACTATGAATGACATTACAAATTACTACTTCAAGTACCAGTATAATACCAGTCACTGTACTCAGTACTCACTCTGGGAGAAGCGCGGGGGGTTGTCGTTGACGTCTGTCAGGGTGATATTGACCATGGTGGTCCCGGTTAAGCCGCCCCTCTGGCCCGCCATGTCCTTGGCCTCAATCACTACCTGGTAGTGTTCCCGCTTCTCCCGGTCCATCTCTCCAGGCCCCAGGGCTGTCCGGATTATGCCTGAGGACAAACCAGAGGAACACAATATTAATGTGTCATATAATATAATGAGATGTATTGTTAATTAGCTAGCTAAGCACGTTTTTCCTTCTCTGGTCCTGTAGGGCTGTAGGGATCGCTCGTGGAGCCACCATGTCAAACAGATTTAAATGATACGGTATAGTTTGAGAATGACCTAATATATGTAGGTGTCCTTGATTTAACTAATGTATCAGCAAATATTATAGTTATAATTACCAATGGGAGTAACGTAACTAATGTTTATGACTGGTATAAGAGAGATGCACCTTCTGCAAAGAAATGGTCACCACATCAGAAAATAAAAACAGTTTCACATTGCTAAGACCTCATGGTAGGATTTAACAAGAAACATTTACTACTGTATTTACAGTTGAAGTTGGAAGTTTACATACACCTTAGCCAAATTTAAACTCAGTTAAACTCAGATTTTCACAATTCCTGACATTTAATCAGAGTAAAAATACTCTGTCTTAGGTCAGATAGGTTCACCACTTCATTATAAGAAAGTGAAATGTCAGAATAATAGTGGAGAGAATGATTTATTTCAGTTTTCAGTTCTTTCATCACATTCCCAGTGGGTCAGAAGTTTACATACACTCAATTAGTATTTGGTAGCACTGCCTAAGTGGATGTAAACTTCTGACTTCAACCTAATTATTTTTATGAGACAGTGAAAATGGCAACTGACCCAACATCCATCCTACGCAATAATGTCTGGCCTGGCCTGGCCTGGCCTGGCTTGGCTTGTTTGAATGGGTTCTATAATCTATGATATGACTGTTTTCAGATTAACCCTTAGAAACATCTATTTTTTCCAACGTTCGTAGGATTTCATGTCCTCTGGTGTGACGGGGACCTTATCGTCCATGTCACATCAGGGATGAACCATATCGCTGTTAAGCCACACAATAATCTGCCGGTTGGAGGCTTTTTTGTTTCCATTTCCTTTTTGTTTAAACACAGAACCAGCAACGAGAGATGTTCCAGAGTGCACATTAGAAATGATTAAATGTTTCAGTCTACTTTGGAAAATGCACAGGGGGCTGAGAGAATAGTAACTGCTCTGGAAGTCTGACTCTGAACATTACATTGCATTACAGTCTCTCTCTTCATTGTAATAATAATTGCTTTGAGGGATTAAACAGCATTGCTGCTGTTTCAGACAGACAGACAGACATCACACAGAAAGACATAAAGGCAGGCAGGCAGACAGACGGACCTGTGTCGGGTTCCACTGAGAAGTACGGGTGCCCCTGGCTGATGCTGTATCGTAGTTTAGCGCTGTTCCCGTACATGCTGTCATCTGCGTCCGTGGCTGTTACCTGGGTGACTGAAGTACCTGAGAATGGAAGATAAAAAAGGCTTTGTGTAATCGCTGAGGATGAATACGAACTCACATCCACACGATCAAAACCATACATGGTATTTTACACTTTAAGTTCCCATTGACCTTGAAACCGTGCTGATCTTTTATCATCAAAGGGAGTTAAATTGAAGGGTCATGACGTTGAAATGTCGAAAGTCAAATTAAAGTTAAAGAGCACATACCCATATTGGACCTCTCTGGTACACTGACAGTGTAAAGCTCCTCAGTGAATATTGGCTCGTTGTCGTTGATGTCATGGAGTTTAACAATAAACTCTGTCTCCGGCTCCAGTTTTATGCCTGTGTTCTTGTTGACCACGGTGGCTCGGAGGGTATAGAAGGCCTTATCCTCTCTGTCCAGTCTCTTATTGGCATGGAGGTCGCCATTGTTTTCATCAATGGTAAATATGTCTCCAGCCCCGTCCCCACTTAGAATGTATTTCAGGGTTCCATCCCCCCTGTCCATATCGGATTGGAGCTGCCATAAAAAAACAAAAGAATAGTCAACATATTTGTCTCCTGTGAGAAATGGGGCCTTCAGAGAGATGACAGCAAGGCAAATACTGGATGTATACTGCACTATACAGTATATACAAAAATATGTGGACACCCCTTCAAATGAGTGGATTCGGGAATTTCAGCCACACCAGTTGCTAACAGGCGTATAAAATCAAGCACACAGAAATGCAATCTCCATAGACAAACATTGGCAGTAGAATGGCCTTACTGAAGATCTCATTGACCTAGGATTCCACAAGTCAATTTGTAAACTTTCTGCCCTGCTAGAGTTGCCCCGGTCAACTGTAAGTGGTTATTGTGAAGTGGAAACTTCTAGGAGCAACAACAGCTCAGCCTCGAAGTGGTAGGCCACACAAGCTCACAGAACGGGACAGCCGAGTGCTGAAGCGCGTAACGCATAAAAATTGTCTGTCCTTGGTTACAACACTCACTACCAAGTTTCAAACTGCCTCTGGAAGCAACGTCAGCATGAGAACTGTTTGTTGGGAGATTAATGAAATGGGTTTCCATGCCCGAGCAACCGTACACCACCCTAAGATCACCATGCGCAATGCCAACTGTCGGCTGGAGTGGTGTAAAGCTCGCAGCCATTGGACTCTGGAGCGATGGAAACGCATTCTCTGGAATGATGAATCACGCTTAACCATCTCACAGATGGACAAATCTGGGTTTGGCAGATGCCAACTGTAAAGTTTGGTGGAATAGGACTATTGGTTGGGGGCTGTTTTTCCTTGTTCGGGCTAGGCCCCTTAGTTCCAGTGAAGGGAAATATTAATGCTACGGCATACAATGACATTCTAGACGATTCTGTGTTTCCAACTTCATGGCAACAGTTTGAGGAAAGCCTTTTCCTAGGCAAGTCAGTTAAGAACACATTCTTATTTTCAATGACGGCCTAGGTTTGTTAACTGCCTTGTTCAGGGGCAGAACGACAGATTTTTACCTTGTCAGCTCGGGGATTCAATCTTGCAACCTTACGGTTAACTAGTCCAACGCTCTAACCACCTGCTTTACATTGCACCATGAGGAGCCTGCCTGTTACGCGAATGCAGTAAGAAGCCAAGGTAAGTTGCTAGCTAGCATTAAACTTATCTTATAAAAAACAATCAATCAATCAATCAATCATAATCACTAGTTAACTACACATGGTTGATGATATTACTAGTTTATCTAGTGTGTTGCATATAATCAATGCGGTGCACATGCGCGAAAAAGGAATGTCGTTGCTCCAACATGTACCTAACCATAAACACCAATGCCTTTCTTAAAATCAATACACAAGTATATATTTTTAAATCTGCATATTTAGTTAATATTGCCTGCTAACATGAATTTATTTTAACTAGGTAAATTGTGTCACTTCTCTTGCAACAGAGTCAGGGTATATGCAGCAGTTTGGGCCGCCTGGCTCGTTGCGAACTGTGTGAAGACTATTTCTTCCTAACAAAGACAGCCAACTTCGCCAAACGGGGGATGATTTAACAAAAGCGCATTTGCGAAAAATGCACAATCGTTGCTCGACTGTACCTAACCATAAACATCAATGCCTTTCTTAAAATCAATACACAGAAGTATATATTTTTAAACCTGCATATTTAGCTAAAAGAAATCCAGGTTTGCAGGCAATATTAACAAGGTGAAATTGTGTCACTTCTCTTGCGTTCATTGCACGCAGAGTCAGGGTATATGCAACAGTTTGTGCCGCCTGGCTCGTTGCAAACTAATTTGCCAGAATGTTGCGTAATTATGACATAACATTGAAGATTGTACAATGTAACAGCAATATTTAGACTTAGGGATGCCACCCGTTAGATAAAATATGGAATGGTTCCATATTTCACTAAAAGAATAAACGTTTTGTTTTCGAAATGATAGTTTCCGGATTTGACCATATTAATGACCAAAGGCTCGTATTTCTGTGTGTTATAATGTTATAATTAAGTCTATGATTTGATAGTCTGACTGAGTGACGGTAGGCAGCAGCAGGCTCGTAAGCATTCATTCAAACAGCACTGAGCTGTTTATGACTTCAAGCCTATCAACTCCCGAGATTAGGCTGGTGTAACCAATGTGAAATGGCTAGCTAGTTATCGGGGTGCGCGCTAATAGTGTTTTAAACGTCACTCACTCGGAGACTTGGAGTAGTTATTCTCCTTGCTCTGCATGGGCCGTGGCTTTTGTGGAGCGATGGGTAACGATGCGTCGAGGGTGGCTTTTGTCGATGTTTTCCTGGTTCGAGCCCAGGTAGGGGAGAGGAGAGGGACGGAAGCTATACTGTTACACTGGCAATACTAAAGTGCCTATAAGAACATCCAATAGTCAAAGGTATATGAAATACAAATGGTATAGAGAGAAATAGTCCTATAATTCCTTTAATAACTACAACCTAAAACTTCTTGCCTGGGAATATTGAAGACTCATGTTAAAAGGAATCACCAGCTTTCGTATGTTCTCATGTTCTGAGCACGGAACTTAAACGTCAGCTTTTTTACATGGCACATATTGCACTTTTACTTTCTTCTCCAACACTTTGTTTTTGCATTATTTAAACCAAATTGAACATGTTTCATTATTTATTTGAGGCTAAATTGATTTTATTTATGTATTATATTAAGTTAAAATAAGTGTTCATTCAGTATTGTTGTAATTGTCATTATTACAAATAAATAAATAAATAAAAATCGGCCGATTATTCGGTATCGGCTTTTTTTGGTCCTCCAATAATCGGTATCGGTATCGGCGTTGAAAATACTTAATCGGTCGACCTCTAATTGAAACGCCGTATGCAGGCCAGGCCTAATCGCTCAACTTCAGTGTCCGACCTCACTAAAACTCTTGTGGCTGAATGGAAGCAAGTCCCTGCAGCAATGTTCCAACATCTAGTGGAAAGCCATCCTGGAAGAGTGGAGGCTGTTATAGCAGCAAAGGGGGGACCAACTCCATATTAATGCCCATGATTTTAGAATCAGATGTTCAACGAGCAGGTGTCCATATACTTTTGGTCATGTAGTGTATCTACGATACAATAACTGCGTTCAACAGTCCATTTAGGGATTGGACTAGTATTCCAATGGGGAAATTCCTTATGGGCAATTCCTCAGTTACGTAATTGTACTGAGACCCATTGAATTCAAAGTTTAACCAACCATACAACTAACTATATGCAAAAGGTCTACTTTTAACAATTTACACAAACAATTTTACAAAAACACATTTACTGGATGAACTGTGCAGATGCAAAAGCTTGGGTACAGAATGTAGGTAAAATCTCCGTCCTGTTTTATGTCCACGTTTTCCAAAAACTGTTAAATATCTGCTCTGAATTAAGATTCAAGATGTCTGCAGAAAGAATGGTGTCAGCTATGACATGACACATTTACTTCGAAAACATGCCTTTTGGTTATTGAACTGCAGTAAGTGAAGTGGATTTACACCTGGTAATGGAATTTCATCATGGGTCCCTGATCTGTACTACACAGAAATGCATAATTATAGATATTAATGTAATTCTCTTCATGGTGATGTATCCTAAATAGGTAGTCAAAGGTATAAATATGCAATATCCTACTTTGCATATTTGGGTATTATTCTACATACTGGCTATTATTTTAGTGAGATCTGCCCCCAAACAAGACCAAATGTGGTTGGTCCGGAACGGATCAAATTTGAACCAATTATAGATGTCTATGTTTCAGAAATGTGGACATCAAAGCACAGCACAGTAGAGCTCAGTAGAGTACAACACAGAACAGTAGAAAAGGAGAGTTCAGTACAGTTCAGTAGAGTAGAGTACACTTCAGTATAGTACAGTAGAGCACATGCGAGTACTGTAGAGCACAGTAATGCAGAGTAGAGTTCAGTACCATACAGTAGAGTACAGTATAATACAGTACATTATAGTGTACTCAACTCTAGTGTGCTCTACTGTGCACTGTACTGAACTCTACTCTACTGTACTGAACTATACTCTACTTTTCTTTACTGCACTGTACTCTACTGTGCTATACTGCACTGTGCGGTCCAAATCTGTGAACCCAACTGTAGTTTGTGACTACTATCATTTCCCATTTCCCAAATCAATTGCAGAAATTCCGTTACCAATTTTGAGACAACATTTAGATTTTTAAATACTTAATAATTAATACACAACCTTTATATGAGTAAAAACACTGGAACTAATTGATAGGTCTACCTTTACTTGTTACTTCTGTGTACTTTTAATAGCTTCCTCCTTATGAGGGAGAGTGTGGGTGTTTGATAACAGAATATCAAGGCACAAGGCAATGTTTCTTCAACTTACAGAAGGCAGAAAAATGTATCCAAAATTAAAAGTGTTGATATTAGTTGGTAGGGGCCTTTGCTAATCCCACATTTTTTAGATGGAAATGGTTGAAAAATATATAAATGCTCCTATTTAAAAAAATATATACTCTTAGCTTACATTTTACCTCCAATTTGACATGCTCATGAACATCACATGTTGGTGCTCATGGGTCCTTTTACATGGAAATTACCTTATCTAATTTAACTGAGAGGAATGAAAATGGAATTGAACCCTGCTAGCAAAACATCGGATTTAAAGTTTGCATTAGATGGGCTGTGAGGTAGAGTGTGAGTGACAGGTACAGTTGAAGTCGGAAGTCGGGAGTCTTTAAAACTCATTTTTCAACCACTATATAAATTGCTTGTAAACAAACTATAGTTTTGGCAAGTTGGTTAGGACATGTACTTTGTGCATGACACAAGTATTTTTCCAACAATTGTTTACAGACAGATTATTTCACTTAAAATTCACTGTATCACAATTCCAGTGGGTCAGAAGTTTACATACACTAAGTTGACTGTGCCTTTAAACAGCTTGGAAAAGTCCAGAAAATGATGTCATGGCTCTAGAAGCTTCTGATAGCCTAATTGACAACATTTGAGTCAATTGGAGGTGTACCTGTTGATATATTTCAAGGCCTACCTTCAAACGCACTGCCTCTTTGCTTGACATCATGGGAAAATCAAAAGAAATCAGCCAAGACCTCAGAAAAACATTTGTAGACCTCCACATGTCTGGTTCATCCTTGGGACCAATTTCCAAACGCCTGAAGGTACCACGTTCATCTGTACAAACAGTAGTACGCAAGTATAAACACCATGGGACCACGCAGCCATCATATCACTCAGGAAGGAGACGCGTTCTGTCTCCTAGAGATGAACGTAGTTTGGTGCGAAAAGTGAAAATAAATCCCAGAACAACAGCGAAGGACCTTGTGAAGATGCTGGAGGAAACAGGTACAAAAGTATCTATATCCACAGTAAAACAAGTCCTATATCGACAAAACCTGAAAGGTTGCTCAGCAAGGAAGAAGACTGCTCCAAAACCACCATAAAAAAGCCAGACCACGGTTTGCAATTGCACAAGGGGATGAAGATCATACTTTTTGGAGAAATGTCCTCTGGTCTGATGAAAAAAAAATGGAACTGTTTGGACATATAATGACCATTGTTTCGTTTTTGGTGGAAAAAGGGGGAGGCTTGTAAGCCGAAGTGCACCATCCCAACCGTGAAGCACGGGGGTGGCAGCATCATGTTGTGGGAGTGATTTGCTGCAGGAGGGACTGGTGCACTTCACAAAATAGATGGCATCATGAGGGAGGAAAAGTATGTAGATATATTGAAGCAACATCTCAAGAAATCAGTCAGGAAGTTAAAGCTTGGTCGCAAATGGGTCTTCCAAATGGACAATGACCGCAAGCATACTTCCAAAGTTGTGGCAAAATGACTTAAGGACAACAAAGTCAAGGTATTGGCATGGCTATCACAAAGCCCTGACCTGAATCCCATAGAAAATGTGTGGGCAGAACTGAAAAAGTGTGTGCCAGAAAGGAGGCCTACAAACCTGACTCAGTTACACCAGCTCTGTCAGGAGGAATGGGCCAAAATTCACCCAGCTTGTGGAATGCTACTCGAAACGTTTGACCCAAGTTAAACAATTTAAAGGCAATGCTACCAAATACTAATTGAGTGTATGTAAACTTCTGACCCACTGGGAATGTGATAAAGTGATACAGTGGTGATCCTACCTGACCTAAAACAGGGATTTTTTTACTAGGATTAAATGTCAGGAATTGTAAAAAAAAAATTAAAAAAAACTGAGTTTAAATGTATTTGGCTAAAGTGTATGTAAACATCTGACTTCAACTGTAGGGGAGGTGACGGGAAGGGTAATGATGGTCTCTGAGTGGTAAGTGACTCATTCCGTCTTTCCATAATATGGTCTTGCTTTGCTGACAACGCCTTGATTTGTAAATGGAGTAAAAAATCATACCACATGGTTTGTAAAGGTTATGGTATTTAGTAGAACATACCAATGAATCTGTCAAACAGTATATCTACCTCTCCAAGTAGTTTTGTCTATATAGATACACTGCTACAAACAGAGAGCCACTGAATGAATCAAATAACATCAGAGTGCACTCTCAATGCCCTCTGATCACTGTCATTGAGAACACACAGTAAGCCCTTTCTAGTTAAATGTCAAAGAACAAGACAGTCTCAGAACATACACACGTGAACGAAACGGGAGTTCACAATGATCTAGGGAAAGAAAGGAGACAGTCTTTGAAAAAGAAGAAAGCCAAGATGGTATAAAGCTTTGACATGATCAACAATGAATGATTGTAGCCTCCCACAGATGTCTCAATCATCTAAATCCAACATGTAACACATAATACCTGCAATTCCCCTTTCAGCACATATGTTCCTGCCTCATCTCATCTCTTATTCCCATGCCTCTAAGTAGCCATTATGCAACTCTGAGCAATGGGCATAGAATTGGGTTTTATCCTCTACCATGCTCAGTGTGTCCCATCTTCACGACAGCAGACTTATATGCATTTCAACAGTGCTGTCGGTGGTAAACAATGTCCACCTAAACATCTATAACACACAACAAGGCTGTTCAGTCCCACCAGAGAGGAGAGAACAGTGAAAAGCACATGTGACAGATAACATCTCATTATATGCATGGCAACACAGAGGCAGGCTTGGTGGAGAAAAAAAAGAGGGACCTGACAAGGTGAATTATTTTCTACAAGGCATATGGAAATAATCCACTGCACAGCGCTGCTCCACTCCCCAGGGCTAGACAGAGTAACCTCATGCAAGACTGATGGTGGTGGCTCCAGAATGCCATTCTCTCCCTCTGCCTCTACCCCCCCCCCCCCCCACTCCCAACCCTCTCTCTTTGCCCTTTTTCTCTCAATCTTTGATTATCTCCCTGCTTCTCTGTGAAGCCGGGTCTCGCTGTGAGAGCCTGGAGAGTTACAGGGTACTACAGGGTACAGGGCCTCAGTAGCTTCAGTAGCTCTCCTCTCTCCAGCCTCTAAAACATGCAATGTATGCTGTTGTGTTACATCAGAAAAACCCAATCCTGGTGGGGGGATATGATGTGGTCCCACTAGCCAGTGACATTGACATTTGATGCTCTGGGAGATTTCTCAATATTTATATTGTCATTGTGTCAAGGCCAGAATTCCACAATAGCAGAGTGGGGTTTCCCCCACACTGCTCTTTCAGAAGTGCACGGCTGCAATAAGACAAAAGGATATACCTTGCCAATGTACTGCTTGTCACTCCCAGTGTACTCCTCCTGTAGAAAGAACTGGTTCCACATCCATCCTCGTTTGAAACGCTTCAGTAGCTTCTCTCCCTTTCCTCCATCTCTGTCCTCCTCCTTCTCTCCTTCCATCTCTCCCATCTCCACCACAATCCTTCTGGTAATAGACATGTTATCCACGTAGAGGGACAGGGACGCCCATAGCAGGACCAGCAAGCAAGTCCTCATAGTGGAACTGTGGTGTTTGCACAAAAAGCCAAGCCTCTATCTGCCCTGATATTTACATCCTATAAGGGAGCTGGGCTTCACCCTCATTGTCCTATTCCTTGATGGCTGTGTTGGAACCTGTCAGGGGGAAGAGGAGGAACGATTAGAGGGACACATTTCCATATTTTTTGAAAAGTAATGTGTATGATGATCTGAATACAGATAAAACAAACAATACACAAAAACAGACAGACAATTGAATAATGACATGCTATCAACCTTAATTTATCTTCATTTAGATAAAAGGAAGAAAAATGTTGGTGTTCAATTAGCCTTTAACTAAAAAAAGGCTAAAAAAGGATTTGCACTTAAAACACCAATCAATCGATCAATAGTTCAAATCCACATCAACTGCTCTATTTTAGAGAGCACAAAACTTACAGAGCAATTTGCTCACTTACGGCAATACCCCTTTCCCCATCTAGAATACACTCAGTCTCTTACAATATACAGTACATTGGTGTTATACAGCCTAATCACATGCCATGCATGTCCTGACCAGATGATGACAGAAGCATCAGGCCACCACGTAATTTCCAGCAATCACCAGCTTCCCTGCTTCACACAACAAGCCATGCCTCGGCCCCTTTACTACTTATCAAGGAAATTGCCAATGTGATTGCAGTGGAAAGGGGAGGGGTAGTGCACATGTATTTTCTGCATTTCTCTCCCCCCTCTTCAATTTGCAATTTACAGCATCTGTGCTGACATTAAGTGCATGTGTATCTACTCATCAGCATAGAAAGCTAAGGGTCAATACTGCTTCACTGATGGTGAGAGGGACGGATACAGGGGCCATGAATCAGTTAAAAGACATAATTACGATGGGCGAATTGACTCCTGCAATCACGCCGTTGTTTTTCTACTGCTGCCATCTGACCTCTCAACATGTCCTCCATTAGGGCCATTATGCCTGCTTTATGAAATGGACTAATTGAATAAGGTAACAGATACCAAAGCGTATTGATTTGCTGTCAGAATCAGTCAGGTTAAAAGGAACACAGGGGGCTGGGGGCTCTTTGCCTCTTCTATATTTTCAGTTGAGGGGACTAATCCCTGTGTATATCAGTGTGGAAGTGAGGCTTCCCTAGAAGGCAGCAGAGCAGAATGGGGGCTAGCCTAGTGAAACACATTAGTCAAGGCCCCAGCCTAGCCGGGAGCCATTTCCCTCAGCTCTGTGACCTGTTAAATCCCCTGACAGAGTCTTGCTGGGGGAAGTCACCTGGATCTAGAGTGGTTTTGTTACATACTATGTCAGAGAACACAGACAGCTTCCCATCCATTCCCACTACAAAATGTTTGCTAATTTATTCACAGGTCCTGCTGAGAGACTGGGGTTCATGTAGTGCAGACTGAATACCAACATGTGTGAGATGAATAGGGCTGTTGCGGTGATCGTATTACCGCCACACCGGCGGTCACGAGTCATGAAGGCAGTCAAATTCCACGTGACCGTTTAGTCACGGTAACTAGGCTTCTCCAAACTCTGATGCTGCTCATGATCATTAGTAGCCCACCAAACTTACTAACTGCCTGGTACTCAGCACTCTACTGTCCCTCCAGTTACTCTGACATCAATGCAAATGTAATCAAAAATCGAGTCAAACACTTCATGAGAGCCCATGAGCTACTAAAAAGAGGAGGGTCCCATCAGCTTTCTGTAGGCCAGGCCTACTATATTTATTTCTCAACTTTCCTAATATTAAGCACATTGCTTATCTTTACAACAGGAGTATAGCCTACCTTGCTGGAATGAAAATGAATCATGGGAAAAGCATCCTCCATTGGCTATTTAAGTGCATAGGTGTATTTTTCCCGCTACCCCTGTTTTGAGACAAGTTCATGATAATGGTCCATTCTAAATCAAAACAAATTTCACAAATATTTGATTTAGTATATGTAAAGACAAGATTAAATTAAGAATAGTCTGATGGGTGACAATATTAGTCTATCACTTGTATATTATCACTTGTAAATGATGCCCAGCATAAGAAACAGCCTTTTTCCCCGACTTTTTCTAATCATAGTCGCACACCTCATGTAGCCTAGCCCATAGGCCTATATGTTTTGATAAGGTGTGTATCACAACTAAAGTGGCCAAATAACATCTTAAAATTAAGCACATGAATCTGCTTTACCAGGGGTTTAGAGCCTAACTGGTATACATACGCAGCGTGTGAGTTTCAAGTTTGGGGAAGATAAATGCTTCATAAAAAAGCATTACGTGCATAATCACATTTGCGGTCACTTTTGATAATGGTGTTTTCCCGCTAACAGAACATTCCCGCTTATGCCATGTGCGCATTGCTGCACTTAGAACGTGAATAAAAAGCCTAATAGTTTATCAACATTTTAAATTCTGATCTGTTGTGTCAGCCACATTGCTTGTGGTTGTATTCATTTGGGATCTGTAGCATCCCACAACTCTCCCAGACTATATTTGGAATATTTATTTCTCGCACAGAATAGAATAGGTTAACCTTTGTACTATGGGCTGTCATTGTAAATAAGAATTTGTTCTTAACTGACTTGCCTCGTTAAATAAAGGTAAAACATATATATATATTTTTTTAAATACTACAGGTGACAGTAGATTGACATAGGCTAGTGCTTTTGTTGTTCCTTAGGCCTACTCATCTTGTTGGCTGACGAAAAGTAAATGTGGACAGTTCTTCCAATATCTTCAATATGCACACGGAATTGGATAAGGACGTGCGCAGTTGCGTCCCCGATGTGTCTGTCTTCACTTGTAGCCTGTGAGAAAAACCTGAGCGTTTCGGAGTGCACTGCATGGATTTTTTGAGGGTCCATTATAGCCACAAAGGGGATGAAATTTGAGGCATTATCAAGTGCCTTTCAAATTGTGAATGAGAGATTAATGATGTGTGTACAGCCTGCGCAAAAAAACTAAGCAGAGCTCATGCCTTTCAAGCGCCTTTTTTCAAATCATCATTAGAGTCGCATCATGCAGGCTTAAAATGTATAAAAATCAAAACATATAGCCCAATGTTTGTAAAACAACTAAAGTTAGGACCTATTTCTTTGTTAACCGCTCAACACAGAAGAGCGCACTTATTTATAGTTTATTGAGCTTTGTTCAATTGTATTCTTCATACTATAAAAAAATGCCACGGAATTCCAAGCAAATCTTGTCTGCTGAATGAACTAGTGTAGCGCACAGCCATTTGGCATAGCCACCCCAGGACCTAACATAAAGACAACTCAGAGTATGCTGTTCTGTTCTGAAATACACTACATTTTCTTCATATCATGCTTGTTTAGACCTGTCTAAAATAAATAATGGATTTATTGTGAAGGTGTAGGCTATATTACATGGATTTATTAGACTTTTTAAAATGTAGATGTTCCAAAGGTCTGCATCAGTGGCTTGTAGGCTGTGTGTGGAAGCCAGGAGATGCTAAATGTGTTTATGTTAATTAATGGTAAATTACCGTGAGACCGACAGTTATTTGCAATTACCTGCTGACGAAACTTCGTGACCACCACAGCCCTAGAGATGAACGAACAAGGCAATGGTTAAGATTCACTGTAGCCTACCTCAGTACATTAAAATAACACGTTGAAACCAACCAATGGCTGCTAAATAATTAAACATTAAGTTGGATAATCATTCTGTACTCTGAATTTGAATTTCATACATACAATATCGATCCAAATGCAGCCTATATACTGTACATTACCAAGAAGATTTTTGTTAAATCCATAATACAACAAAAATAAAAATCTATCTTCCATTTTGGACAACAAGCCATCTCAAGACATTACAACACAAACCAATTTACTAGACCATCTAGCATGACCTTCAGGTGACACGACACTCATTCTCTCACTATTCTGCCTTTAAAGCCTTGCATTTCATGGCAGAGGGAGGGCTGTACTTTAAGGCGTCAGCATGCTACAGTTCGGCTAGCGGCTAGCCAAACCGAATTAGTGCTCTCATACTGCCTTAATAGACCTTCGCTGAAAAAAACTGGGAAAAAATCAGCAATAGTACTGTTTGTCCATTTTGTGACACCGTAGTTAGTATCCACATCCTCAAAATAGTCACATCCTGAAAATAATTAATCTATAATAACTCAATAAATCGGTCATTCATTTTGACGTTTTTGACGAGGGTGTTTGGTGCAGTATTTCTAAATGACTGAATGTGCATGAAAACGAGTCGTCTCTCGTTGAATGACAACAAAGACTTTACTGAAGAATCCCTACTGTTGACCAATCACTGACGAAGCGGGGTAGACTTCGGGTTACCAATTTCGGCTTACCTTAAGAAACATGTTTGTGTGCCCGAACAACCGAAAAAACCCTTACCGAAGTCCAAAACAAACAAAAACTTCACAAAATGTCATCATAATATATGCACAAACTCTTCCAAACTGTTTCAGCTGGGAAGCAAAAGGACGTCTTTAGGGTGTTGAAGAGTAGTGGGGCCCTCCCTGCAGACAGCCTCAGCCTTAGCCTCAGCGGGCCTGATGAGTCCCATAGGAGCAATTAGAGGTGAAGAAAGGAGAATGTCAACCCTGGGCTGCTTCCGTGTGAGGAGGGAGAGAGAGAAGGCGGTCGACAGGTACAAGACCTGCTACAACAACAGGGCAGAGCAGCCTCATAAAGGCACCTAATGCCTGCCTGTGTCACAGACACATACACGCTGTCTTCAGACTTCTAATGAATAAGGCATGGAGGTGGAACTATCACCTGTTGACTTTAACTTTGGAACAGTTTTAGTATGGTTCCATGTACTGTATTACAAAAATGAATGTGTTTGGTATATTAAAGCAGCAGAGGCTGATATAAAATAATAAACTCAACATTTTGCATTTCTAAGAACACTACAAGTACCCCAGTGCATGTTTTTTCTGTATCTATACTACAGTTTTCAACTCTCTCCCCAAAAAGGGCAAGTCTGGAAGATAAATTGCGTTTAAGTGGTGAATGTTAGGAGGGGGCCTGCTATCAGGTTGCCACCACCCAGAGTGATAGGCAGCCAAACTGTTCACTGTCATTCCCCAGGGACCAATGGGCCGTCGATACCTATTGATCTGTCTGTTTAGGAGGGGGGGGGACTTCAAGATGCCCTAGTATCTATCACCTTGCTTGGCTCTGTTTGCAACACTCTTTGACTTGTATGCTCTAGGTGATAAAGATCTCATTTCAAGTAACATCTGTTCTTTCTTTGTTTTGTACCATTGAAAACAAAACAATGTGTGAAATCAACTGATGAATGATAATTTGACATATCTTATTCAATCTGTACGATCTTACAAAACAATGACTTGAAAACATGCATACTACATTTGCATTGACCAGTCTGATTTGAGCTTGTACAACCATTATAGTGCCAATTCTTTGAGTAGAAAAGACTGTCACACAACATGAATGGTAATCCCTCTCCTCTCCTCTCCTCTCCTCTCCTCTCCTCTCCTCTCCTCTCCTCTCCTCTCCTCTCCTCTCCTCTCCTCTCCTCTCCTCTCCTCTCCCTTCAATTACAAGGGTCCCAGTCCCCCCCTCCACTCCAGCTATAATCTCCCCAGCAACATTTGTGCACTAATCTTAACAGGAAGAGATAATAGATGTTGAGTCCCCTGAATGGGACTGACATGTGCACCAACACAATTACTGTCAGGGAGCGTCGCTGGCGCGCTCATACCAGATGGGACCTCTTAATTACGTAACCGGAAGAGGGGCATAATGTGATTTGGAGGCAATGTACGTTACGTTGTGCCACATCCGATTCAGTATCTATCTGTCCTGTATTGCCCTGTTTCCAGAATTGTCTTCAAATGGCTGGACGCATGTCAGTTCCATACCTAGAGAAGCTCTTCTGACGTGATTGCATTTTGAGTATAAATAAATTCCGCAAACTTGAAAGACGTCAGCGAACAGTTTTCCAGATTAATACGTGTGTGTGTGTTTGTGCTGTTTAGAACCCCCAAAGCTGTTTTGGATCCTCAATGATCCATGCCTGGTTCATTGCTTTAGGTGTTGGATACTAAAGAAGATGACAACCCATTAAACTGTGTGGGTCTTTCATTTATGGCGTCTTCGTCAATGGGGCTGCCTGTGTAAGCCAGTGTCTCATAGCGTGTTTGTATTGTGGGTGGTTGATTGTGATTCCTCCTTGGAGGAGGAGAAAGCGTGAGAACGGCAGCTTTATGGTGTGCTTGTGCAAAGACCTAGCAGGAGTGTTCAGGTCAGAGCTTTCTCTCCACCATTGTGTCCAAGCACTGGAATGTGGCTGGCTCACTATTACAATGCAAATGTGCCAGCGTCTGATGGAGCTACTCTTTATGTGTGAGAGCGAAAGAGAGAGA
Source organism: Oncorhynchus mykiss (assembly GCF_013265735.2). Lineage (NCBI taxonomy): Eukaryota > Metazoa > Chordata > Actinopteri > Salmoniformes > Salmonidae > Oncorhynchus > Oncorhynchus mykiss. Next base: position 64,786,324 of record NC_048572.1, read on the forward strand.
GAGAGAGGGGGGGGGGGGGGGGGGGGGGAGACAATTAGTCATTAGCCTACACATATGACAGCGGCTGTAGGGCAGAATTGATTGTATTTCTCTCCCTTTTTAGCCATAATGCAGTTCAGGATCTGACCAGCTCGTCTAGTCATTAGTCTATACCTGGCCTTGTTCTATGGTCTTCTTGCACCTCAGATAATTAACCATAAAGGAATCATGACACTGATTCATCCGTGAACAGCACACTTCTCCAGCGAAGGTGAGCATTTGCCCACTGACGTCGGTTGATGCCGAACTGCAGACAGGCCAAGTGAGGATGACAGGCACGTTGATTATCTTCCCAGTTTGTACATAAATTCTTTGGTTGTGCAAACCCACAGTTTCATCAGCTGTCCGGGTGACTGGTCTCAAACGATCCCTCAGGTGAAGAAGCCAGATGTGGAGGTCCTGGGCTGGAGTGGTTAGGCTGGTTAGACATACTGCCAAATTCTCTAAAATGACGTTGGAGGCGGCATACGGTAGACAAATTAATATGCAATTCTCTGGAAACAGCTCTGGTGGACATTCCTGCAGTCAGCATGCCAATTGCACGCTCCCTCAAAACTTGAGACATTTGTGGCATTGTGTTGTGTTTCAGAACTGCACATTTTTCAGTTGTCTTTTATTGTCCCCAGCACAAGGTGCACCAGTGTACTGATCATGCTGTTAAGTCAGCTTCTTGATATGCCACACCTGTCAGGTGGATGGATTATCTTGGCAAAGGAGAAATGCTCACTAACAGGGATGTCAACACATTTGTGCACAATCCCATAGAGAAATGAGCTTTTTATGCATATGGAAAGTTTCTGGGATATTTTATTTCCGCCCATGAAACATAGCACCAACCACTTTACATGTTGCGTTTCTATTTTTGTTCAGTATAACATAATTATAATTATATGGCCAAATACACTGTCCATTTTCAACTGACTCCTACTGTCCTCTCCTACTGTTCTCATTTCATATTTCACGTCTAAAATGTGAAATACTCCCTGTTCCATGTTCGCACACATTAAACACCCACACGTCAGAGGGAGCAGCATTCAGCCAAATCACCTTGGCAGAGAGCAGTGCAGTGGGAGGAGAGCAGGGTCAAGCACTGGATGACCCTCAGAGGTCAATATGTCTCATCATGTTCAAGATGTGGAAGAAGCACTGGTGATCTTGAGTTACGCCACAGGCTTGGTCAATAAACTGCTTGATGTTAATGGTATGGAGATCCTAATATCATCAAATGGTCAATAGGAGAGCAACCTTTGAGCATGACATCATTAGATACTGAAAACAAATAGGCCTACTAGTAATGCGTCAGCTTACAAAATACAGCTGAATGATACAAGGGTAAAACCATATACAGCACAAAGGAAAACGTTAAAAGTTGCCTTTCATATCTACCAACATATTCTCATTCTTTTCCACGCTTGTTAATAGAGCGACTGGTGCTATTAGCAATTCTGTTTTAAACTAGCTTTCCTACTGCACATCAATGCCCTCTTTTCAAATCAATTCAATTAAGCTTGACAAAGCTTGAGAATTAAACAAACCAATAAAGCTAGTATTTCTAATGGAAAGAAGAGAATGTGTGTGGGTGTCACACCAGGGTGTGTGTTAGCCTCTGGGTGGGGGGAGAGAGCTCTCTCTTTTTCACACCCCAAACTCGTATTTACAGCCAATCCTCCAATGATACAAGATAAAGCCTGTGATAAATAACAAATAACACTCGTACTAGAGGTTGCAACTTTCTCAATCAACAACAACAAATCGATGGGTCTGTTTTCATAGCTGCTAGGACATCATCAGAATAATACTTCAATTCCCTTGCCTTCACTGATCTTTGCAGACTATTACATTTTGGGGTGTTAAATGTACAGTAGTTTGTACAGTAGTTTTTTCCAGCCCATTAACCTAAGGTCTCATTTAAACTAGAGATATCAGTTTTTTTTGCATTGGATGCGTCTCAATCCACCACATATGCCTATGTACTGCAACACTTCGGCTTCTATGGGGAAAGGTGAAAAATCTACAGAAGTGTTCGTCAGACCATGAGACGTCCCGAAAATCGGTCTTCTCACAGAATCGTCTGTAGCGTCCCGAGCGGTTTGGCCTACACACTACTATGACCCGTCTATGGAACGATGAGACTCTCACGAACACGTACATGTCGGTTGTTTTGCCTCACAAGACTCGTTTGAAGGTCCCCCCGGTACCAGTTGAAAAAATGTATGGAAGTATATATGGAGACTGTTTAGATGCTAAAAAATAAGGGGCTAAATACAAATATACAAAGAAATACTAATGTTTCCTGATCTTTCTTATATCTCTCTGATATAGGACACACTTCAGAACAAACTTCATTTTGATTGGGGAGGGGGGGACTATCTGTTATTCAATGCATTTGTATGGGCTAATAGCAGTATGTGAATGTAAATTGTTATTTAGGCAATTTTTTCTTGTTATTCCAGGTATAGTAGCGTTAAAAAACAGAGAGAGATTGAATGACAACATTAGGCCTTGTTATAGACCTGCTGACTGCAAATGAGGATCCCTCTATAATCTATAATTGCCATGGCTGTCAAACAGTGCAAGACATTTTTTGAAAAGGGGCATAAGTTGTCTTCAAAAGACAATGTAATACTATGCTCCAGACAGGAGAACAGATTGCTTGCCAAAATTAATTGTTAATTTGAGGATATCAATTCTGCAATTCATTGTACTCTGCCTATGCTATTCAATGGCTTAGATATAGTGCATTGTACTCTCAGAAGACCAATATTTGTGGTGTGATCCAAAATGTCAGGAGTTTGATCTATAAAAACACCTGTATAGGTAACTGATGACATACCTGTGCTATTCAATTCAATCCAACCCCTTGCTAGCTTGACAAACACACGGGACAATGGCCCATTGTCAAATGAGGTGACAGAGCACACAAGCACATTTACATTCAAAACTATTTACAAACTCTAGGTACATTTACATACAGACCCCATATAATTCAATTTGATAATGATCTGTTTGTCAAATGTGAGTGCACTACGATTACGTCATGGTAAAATAAAACTCCTGATGGATGATATGTTATGAATAAAGAATAGGTCTTCTGAGAATACAGTGGATGGTACGTACTAGTCACACTCACTCTCAATAACACTTTTAGACATGTTAGATGAATATAGTGTAGAAAAAATGTTTGAGAGACATGAGAGTGTAAAATAGTCACTATGTGAATCAATATACCCATTTAAGAACATCCATTCCTGTGTGCATGTTCCATTGTGACCACATGAGGGCACAATTAAAGAAGCTGTTTGAATTTTCCAAATGAGAATCAATCGGAATAACCCATATAGTTGACATAGAAATGAATCATAATTCCCTATGGTGAAGGGTCACATCATTCTTAATCAAGTTTTAAGACAGCAGGATAATCAATCCTCTTCTACTGGAGTAGGCTAATCAGTGGAAAGCAGTTTGTTCCAAAGGTCACAGTGACCTGGTTGGGTATTGGGAAACTGGGAGTACTGGGAATACTGAAGACACTCAGAATTTTGGGGATATTTACAACATCCATACAACAGACATTTCTAAGATAATATTATCATCATCAACCAACAGTATTTCAGGCTTTTGACATTCAGAGAAATTGTTTTACACCCATTGCCTCTCTTGGTACAGTATGCACTATTATGTGCCCAAGAAGGTGTGGAAATAATCAGTTGTGATTTACAACAAATACTTTTCCTTACTCATTAATAGGGCACACACCACAAAAATATTTGAATAATTTGAACAGGCTGATTGGTCTTTAAAGGGGAATGGAAGCACTTTAGGAAGTAAAGCTAAGCAAAGATATGTATTCCATCCACTAACACTAAACATGTGCACATAACATAGAAACCTCTACATTTTGGGGATTTTGATATTGAACAACTTTTTTTTAGAGGTATAGGTAGTGCCAACTTGAATTGCCATAGAAAGGGCTGACGCCAATGCGTCATTGACAGGGTTGAGCAAATTGTTAGTTTTGTCTGGGGACTGAAAGCGAATGTTGCCACCGGGAGGCGCCTTGCCTCCACTGGCTCTGAAAGGGTTCTCACAACTTTGTCAGCTTTGCAATTGAGATCAGGACAACAATATTAAGGTAAGAAACGGTATACAGTTCATTTTTATTTTTCCCAATTGATAAAACGAGTCTGTCAGCCAAAAAAAGGCAAGGTACAGTAGCTAGCTAGATCTAGATCTTGTCTTGCCTTTTTTATGTTAATGTCAACTTTGACAACTATACGTTTAAAAAAAAATCATATTGTTAATTTGAAGAGCATTTGTCATTGGTATGAGCTAAGAGCTCAAATTAACTGGCTGGTGTCTGATTCTACAGTAGCTAGCTAGCTAGCTAGCCAGCCACAAGAGAGGGCTCCTGCAGGATTGCTATTTTACCAGTAAAATGTATGATACCCATATCATTATTAGTTAGCTATCTAGGTAACGAGCTACATAGCTAGATATCTCATTAGGTATCTGTTTATCTATGATTCCTAAAAACTAGTAAGCCTGCTGGGTGTTGTTGCAAGAATGAATGTAGCCTAAGCCAGAAGCCTAATCATTTTGACTAGCTATAGCTATGATTTCTGAAAGCTCAGGCTGGTAGTCCGTTTGGTAACTATCCTAAATCATCCTGGTCTACCTGGTAACTGTCAATGGTGTATTATTGTCATGTACTATTAGGCCTATATACTGTATATTCAGCCTACGTTTAAAAAAAAATACTCTCTCTCTCTGTCTGTAGGACACTGGTGGACTGTGGAGGATGACACTATTGACATGTCACCTGTGCACCAGGAAGTCAGTAGAAGTTGATTACCACTTGATTGATGTGGTGCAATTGTATGTCATATCCTTCGAAAGGACTGTTTCTCAGCTTTCAAAATATTAATAATGTTTTCATATATGGTTTGACACCAGTACATTTTAAAGCAATTGCACACGAGAGGGCGTGCTAAACAACTTTTTTAGCTGTGGTCATAAGCCGAGTACTGTAGATCAGCACAGCCACAGTCAAAGTTGACATTTAAAAAAAAAAAGTCATTTCACACAACTTTGAGTGTACAATTGCTTTTCTACAACTGGTTACCAATGAAATAAAACATGTTATTTCGATAAATGTATTCATAGGCAACTATTTAATCCCTCAACAAAAATATAGGCCTAGTCCTGACACGTCTTTGGTTGCTAGCCAAGCCGGCTGGCCGTTCATTCTGTCGGTTAGGTTGCCCGAGGCACGACGTCTTTTTGTTCTATATCTATGGATGCAACGCAGTCGTTCATTCTAAATGTTTCGCTGCCATGCTGGCTGGCAGTGCTCTTATTCCTTGCTTGCTAGCTAGCCAACTACGGCTAACACAGTCAGGTCAAACAGTGCAGCTAAAATAACAGCAAAGTAACTGCATTTGCGTTTGTTTAAGCTGTTTTGGATACATTAATGATGTGTGATTGGCATAGAAAATGTGCTCTGTTGTCAGGACACTGTTCAGAGGAGCTAGCCACCTACACAGCTAACACAATCACTTCAAACTGAAGCTGTTAAGACAGCAAACTAGCTGCATTTCATGTTGTTTTACCTGTCCGTTCATTGTATGGATTAGTTTGCCCGAGACGCGACCCAGTTGTGAAGTATTTTTGTTCTATATCTATGGACGTGACCCAGTTGTTCCTTCTAAGTGTTCCGTTGCCATGCTGGCTGGCAACGCTCTTATTCCTTGCTTGCTAGCTAGCCAAATATTTCTAACACAGTTACATCAGATGGAACATAAAAATTCTTCTGATTCAGGATTTTGACCTGCTGAAGAAATATGTCCGTTCATTCTATTGGTTAGGTTGCCAGAAACGTGGCCCAGTCGTGAAGTCTTTTTATTCTATATCAACAGAAGTCCCAGTCGTTTGTTCTAAATGTTCTATTGCCATGCTGGCTGGCAACACTCTTATCCCTTGCTTGCTAGCTGGCTAACACAGTATCGTCAGATGGAACAGAAAACAAGATTCCCATTTTTGCATCATAGGCTTACCTATGCTAAATATGTTTTTTAGTTTGGCGTAGAACGCGTCTCAACCAATCACAATGCTTGTTTTGACCAACCCGCTGTAAAATAATCATTAATGCACGCAGAGTTCATGGTCTTTCAGACAATTTGGGGATTCAGCCATTTTTGGGATGCAACAATGGCAAAGTGGTGATTTACAGTTACAGTTAAATGGTGTTCTAAAGCCTAGTGTTTCCATTCTCCTTTAACACAGAATTAATACAATGAAAAGGTTACATTTTCAGTCATTAAAAACGCTATTTGCCCTCCCGAAATATGTAGTCAAAGTGCAGTATAACTGCAGTACACTGCAGTATAACTGCAATATGCTGCAAATACGGTGTCCAAAATAACACTGTTTTATTCTGCAGTAATTTGCAGTGTAACTGCAGTTCAACTGCAGTACACTGCAGTTATTCTGCAGTTATTGGGTCCAAAATACCACAGTCGACTGCAGTTTCTACACTTTTACTGCAGTTTCCAAACTGCAATCTTTTTTTATAAAGGTGACAACCACCAGAAATACACGGGTTAAATAGAAGACACTTGTTGCTGTGGAAAATAAACGGCAATGCTTTGCCTGTATTTTCTTTTTTGACATAATTACTCATTCACAAACTCCTGGGGCATGCTCTGCACATATGGGCATAGCAAACTGGGAATGGTAAAATACAGGTGACTTGCCTCAGCACTGCACTAACGGGTAGATTTGCATTTAGGGTAGCACCTACATCCACATTGGAGTGCATGTACACTCCACAGCAATAGAGTGCCAGTGTCTAAACAATAAATAAAACAATAGGCCTACACATCAAATATTTCTAATAAGACACAAAAAGTGTACACTGTTGGCTATGAGTGCTTTATCAATAACAATGTCAATATCAACAGTAATCTACAGTAGGCTAATATATCACGAGACCTTCCATGACCATTCAACAAACAACATGGTCCTCATAATCAATTTCTATCTCAAAAACATGGGTTGTTTACAGGGTAGCCTTGATTCAATCCTCTGACATGTCGCATTGAAACGGGGACACACACCTTAAACCACACAGTGCCAAACAACACTACCGCTAAAGATATGACTGCCACTAGACTCTGAAAATAACAAACAGTAAAACTTTAAGCCGGGTCAATTAAATTAAGTTATAATTATAATTTAGGACCTCTAATTGAATCATGACATACTATCCAGGGAACATGAAAATATGCAGCTTTTTACACACACAACCATATTGCAGTCAGCCTAGGCTACCGGTACATGTCAAATCCAGCAATTCGGGAAGTGTATTATTATTTTCTAGAAAACATAGATTATTTCCTTTAAATGAAGTTGTAGGCTGATGAGACCGACTATGACGAATTCATGAGATCGTCCTACATTAAATTATCCAATGAAAGCAACTTTGATGAAGTTATAAGCTATTTATCACAAAATCGAATATCATCCTTCAGCTATAAAAATAAAAGGAACCCTTTAAAGTGCGTGTGTTTTTAAATACTGTAAAACGACTTTTTCATGAGCGCTATTTGAACATATACAGCTAAATAAAACATCACTTACCAATGTTTGACGTAGCTGAAAGCTCAATCAATGCGCGCCTGTGTGAATCCGTTGCATGCAACTGACTCACTGAACGCGGACTGGTGCCTGCCTTCTCTTGCTCTCTCTTTCTCTCTCTTTAGTTCATGATGAGCATCCCTTGCTCTCTCAGCCTAGAAGTTGAGTCGGACTCTAGCTGCTCCTGATTGGGTGTCAGCCGCTGGTTTACGATTAAAGGGACAGGCTGAGTTGAAAATGACTAATTTATCACCAATATTTATGAGGGGTTTTTCCAAGCGATTTGCAACAGGGGCACATAATTTTTCTCATGAGCCATTCTTACAAGATAATATTGTTCTCCTGCCTTTCAAAGCTAATTAGCATCTTAAAAGAATTGCATATTCAACAAACACTGAAACAATTAAATCTACAACGATAGTTTGTGACAATGCCTTGACAATGAGAGCATTTCAATAATGAAATTTGTTATTGCCTTGGTTTGGCTACCTAGACACTTTTGTGTCCTTCAAATGTTCCTTATGTAGCCTATAGCCATAGGCCTACAACTGTTACCACTGAGTTTGGACAATTAAATGTCACATAGGCCTATTCCACAATGGACACTATTTTCCACCTGCCCTAAATCAAGCTGTCTTGATCCACATTCACAGAGGTTGTTGGTTGTGAAAACCTGCAGGATGCATTTTGTAATGAGAGAAAAATGTCAGTGTTTCTGACAGACTGGGTGGGTGGTTGAGGAAGGCACCTGAGCACTGTCACTGTCTGACGGTTAAAATGGCTAAAGGGTCATAGGGATGTGCTTCTCACTTTGACAGCGTGATGTCCTGAAGTCTCATCAGTGTGCTGTGTGAGCTCTGGGGCTCTGGGCTTTGACAGCCATTGTTTCAGAGAGGGGTATCACTTGTTTCAAGCAGAGGTATCACGCTCTGTAACTCTGTTAATATTTGACAAGAGGAAGGATTCCCCCTGGTGACCTAGGTACACATTCCTATTTTTACATTAACATTTCCTCTGAAGTATTTGATTAATACATCATTATACACACACCAAACAATCAACAACTAGGTAATATGATGTTACTTATCTTTTTAGAGTGTTACTACACAGGTATGAGAATGTAATGTAGTGTTACCAGAGAGAAAATGTTAAAGGTATGACATCTGAGGTGGAGGCAGCGATAGAAGGAAGCCTCACAGTGACCATGCCCGGATAACTTTTAATAATACGTTTAATTGCCCAGTTAATGCAGGTGGTTCAACAACAGAGACATGTATCCAATGATCATGTAGCAGATTGAGTATACACATAACCCAGTTGATATAGCAATTCCCTTCCAGCTAGCTGACCGAATGTCTGGGTACCAAATGGCACCCTATTCCCTATATAGTTCACTGCTTATGACCAGAGGCAATGGGCTCTGGTCAAAAATAGTGCACTATATAGATAATGGGGTGTGATTTGGGAGGCAGCCAATGTCTTTCTAATTAGGATGCCCACCACAGGCTCCAGCAGACCCAGGCTCATATATTACAATGTTGAATGGACAGTCTGAAGTCAGAGCACACCCCTACTGATCCTCCCCCTAGGCCCACTGACTGGCTCTTCAAAACAGTTATTGCCAGAACAGGGAATGGCAGTGGCAGTAAACTAAACATAGTAGATTTATTGTATGTTATTTAATCTTGACATTACCTAAATGTATTATTTGACATGCCCGATGCACATTCCACTCGTCTGCTGCTGACGACGTTGAATTTCTTAAATCTATGAAGTCATTGTGGTGGGTGAGTTCGGTAAAAACAAGCTGCATGTACCCCCCCCCCCCCCCCAACATAACAATTGGGCTAGTGGATATTTAATAGATGGATCATACACTACCAAATGTATATACATTAATTCACAAAACAGCATATTACTGTCTCGATTAAGCCATCAGCCAGTATTATCCTGACTAATTAAGGATATACACATTATACAGATAATTATTAGGTAATGGCCTAAGTATCTTGAAGTGACCACCATGTCGACCTACTTATTACTACCAAAGCCTGATGGTTTTAAAGTAGATTACTGTGCTGATGGGGAGATAATGGTAAATGTGGTAATGGATAACTGTTTGATAGTACACATACAGTGCTTTCAGTGTATTCATACCCCTTGACTTATTCCACATTTGGTTGTGTTACAGCCTGAATTCAAAATGGATTAAATATATGTTTTTACTCACCCATTTACACACAATACCCCATAATGACAAAGTGAAATACATGTTAGAATCACCTTTGTCAGCGATTACAGCTGTCAGTCTTTTGGGGTTAGTCTATAAGAGCTGTGCACACCTGAATTGTACCATATTTGCACATTATTCTTTAAAAAATTCTTCAAATTCTGTGAAGTTGGTTGTTGATCATTGCTAGATGACATTTTCACGTTTTTCCCAAAGATTTTCAAGCCAATTTAAGTCTAAACTGTAACCAGGCCACTCAGGAACATTCAATGTTGTCTTGGTAAGCAACTCCAGTGTATATTTGACCTTGTGTTTTAGGTTATTGTCCTGCTGAAAGGTGAATTTGTCTCCCAGTGTCTGTTGGAAAGCAGACAGAACCAGGTTCTCTTCTAGGATTTAGCTTGTGTATTTAGCTCTATTAAATTTTTTTTTTGTAACAAAAACTCCATAGTACTTGCCGATGACAAGCATACATTATCCATAACATGATGCAGCCACCACCATGATTGAAAATATGAAGAGTGGTACTCAGTGATCGTTGTATTGGATTTTGCCCAGCATAACGCTTTGTATTGAGGATATAGAGTTAATTTCATGCCTTATTGCAAACAGGATGCATTTTTTAAAAATCTTTTTTATTCTGTGCAGGCTTCTTTCTCTGTCAATTAGGTTAGTATTGCTGAGTAACTACAATGTTGTTGATCCATTATCCATATATACATTTTTCTTTTTACACCCAACAGTACCTGTACAAGTCTTTATCAGACTGACACTGAGAATTTCCTTGTTAAAACATGCAATAATATGTTTTACATCTTAATAAATAAATACAAACATGAATGAAATCACGGTAATGATGAGTGAAGTGCCGCTTATTAGGTGTACAAACCACTGCGTGCTCACAGAGATATTGCATAATGTGGTCAAAATGGCTGTTGTTCCTTTTCTCAAACCAAAGGTCTGTCTCCGTGAATATTTTAGAGGATTCTCCCTAAGCTTAGGACAGCAAACCGTAATCCGCCTTGAATCAGTAACAGCATATTGGCCAGGGCTTATGCTCTCTACCACCCAAGACAAGTCAAGGAGCATATCGTGTGAAAAGGCTGAATAAGTAGCACAGATCTTGACAGGCACTTTATTTGTGTAACAACATGTTTAACTATATATTTTATTGTTGTGAATGCTTCCTACGTCCTATATTGTATGTACATCAATGGAAACCTATACTCATATATCAGTAAACAGATTACTTCACCATTTGACCAACTCCCATGGCTATAGCCAAATACTTTTCCCTGTTTTTTACGACTGTGTGTATCCCCTCCAGAATCCCCCAGCTAGTCGACATAGAGGAAAAAGAGGCAGTGACAATGGGGACTCAGTGACAAGGGGGACTCAGTGACGAGGGGGATTCAGTGACAAGGGGGACTTGCTGAGCATGGATAATCGCTGGAACTGACCCGGCAGCCGGCTCCTCAGATAGAAACGGATTTCCATTCTCAGCAAGAGAGCAGTGGCCAGCAGCGACCCGGGGCGACATCACTACAGCAGGGGGAGAAATGTATTAGACATGCATCTCAATTCACTTTGTCATGTTGCATTCACTAAGAGAATGTAGGGGTAAAACAGGGTAAAAGGAAGGACCTTCTACAAAGGAAGAACAAGGTTAAGTAAACCTTGTTTTGGGATGTGACAGGACTTTTTGGGACAAAAACTGAGTCTGAGTCCAGCCATCCCAGCTGTGAGTCTGTTTTGAACCAAAGTAATATTAATTTGATGAGAAATTCAAGACAGTTTATTTTCATTTAAAGTAGATGCTCATTCCACTTGCCCAAAATTGTGACATGTTCATGTTTTTTAGAGACAGAGGCTGTCCAGGAGTTACTAAAACATATTCCTGTAGCCATCAAACAAACCATTAGTGTATTATGAAACTCCATTCTTTTCTCTCCTCATACTGAACAGACAGGGATTAATAGACCCCCCTCCGCTGCCACAGATGGACTGTGCCATGCCAGCCGACTGTTATTAAATCCTCACAATGTCTTTCTGTACTAGTCATCAACAAGTCTCCAAGCCTCTGTCTGTGAGAACTCACACTAGAACTTACAATGGAACCCACACACAATCAAGAGGGGGTGTACTGTAGCTGTGGGCCTGTGGCACATCCAGCACTGTATACCACAT